>NC_084472.1:10776507-11401229 GCF_027409185.1 Cynocephalus volans | reverse complement strand
AATTAAATAAACAATATTTGATAAACCATGTTCTATTCATTCCAGAGCATGGATAACTTAGTTGACATTGCAAGTAAGAAACGGAAGTTTTGCAGTCTGAGTGTCCTCAGGAGAAGGTGTAAAATCCTCAGTGTGAGCCCCCCTCATTGCAGCATTATGTTGATGAATTTTGTACAGCCCAGAACCTGGCTTTGTCAGAGTCCTGGAGTTAAGCAGACTGCAAGAGGCTGGCTTATGCTAATCACTTCCATAAGAGACTAAAATATACAAAGTAGTCTGCCGGTTTATCAATTCACAATGGAGTAGGGGAAGATGAGGAGGAATATTCATAAGCTCATCCAGGCTACCCTTTTTGTAGCATCACAATACCTGGGAGACCAAATTAATGATTTAAATGTTGTCTGGTAAGCATGGACTTAAAGCAAAGGGAGGTGGGTAATCTTGAAGATTCTGACCAGCCTGTGGTAGGGCCTACTGAATCATCCCTGCACTTCAGCAGAGAACAATAATATGTAATAATATTTACTAATTGCCATGCCAGGCACAATGTAAACGCTTTACTTCTATTGATTTGTAAATCCTCCCAGCAACCCCAAGAGGCAGCCCCCTCCCGAGCGTCCTCTCCACTCAGCAGGTGAGAAGACAGAGGAACGAGTGTAAATAACGCTCCTAAGGTTACAAGGCTGGCAAGTTACAGGGGTTGGATTCAAACCCAGGCAGTAGGAGTCCAAAGCACTTAAGACACCCTGAAAAGCTACACTAATTTTTCTCTCTAGGGGTAGTATTTTCTCTGGATTTAGAGTTTCTTCTCTCGGGGCAGTGCTGGATAAACACCACCAAGATTTCTTTTCTTCCACTTTCTCATTTCCACGTTCCAAGCTCTTCACTGTGATTTTGTTCTTAGAGTCTTCCTCCAAATATATTACAACCATATGAATTGTTTCTCTTTACTAACGTACAAGCACATTCTAGTCTGTTCACTGTGACATTTCATCCAGTCCATTTGGATTGCATGTTAGGTGTTTGCAAAGTCTTGGTCATCCAATTATACAATGTTTGGATTGCTCTCAGAGGAGCTGTCTTGAAGCTCATTCCCATCTACTTGTGTGTGTGCTTTACTAGCTTTACTGCAACTTAACTTCTGTTCTTTTTAAGTTCTTGGGGTATGCTTTTAATTATTGCCTTCATGTACCACCAATCATTAATAGATAAAATATTAAGGGAAAATAGTCTCAGAATGGATTATAAAACTGTTCAGCTTTTGAAAAGTGGATACATCCTTAAGAATTCCAAATTACTAGCTAAATCCCAACTTTTTTTTTTCCTGACCGGTAAGGGGATCGCAACCCTGGCCATGGTGTTTGCACCACACTCAGCCAGTGAGCGCACCAGCCATCCCTACATAGGATCCGAACCCACGGCCTTGGTACTACCAGCGCCACACTCTCCCAAGCGAGCCATGGGGCCAGCCCTAAATCCCAGCTTTTTTACAATTGTCTTTCTAACTTCATTCATAGTTTAAGAACTGGGACTGGCAGAAAAGTCTTGCTTGTTGTCTCAGAATATTTGTTTTTAATCACTTTGAAATTGTCTAAGAATAGCATGGATGGGGATTTTATATTTATCATTTGTGGTATGATGAATTTGCCATCATTGATAATGTGAATCATAGCTGTAAAATGAGCTTAAAATTTCCACCAATGTACTTTATGTCCTCCTGCAACAGTTGACTTGAATGCTAATGTTAGGATATATTTCAGATCCTCTGAGCAGTTCCTTGAGATCTTTGGAAGAAAGGTGCTTTATATAGCTTCCAACAATGTATTTGAGACAGCCACTTATGAATTACCATGTGCTGACAACTTTATCTGACTGTACCAAAAGATGTTGGATAGATTATGAATCGGCTTGTGGAGACAAATCATTTTTATGGACTGTCAATCACCTTAAAGACAGGTGAGGTCATATAACAAATACCTTTTCTCCTGCAAAAATCCTACATGGATGCTCGGATCTTCTGAAAGCTTTGACTGGATTTTCCTGCCTTGACAGTAAACTATCAGATGATCAGCAAAGTCAGTGTGTTACTTGGCAGAATGGCAATTCTGGCTGCTGCAGTCAAACCAACCCAAGGAACAGAAGGGGATGGGATTTTTTAGCTTGCTGTACAGATGTGAAACCTGGATTATGCTCAGTGTTCCATTCAATCGTTGGAGATGTTTCAACTCATAAATTATAAATGTTGTATATTGCTGTGCAGGTCATGAGAGAACAGCAGATGATAATTCTGAGATTGTATTAGAGGAGAGCAATCCTTTGGGAGAAGGGGAAGGAGGGATGAGGGACAAAGAGAAGGAATTAGAAACACATTTAGTTGAGAGAAGTTGAAATAATGCTATGATGACAGTTATAGTTTGGAAATGTCAGCAGCAGATGGGATCTGCCTGCCATCACTTGCCAATTGTAGACTGCTTTGGGTGCCCATAACAAATGCATGGTTCCCTTGGAGCAAAGGGTGATTTCACAAAACAATAGCAAAAATGTCTAGGGAGTTTGAAACTGCAAAACAGCTATTTAGCCATTAGCATATCCTATTGGGAGAGATGTGTGAGAAACCAATCTGCAGCAAGGAGAATACAGAGGGGTCCAGCTAAAGTTTAAGACTTATGACAGTCTTGTTTACAACTCCATTCAGTTAGTCATGGTCATAAAATTTATTCTTTTCATACTTTCTTGGGTTGCCTATTTTTGAATGAAATAATTTGTGTTTTGTATTTAGAAAATCTTCTTTAAAAGAGTAGCCCATAAATTGATTTCAAAATAGAAAAAACATAGTAGAAATATTGTTTTTTCAAGTTCAAAATATATATTTTTCATATTGCATGATGTACCACCTTCAGGATAATTTAATGCAAATGCAACCATTGCCTAATGCTTTCATTTGGTTATCTCACAGGCGAACAAGCTGGTAAGCAAGACAACAAAGGTGGAGAGGCCCTGAGAGAAGGCAAGAGCTTTGCTCAGAGCAAAAGCATTCTAAGTAAGTGCATGTTGTCTATTGTCCTCCAGCAAATTTCATTAAGAAAGTACATTCTCTCTCACTAAATCAGGTGGTGAAGAAAAACCACTGCTCTATTTATTGTTTTGTTTCTCATTATCTGTCTTGCTTTCCCACTGGGCCTGAGTGGTGTGGTGTACATTCAGAGTTGAGCTTTTGTTTCTTCTTCATTATTGATAAAAACATTTGTTAACTGGAAAATGGGTATGAATGACTAATTCACTATCAGGATCTTCTGACTACTTGTTAGGTTGGACTGACAACCTGGGCCGTATTAAGCAATACAATTAAATTTGATTAGTTTCTTAGGGTGTTAATTTTTATCTAGGACCTAAGTTTGGTTGTAGAATTTTGGTTATTACTGAAACAATAAAATCACATGTTTCCAATGTGGAGTAAGTGTCCTTATAAAGCCAAAAAACCCCCAAAGAACAAAAACCAACTCATCAATTTTGGTCAAGATTCAGTGTTTCCTTTACAAGGTAGAAGCCCTTAAACAATTCCAATGAGATGAAATTAATAACTTTACATATTTTTGTTGATTACTTTTAATATCAGGGAAATGATTAATGCAACTTATTTCAGCATTACTGAGAGCCAGAGTGAAGAGATTTTAGGGACAGGCCTGATTTTGACTTTTCTACATACATTGTAAAACTGACATAGACTCTAGCAGAAACTCACTTTGCAGGTGCCTGTGGAACAATGATCTTGCCTCAGAGCAGATCAAACAAAATCCCAAAATGTACACTGTTTTGTTCTATAAAGAATCTGAGGGGATCAAGACAAATGCTGCAGGAGGTCGACAGAAACCCAGCGGAAGAGCTCCTTGATGCATGGCAGAACGTCATGCAGGGGAGTGTGGAGTGGGTCCCTGGCGAGGCAGGCAGATCTTTCCTTGGAGAAGCAAAGTTCTTAGCCTCTTAGCTGAGGTTCTTCAGTAGAATTGCACAGTCAGGGAGGAATGCTTGTGATTGTCAAGGTCCCAGGCCACACAGAGGTAGAACCCAGAGAGCTAGACAGATTGAGGGGAAAGCAACTCTGAAGATCCCCAGTTTTTGTTTGGAGAAATCTCATTCTCAGCCTATGTGGTTTGGGTGGGCTGTACCATGCTTAGTTCCAGGGCTCTGTATTAGTCAGGGTTCTCCATAGAGAAAGAATCAATAGTATATAGTATAAATATATGAGTAGGGATTTATTAGGGGAATTAGCTCACACAGTTTTGAAGTGAAGTCCCACGATAAGCTGTCTGCAAATTGGATGCCAGTAGCATGGCTCAGTCCAAGTCTGAAGGGCTCAAAACCTGGGAAGCTGATGGTGTTCTTGGTGTAAGTCCTGGAACCTAAAACCCGAAGAGTCTCAAGCTCTGATGTCCATAGACAGGAGAGAAGAGCGTATCCCAGCTCTAGCAGATGGAGAGGGATTCATCTTTTTTCTCAATTTTTTTGTTCTCTCCAGGCCCCCAGTAGATTGGATGGTTCCCAGCCAGTCCACTCAGGCTGTCATACTAGTCTCTGCTAGAAACACCCTCATGGACACACCTAAAAAGATAGCTTAACCAGGTTTCTCGGCAGTCCTTAATCTAATCAAGCTGACACCTAGAATTAACCTTCACAGGCCCTTATTGGCCTAAATCAATTAGCATGTGTTATCCCTCAAGTAACAATGTTTGGTTTAGAAATGAAAAGAGGACCCAATCAATAAGGCTGTTTTGAGGTTTTGAGAGTAGGTGAAGAGTTACACCTGTCTTGCTACCATGTAGATTCCGAGCACAACATCAACACTGAGGACTTCGGAACCAAGAGGTGAAAAGAGAGGAATCAGATCCTGATCACATCATCAGAGCTCCAGCATCAGGCTCATGGATGGGTTTCCTAGGATGCAGATGTTGTGGCAGAATTAGGAGTAGTGAAGTTTGTTGAAGAGTAACAACAGTGAAAGAAAAGGGAAGAAGCCAGGTCAGGTGGCCAGGGAAGCTATTGGACCACAGTGCAAACCTGGCAAAATCTCTGCCAGCCCATGGGGAGCTCAAGAGAAAAATCCACCCCCTAGAAGAGTATCCTATTGCATGGAAGTAGCTAGGCCCTTGCACCCATGCCTTGGTCAGTCTTTGGCCGGGGGCTGCGTGGGGAAGAACGTGATCAGGGCTCAGAAGCTGACGCTGACCATGAAGGAGCAAATGGCTGGAGCTTGTGAACCAATCACTCTCCTTGCAGCTGGGCAGCCAGTCCCTTCTCAAAGGGTGATCTGAGAGGGGCATCACCGTGTCTGCCACACAAGCTACTCAAAAAGCTGGTCATTATCATTTATGTGGCACAAGCTATCCCCTTTAGGCTTGAGGTACTGAAATGGAGAGAAGTGGGGTTTCTGTTCTGGGGTAGCAGATGAGAGCATTTCTGAGATTCGGGAACTCACAGAACCTGTTGGTCAGCTGGGCAGTGAGGCCAGATCATCAAAGAGGGAAGAGATCTAATGACCGTCATCCCCTGGATAAGGAGCTGGAGAAAGAAGCTCATGTATTTCCTGTCTCAATGGGGTTGATTTCATCACTTGTTCACAGTATTCTTTTCTCTACTTGGATGATTTCAGTACTCAGTTGGATGAGCTTTCCAAATCCTAACTCGCATCTTTGGCCTCATCTACCTTAGTGGTTTTCACCTCAAATCCATTTCACCTCAAATCCAACTTGCCCCTGCCCATGCCCTGGACTTGGTCTTCAATTAGAACTGTTTTACCTCCCAAATCTTAGACTCCAAGAACTCCTTGTACAATCACAACCTCTAATCCTTCCATCTTTCTCACTCTTTGTATAACGAATGTGATATTCAAACACGTAGAAATTTCTAGATTTCTGAATCATTCTTTTTTTCCTCTTTTTTTTGTCTAGTTCTAATTCTTAGGACACTTTGGCTTCACTTCTTTTCTGTCCCAGCATGGACCCCATGGTAAGTTACTTAACCCTGATCTCCTCCTTCCATCCAGCTTTGAACAAGGTGTCATCCAGAATTCTACTCTCAATCTGTGTGCTCTTCTCAAGTGACATAATAATTCCCATGAGTTCCAGTCCATTTATTCACAGAAGACACTCTTTAATGCTGTCCCATTACCTTTAGACCAGTATTTCCAATTGTCTGCCTCCAACTTCATGTGGATAGTTCACTGTCGTTGCAAACTCAGTGGGCCCCATACAGTTAATTTTCTCCCCATACTCATCAACCTGCTATTTCTTTGTTTTCTACCCTAGTCTGAGGTACAGTCATCCTGGTTCACCTGGGTTAGCCATGGTTCTCCAGTGAGATCACTGGATTCAGCCTGATTCCTCCCCTGTAAAGTTTCCCATCAACTTTTTAGCTAATTGTTTCTATTTTTCTTTCAGCCACTGATGATGATGGTCTAGATCAATGGTCAGCAAACACTTTCCTTTAGGGGGCGGATAGAAAATATTTTAGATTTTAAAGGCCATACAGATGCAACTCCTCAGTTTACTACAAAGCAGCTATAGACAAAAGGCAAGCTAATGAGCACAGCTCTGTCCTAATAAACTTTATTTATAGACATTGAAATTTGAATTTCATATGATTTTCACATATTGTGTAACAGTATTCTTTTGATTTTTTCCCAAACATTTTAAAATGTGAAAACCATTCTTGGTTCCTGAGTCATACAAAAACAGTAGGAGAACCACATTTGTCCATAGGTCATGGTTTGCTAACCCCTGGTATAGAACCATTATTTCACGAG
This sequence comes from Cynocephalus volans, assembly GCF_027409185.1. Taxonomy (NCBI): domain Eukaryota; kingdom Metazoa; phylum Chordata; class Mammalia; order Dermoptera; family Cynocephalidae; genus Cynocephalus; species Cynocephalus volans. The sequence goes on along the minus strand of NC_084472.1, from coordinate 11,394,430 downwards.
AAGTTGCAAAATGGAGATGCTCTAATTCTGTAATTCATTCTGCATTTAATACTAGAATTATATTATAAAGATGTGTGTCTCATCAGCCATGGATACCAAGAGGTATGGTTCATACAAGAAAGGCAGGATAAATGCTTGGTTCTTTCTCCTTAGATATCAGTTTTCTGAATAATAAGTTTGTTCCTAAATATAATGGTTAATTTAATGTGTTAACTTGTCTGAGCTATGAGGTGCCCAGACATTTGGTCAAATATTTTTCTGGGTGTGTCTATGAGGGTGTTTCTGGCTGAGGTTAACATTTGAATCAGTTAACTGAGAAAGCAGGTTGCCCTCCCAAATATGAATGGGCCTCATTTAACCAGTTGAAGGTCTGAATAAAATAAAAAGACTAACCCTCCCTTGAGAAAAAGGGAACTCTTTCTGCCTTACTACCTTTGAGCTGAAATATTAGCTTTTCTGTACCTTTGGACTTGAACTGAAATATTGGCTCTTCCTGGATCACAGGCCTTTGAACTCACACTGGAACTAAACTATGGGCTGTCCTGGATCTCATGCATTCTGACTCACTCTGCAGATCTTTGGACTTGCCAGTCTCCAGAATTTCATGAGTCAATTTCCTATAATAGGTCTCTTTCTCTCTGTATATACAAGCGTACTTCAGAAAGTTCATGGAAAAATTTTTATTAACCTTTAATTCTTCTTTTCCATGAACTTTTTGAAGTACCCTTGTATATACATCCTATTGGTTCTATTTTGGGGGAGAACCCTAACTAATACACAAAGATAATCAATGAAAACTTTATTTAGAACTCATGATTTTTCACTTATTTTATGTGTTCCAATCCATTGTCGTCAATAGCATCTTGGTGTTCTATGTCAATGAAAGCCCCTTCAGGTTGAGTCCTGTATCTGTTGACATGACCCTAATATTTCTTTTTAGTTTTCTTGTTTTCTGGCATGCCGTTTTATATTTTAGTCTCATATTTTGAATTTTTTGAAGACATTTTGATTCTTTTAAGGGGGAAATGATATGTAGGGATAATAGTCCAAGTACTAGGGGTCCTAATTGCTAATAGGTTTGTTATTATTTCTAGGTTTTTTTGGTGAATAGAACAAGCAAATGTATATCTTTTAAAAAGAGAAAGTACATCATGAAATAATATTGATATTCCAAATTCAAAAATACTATATCATAGGAATTTTAAAAAATCTTTTTACTCTTACATTAAAAATCTAAAATTACTTAAATACTTATATGTTTTAACTTATAATTTCAAAATAGAAATATCAATATTATTACAAAAATACAAAATTGATGGGCCGGCCCCGTGGCTCACTCGGGAGATTGCGGCGCTGGTAGCGCCAAGGCCGCAGGTTTGGATCCTATATAGGGATGGCCGGTGTGCTCACTGGCTGAGTGTGTTGCAGACCACACCATGCCAAGGGTTGCAATCCCCTTACTGGTCAGAAAAAAAAAAAAAAAATACAAAATTGATGAATGTGACCTAAAATTTATTTGCAGTTCTGGTTTTTCTTATGATATTTCCTAGTAGAAATATATCATTAACTTACCATGTTTTAAATTACTTGAAGTAATTATTCTCTATATTGATAAGCTAAAGACTTGACACAGGTTCATCTGTCTATTTTGCTTTTGAATTTTAGGTATTAATATTTTCATGTTGATTTGATTTTGCTTTTTTAATTATGTAAAACATTGGCATAATTCCAAAAGTCAAAATTCTATGAGTTACATTCAGAGTGAACTAGCTTCCAACCTTGTCTCCTCTGTGCTGTTTTCTCTTCCCCTTCCTACTTGTCCTATGCTAACCATGTGTATTGATTTTTAAAATATATTTTTCCATGTTTTTATATAAGCAAATATATGTAAATGCTTCTTTTTTTTTTTACACAAATGGTAGTAGCATACTATACACAGGGTATTTCACCATGCTTTTCTCACTTAATGGTATTTTTTGGAGAATACTTCACAGCTGTACATAGACACATTCTCATTCATTTTTATAGCTTCGGGGTACTCCACCGTTCAGCTGTAGCACAACTTATACAACTAATCCCCTGTTGATGGATAGCCAGGTTATTTCCTGTCTTTTTATTACAAATGGTGCTGCAGTAAAAAACCTTGTGCATATGTTCTTTGAACAAGCCAACCATGCTTCTGTCTCAGATCCTTTCCTCCTGTTGTTCCTTCAGCCTAGAGAATTCTTTCCCCCATAACTACATAGCCTACTCCCTACTTCTTTAGCGTTTCTGCTAAAATGCCACCGTTCAAGAGGCTTTCACACTTTTACTCTCTATCCCCTTATTCTTCTTTATCTTTCTTCACAGCATGTGTCCCCACCTGCCATGTTATCTATCTAATGGTTTTTGAGCTTGCTGTACTGTCCTTTAAGCAGAATGTAGGTTCCATAAGGGTCAGGACTTTGGTTTTTCACAGCTGAATTCCCAGCACATAGAAAAGTGTTAGGAGCTCTAAAAATATTTGTTGGATAATTTTTACTGAAATGACTCTAATTTGTTGGTGACTTAAGGAATATAAGTTACTGTTTAAAATAAAGATAAAAATGTTTTCAAATTATGTGATATCAGCTCTACGTCCTATGGGAGTCATGAGAAAATCCATGTGGGCTTCAGTCATTAACAAATGCTTTCTAGAGGAGATAGGATTTGAATAATGAGTTACACTTAAATAAATGGAAGGGAGAGGAAACAGAGGGGACATTTCAAGTGTTGAAAACAAAGACAAAGGCATAGAGGTACATGGGCATTGTACATATCAGCTTAGAATTAGATAAGGGGTATGCAACAAATGTACAAAAACCAAAAGAGAGCTTAATTTATTTTTCATTTTTTTGGAAGTGTTCTCGAATGAGTTGGTACAGGTTATAGATAAATACATAAATAGTTTCTAAAAAGGAAGCACTTGGCATCTTTTGTTTTATCTGTTTAAAACATCATTGTGGGGCCGAGCCCGTGGTGCATTCGGGAGAGTGCGGCGCTGGGAGCGCTGCGACATTCTCGCTGCGAGTTCGGATCCTATATAGGAATGGCCGGTGCACTCACTGGCCGAGTGCCGGTCACGAAACAGACAAAAAACCCCCCCCAAAAAAACCAAAAAAAAAAAAACCCCCATCATTGTGATGTAAGTAGGTCACATATTTTCTTTAGTTTCATAAGCCTTCATGTTAGTATATCCATTAGGCTATCATTATAGAGAAAAAAAGCTATTGAAAATGTAGGGTAGACATGTGGAACGGAAGACCTGTGTCAGCAAGCTGTGTGCAGGTGGTGGAGGATACTGCCTTCTTCGACACCTATAGAATGGGGTGGCTTTGGAGGGGGTTCCACTTCACATGGATGGTGATTTCATAGGCACTTCTAGAAAGGGTTGGCCATACTGCTGTCCCAATTACTTAACTCTGCTTGTTGTAGCAAGAAAGTAGCCATAGGCAATACATAAATAGGGGTGTGATTGTGTTGTAATAAATTTACCTACAAAAGTAGATAAATGGCTGGATTTGTCCCATGGCCATTGTTCGCCACACCCTGCTGTAGGCCAGACTGTGCATCGGGCAAGGCTTGCCTTTGGTGTCTCCTCCCCTCCTCTTCCTGGCTAGCCTCTTCACCTGTGCTGGCCTCTTCACTCCCCAACACCACTCCAGTATCCTGTTTCCTCAGGATGATGCTCCCAGGTCACCTACCTGGTTGGCAAATCACCAGATAACATTTTCTGTGGATCTCAAGAGGTTTATCCTATAAAGGACATGTTTGCATTTAATAGGGAATTCTGAAATAAAATAAAAAGGCTTGTCTATGAAAAATACAGCTAAATTTATTTTATCTGGTCATATCGATTATAGAACACTTGGAAAAGGAAGAAGGAAAAATATCACAAGTTCTGCTATTGTCAACATTTTGGAGGACCAATGAATTAATTTTCCATTGGAGTGTTTCAGGCTCTTGGAGACGCAGTCGGCATCAATACCTTGCAGAGTGGGCTTGCCTTAGGCCTGCCATGAAGGTGGCTGCTGCTTATTTTTTTTTAATTTGTGAGGGCAGTTCTATTTCCATATATTCTTTCATTCTGTCTATTCCTTGCTTTCATGTCTCTCCAGTGAGACAAATTCTTTGACAGAAATATTGAGTTATAATATCAACTGAAGAAAGCAGAAACAATAAAAAATAATGTTATGACTTGAGACAAGTCACTTATTTTCTGTGGGTCTTGATTTCCTCTCCCTGCAAATAAGGGGGTGGGCTTAGATGATGGCTGAGGCCCACCCAGCCCTCGCATCCTAGTATTTTGTTAAAACAATTTTGACTTAATGATTTCAATTTCAGGGCCACTTTCGAAGGATACAATAAGAGTTAGTAAGACGACAGATTAAATAAAACTAGTATAGAATCAAAAGCAGAACTTATTAAAAGTGGATTCTGGGGCCCAAGAATATTATGGAATACACTTGCAAGAGGAAGCCAAAGTCAGAGGCATTGTGGGGAAAATGAGAAATGAAGTGATAATTTATTTGGAGAGAATCGGGTATTGCAATAGAATAGAGAAGGTAAGTACAATTAATTCCTTTATTCCATCAGATATGTGTTATGAATCCTCTATCTCACAGGTCAGTAGGCTTTAGGGTTACAAAGATATAAAAGATATTATTCCTCTCTTTGAGGAGCCAATAATTCAACCATGGAAACACGTTAACAAATAATTACCATTCGGTCTAACAAGTGTTTCATTGGAAAAGAGAGATCACAATGTTGAGTTGTCATGAGGTCAAAATGGTCTTATATTATCAAGTGGCAAATTTGTAGAGGAGTTTGTATTGAAGACAATATTCTATTCTAACTCTATAACTAAGTGGACCTCTTAGTTTCTTTGAAAAGTTATTCGTACCCCAAAACATGCTGAAATAGAATTTCTATGTTAAATTTATTTACTAATTTAACAAAATATATTCAATGTCAAATTTTCATTTTAGGTCTGCTATGGGTCAAATGTGTCCCCCCAAAGTTCATGTGTTGGAAACTTAATCCCTACTATAACAGTGTTAAGAAGGTGGGAAATTCTATTATGTTAATTGAAAGGTAGGGCCATTAGAAGTGATTAGATTGTGAGCACTGTACCCTTGTGAATTGATTAATACATTGATGGTTTAATGGGTTAACATGGGCATGGTTATGGTGGCTTTATAAGGAGAGCAAGTGAGAAGCTTAGCTCAGTCTTGCTCAGGCCGTTTGCCATGTGACACCCTACGCCACTATAGAGGGTCACTGCCCACAAGAAGACCGTCATCAGATGTATTCTCTGCCCTTTAGACTTCCTAGCCTCCCAAACTGTAAGAAATAAATTCTATTTCTTTATAAATTACCTAGTTTCAAGTATTCTGTTTAAGCAACAGAAACAGACTAATTCAAGGACCAAACTTTATTTTGTTTTTCAGAGAGAGACAGGAATAGGGAGAATAAAGCCCTTAAAAATTAAATCTAGTAATTGCTGGAACAGTCTTCACCAATCCCAGCCAATAGCTTGTTATACTCTAAATATAACTTGTCATCCTGTGACAAAATCCAATTTTGAGAATAAGTGAAAATCCATTTCAATTTTCAATTGCTTAGTGTACTTGAAAACCAAAAATTTAAGATAAGATTTTTTCATGTTTATTTTGTGTCAGGCGATAGGGAATTATGTGCCCTGTGTCTCTAGAAGATGGCAAGATTGATGAGTTATTTACACAGGCAATCAGAATTCAGTTCAGACACTACTAAACAATACATTGTCGTGACTTACTTCAGCTTAACATGGTTTCATCCCTTAGTCATTTCTGAATAACACCCACAAAGAAATTTAATTAGGTGATCTTATGTCCCTAACAGCTATTCTGTATGGTAGTTATGTGACAATTAATATATTTCATGAATGATAATTATTCTTACTGACTTACAGAAATTCTCAAAATAATTTATATTTTAGAGGTTAAAATGCAACATTTAGAGCCTGAGTTAGAGGACTAAAGCATTATGAGGAGTAAAATTAAAAGAACATAAAGGGGCCATAAATGTGGTAACTTTGTTCCCAAAACATTCCCTTACTAACCAATGCTTAGCTACAGACAGCCAAGTAAAACTAAATTGCTTTACTGTGGCCAAGTTAATGTAATCAAATTTTCAATTACAAAAATGTAGGTGAATTTAATTTGTCCCTGCCAGTTGCTAATTCTTACTAGCTCTTGTTCCTTTTTTAGATCACAGAAGAAAATGCTTTGAAAAATCTGTTTTTCTCTCACCCTAAATAAATAATTCTGATTTTCACCAAATAAAATTGGTAGGATTTGATGGTGAGAGGTAGGAATATCTGCTTTTGTAGAAACCAAAAGAAAACAAAACACCGTTTCTGTACAGACTGTCGTCTGTCTTGAGTGGTTAAGGATAATCATATTGGAACAACAGGAACAGATAAATCAGTCTTCAAAATTTTGTCTATCCTCTTTTATTTTTTGCATTAAAAAAGTTGAGATATAATTTACGTACAGTACAACGCTCAAATCTTAAGGGTAACCACTGGCCAGATCAAGATGAGATATAAAGCATTTTCATTACCAAAAGTTCCTGTTTGCCCTTTCTGATTAACAAGTCTCTCTCCTGAGGCTGAACTATTTTTCTTTTAAAGATTATTTATTTATTTATTTATTTATCTATCTATCTATTTATTTATTTATTATGAATATTCATGAGATACAAAGCTGATTGTCCCCCCTCCTACCCATGATGTGGGGGCCAGATTCATACTGGGGGCATACCCATTACCAGAAATTACTTTTGTATCCTTTGTCCCCTCCTAATTATCCCCCAATCTCCCTCCCCCTCCCTCTCTCCCTTCCACTCCATTTTGTAGCCCTAGGAATATTCCCTCCCTCTGTTGGATCACAGCATTACTATGGTCTTTCTTTCTTGCCTTCCTTTCTCTCTTAGCTCCCACATATGTGTGAGCACATGTGGTATTTATCCCTCTGTGCTTTGCTTGATTCACTCAACATAAGTTTCTCCAGGTTCATCCATGTTCTTGCAAATGGGAGTATTTCGTTCTTTTTTATGGCAGAGTAGTATTCCATGGTTTATATATGCCACAGTTTCCTTATCCAGTCATCTATTGATGGACATTTAGGTTGGTTTCATATCCTGGCTATTGTAAACAGAGCTGCTATAAACACGGGAGTGCAGATATCTCTTTGACATGATGATTTCCATTCCTCTGGATATATACCCAGAAGAGGGATTGCTGGATCATATGGAAGATCTATCTGTAGTTGTGAACTATTTTTCTGACTTCTATCATGACAAATTAACTTTGTCTGTTCTTGAACTTCATATCAGTGGATAGCTGAGTTCTGTGATTATTACTTTTTAAATCATGTTCATATCATCAATACAAATTTGTTTAGGTGTCTTGGTATACTAGGCTTAATGCTCCAAACTCATCATGTTCGCTCTCTAATACTGAACTTCTTGTCCATATCATAATTAAAAGTAGATCACTTTTGCTTCAGTCAAATGATGGTGCAGTCAAATGCGATGGGTGTGAAGCAGTTAATTTTGGTAGAATAGAGCACCCTGGCAGATGCTGGGGCACAGAACTAAGCCAGCAACTGGGCAGAGGGGCTTGTGGCACTTCTGGGAGTGGAGTCATGGGCATGTTTCTGAGTCTGGGTCACTGGAACAGAGAGTGCGTGTGGATCTGTTTCCAGAAAGGGGGTACATGGTGAGGCGTGCCTTGTGGGAAGAGGATAAGAGCCCACATTAGGGCCCAGATCAGCAGCAAAAATGTAATAACCTCAGAATTAGGACCCGGAGACTTGCCTGTATCTGTCCCTACCAGACATCAAGGTTAGCCTTCTGCCAGTGGTGGTTGGTACCAGCCTGCAGGTGGAGGTCACCTGGCTCCAGTTCTGGGAGGTGACATATAGACTGTCTTAATTAACCAGTTTTGTGTAGAGAAGTTTGTTTGGCTCACAATTCTGGTGGCTGGAAGTCCAAGACTTGGCAGTTGCCTCTGGTGAGGGCCTCAGGCTGCTTCCACTCACGGCAGACAGTGGAAGGGGAGCGGGTTTGTGTGAAGAGATGCCATGGCCACAGAGGAGTGAGAGAGGGAGGGAGGGGCCAGGCTCTCATGAACTCAGGGAGCAGCTGATAGAGTGAGAACTCACTCACCCCCAGGCAGGGGGAGGGCATTAATCCCTTCATGAGAGACCCACCCCCATGACCCGAACACCTCCCTTTGGCCCCACCTCCCAACATAGCCACATTGCAGATCAAATTTGAAGGGGACAAATACCCAAACCATAGCGTAGGTGGTAGGAAAAAGCAGGGCCTGCCTCCCCAAAGAACCTGCAAGACAAAGGCTTGGACAGGGCAAATGTGCCCCTTGTTCCCAGGCCTCTGTGGGCTTCAGCTGCCAGTGCTCCACTGGACGTACCCTAAATTTCAGATGATCAGAACTCTGTACAGACTGCTTCCTCTGTTGGCACTGCCTGGTGGCCCTTACCACCTGCATAAATAGCCACATGGAGACAGAGTGACAGCAAGCTCAACCAGTGGACATCTGGGCTCCCATCTGAGCTTTGTGACTCTGGACAAGTCACTTTACTCCTCCAAGTCTCAGTTTCCCAATTTGTCCAAGAGGGACATTGATAGTACTTACCTCATGGGGTTAAATGAGATTATCTGTATAAGTGGCTGCTAGCCCTGTTAGTCACCCTTTCCACTGGATAGAAAGGGAAAAAGGTACGTGTTTAAACTGTTGGCCTTTGAAATTTGGCTAAAACACTCTCTGCTAAGAAACCAGCCCTGATATCACCAGCCTGTTTATGGTGCTTTACATACTCTTTAAAAAATAATAGACAATTTCCTTTCCAACCCTCCTCTGGACACTGTACTAGCTGAGGGCAGCGACTGTATCTTTCACACTTGCAGTTCTGGTACCACTGTGGTGTCCGGCACATAGTGGGCACTCAGGAAATATTTGTCACATGCATGAATGAAGTCTGTTATTTGGCAATTATATATTGTACATCAGTTGTTTTTGGTAGTCTTCTTCTTGACACAGTGTTCACATTCAAGTTTATTTCGTAGGGAAGGTATGAGTTTCAGTGAACCCTTCAAATTTACCTGTCAGGCTTCTCTAGCTATTTTAAACTGGCTTGACAATCAGCACCAACACAAAATTACTATTTATAAAATGATTCCCTGTTGGAAGGCTCTGCAGTGACACAAGGAAAATAGCTGTAATTTAGCAGTCCAGTAGCATTTGCTGCAGTGAAGGAGTTAGTAGAAATAATAGCCTTTAGCTCTAACTGACACCACTCAAACCGTCAGATCTCTGGGATGAAGATTTACACAGAAGCCTGGCCATTAATTTCACATTATGCTTTCACTGTTTTCACAATATATAAGAGTTAACGTTCTGACTAGAGACCCCAACACTTCAGAAATGAGACTAGCAAGATAAACACTCCCACCTACCAGAAATGTAACTACAAAATTCTACTAATATTATTAGGTTATTAATATTGTGACCCCTCCTCCCCCACCCAAAAGCCTCTGTGCTCACCTCCCACCAGCAAGGGAAGCAAGCTGAAAGCCACATGCAGTTCCTGTAATGTCACTCACATTCTCCACCCCTCTTTCTGGCTCTTCCTGACATCCTTTCTAACTAAGAAACACACAGATATCTTCTATGTGACCCAACAGCCTAAACTCTAAAAGGGGTGAAGAAAATGATTTTTTTCCTCAACCCTCAGAAGCTAAAGTTGGAGCGGACCCCTGTAACAAAAGACAGATTAACAAGAGAAAAACAAACAAGTTTATTAACATGTGTATTTCATGTATACATGGGAAACACCTAGGGAATGAGGATTTCTCAAAGAGGTGGCTTTGAATTCCAGCTTATATAACAACTTTAACACACAACAGTAAACGTTTAGAGTAGTGACAAGACAAGGAAAGGACTCTGAGTCTCTTCAGGCAGCAACTCGTGGGAAGACAAATAACTGGCAGACAAAGGCTGGTTAATAAAGGTTGTTCATGCAGGTTCCTCTGGTGCCATCTCTGGGCCCATAAGTGTCCAAAGTTGTCTTCAGTGGTTAACCTTTGTTCTCCCTGGTGGAGAGGGGAAGTGGGATACCTTTTGCCTTTGTAAATTTTTGTCTGGATTTTAGGCAAATAGAGGGAGGGCAGAGAGCTCTCCTGAATCTGCTGCTTCTTAATTGCCTTCAGCTCAACAATCCTTATGTCAAAGAGTCATATTTGGGGTAGCACATTGTGGTCTCCCACGAAACAAAATAACTCATTCTTAAACCCATAAAACTCCAGGCAAGTGTTAATGCACCAATCCAGCTCCTGATTCCCATGACAACCAGGGCATTGCAGAGTTGATATCCTAACTATCTTGGTACCAAAGTTGTATTTCTTATTCTACTTTATTCAGTGTAAAAACACTCTTTAGAACATGCATAATCATCCATGCTTCAGGGGAAATTTGAAGAATCACGATTTAAACAATTATTTAACACACTTTTGATATAACAGTCATCAGAGCTCACAACTGTTATCCTGGGAACATAAGAATGGATAGAAATGAAAAAAGGAACCTATTTAAACTTCCTTTAGTTCGTAAAGAAGACGTCAGTAACTTAGGAGAGATTTAAAAAATTTAATCTTGGTACCATGACGATAGCTTTTCTAGAAAAAAGATACAGGAAGCAAGAAGAGCTTGTGGAATCAACCAGGCAGTCCCTTTTCAGCAGTGCTGTGGTAAACCATTAAGACTGGTCCATTCTAATCACAGTTATTAACAATTCCTGGCTGCAGCCAGTCTCTTCATTTAAGAACTTCTTAATTTATCTGCTAATTAGCTTTGTTTTTGAAATAACTGGAGATTTTGTTTATTAAAGTTTGCTATAGATAAATTTTTAAAAGTTTACTCATTTCCCTATTTGTAATTTTTGCAGTATGGCTGGCAATTACTGTGCCTAAAATAGTAATATTAGTTATAATATTAAACTATTTTGAGCACCTACTGTAAACTAGGAAATTTACATATATCATATTTATTCTATTGTTAGAAAGCCTTGCAAGAAGGACCTTTTATTCTTACTTTCCAGATTATGAACCAGATTTTCTGAGAAGTTCAAAACTTACCGAAGGTTAACAATCATTTGGAATTCAGCCTCAGGCTTGCCTAGTCCCCAGACCCCTGCTTTTCCTAGTCTCCCATTTCCCGCTGTGGACTGGTCTAGTTGGAGAGAACTTACATTGTTGAAATACATTGGTCACGAAGAGGCTTGTTTCACATATTCCCTCTGAAATCCTACTAAAAGTCGTTATCAGTCTGAGTGCTGCTTCTGTAATATTTTAGGTGTGATGAAGATGTTTGGGTTATTCCTGTATTTTTGCACCTTTTTCTAAAAATCAACTTTAATTTTGTTGTTAAAGATCTGGGTAATTTAGATTTCCTATCAATCCCAACATTACCATACAGTATTAACTCCATCCAACACATCACTATTTTTGTATAGCCTTCTCAGAAAAAAAAAAAAAAAAGATTTTCTGTAAAAGATCAGTTATCTGAAGGCAAGAAATTTAACACATGTCCTAATAAGAGCAGGTTCTGAAGGTTGCAAATAAATGATCACCATTTAACTCTTCTAGCTTAACATCAGAAGCAATAGGAGATGCTGTTATAGATTCTCATGCATGTGCAAATAGTGATAGAGAAAAATTACTTAAAGAATAACACTTTAAAATGGAATCTTTTTCATACCTATTTATTTCCTTCTCAGGCACTCGAATGTCTTATACGCATCCTCTAATTAATCTTTATATCACATTGTTGGGGGGGAGGGGGGAGGGAGGAAGGAGGGAGGTTTTGGTGATGGGCAACAATAATCAGCCACAATGTATATCGACATAATAAAATAAAAAAAAAATCTTTATATCTCTTGACTCTTCCTTGTTATTCTGATTAATTGGAATCAGCAATGCATGTTAATTGTGTAGGCAAATTAAGTAGACTGTATACCTACTGGTTAAGAATCATTACGGGTTCCCAGTTTGGCTCCACCACTTACCACTGTGTGACCTTAGGCAAGATCATTAATTCCTCTGTGCCTCAATTTTCTTCATCTGCAAAATGGAGCCAGAAAATGATAGCACCCATTCAAAAGCTGAGTAGCAAGGTTGAAATGCAGTAAAGTCAAAAAGCATTTGGAACATAGTGAGAAATCAATGAATATTAACTATTCTATTTTAGGGGAATCTGCTACAAGCAAAAATGTTTCCATCACTTTATTTAGGGAGACAAAAATATATCTGAATTCTTCTGAGGCACAGAATAAGCTTAAAAAAGCCAGTAGAATATGGTATCAAATCGAATCAAATATTTCTAAAATGTGAAAACACTTTAATGAATTTCAGCCCAGGAAGTATTGAACCAATATATTTGATCCATAAACATTTATCATCTATCCAGGTATATGGGGGAAAGCAAATCAAGCCTTTGCTCAGGCAATTACAATTTAGCTGGTGAAAGCTGACATGTTCTGAGAAAAAAATTAATAAAATGTTAAGCACCAAAATGAGTAGAAACTTGTAACATGCATTCTGTAAAGGACACTAGCAGGTGAGCTTGAGTAGAGCAGCCTTAGGAGGGGGACAGCTCTGAGCTGGGAGGGTTTGGCTAGAGAAGAAACTGCCCCTTAGATGAGGGGCAGTTGTGGTACAAATAAGCTAAAGCTTTTCAAACGTCGGTGAACATATGAATCACCTGGTGGGCTTGTTATCAGCAGAGGCTGATCCACAGGCTGGCCTGGAACCCAAGATTCTGCATTCTTAACCAGCTGTCAGGTGATGTCACAGGAAATGTCACCGGCTTTCAGGCGATGAGCCACAAGTAAAGGAACAATTTGTGTTCAGGAGATAGTCAGCAGAAAGTACGATGGTGAGAATAATAAGGAGGCTATTTCAGTAGTCTAAGCACAAAGTGATAAGGACCCAAACTGAGGTAGTGGCAGCGGTAACGGAAAGAAAGGCATAAAAGACTACTCAGAAGAGGAGAGGAAAATGCCTAACACTTGGCCAAATGCACAGGGGAAAGGGAGAAGCATCAAGGGTAATCTTTGACTACGAGATGAATGATACTATTGGCACCAGTAGAGAATGCTAACAGGACAACTGGGCTGGAGGGAAAGGATAAATTTGATTTTTGAGATGTTGAATTTCAGGTAATGGTGCCACACTCAAGAAGAATATCCACAGGCAAGGGCTAGGAATGAATGTTGAAAACTGATCTGTATAGAGATGATAGCTGAAGTTATAAAAAAAAGAATTCTGGTGTTCTCTACAGGCCAGTGAAGAGAGACAGGAACAAAATTGAGCACAGAATAGTCACGGAAGTCTGCATTTGGTGGGCAGAAAGCAGGAGAGGTGAACGCAGAAGGGCAGGACCTGGGATCACAGAGTCCCTGAAGCTAAAGGAACGTGTGCTTGAGCTTCCAGTCACCTCCTGAAACAAACCAGAGACAGAGGTTCATTCAGTAAATTCATCAACATAATTCATTTGAGTTTTTTTTAAAATTAAAAAAGCATTATATATTCATAGGAGAAAATTTGGAAAATCTAAAAATACACAAAAAAGGAAATAAAAATCCCACAATTTTATTACTCAGAGAAACCTCTCTCACTGTCTTTCTCCGTCTTTCTCTTTGTGTCACTCTGTGTGAGTGTGTACTCATGTCTTTTCCTTTGCAAACATACTTTTTTTTTTTTTTTTTTACAAATTGGAATCATGCTGTCTATACTGGTTTGTATCTGTCTCTAAAATGTAATACATTTTGAATAGTTTCTCCTGACATTAAGCATTCTACTTATTATACTTTTTCTTGGATATATATACGATTTGCCTGGAAAAGTCAGGAGAAAAACCTGAAAAGGCATTAAGGTCAAGTAAAGATTCTGGTCTATTTAGGAGTAACCAGAATATGTTAATGGGCCAAGGGGCAAGAATCTATTGAGTGACTGAAGAGGAATATTTATTGAATGGATGAACTGAAGGTAAAGACAAGATGGGACAGCAGGCGTCAGACTTGGGAGGCAGCAGATGTATTTTCAGATTGGAGCAGGTGTATTTTGACCTGAAGAATTGGGTAGAAGAAGAGAGTGCTGGATGCTGTTGATATTTGCAATAAACTAATAGCTAAAGTCACCCTATAAGGAATGGGACCAAGGGAAGTTAATTTAAAAAGAGAATAGACAATCAGGTAGGGAGAGAGGGACGAACAGTTGGAGCACAGCAGATTTTTAGGGCAGCAAAACTATTCTGTATGACACTGTAATGGTGATACATGACATTATTCATTAGGCAAAACCCATAGAACTGTACAATATGGAGGGAGCTCTGATATAAAATTAAGTTAAAAATAATATGTCAATATTGATTTATAATCGCAACAAACATACCACACTAACGTAATGTGTCAGTAATAGGAGAAACTGTACCTGGGGGCGAAGGTCTGGGACCAGTCCGAACTTTCTGCTCAGTTTCTCTTATAAAACTAAAACTGCTATAAATATAAAGAAAAATAAGGAATATATTTTGCATTGTTCCTGAGGGCGTAGCAATAGAGAATTAAAAAGAGATGAAGCCATCGTGAATAAGTGCATTACTGTCACTTGAACGTACTTGGAGGTACAAATGATTCCACATATATTGCTGGGAATTAGTGGGTACACAGATTTTATTTAAATGAATTATGCAAATCTGACTGGTCTTATTGTTCTTACACTGCAGGTTCTTAAAATACTGTAAAAATCTAGTTAAAGAATAAATTCTTTACCGACTGGTATGGTTGTGAGGAAGAAGAGATTAATGTATCTTATTCCTATGTAATTTTTTATTTTTGTTTTTTCCACAGATGTGTGGTGCTCTGGCCTCATCTCTATGTGGAGTATAAGGCTCAGACTTTTGAGAGAAATTCTTTTATGTTATTCACTGAAAAGTCCTGATATCTTATTCAGAAATGCATAGCAACGAACTTAAATACTAGCTATTTGGCCTGTTTTTTGGGTTTAGTTGGTGTACAAGAATTATTAATAAACATTTCTGTATTTGTATAATAAAAATATCAGCTAATGAATGATGAATATTTTCCATTCTTGTTTTTCTGTTATTTAAAAATTTGTGGGTTTGTTTTTACTATATACTCAGGCTGATGCTATAGTCATGGTAGCAGAATGCTTCCAGACAATGGATTCTGTAAGTGTCAGTCAAAACCATCAACTGTGTCCTGTCTAGCACTGACCTTGCCCATAGGAGCCTGCTGTTCTATTCCGAGCTCTGCAACCAAACAGCCTGGTGGTTTTGGGGAAAGTTACCTATCTTCACTTTTTGCTTTTCCAAATGAAATGGTTTTTATGCTCCCATTCAAGTTCCTGTATTCCATGTCTATATTTAAATTCACATAGCAGTACATCAGAATAATTAATAATGGTGGGTGTAGAATGCCCACCATGACATTACTTACTGTGTAATTATCCCAATGGACGCAATGGAAAATGGCTAGTGGCATGAACCCTGAAGTGGCTTTGAGAATAACATTGCTACTGCAGGTGCTGGTGTCTCAGAAAGCCAACCAGTGGTTTTAAAGGAAACCTGTACAAAGATATATGTATTATGAATATGCTTCTTTCTCTACCGGATAATCCTCATATAACGTTACTGAATATAACTGAAAAAGATCACACAGTACCCAATAATCCTAGGAAATGGTCACGCTGTACCAAAGGAAATTGAGACAACCAGAGTAATTATTAGAGTCACAGCAGTGAGGTGGAGGAGAAGGTTGAAATGACATTTTCAATTTAGAGATTCTATTTATAGCCACTGGAACTTTCCAAAACTGTTTAGCTTTGGGCTAACATATTTTGGACATATTCTCAGCTTCAGAACAAATTTATTTGAAGAGGCTTACATAATTCTTTTCATTTATTTGAGCTTATGCAGTACATTAGGGAAAACAAGCTGATATTTTTGGGGAAAAACCCAAAGATATCTTCCTCACATATTAAGGAAGAGCCAGATGTGTAACTTACATATAGTGACTTAGTGATAACATGATTCATTTCAAATAAAGGTCTTAATGAGGCAACTCAAAGTAACTAATTCTAGAATGCGATCCATATTTAAATATACATCTACTTAGAAATTCTCCAGAACAAATGCTCTTTCTGCTGTTAGTATGAAAACAAGCACCCCTTTTATTACAGAAAGATAGTTTTTCAGAGAAAAGGCATCAGGTGATTAGAGTCCTGTTTGCTAATATACCACTGTAACAAGGAAATTCATGTAATCAATCAGCGAAATATACTGGCAACTCCTACATCTACTAAGGAGCAGGGGACCAGCTACATATTCTCCCAGATTACTTTATAAATACTTCATAACACATTCTACCATCTGACTATTTGGGTTACAGCTAGCTGGTCTGAATCTGATTTGCAGTTGTGCCAGGATATTTAAATCACCTCTGTGAGAACAAAGTGTCGTCGTCTTCTGAAAAAAAAAAAAAAAATAAATAAATAAAACAAGAGTCTTCCAGAAATGGATGTTTTACCATTTTATAATTTTAGGTGGTAGGATAACAGGGAATGCTCCTCTGTGGATCTTTTTTAGAAGAAATTGAAATAAGATATAGAGAATAATTTGCTCATCAAGTTATCATTGCACATGCTTACTGGAAACTCCCATGGCAAAATGAGTAAATAAATGAAAGCAACTAATAGTTTTCATTTTGTCAGTCTTGCTGCTCCAGAAAGATTGCCCTCCAACTCGTCAGCCCATCAGGAAACAGAAATGGAGCAGAAATGGAAAGACTTATACACTTTCTATCCATTTTTACAGCAGAGGAATGTGGGCTTTCTTGTTAATAATATTTGATATCTGCAAACTACAGAAAAGCCTGGCCTCTTAATATCGTGCTAAAGGACCAGGAAATCTCACAAAGTCACTATCACTTCTCACAAACTCTCATTTGATTCTTTGGGTTAAAAAGCCCAGTGGAGGCAAAAGTTGCAGAACCCTGTACACTCCCTGGGATTTAAATCATTTAACAATCTACAAATTAAATGATTAAACAGTTATGTAAGCAGGGTTCCCAGGGCAAATGATGCATCTTTTTCTCTCATTAGCTTGTCCCATCTAGTTAAATTTAATGAATAAGAAAACCTAGACTAAAACAATAATCGGAAATTACTGTATATTAGTTACTTGAACTTGAGAGGTACATCATAAAAATGTCTCATATATTCTCCTGTGTAGGTGTAAAATACTTTCTAACTGCTCGGTGAGCCCCCTCTGACTTTGCAAGGAACAATCTAATTCTCTTTTCGTGTTCCATGTGACATGATTGGAGCTCTGTTCACTGAAGTACGTAGAGGGACATTTGCCAGGACCAAAAAAGTGGTGCTGCTCATGGGTCGTGTTGGAGGAACAGTTAGGCAGTGGGCTGCCAAATAGGATGAAGAGATCCTTGTTCTTCTGAAGTACTCACAGGCTGGTGAGTAAAACATGTAGGACACTTGGTGCATATGTAGGGAAGAAGCCCGGTAAAGCAGGAGTGTTAGGATCTAGAGTTGAGTATTGTAAAAAGTTTTTCTGTTTTAAAAGATTTTCCCCTTTTCTCAACCCAACAGCTCTAGTTGGAAATTCAATGCAATTCTGAAACACGTACTGAGTACCTTCCATGCAAAGCTGGTCTCGGTGGACATAAATTAGCAGGAACCTACTCTCTGATTTTAAGGAGCATGCAAACGAATAGAGGTGCTAGTGCTTCTTCAAGCAAACATAAAGGGCAGTGATGAATCGTTGGCTTGTAGTTAAAATTCCTTGCAGTATTCTCCCAAAATATCTATACGTTGTGTCACAGCGTTTGTCATACTCATTACCTTCCATAGTACCCATCATGCTCATGCACGTGAATTGTTTCACACTTGAAACTCACTGAGAGACTAAGCCTGTCCTGCTTTCCATTGGACCCCCAGTACCTAGCATAGATCGACATAGTAGGCCCTCAATAAACATTTGATAAATAAATTGAATTGAGTCCTTTATAAGCCATGCAGATGATTTTTTAAATGATACTATAATCTGAATGTCCCTCCAAAACTCATCGAAGCTTGGTCCCCATTGTAACAGCATTAAGAGGGTGGGAAATCAGACTACGGTATTTGAAAGGTGGGGTTTTGGAGAGGTGATTGGATTGTGAGGACTCTGCCCTCACTGATGGATTAAATTCATTTGTGGATTAATGGGTTAATGATAAATGGATTATCACAGGAGTGGCACCCATGGCTTTATAAGGAGAGAAAAGAGCATGTTAGCAGGATCTTGCTCAGTCTTTGTCATGTGATGCCCTGTGTCACCACAGGACTCTGTAGAGAGTCCCCACCAAGAGGCCTTCACCAGGTGTGATCCCTGGACCTTGGACTCTCCAGACTCCAAAACTATAAGAAATATTATTATTATTTTTTTTTATAAATTACCCAGTTTCAGGTATTCTGTTATAAGCAACAGAAAACTGACTAATACAAGTGAAAATTGTAGTGTTATTTGTTCCTAAGAAGAGAAATCTCTAGGCAAGTCAGGAGAAACTTTGGTTATGTCCATGTTGCTCTGGGGGGCTGTTCTGAGTAAGATGGAAGTCTGCTCCACTGTAGGAGCATCTGTTGTTTTTACCTGTAAAGCACCCACTGCCCCTTCTAGTAGCAGACTCCGATTTTGCTTTTGCTTTGACGAATCACTTTTTCATTGTATACGGTCTTGGTGGCCCTGTCAATCAAGGTGACACCCTCTCAGGCCAATAAATGTTCATATGACCCGAGCTAGGCCAATTAGATACTCTTTCTGGAATTCAGACTTTGTACTGAGCAGCACAAAGGATTTGATGGGAGTAGATTCATCCTGATTGTATTAGTTTTCTAATGCTTCTGTAACAATTTACCACAAATTTAGTGGCTTAAAACATGTATTTATTGTTTTATAGTTCTGGAGGTCAGAAGTTTGACATGGGTTTTACTGGGCTAAAATTAAGGTCCTGGCAGGGCTGCATTCCTTTCTGGAAACTCTAGGAGAGAATCAGTTTCCTTACCTTTTCCAGCTTCTAGAGGCTACTGCATTCCCTGGCTTGTGGCACCTTCTTCCATCATGAAAGGCAGATCAAGTCTTTTCACACTACACCTCTGACCTGGCTTCATCATTACGTCTCTTTTTCTGATTCTGCTCTCCTGCCTCCCTCTTCCATTTTTATGGACACTTGGGATTAAATTGGGCTCCCTATTTTAAGATCAGCTGATTAGCAACCTTCATTCCATATGCAACCTTAATTCCTCCCTGCCACGAAAGGTGACATACAAGTATTCACAGTTTCCAGGGAATAGGATGTGGGCATCTTTGAGGGGGGCATTGCTTTGTCTTGAAGAGTCTCTCATTAGCTCTTTCTTCCCAGGTCTCAGGACTGCCCTGGTTATCGTCTTGAGGACTGATTTTTGGAATTCTTTTCTGATTCTGTAAACTACCTTGTATCCTTTCAATAAATTTGCTCTTTTTGCTTAATTTAGCTAGAATTTACTTCTTTTGCTTTTGAAAAAAGAACCCAAATTGATATTCATGCTTGTTAGACCTTCTAGATGATAAACAGGGCAGCTAACTGAAGAACTGATTTCAGCCTGTTCTCTCTCTGTCCTTGTCTCCTCTGTCCTTTTGAATAGAGGATACCAGTAAGGCAAGGTTGGGGAGGGGCTTGTAGCTTGGAATCTAGCATTCTGTTGGTAAACAGATCCAAGATGGACATGTAGAAGTGACATTTCCACATTAAAGTGATGTAGATGGCTGCAGCTCACCACACCTCTCTTATAAGTAGCAATGATCAGGACTTGATTGTAGTTGTTCATGTAGAAAGGATGGGCTGAATAAGGAAATATTCAAAACCAACAGTGCACAGGAATGTAGAAGTTTCTGGTTGTGTATGTAATGTGTGTTAGAAAAAGGCATGAAGCATCAAAATTGATTCCAGCAAACTGTTGTCATCCTGTATCTTACCTGTTCTTACCTTTTCACTTATCTGCTTTTTTTTTTTTTGACACTAAATTGGCGCAGTCCACACCATGGCAGGATCCTAAAGGAATCAGCTTGGGCTTCCCTCTCCGAGTTGGCAAGGCCACCGGAGGGAGATCTGTTGGCAAGGCCGCAGCTACGAGCACTTGCTACAACTGTAAGGGCTACTGCCTCGACTTCATGGTACTGCTTTTGCTTTCTCTTTCGATATTTTGGTTAGAGTGGCAGTTCTCTGAATTCCCAAAAGATTATAAAAATAACACAAATGATTTTGCAGTCATTGAACTAAACATTCCCACAGAAGATCTGAGTAAATTGGACAATTTAAAATTATCCCCTTATGATAAATTGACCACACCAACATATGTTCCAAAAGCACCGCTCATGCCTAAATATGAGCTGCAGCCTAAACATGTGAAGTTATTTCAAAAAGGAAATTTCCATCCTCTCCCGACCATCTGGGTAAATGGATATATGGGCTACAAAATGAGGAAAGGAAAAATTTGGTATCCCCCTAGGGGACGTCAAAAATATGATGTAAGTTGGCAAACATCATTTACTAGAGATTATATTAATGGCAAGAGAATGGTTGGTATTAATGGAAAATTATATGATTAGGATAAATTAAGAATTCCCTTTACTTGGTGGTGTCCAGTTTTAAATAAATCATTAAGAATCAGGTGTTGGGATAAAAATATATGCTGTAAAATTATTAAACCTGCAAAACTAGATCTTAGAAAAATAAGAGAGTGCAACTGGTTTTGTGAGGGATGGTGCTGTGCACAATGACATTTTGACATTTATATCAAGATTACAGGGCCACAGCCAATGCATAACCTTAAAATGTGCATGATAATGCTGCTCAAATATCCACTGTTCTTTTTCCATATGAACAGTAGTTTCATTCCATTAGAACATAAAATCATTAGACCCCCATTAGAATTTAACTGTTAACACTTTTCCTTCCAGCAAAGTTGTATTTAACCAAAATAGCTGCCACCCTGTTAATAGGGTGGATATTAACCACAGCTTGCTAACAGAAAAAGGTCACAAGATAACTTCAAGACAATGAAGGGATGGTTTTGATCTGATAACCTGATTCCAGGAAAAAGAAGCACGAATTGATCACCTGAGACATGCTGACAAAAGGAAAGGACTGGCTGACCTCTAAAAATGTTTCCTCCCTGCTTTTTGGACTATTGATTTAAGCTTGCTGATACAATAAAAATAGTACCCAAAACCCCCCTGCAGAGAAAAATCTAAATAAAAGGCATTGTCTCATGCTCTACTGGTCTCCAGCTGCAACACGCTGATAGCCCGCAGAGAGAGAACGTGCATATTGATGCATTGAGGTCTCCGTCTGTGTTTGTTATTTTCGCCAACCCTCTCCTTCCCTTTTTGGGCACCCACCGCTCGCTGAAGCTGGCCTTCGGCACTAAATTAGCCACTTAGCTTTAAAAAAATTAATGTTAACATAATATATCATTTTCCATCCTTTCACTTTTACCCCATTTATGTTAATATATTTAAATGTGATTCTTAAAGGCAGCAAGTAGTTGTGTCTTGATTTTTTTTTAAATTTTATTTTGTTGATATACATTGTGGCTGATTATTGCTCCCCATCATCAAAACCTCTCTCCCTTCTCCCTCCCCCCCCAACAATTTCCTTTCTGTTTGCTTGTCATATCAACTTCAAATAATTGTGGTTGTTATATCTTCTTCCCCCCTGCCTGGTATATATATATATATATATATATTTTTTTTTGTGTGTGTGTGTGTGTGTGTGAATTTATATATTAAATTTTAGCTCCCACCAATAAGTGAGAACATGTCATATTTCTCTTTCTGTGCCTGACATATTTCACTTAATATAATTCTCTCAAGGTCCATCCATGTTGTTGCAAATGGCAGTATTTCATTCGTTTTTATAGCTGAGTAGTATTCCATTGTGTAGATGTACCACATTTTCCGTATCCACTCATCTGATGATGGGCATTTGGGCTGGTTCCAACTCTTGGCTATTGTAAAGAGTGCTGCGATGAATATTGGGGAACAGGTATACCTTCAACTTGATGATTTCCATTCCTCTGGATATATTCCCAACAGTGGGATAGCTGGGTCATATGGTAGATCTATCTGCAATTGTTTGAGGAACCTCCATACCATTTTCCATAGAGGCTGCACCATTTTGCAGTCCCACCAACAATGTATGAGAGTTCCTTTTTCTCCGCAACCTCGCCAGCATTTATCGTTCAGAGTCTTTTGCATTTTAGCCATCCTAACTGGGGTTAGATGGTATCTCAGTGTGGTTTTGATTTGCATTTCCCGGATGCTGAGTGATGTTGAGCATTTTTTCATATGTCTGTTGGCCATTTGTATATCTTCCTTAGAGAAATGCCTACTTAGCTCTTTTGCCCATTTTTTAATTGGGTTGCTTGTTTTCTTCTTGTAAAGTTGTTTGAGTTCCTTATATATTCTGGATATTAATCCTTTGTCAGATGTATATTTTGCAAATATTTTCTCCCACTCTGTTGGTTGTCTTTTAACTCTGTTAATTGTTTCTTTTGCTGTGCAGAAGCTTTTTAGTTTGATATAATCCCATTTGTTTATTTTTCCTTTGGTTGCCCGTGCTTTTGGGGTCGTATTCATGAAGTCTGTGCCCAGTCCTATTTCCTGAAGTGTTTCTCCTATGTTTTCTTTAAGAAGTTTTATTGTTTCAGGGTGTATATTTAAATCCTTAATCCATTTTGAGTTGATTTTAGTATACGGTGAGAGGTATGGATCTAGTTTCAATCTCCTGCATATCGATATCCAGTTATCCCAGCACCATTTGCTGAAGAGGCAGTCCCTTCCCCAGTAAATAGGCTTGGTGCCTTTGTCGAAGATCAGATGGCAGTAAGTGTGTGGGTTGATTTCTGGATTCTCTATTCTATTCCATGGATCAGTGTGTCTGTTTTTATGCCAGTACCATACTGTTTTGGTTATGATAGCTTTGTAGTATAGCTTAAAGTCAGGTAGTGTTATGCCTCCAGCTTTATTTTTTTTGCTCAGCATTGCTTTGGCTATGCGTGGTCTTTCATTGTTCCATATAAATGACTGGATAGATTTTTCCATTTCGGAGAAAAATATCTTTGGAATTTTGATGGGGATTGCATTGAATTTGTATATCACTTTGGGTAGTATGGACATTTTCACTATGTTGATTCTTCCAATACAAGAGCATGGAATAGCTTTCCATCTTCTTGTATCCTCTCTAATTTCTCTCAGCAGTGGTTTGTAGTTCTCATTATAGAGATTTTTCACATCCTTGGTTAACTCAATTCCTAAGTATTTTATTTTTTTGGTGGCTATTGTAAATGGGCAGGCTTTCTTGATTTCTCCTTCTGCATGTTCACTATTTGAGAAAAGAAATGCTACTGATTTTTGTGTGTTGATTTTGTATCCTGCTACTGTGCTGAAATCATTTATCAATTCCAACAGTTTTTTTGTAGAGGTTTTAGGCTGTTCGATATATAGGATCATGTCATCTGCAAACAGGGACAGTTTGACTTCATCTTTTCCAATCTGGATGCCCTTTATTTCCTTCTCTTCTCTGATTGCTCTGGCTAGTACTTCCAACACTATGTTGAATAGGAGTGGTGAGAGTGGGCATCCTTGTCTAGTTCCTGTTCTTAAAGGAAAAGCTTTCAGCTTTTCCCCATTCAGGATGATATTGGCAGTGGGTTTCTCATATATGGCTTTAATTATGTTGAGATACTTTCCCTCTATACCTAACTTATAGAGGGTCTTTGTCATGAATGAGTGCTGAACTTTATCAAATGCTTTTTCAGCATCTATAGAGATGATCATATGGTCCTTGTGTTTGAGTTTATTAATATGGTGTATAACATTTATTGATTTGCGTATGTTGAACCAACCTTGCATCCCTGGGATGAATCCCACTTGATCGTGATGAATAATTTTTCGTATGTGTTGCTGTATTCTGTTTGCTAGTATTTTAGTGAGGATTTTTGCATCTATATTCATCAAGGATATCGGCCTGTAGTTTTCTTTTTTGGTTATATCTTTACCTGGTTTTGGTATCAGGATGATGTTTGTTTCATAGAATGAGTTTGGGAGATTTGCGTCCGTTTCAATCTTTTGGAATAGTTTGTAAAGAATCGGTGTCAATTCCTCTTTGAATGTTTGGCAAAATTCTGCTGTGAATCCATCTGGTCCTGGGCTTTTCTTTGTTGGGAGCCTTCTGATAACAGCTTCAATCTCCTTTATTGTTATTGGTCTGTTCAAATTTTCTACGTCTTCATTGTTCAGTTTTGGGAGCTTGTGTGTGTCCAGAAATTTATCCATTTCCTCCAGATTTTCAAATTTGTTGGCATATAGTTGTTTATAGTAGTCTCGAATGATTCCTTGTATTTCAGATGAATCAGTTGTAATATTGCCTTTTTCATTTCTAATTTTTGTTATTTGAGTCTTCTCTCTTCTTTTTTTTGTTAGCCATGCTAATGGTTTGTCAATTTTATTTATCTTTTAAAAAAACCAACTTTTTGATTCGTTGATCTTTTGAATTGTTTTTTGGTTTTCAATTTCATTCAGTTCTGCTCTGATCTTAATGATTTCTTTCCATCTGCTTACTTTAGGTTTGGGTTGTTCTCGTTTTTCTAGTTCTTTAAGGTGAAGTGTTAGGTTGTTCACTTGCCATCTTTCTATTCTTCTGAAGTGAGCATTTAATGCAATAAATTTTCCCCTCAATACTGCTTTTGCAGTATCCCACAGGTTTTTGGTATGATGTATCATTGTTTTCATTAGTTTCAATAAATTTTTTCATTTCCTGCTTGATTTCTTCTTGGACCCATATGTCATTAAGTAGAATGCTGTTTAATTTCCATGTGTTTGTATAGTGTCCAGAGTTTCGTTTGTTATTAATTTCTAGTTTTAATCCATTGTGGTCTGAGAAGATACATGGGATAATTCCAATTTTTTTGAATTTATTGAGACTTGATTTGTGACCTAAAAGGTGATCTATCCTGGAGAATGATCCATGTGCTGCTGAGAAGAATGAATATTCTGAGGTTGTTGGGTGGAATGTTCTGTAGATATCTGCCAATTCCAATTGGTCTAGAGTCTTGTTGAGGTCTTGTGTTTCTCTACTGATTCTTTGCCTAGATGATCTGTCTAATATTGACAGTGGGGTTTTTAGGTCCCCTGCTATTATGGTATTAGTGTCTATTTCCTTCTTTAGGTCTAATAGAGTTTGTTTTATAAATCTGGCTGCTCCAACATTGGGTGCGTACATATTTATGATTGTTATGTCTTCTTGATGGATCAGTCCTTTTATCATTAAGTAGTGTCCCTCCTTGTCTCCTTTTATGGTTTTTAGTTTAAAGTCTATTTTGTCAGATATAAGAATAGCTACTCCAGCTCGTTTTTCTTTTCTGTTTGCATGGTAAATCTTTTTCCATCCTTTCACTCTTAGTCTGTGTGAATCTTTATGGGTGAGGTGGGTCTCTTGTAGGCAGCATATAGTTGGGTCCTGCTTTTTGATCCAGTCAGCCAGTCTGTGTCTTTTAATTGGGGAATTTAAGCCTTTTACATTAAGAGTTGTTATTGAAAGGTGTTGATTTATTCCTAGCATTTTATTGGTTGTTTGGTTGTCTTAGGTGTCTTTTGTTCCTTGCTTTCTGATTTACTGTTTGGTTTCTTTGTTTGTTGGTTCCTTAGGTTGTAGATAGTGTTTTTCTTAGCTTGTTTTCTCTTCATGAATGCCATTTTTATTGTACTAGCGGGTTTAGATTTTTCTTGGGTTTTTATGGCAGTGGTAGTTATTTTTCAGGAACCAAACCCAGTACTCCCTTGAGGATTTCTTGTAAGGGTGGTCGTGTGGTAGTGAACTCCCACAGTTTTTGTTTGTCTGAGATATATACTATTTGCCCCTCATTTCGGAAGGATAGCCTTGCAGGGTAGAGTATTCTTGGCTGACAATCTTTGTCTTTTAGTATTTTGAAAATATCATCCCATTCCTTTCTAGCTTTTAGGGTTTGTGATGAAAAGTCTGATGTTAGCCTGATTCAGGCTCCCTTATAGGTGATTTGACGCTTCTCTCTTGCAGCTTTTAAGATTCTCTCTTTGTCTCTGAGTTTTGCCAATTTGACTATGACATGTCTTGGAGAAGGCCTTTTTGGGTTGAATACGTTTGGAGATCGTTGAGCTTCCTGGATCTGAAGATCTGTGACTTTTCCTATACCTGGGAAGTTTTCTGCCACTATTTTGTTGAATATGTTTTCAATGGAATCTCCATTTTCCTGCCCTTCTGGAATACCCATGAGTCGGATATTTGAGCGCTTGAGGTTGTCTGATATCTCTCTCCGATTTTCTTCCATGTGCTTGATTCTTTTTTCTTTCTTTTTGTCTGCTTGTGTTATTTCAAACAGCCCGTCTTCAAGTTCAGAGGTTCTCTCTTCAACTTCGACAAGCCTGCTGGTTAAACTCTCCGTTGTGTTTTTTATTTCGTTGAATAACTTCTTCAGTTCAGCAAGTTCTGGTACATTTTTTTTCAGGACATTGATTTCTTTGTACATTTCCTCTTTCAGATCCTGTATACTTTTCCTCATTTCATCATGATGTCCAGCTGTGTTTTCTTGTATCTCATTCAGTTTCCTTAGAATTATCACTCGAAATTCCTTGTCAGTCATTTCAAGGGCTTCTTGTTCTATAGGATCTAGAGTTTGAGATTTATTAACTTTTGGTGGTGTACTTTCTTGATTTGTTGTATTTCTGGTATCTTTTTTTTGATGTTTATTCATTGTGGCAGGGGGTTTCACAGTCCACCGGTTTGAGACTAATGACTAACTAGGATGTTGCTGTGGTTGCCAATTTCGTATGGCTACCTCCGTGGCTGCTCAGTTGGCCTCTAGTGCTTTGTGTGTGTGGTTGCCTCGGGTCTTGGGCTTCTCCGGGGAGCCACCTTTCTGGTCAGCTTGGACTCTGCTGGGCTGGTGGATCACGTACCACAGGGTGTGTGATCGCTGTTGAGCTTTCACTTCCTGTGCAGGACTTCTCCCGTATTTCCTTGCCTTCCTGACACTGGCCCGGGACGCCCCACACCTCCAACCTGCCAGAGAACCGCGGAGGGAGTGGGAGGGGAGGCTGGACCGCAGGCTCTGGAAAGCCCCGCGCTGGGCCAAGCAAGTGGGACCGCTTAGTGAGGGCCGAGCCGGGCGGAGCTGCCCGCACCTGGGAAAATGGAGGCAGCACCGGGGCAGTAAGTGGTCTGGTGATGCAGGTGGGAGCCGGTTGGGTGTCAGACCCCCAAACAGGGCTGGTCCAGGGGTCACTCACAGGGTTGTGCCAGGTCCGGCGCTCACTCTCTGCCTCTGGTTTGTCGCCTTCCCTGTTCTTGGCCGCTGCTGCCTCGGGCTGTTCAGTTACAGCACGGCTCGGGTGCTCCCAGGAATCTTCTTTAATGCCGGCCTGAAACCTTGAATCCTGAATAGGGCAGCTGGTCGCCTTCAGCGCGGCCCCGGCCTCCGGGATCCTGGCTGCATCCACCGCAGCCCTGGCACCGTGTTCCCTGTTTAGAGACTCGCTTTTGCAGCTAAGAAACAATTCTTTTCCTGCTCCACACTTCAAAGCTGTTGCCTGTAAATGAGGCAGCCTCTCCTGTGGTCACAAAGTGGCGGTCAGCCCCCACGACCAGCCAGCAGCTGCGGTCCTCCCTTAAGAGATGGCAAGAGGAAGGTCCACAAGTTTCCCAGCTGCCTGATGCCAGTGGCTGCCTTTTCCACCTCAGCTACTCCGCGCCAACCGCCGCAGCCACCGCCATCTTGAAACCTCCTTGATTTTTTTGTCGGACAAATTCTACCTTTTATTTGTGGTGTTTAGACCATTTACATTTAATGTGATTATATGATGAGGTTTAAGGCTATCTTGCTATTTGTTTTCCATTTGTCTCAGCTGTTTTTTGTTCTCCTTTTCCACTTTTTCAACCTTTTTTGGATTGATTATTTTTTAATGATTTAATTTTTTTCCATATTAGCTATAATTCTATGCAATTATGTTTTATTCTTTCAGTGGTTGCTTTAGGGCTTATAGTAAACATGTTTAATCTATCTTGGGCTACTTTCAAGTGACATTGTTGCATGCCATCTATAATAGATATAAACTTTGCCATACTGTATTCCCATTTCTCCTCTTCTGACCTTTATGATATTTTTTATCATACAGTATACATTGACATAGGTTATAAACTTCATACTATATTGCTATTATTTATGAAAAGGGATTTAAATTATAAGGAAAAAAAAACATATGTTTACCGAAATATTTACTATTTTCAGTGTCTTCTTTCCTTTGTTTAGATCCATATTTTCATTTAGTATCATTTTTCTTCTAACTGATGAACTTTACCATATTTTGTAGTGTGAGTCTATGGGTGATAAATTATTTCAGTTATTTTCCTTTGTTTTTGAAAGGTACATTCCATGAATATAGAATTATAGAGTCGTCTTTTAAATAGAGATGTTGCTTCACTATCTTTTTGCTTGTTTTGTTTCTGAGGGGAAATCTTCTGTATTTCCTTATCTTTGCTGCTCTCTATGTACTGTGTTGCTTTTCTCTCTATGCTTTGAAAATTTTCTCTTTATCAGTGTTTTTACTGATGTGATTCTCTTTATAAAAGGTTTTGATTGGATGTTGTTTTCTTCACATTTTCTGTGCTTGGGGTTTGTTGAAATTCTTGGATCTGTTGATTTATAGTTTTTATCAAATTTGGACAATTTTTTGGCTATTATTTATTACTTTTTTAAAAAAGCCCTTTCCAAAGAGCAGTTTTAGATTCACAGAAAAATTGAGAAGTATACAGATATCTCATATGCCCCCCGCCCACACACATGCACAGTCTCCTTCACTAGTAACATCCCACAAAGTGGTACATTTGTTGCAACTGATGAACCTACATTGACACATTGCTACCACCCAAAGAACATGGTTTACATTTGGGCTCACTCTTGCTGTTGTATGTTCTATGGTTTTGGACAAAGGAATAATGACATGTATTCAACATAACAGTACCACATAGAGTATTTTTACTGACCTAAAAATACTGTGCGCTCTGCCTATTTGTCCCTCCCTCCCTCCTAACCTCTGGTAACCGCTGATCTTTTTACTGTCTCCATAGTTTTGCCTTTCCCAGAATGTCATATGGTTGGAACAATACAGTATGTAGCTTTTTCAGATTGAGTTCTTTCATTTGCATTTATGGTTCCTTCATGTCTTTTCATGATTTGATAACTCATTTCTTTTTAGTGCTAAGTCATATTCCATTGACTGGATGTACCACAGTTTATTCATTTATTCACCTACCTATCTTGGTTGGATTTAAGTTTTGGAAATTATGAATAAAGCTGCTATAAAAAATCCATGTGCAAGTTTTTGTGTGGACATGTGTCCAACTTCTTTGGGTAAGAGCGCAGTTACTGGATTGTATGGTAAGAGTATGTTTGGTTTTGTAAAATATCACCAAACTGTCTTCCCAAGTGGCTGTACCATTTTTCATTTCCACCAGCAATGAATGAAAGTTACTGTTGCTCTACATCCTTGTCAGCATTTGGTGGTGTCAGTGTTCTGGATCTTGGCCATTTTATTAGATGTGTAGTGGTATGTCATCATTCTGACTTGCATTTGCCTGATGATATGTGCTGTGAAGCATCTTTTCATATGCTTATTTGCCATTTGTATATCTTCTTTGGTGAAATGCCTGTTAAGGTCTTTGGCCCAGTTTTTAATTGGGTTGTTTGTTTTCTTATTGTTGTTTTAAGAGTTCTTTGTGCATTTTGGATAATACTCCTTTATCACATGTGTGTTTTGCAAATATTTCTTCCTAGTTTGTGGCTTGTCTTTTCATTCTTTTGATAGTGTCTATCAGAGATCATAATCTTTAACTTTAATGAAGTCCAACTTATCAATTTGTTCTTTCATGGATGGTACTTCTGATGTTTTATCTAAAAAGTCATCACCAAACACAAGGTCATCTAGATTTCCTCCTACGTTATCTTCTAGGAGTTTTAACATTTTGAGTATTTACAGTTAGATCTGTGATCCATTTTGAGTAAATTTTTGTGAAGGGTGCAAAGTCTGTGTCTAGAGTATTATTATTATTATTATTATTTTGCTGTGGGTGTCCAGTTGTTCCAGCATCATTTGTTGAAAAGACTGTCTTTTCTTTATTGTGCAGCCTTTGCTTCTTTGCCAAAGACCAATTGACTGTCTGTGTGGGTCTACTTCTGGGTTCTGTGTTCTGTTCCATTCATCTATTTACCTGTTCTTTGTTACTACCACACTGTCTTGATTATATAGTAAGTCTTGAAGTCAGGTAGTGTCAAGTCCTCCAACTTTGTTCTTCTTCAATATTGTGTTGGCTATTCTGGGTCTTTTGCCTCTCCAGACAAATTTTACAATTGGTTTATTTATATCTACAAAATAACTTGCTTTGATTTTGATTTGGGTTGCATTGAATCTACAGATCAAGTAGGGAAGAACTAACATTTTGACAATATTGAGTCTTCCTATCCATAAACATGGAATATCTGTCCATTTATTTAGGTTTTTGATTTTTTTTCAACACAGTTATATGGTTTTTCTCACATAGATCTTGTACATGTTTTGTTACATCTAAGCGTAAGTGTTTCATTTTTGGGGGGTGCTAACATAGTTTAATTTCAAAATTCCAATTGTCCATTGCAAGTATATAGGAAAGTGATTGACTTTTGTATTTTTTTAAAATTGAAATATAATTGATTATAAATATTTGTGGGGTACAGAGTTGAATATCAATGCCTGTGTACAATGTGTGATGATCAAATCAGGATAATTAGCATATTCATCATTATAAAACGTTATCATTCTTTGTCTGCATTAACCAATTTCTCACTAACCCTTCTCCCCCTCCCCTCTCCCATCTCTGGTAAACACAGTTCTGTTCTCTCCTTCTGAGAGTTCAACATATTATTGTGATTGTTCTTTCTTTCTTTCTCTCTCTCTTCCTTTCTTTCTATTTATTTATTTTTTAGCTCCCACTTATGAGTGAGGACATGTGGTATTTCTTTTTCTGTGCCTGGCTTATTTCACTTAACATAATTTTCTCCAATTTCATCCATGCTGCTGCAAATGGCAGAATTTCATTCTTTTTTATGGCGGAGTAGTATTCCATTATGTATATATACCACATTTTCCTTAACTAGTCATCCATTGATGGACATTTAGGTTGGCTCCATATATTGACTATTGTAATTAGAGCTGTGATAAACATGGGTGGGCAGGTATCCCTTCGACATGATTTCCATTCCTTTGTGTGTAATAGTTTTATCTGTAGTTGTTTGAGAAACACCCATACTGTTTTCCATAATGGTTGCACTAATTTACAGTCCCATCAACAGTGCAGGAAGGTTCCACTTTCTCCACATCCTTGCCAGCATTTGTTATTCTCTATCTTTTTGATAATAGCCAGTCTAACTGAGTTGAAATGATATTTCAGTGTGGTTTCGGTTTGCATTTTCCTGCTGATTAGTCATGTTGAGCATTTTTCATGTACCTGTTGGCCATTTGTATGTCTTCTTTTGAGAAATGTCTATTTGTATCCTTTGACCATCTTTAATCAGATTACTATTGATATTATTATTTTTTCATTGTTAAGTTGTTGGAGTTCCTTGCATATTCTGGAGGTTAATCCCTTATCAGATGTGTAGTTTACAAGTATTTTCTCCCATTCTGTAGGTTGTCTTTTCAGACTTGTTAATTGTTTCTTTTGCTGTGCAGAAGCTTTTTAGTTTGGTATAATCCCATTTGTTTATTTTTTCTTTTGTTGCCTGTGCTTTGGGGGTCTTATTCATAAAGTCTTTGCCTGGTCCTACATTTTGAAATGTTTCCCCTGTGTTTTCTTTTAGGAGTTTTATGGTTTCAGGTCTTGAATCTTTAATCCATTTTGTGTTGATTTTGGTATGGGTAGAGGTATGGGTTTAGTTTCATTCTTCTACATATGGATGTCCAGTTTTCCCAGCACCAATTATTGAAGAGGCAGTCCTTTTCTCAGTGTATATTCTTGGTGCCTTTGTAGATCAGTTGGCTGTAAGTATGTGGGTTGATTTATGGGTTCTCTATTCTGTTGCAATGGTCCAAGTGTCCACTTTTATACAAGTACCATTCTGTTTTGGTTATATATTTGCTTTGTAGTATAACTTGAAGGGTTGAAGCCAAATTGCAAGTATTGGTACCAATCCCAGTCCCAAGCTCACCACAGTAGTCTGGGGCCTGATAGGTGGGGGTGGCGCCACACATGTCCCTCCCAGTTCAATACAGCCACGTGTGCTTGCAGCAGTTCCTGACACTGAGTGCATTGCTGCAAGGGCACCACCATGGGTAGGGCTGTCAGTCCTCTCACCTTCCTGTCGTCAGAAACTCCTCCTGAATCCCTGTTGCTGTGGTTTGGAGGGTGGAGGTGGGGGGTGATGGATGAGAATTTTCTTCCGTTCTCTTTGTGACGGTCCTGAAGTTTTGCACGCACCAGAGCCTTCACAGCTCCCTTAATGTGTTCTAGCTCTCTCCTTTCTTTTTTCTTGTCCAAGTGTAGCTATGCATTTGATGCATTCTCCATCTTCACAGGAGAGAGAAACAATGTTTACTTCTAGTTGGCCATCTTGCTCTTCCCTCTGACTTTTGTATATTAACCGTGTATCCTAAAACCTTGTAATAATTGCTTCTTAGCACTAGATTCTTTTGGATTTTCTACATAGATAATCATGTCATCTGTGGACAACGACAATTTTAGTTCTTCCTTCCCATTAGTATACCTTTTGTTTCTTTTTCTTGTGTTGTTGCATTTGCTAGGACTTCCCTCATGATGTTGAAAAGAAGTGATGAGAAGAGACATCTCTGCCTTGTTCCTGATTGTCACGGTATAGCTTCTAGTTTCTCAACATTAAGTATCATGCTAGCTGTAGGTGTTTTGGTAGGTGTTTTTTTTTTTTTTTTTTGTAGGTGTTTTTCCTCTCTTTATCAAGTTGAGGAAATTCCTTTGTATTCCTAGTTTACTGAAAGATTTTTATCCTGAATGGATATTGGGGTTTGTCAAGTGCCCTTTCTGCAACTATTGCTATAATCATGGGATTTTTCTTCTTTAGACTATTGATATGATAGATTACATTAATTGATTTTTGAATGATGAAACCACCTTACGTATCCGGGATAAATCCCAATTGGTTGTGGTATATAGTTCTTTTTATACATTGTTGGATTCGATTTGCTATATTTTGTTGAGTATTTTTGCATCCTTGTTCATGAGAGATATTGGCATGCAGTTTTCTTTTCTTGTAATGTCCCTGTCTGATTTTGGTATAAGACTGATATAGCCTCACCAAAAAAGTTAAGGAGTATTTCCTCTGCTTCTGTCTTCTGGAGGAGATAACAGAGAACAGGTATCATTTTTTCTTTGAATGGTTGAAAGATTTCACCAGAGACCCCATCTGGGCCCAGGACTTTCTTTTTGGAAGGTTAAATTGTCAAATTATTGTTTTGAGTTATGAATAGATACAGGTCCATTCAGATGGTCTTTTTTTTCTCATGTGAATTTTGGCAAATTGTGTCTTTCAAGAAATGTCTCTATTTCTTTTAGGTTATCAAATTTGGGGACATAGAGTTGTTTATAGTATTACTTTATTATTCTTTTAATGTTCATGGGATCTGAAATGATGTCTTCTCTTTCATTTCTGACATTAGTAATTTGTGTCCTCTGTCTTTTTTTCTAATGGCTAGTGGCTTATTGATTTTATTGAGGTGTTAAAGGCCCAGCTTTTGGTTTCATTGATTGTGTCTATTGATTTCCTCTTTTAAATTTCATTGATTTTTTTCTATAACTTTTATTGTTTCTTTTCCTCTGCTTACTTTAGATTTAATTTGTTTTTCCCCCAATTTCCTGAGGTGGAAGCTTAGATTATTGATTTTAGATTTTTCTTCTTTTCTAATATATGCATTAAGTGCTGTAAGTTTCCCTCCAAGCACTGCTTTCACTGCATACTACAATTTTTTTAGATTTATTTTATTATTTTATTATTATTAATTTTTAATTTTTTAATTTTAACTTCTCAATATACATTGTAGTTGATTTTCATGTCCCTTTACCTGTTCCTCTTTCAACCCTCCTTATCTCCCCTCCCCCTCACTACATCATATCTGTTCACTTGTCGTAACAAGTTCAACGAATTGTGGTTGTTGTATCCTCTTCTCACCCCCCCTTTGTTTGTATATTTATTTATTTTTAGCTCCCACAAACAAGTGAGAACATGTGGTATTTCCCTATCTGTGTCTGACTTACTTCACTTAATATAATGTTCTCTAAGTCCATCCATGTTGTTGCAAATGGTAGTGTTTCATTCTTTTTTATAGCAGAGTAGTATTCCATTGTGTAGATATACCACAGTTTCCTTATCCACTCGTCTGATGATGGACATTTGGGCTGGTTCCAACTCTTGGCTATTGTAAATACTGCTGCACTAAACACAGGAGTGCAAGTATCCCTTCAGCATGATGCTTTCCATTCCTGTGGGTATATTCCCAGCAGTGGAATAGCTGGGTCATATGGTAGATGTATCTGTAATTGTTTGAGGACCCTCCATACCATTTTCCATAAAGGCTGCACCATTTTGCAGTCCCACCAACAATGTATGAGAGTTACTTTTTCTCTGCAAACTTGTCAGCATTTATCATTCTCAGTCTTTTGGGTATTAGTCATCCTAAATGGCCTGAGATGGTATCTCAAAGTGGTTTTGATTTGCATTTCCCAAATGCTGAGTGATGTTGAGCATTTTTTCATGTCTCTGTTGGCCATTCGTATATCTTCCTTTCAGAAATGCCTATTCAGCTCCTTTGCCCATTTTTTAATTGGGTTATTGGTTTTTTTGCTATAAAGTTGTTTCACTTCCTTGTATATTCTGGATATTAATCCTTTGTCAGATATATATTTGGCTAATATTTTCTCCCACTCTGTTGGTTGTCTTTTCACTCTATTGATTGTTTCTTTTGCTGTGCAGAAGCTTTTTAGTTTGATATCATCCCATTTATTTATTTTTCCCTTGGTTGCCTGTGCTTTTTGGATCCTATTCTTGAATTCTGTACCCACTCCTACTTCTTGGAGTGTTTTCCTTATGTTTTCTTTAAGGAGTTTTATAATTTTAGGGTGTATGTTTAATTCTTTAATCCATTTTGCATTGATTTTGGTATATGGTGAGAGGTACAGGTCTAGTTTCATCTGCCAGCATATGAATATCTAGGTTTCCCAGCACCATTTGATGAAGAGGTATTCTCTACCCCAGTGTGTAGACTTGGTGCCTTTGTCAAAGATCAGATGGCTGTAGGTGTGTGGGTTGATTTCTGGGTTCTCTATTCTATTCCATTGATCCATGTGTATGTTTTTATGACAGTACCATGCTGTTTTGGTTATTATAGCTTTGTAGTATAGTTTAAAGTCAGATAGTGTTATACCTCCAGCTTTTTTTTTTTAACCTCAGAATTGCTTTGGCTATGTGTAGTCTTTTGTTATTCCAAATAAATGTCTGGATAGCTTTTTCCATTTCTGAGAAAAATGTCATTGGAATTTTGATGGGGATTGCATTGAATCTGTAGATAACTTTGGGTAATATGGACATTTTCACAATGTTAATTCTTCTGATCCAAGAACATGGGATGTCTTTCGATCTTCTTGTGTCCTCTTTAATTTCTCTCAACAGTGGTTTGTAGTTCTCTTCATAGAGATTTTTCATATCCTTGGCTAACTTTACTCCTAAGTATTTTATTTTTTTGGTGACTATTGTAAATGGAGTAGCTTTCTTGATTTCTTTTCCAGCATGTTCACTATTGGAGTATAGAAATGCTACTGATTTTTTGTGTGTTGATTTTGTATCCTGCAACTTTGTTGAAATCATTTGTCAACTCTAAGAGTTTTTTGGTAGAGGCTTTAGGCTGTTCGATATATAGGATCATGTCATCTGCAAACAGGGACTTCATATTTTCCAATCTATATGCCCTTTATTTCCTTCTCTTCTCTGATTGCTCTGGTTAAAACTTTTAACACTATGTTGAATAGGAGTGGTGAGAGTGGGCATCCTACTCCAGTTCCTTTTCTTAAGGGAAAAGCTTTCAGCTTCTCCCCATTCAGGATGATATTGGCCGTGGGCTTATCATATATGGCTTTAATTGTGTTGAGATACTTTCCATGTATACGTAGCTTGTAGAGAGTCTTTATTATGAATGAATGTTGAATATTGTCAAATGCTTTTTCAGTGTCTGTAAAGATGATCATATGGTTTTTGTCTTTGCTTTTATTGATGTGGTGTATCACATTTATTGATTTGCATATGTTGAACCAACCTTGCATCCCTGGGATGAATCCCACTTGATCATGGTGTATAATTTTGCATATGTGTTGCTGTATTCTGTTAGCTAGTGTTTTATTCGGGATTTTTGTGTCTAAATTCATCAAGGTTATTGGCCTATAGTTTCCTATTTTTGATGCATCTTTGTCTGGTTTTGGAATCAGGGTGATATTTGCCTCATAGAATGAGTTTGAGAAAATGGCCTCTGTTTTAAACTTTTGGAATAGTTTGTAGAGAATTGGTATCAATTTCTCTTTGAAGGTTTGGTAGAACTCTGCAGTGAAACCATCTGGTCCTGGACTTTTCTTTGTTGGGAGCCTTCTGATAACAGCTTCATTCTCTTTTATTGTTATTGGGCTGTTCGGATTTTTCATATCTTCTTGGCTCAGTTTTGGTAGTTTGTATGTGTCCAGAAATTTATCCATTTCCTCCAGATTTTCAAATTTTTTGGCATACAGTTGTTTATACTAGTCTCTCATGATTCCTTGTATTTCTGAGTTACCAGTTGTAATATCACCTTTTTCATTTCTAATTTTTGTTATTTGGGTCTTCTCTCTTCTTTTCTTAGTTAGCTCCACTAAGGTTTGTCAATTTTATTTGTCTTTTCAGAAAACTAACTTTTTGGTTCATTGATCTTTTGTATCATTTTTTGGGTTTCTATTTCATTTAGTTCTGCTCTGATCTTAATTATTTCTTTCTGTCTACTAACTTTGGGTTTGGATTCTTCTTTTTTTTCCTAGTTCTTTAAGGTGAAGTGGTAGGTTGTTTATTTGCCATCTTTCCATTCTTCTGATGAAAGCATTTAATGTGATAAATTTCCCCCTTAGTACTGCTTTTGCAGTATCCCACAGGTTTTGGTATGACATAATTATTTTCATTAGTTTCAAGAAATTTTATGATTTCCTGTTTAATTTCTTCTTGGACCCACATGTCATTAAGTAGAATGTTATTTAATTTCCATGTGTTTGTATACTTTTCAGGGTTTCATTTGTTATTGAGTTCTAATTTTAATCATTGTTATCTGAAAATATGCATGGAATAATTCCAATTTTTTTTGAATTAGTTGAGATTTGCTTTGTGACCTAATATGTGTTCTATTCTGGAGAATGTTCCATGTGCTGATGAGAAAAATGAACATTCTGAGGTTGTTGGATGGAATGTTCTGTAGATATCTGCCAAGTCCAATTCGTCTAAAGTGTCACTTAGATCTTGTGTTTCTCTATTGTTTTTTTTCCTAGATGATCTGTCCAAAGTTGAGAATGGGTGTGCAGGTCCCCTGCTATTCTGGTATTAGTGTCTATCTCATTCTTTTGATCTAATAGTGTTTGCTTTATAAATCTGGCTGCTCTGAGGTTAGATGCATATATATTTATGTTTGTTATGTCTTCTTGATGGATATATATTTTTTTCATTATATAGTGGGCTTCTTTATCTCTTTTTATAGTTTTTGGTTTAAAGTCTATTTTATCTGATATAAGAATAGCTACTCCAGCTCTTTTCTCATTTCTATTTGCATGATATATCTTTTTCCATCCTTTCACTCTTAGTCTATGTGTGTCTTTACAGGTGTGGTGAGTCTCTTGAAGGCAGCATATTGTTGGGTCCATCTTTTTAATCCAGTCAGTCAGTCTGTGTCTTTTGAGTGGAGAATTTAATCTTTTTACTTTTGCAGTTACTATTGAAAGGTGTTGATTTACTCATAGCATTTTAGATGATTTTTGTTTAGATGTCTTAAGTATCATTTGTTCCTTTCTTTCTGATCTTCTGTTTGTCTTCTGTGTTTGTTGGTTTCTTGGGGTGGTAGATAAACTATTTTTTCTCTTTATTGTTAGCATTTTTGTTTTACTGCTAGGTTTGTTCTTTATTGAGTATTCATAGAACTGATGGTTGTTTTTCAGGTATCAAATCCAGTGCTCCCTTGAGAATTCCTTGGAAGGCTGGTCGTGTGGTAGTGAACTCTCAGTTTTTGTCTGAGAAATATACTATTTGTCCTTCATTTTTGGAAGGATAGCCTTGCTGAGTAAAGTATTCTTGGCTGGCATTTTTGTCCTTTAGTATTTTGAATATATCATCACATTCTTTTCTGGCTTTTAGGATTTCTGATGAAAAGTCTGATGTAGTCCGATTGGGGCTCCCTTATTGGTGACTTGCCACTTCTCTCTTGCAGCTTTTAAGATTCTCTCTTTGTCTTTGAGTTTTGCCACTATGACTATAACATGTCTTGGAGAGGACCTTTTTGAGTTTGAATATGATTGGGGATATTTGGGCCTCCTGAATCTGAAGATCTGTGACTTTCCTTATACCTGGGAGTTTTCTGCTATTATTTCATTGAATATGTTTTCAATGCTGTTTTCTTTTCCCTTCCCTTCTCGAATACCCATGATTCAGATATTTGAGAGCTTAAGGAAGTCTGTTATCTCTCTTAGATTTTCTTCAATTTTTTGATTCTTTTTTCTTTTTTCTGGTCTGCCTGTGTTAATTCAAACAGCCTGTCTTCAAGTTCAGAAATTCTCTCTTCTGCTTGTTCTAGCCTGCTGGTTAAACTCTCTGTTGTATTTTTTATTTCATTGAATGAATCCTTCAGCTCCAAAAGCTCTGCTACATTCTTTTTCAGGGCACTGATTTCTTTATACATTTCTTCTTTCAGGTCCTGTATATTTTTTCTTATTTCATTGTGTTGTCTAACTGAGTTTTCTTGTATCTCATTTAGTTTCCTTAGAATTGTTGCTTGAAATTACTTGTCAGTCATTTCAAGGACTTCCTGACCTATAGGATCTAGAGCTTGAGAGTTATTATTTTCCTTTGGTGGTGATGTACTTTCTTGATTTTTCATATTTCTGGAATCTTTCCTTTGGTATTTAGTCATTGTGGCAGGCGTTATCATGGTCCACTCATTCCACCCTGATGTCTGACCTGGATCCTGAGGGGATTGACAATTCTTGGCAGTGGGGACTAGCCTGGGCTGGGGTGTTCCACAGCACCTGCCTGTTCTCGTGTAGCTGACTCAGGGCATGTGGGCCTGGCAGCTCTTGGGCCTCTCTGGGCAGCGGGGACTGGCCTGGACTGGGGATCCTGTAGCATCTGCCTGTTCTGGAGCAGCTGACCCAGGGTGTATGGGTCAAGTGGCTCTCAGGCCTCTCTGGGTAGTGGATACTGGCCTGGGCTGGGGGTCCTGTGGAGCCTGCCTGTTCCAGCATGACTGACTTGGGGCATGTACATTCTGCAAATTTTGATAAGTTGTATTTTCATTTTCATTTGCTTTAAAACATTTTAAAATTTCTCTTGTGATTTCTTCTTTGATTCATGTGTTATTCAGAAGTGTGTTTGTTATTTAATTTTCACATATTTTGGGGTTTTTCCAGTTATCTTTTTGTATCGATTTTTATTTTAAGTCCTTTGTGGTCTGAGAGTATGATAGAAATTGCATGATTTCTATTCTTTTAAATTTATGAAGGTGTTTTTTATGGTCTGGGATGTGGTCTAGGTAAATGTTTCATGTGAACTTGAGAATAATGTATCTTCTGTTATTGTTGAATGAAGTAGTCTACAGATGTCCATTTTATCATTAATTGACAGTGTTGCTAAATCAACTCTATCCTTACTGATCTTCTGTCTGATGGATTTGTCCATTTCTGATTGAGGGGATTTGAAGTCTCCAACTATAGTACTAAATTCATCAATTTCTCCTTACAGATCTATCAGTTTTTGCCTCACATATTTTAATGCTCTGTTGTTAGGTGCATGCCCATTAAGGATTGTTGTGTCTTCTTGGAGAATTGTCCCCTTTATCATTATGTAATGTCCCTCTTTATCTGTGATAACTTTCCTTGGCCTGAAGTCTGCTTTGTCTGAAATTGATATAGCTACTCCTGCTTTTGTGTGATTTATATTGCACAGTATATCCTTTTCCATCCGTTTACTTTTAATCTACATGTGTCCATATAAAAAGTGCATTTCTTGTAACATATTGTTGGGTCTTTTTTTAAATTCACCCTGACAATCTCTGTCTTTTAACTGGTACATTTAGACCATTGATACTCAAAGTGATTATTGATATAGTTGGATTAATATCTACCATATTTGTTCCAATTTTTCACTTGTTGCCCTTGTTCTTTGTTCCTATTTTTGTCTTCCACTATTTTTCTTTTATGGTTTTAATTGAGCATTTTATATGATTTAATTTTCTCTCCTATCTTAACATATCTGTTAATATCAATTATGGTTCTTTAAAAAAATTGTTTCTTTTAGTGATTTCCCTAGGGTTTGCAATACACATTTACAGCTAGTCCAAACCCATCTTCGAATAACACTATAGCACTTCATGGGTAGTATAAGTACCTTATAATAACAAAGTAATACTAATTCTTTCCTCCCATCCCTTTTATCATTGTTGTCATTCGCTTTACTTATATATAAGCATAAATAAGCATATATGCATACATGACATAAGCATGTATAATGGAATACAGTTGGTATTTTGAACAAAGTGTTATCTGTTAGGTCAATTAAAAACAAGACAAATATAAATTTTTATTTTACCTTTACTTATTTTTTCTTTGGTGCTCTTCCTTTCTTTATGTGGATCTGAATTTCTGACCTGTATTATTTTCCCTCTCTCTAAAGAACTTCTTTTAACATTTCTTGCAAGGCAGGTATACTGTCAACCCATTCCTTCAACGTTTGTTTGTCTGAGGAAGTCTTTATTTTTCCTTCACTTTTGAAGAATAATTTCACAGTGTATAGAATTGTAGCCTGTTTTTTTTTTCTCTAAATGCTTTAAATATTTCACTCCATTCTCCTGATGTAATTCTCATGTTTTCCTCTACAGGTAAGGTGTTTTTTCCTGCTGGCTTCTTTCTTTATCTGCATATTTTGCTTTATCTTTGATTATCTGTAGTTTGAAAATGACATAACTCAGTGTAGCTGCCACTGCTGCAGCAGCTGCTTCTTCTTCTCCTCCCCCACCCCTCTTCCCCCTCCTCCGCCTCCCCCTCCCCCTCCTCCTCTCCTTCTTCCTCCTCCCCCCTCCCCCCCTCTTCCTCCTCCCCCCCTTCCCCCCCTCTTCCCCCCTCTTCCTCCTCCCCTCCCCCTCCTCCCCTCCCCATCCTCCCCCTCCTCTCCTCCTCCTCCTCCTCCCCTCCTTCTCCTCTTCCTCCTCTTCCCCTCCTCCTCCTCCTCTCCTCCTCCTCCTCCTCTCCTCCTCCTCCTCCTCCCCACCTCCTCCTCCTCCTCTTTCTGGCATTTATCCTGTTTGTGTCCTCTGAGTTTCTTGGATATGTGGTTTGGTGTCTGACAATAATTTGGGGGAAATTCTCAGTCATTATTGTTTTAAGTATTTATTCTGCTTCTTTCTCTTCTTCTCCTGGTAGTCCTTTTATGTGTATGTTATACCTTTGTAGTCAGTTTTTGAAGTTTCCATTGATATGTCCTCAAGCTCAGAGATTCTTTCCTCAGCCATGCCCAGTCTCCAAATAAGCCCATCAAAGTCATTCTTCATTTCTGTTACAATGCTTTTGATCTCTAGCATTTCTTTTTGGTTTTCTCTTAGGATTTCCATCTCTCTGCTTACATTGCCCATCTGCTTTTGCATGCTGTCTACTTTATCCTTTAGAATCCTTAGCATATTAATCATAATTGTTTTTAATTCCCCATATAATAATTTAAACCTCCCTGCCATGTCTGGTTCTGATGCTTACTCTGACTCTTCAAAGTGTATTTTCTTGTCTTTGGCATGCTTTGTCATGTTTTTTCTGAAAGCTGGAAATAATGTGTTGGGGAAAAGGAACTGTGGTAAACAGGCCTTTAGTAATGTGGTGGTATGTTGTGGAAGGAAGGAAAGTGCTCTAAGGCCCTATAACTAGGTCTCAGTCTTTTATGACTATATAAGCCTATGCCTCTGGACTGTGAATTTCACAAGTGTTTTCCAGTTATTTCCTCCCCTCTTTGGTGGGACAGGATGGCTGGAGGGGTCTGGAGTTGGGTATTTCTGTTTCCCCAGGGCAGTTAGACTCTGATAAAACTCTAGGAGGCTAGGCTCTTGTTAACAAGTTTCTCCTGAGGATAGACCTTGTTAAGAAGAAAGGGGCACTCTGGCATATTTCAAAATGGTTTCTTCTCCTTGCCTTCTGCTGGAAGCATGAAGGCGTTTTCCTTTGCTGTTTACTGTGAGACCCTGGTCAAGCTCCTGGAGATAAGACTCACTAACAGTGGGGCCCCTATATGACTTGGTCGTCCTGGGGTTTTAACTCTCAAACTTATTGACACCTAGCCTCCAGCGATTTGTCAATTACAGTTCTGGTTTTTCTATCTCAGCACTTGTTCCCACAGAGGTTTCTGCTCTTGTAAGTTATTCTCCGTAACTGTCTGTCTGCTAAACCAATTTTGGAGGCAGCAGTTTGCCCTGTGACCTCACTTCTCTTACGGATCTAAATAGTGTTGTTGATTTTTCAGTTTGTTGTGATTTTACTTGTTCAGATGGAGTGATGACTTCCAGGCTTCTTACATGTGGAACGGTAAACTGGATATTTTAATGCTATACTTTTATAGGCTGTTAGTTTTTCTGTTCCCCTCCTCCTAGCCTTCAGAACTCTAATTGCATGTACAGTCATTCACCACATAATAACCTTTGGTCAGTCAGTGATGGCCACATATATGATGGGGGTCCCATAAGATTATAATGGAGCTGAAAAATTCCTATCACCTAGTGACATTGTAGCCATTGTAACATTGTAGCACAATGCATTACTCACATGTTTGTGATGATGCTGGCTAAGAGCAATAGACTAAACTATATAGGCTAGGCATGTAGTAGGCTGTATCCACTAGGTTTGTGTAAGTACACTCTGTGATATTTGCACAATGACAAAATCATCTAGTAATACATTTCTCAGAATATATCCCTGTCTTTAAGTGACACAACTGTATATGCATCTGCTTGAATTTGTCTCATAGTTTACCAGTGCTCCCTTCATTTTTTTTCTTTTTCCTTTCTAAGTTTTATTTTGGATAATTTCAATTGATATGCCTTCAAGCTCAATATATTTTTTTAATGATGCATAATCTGCCATTAATTTCATCATTGTATTCATCATCTCAGACATTGTAGTGTTCATCTCTAGAAGTCTGATTTGAGTAAAGATTGGGGGCAATAGGGGAGCAGGTGGTCTGCTCTTCCCACAACACCATGTCCTACTATGG
Organism: Cynocephalus volans; assembly: GCF_027409185.1. Lineage (NCBI taxonomy): Eukaryota > Metazoa > Chordata > Mammalia > Dermoptera > Cynocephalidae > Cynocephalus > Cynocephalus volans. The sequence continues at coordinate 11,350,633 of NC_084472.1, read as the reverse complement.
GAATCTGAGAATTCTAAATTCAAACCCAGCCTTCCATGTTGTTGCAAAAGTATATTTGCAAAGATAAGATAATGGAAGCTATTTCATTAAAAGTTTTGTTTTTAAAAAGGTTTTTTAAATAACATAAATAAGATAATGGAAGCTATTTCATTAAAAGTTTTGTTAGTTAAAATTATAACTTTAAGACATTTAGACACATGGAAATGAGCCTCTATTTGTACCCTTGTCTTGAGCTCCACAAACATCAAGTGTGGCCGTGCTCAGAATAACAAGGAATTTTCCACAGCTCACTGCCAATAAAGAATTGCAGAAAGGAAGATGGATAGACCTTCCAGTGCTCTTACCTTCTAGCTATTAATGAAGGATGGATATAATTGGCTGGACCTATGGCCCCAAAGCCTGATCAATCATGTTTAGTAGCCTTTCCTTAGTACAGAACTTTTCTCTGAGACGATTTTGTAAAACAGGATTTTAATGTGCTTTGAAAATTGGTTCAATCAATGGGTGTCTGCTATACTCATATTTTCACTGGAAATATGAAGGGAAGAAAGAACCTAGAATCAGGAGTGCTATAATTGATAAATATTGTTATTGGTCACTTCAGGAGGTATGAAGTGACTTTTTAATGTATTTTGGCCATTTAGCAAAAGACAGCTTTTTTGTTTTAGCAACATGATTATGCTAATTTTAGCTGTTTTGCATTAAAATAGCTTAAGAATTCAGAGCACTTAATAATTCAATCCATGGAACAATCCGTTAAAATCTACGTAAATGTATATGCATAGTTCCCCCCCCATTTCAATGGTTAATTTCTTATTATTCTTAGCACAACATATATCTTGTTACTGCATAATAGGTCTCATTAAATTTTGCTGGCAATCAGTAACTTCAGATGTCTCACCAAAAAACACTGTAGCATACAGGCCTAAAAAAATTGGCAATATAAAATGTAATTTATTTCTGAGATTTTTGCTTCCAGTTAGATTGATCCTTTGTTGTAATGCAAAAACAAGGAATGATTAATAGTAGGTTTTCAATGACATTTAAGTACTTAAATAAAAGCAATGCTAAAAAAGTTCAGTGTAGAAATATCAGGGCCTTTCAGGTCAATGGGATGAGTGTAAAATGGCAGTGTGGGATTTGGCATCAGGGACCCTGACCAGACTCCAGGCTTTGCCACTTAGCTTCCTCTGACTCTTTGGTGTCTCATAATAAATGCAACTTATTATATAGGGTTGACTGAAAGATGAAGCAAGACAATTGTTTAAAAAGTACTTGTAAATTCTAAAATTTACGTTACAGTGTACAAATGTCAATCCTTAATAATGCTGCCTCTTTGGATGAGGAAAAGAGAAGGACAAATTTATAATAACCACCGTCTATGTGACTGGCCTGTGCTTGGACTATGGCCAACCATCTCAAGAGACTGGGATTCTTTCCCTCAATCTGCTCAGGATCACACATTGTGTAAATCTGTCTGGCTAACTCTGAAAGCTGTGTATTCTCCCTTGACTCCACTTAGTAATTTATATTTTCACGTGTTACCCTGTCATAGAATACATTCCAGAGGAATCTCCCTTTCGTCTCTTCCTTCCTTCCAATATGTGCAGGGTCACAAAAACTTTCCCGCAGTAGACTGAGTCTTGAAAGATGAATGCATTACCAAGCAGACAAGAGAGTGAGAGAGAATTTCAACGAGGTGGAAAATCATTTGCCAATTTATAGACTCATGAGAGGGCACCCTGTTCTCGAGGGATTGCCAGCAACTTGGTATGATTAGTCCTTGTGCTCTGTATATGTGTGAGAAAGGAGCCCTGCAGTAGAAGAGAGAGTTATGAAAGACAAGGCATGAGAGGCAGGTAGAAGCAAGATCAAGAAGGGAATTGTGAGCCATATTAAGGACTTGGGAATGGATCCAGTTGGGGATGGGGAGCCACCATGATTCCTCCAATTCTTAGAGGAAATGTAATTGTACAATCATGCATTTAAAAAAAGATTATTGGGCCCACTCCCTTGGCGGTTCTCTGGCGGGGCTGGTGGCGGGGGGCATCCCTGGCCAGTGTCGGGAGGGCAAGGAAGTACGGGCAGGCCGACTGTCACTCCACCACACCCTGGACTCTGGCCCCAGGTAAACTCCCTGTTACTGGGAGGCAGATACCATCTCTGCGGCCACCAGTTTGGAAAAAAGCCTAACGAATTTCTGGTTGGGAATAGTGTGGTAGGAGAGTTCCCAGGTCCGCTTGAACCTGCCGGAGACCAGGCTGCAGGTGGGCGCTAGAGTTGGTTTATACTGGGGGGATACAAAGGTGAACAAGACCCGAGAAAGATCTACATAGTGCTACAAAGGCACCCAGAGAGACCAGTCGTCTGTGCCTAGCAGAAACCTGGTAGACTTCCTGGGCGAGGCGGTGCCAGGCAGGGTCTTGAAGGCCCAGCTGATAGACGAGGGGTGCAGAAGACAAGCCGCAGCCCAGCACAGTGCGCACAGAGTGGGGAGACGTGCGGCCAGGGAGGCGGAGACTCGACAGAAACCACACACCCTGTGGGGTTGCCACTGCACGATCTAACATCCAGGGCCAGAGCACACGGAACAGGGAGAAGTCCTGCACAGGAAGTGAAAGCTCAACAGAGATCACACACCCTGTGGTACATGATCCACCAGCCCAGCAGAGTCCAAGCTGACCAGAAAGGTGGCTCCCTGGAGAAGCCCAAGACCCGAGGCAACCACACACACAAAGCACTAGAGGCCAACTGAGCAGTCACGGAGGGAGCCATACCAAATTGGCAACCACAGCAACATCCTAGTTAGTTATTAGTCTCAAACCGGTGGACTGTGAAACCCCCTGCCACAATGAATAAACATAAAAAAAAAGATACCAGAAATACAAAAAATAAAGAAAGTACACCACCAAAAATTAATAAATCTCAAACTCTAGATCCTATAGAACAAGAAGCCCTTGAAATAACTGATAAGGAATTTCGAGTGATAATTCTAAGGAAACTGAATGAGATACAAGAAAACTCAGCTAGACATCATGATGAAATGAGGAAAAGTATACAGGATCTGAAAGGGGAAATGTACAAAGAAATCAATGTCCTGAAAAAAAATGTAGCAGAACTTGCTGAACTGAAGAAGTTATTCAACGAAATAAAAAACACAACGGAGAGTTTAACCAGCAGGCTTGTCGAAGTTGAAGAGAGAACCTCTGAACTTGAAGATGGGCTGTTTGAAATAACACAAGCAGACAAAAAGAAAGAAAAAAGAATCAAGGACATTGAAGAAAATCTGAGAGAGATATCAGAAAACCTTAAGCGATCAAATATCCGAGTCATGGGTATTCCAGAAGGGGAGGAAAATGGAGATTCCATTGAAAACATATTCAACAAAATAGTGGCAGAAAACTTCCCAGGTATAGGAAAAGTCACAGATCTTCAGATCCAGGAAGCTCAACGATCTCCAAATGTATTCAACCCAAAAAGACCTTCTCCAAGACATGTCATAGTCAAATTGGCAAAACTCAGAGACAAAGAGAGAATCTTAAAAGCTGCAAGAGAGAAGCGTCAAATCACCTATAAGGGAGCCCCAATCAGGTTAACATCAGACTTTTCATCACAAACCCTAAAAGCTAGAAAGGAATGGGATGATATTTTCAAAATACTAAAAGACAAAGATTGCCAGCCAAGAATACTCTACCCTGCAAGGCTATCCTTCCGAAATGAGGGGCAAATAGTATATATCTCAGACAAACAAAAACTGCGGGAGTTCACTACCACACGACCACCCTTACAAGAAATCCTCAAGGGAGTACTGGGTTTGGTTCCTGAAAAATAACTACCACTGCCATAAAAACCCAAGAAAAATCTAAACCCGCTAGTATAATAAAAATGGCATTCATGAAGAGAAAACAAGCTAACATAAACACTATCTACAACCTAAGGAACCAACAAACACAGAAACCGAACAGTAAATCAGAAAGCAAGGAACAAAAGACACCTAAGACAACCAAACAACCAATAAAATGCTAGGAATAAATCAACACCTTTCAATAACAACTCTTAATGTAAAAGGCTTAAATTCCCCAATTAAAAGACACAGACTGGCTGACTAGATCAAAAAGCAGGACCCAACTATATGCTGCCTACAAGAGACCCACCTCACCCATAAAGATTCACACAGACTAAGAGTGAAAGGATGGAAAAAGATTTACCATGCAAACAGTAAAGAAAAACGAGCTGGAGTAGCTATTCTTATATCTGACAAAATAGACTTTAAACTAAAAACCATAAAAAGAGACAATGAGGGACACTACTTAATGATAAAAGGACTGATCCATCAAGAAGACATAACAATCATAAATATGTATGCACCCAATGTTGGAGCAGCCAGATTTATAAAACAAACTCTATTAGACCTAAAGAAGGAAATAGACACTAATACCATAATAGCAGGGGACCTGAACACCCCACTGTCAATATTAGACAGATCATCTAGGCAAAGAATCAGTAGAGAAACACAAGATCTAAACAAGACTCTAGATCAATTGGAATTGGCAGATATCTACAGAACATTCCACCCAACAACCTCAGAATATTCATTTTTTTGATCAGCACATGGATCATTCTCCAGGATAGATCACATATTAGGTCACAAATCAAGTCTCAATAAATTCAAAAAAATTGGAATTATCCCATGTATCTTCTCAGACCACAATGGATTAAAACTAGAAATTAATAACAAACGAAACTCTGGAAACTATACAAACACATGGAAATTAAACAGCATTCTACTTAATGACATATGGGTCCAAGAAGAAAGCAAGCAGGAAATCAAAAAATTTATTGAAACTAATGAAAACAATGATACATCATACCAAAACCTGTGGGATCCTGCAAAAGCAGTATTGTGGGGAAAATTTATTGCATTAAACACTCACTTCAGAAGAATGGAAAGATGGCAAGTGAACAACCTAACACTTCACCTTAAAGAACTAGAAAAACAAGAACAATCCAAACCTAAAGTTAGCAGACGGAAAGAAATCATTAAAATCAGAGCAGAACTGAATGAAATTGAAAACCAAAAAACAATACAAAAGATCAACGAATCAAAAAGTTGGTTTTTTGAAAAGATAAATAAAATTGACAAACCATTAGCATGGCTAACAAAAAAAAGAAGAGAGAAGACTCAAATAACAAAAATTAGAAATGAAAAAGCAATATTACAACTGATTCATCTGAAATACAAGGAATCATTCGAGACTACTATAAACAACTATACGCCAACAAATTTGAAAATCTGGAGGAAATGGATAAATTTCTGGACACACACAAGCTCCCAAAACTGAACCATGAAGACGTAGAAAATTTGAACAGACCAATAACAGTAAAGGAGATTGAAGCTGTTATCCGAAAGCTCCCAACAAAGAAAAGCCCAGGACCAGATGGATTCACAGCAGAATTTTACCAAACATTCAAAGAGGAATTGACACCGATTCTTTACAAACTATTCCAAAAGATTGAAACGGACGCAATCTCCCAAACTCATTCTATGAAGCAAACATCATCCTGATGTCAAAACCAGGTAAAGATATAACCAAAAAGGAAAACTACAGGCCAATATCCCTGATGAATATAGATGCAAAAATCCTCACTAAAATACTAGCAAACAGAATACAGCAACACATACGTAAAATTATTCATCACGATCAAGTGGGATTCATCCCAGGGATGCAAGGTTGGTTCAACATACGCAAATCAATAAATGTGATACACCATATTAATAAACTCAAACACAAGGACCATATGAATCATATCTATAGATGCTGAAAAAGCATTTGATAAAGTTCAGCACTCATTCATGACAAAGACCCTCTATAAGTTAGGTATAGATGGAAAGTATCTCAACATAATTAAAGCCATATATGGCAAACCCACAGCCAATATCATCCTGAATGGGGAAAAGCTGAGAGCCTTTCCTTTAAGAACAGGAACTAGACAAGGATGCCCACTCTCACCACTCCTATTCAACATAGTGTTGGAAGTACTAGCCAGAGCAATCAGAGAAGAGAAGGAAATAAAGGGCATCCAGATTGGAAAAGATGAAGTCAAACTGTCCCTGTTTGCAGATGACATGATCCTATATATCGAACAGCCTAAAACCTCTACAAAAAAACTGTGGGAATTGATAAATGATTTCAGCACAGTAGCAGGATACAAAATCAACACACAAAAATCAGTAGCATTTCTTTTCTCCAATAGTGAACATGCAGAAAGAGAAATCAAGAAAGTCTGCCCATTTACAATAGCCACCAAAAAAATAAAATACTTAGGAATTGAGTTAACCAAGGAGGAGAAAAATCTCTATAATGAGAACTACAAACCACTGCTGAGAGGAATTAGAGAGGATACAAGAAGATGGAAAGATATCCCAAGCTCTTGGATTGGAAGAATCAACATAGTGAAAATGTCCATACTACCCAAAGTGATATACAAATTCAATGCAATCCCCATCAAAATTCCAAAGACATTTTTCTCAGAAATGGAAAGAACTATCCAGACATTTATATGGAACAATGAAAGACCACGCATAGCCAAAGCAATGCTGAGCAAAAAAAGAAAGCTGGAGGCATAACACTACCTGACTTTAAGCTATATTACAAAGCTATAATAACCAAAACAGTATGGTACTGGCATAAAAACAGACACACTGACCAATGGAATAGAATAGAGAATCCAGAAATTAACCCACACACTTACTGCCAGCTGATCTTTGACAAAGGCACCAAGCCTATTCAGTGGCGAAGGGACTGCCTCTTCAGCAAATGGTGCTGGGATAACTGGATATCCATATGCAGGAGAATGAAACTAGATCCATACCTCTCGCCGTATAGTAAAATCAACTCAAAATGGATTAAGGATTTAAATATACACCCTGAAACAATAAAACTTCTTAAAGAAAACATAGGAGAAACACTTCAGGAAATAGGACTGGGCACAGACTTCATGAATATGACCCCAAAAGCACGGGCAACCAAAGGAAAAATAAACAAATGGGATTATATCAAACTCAAAAGCTTCTGCACAGCAAAAGAAACAATTAAAAGGGTTTAAAGACAACCAACAGAGTGGGAGAAAATATTTGCAAAATATATATCTGACAAAGGATTAATATCCAGAATATATAAGGAACTCAAACAACTTTACAAGAAGAAAACAAGCAACCCAATTAAAAAATGGGCAAAAGAGCTAAGTAGGCATTTCTCTAAGGAAGATATACAAATGGCCAACAGACATATGAAAAAATGCTCAACATCACTCAGCATCCGGGAAATGCAAATCAAAACCACATTGAGATACCATCTAACCCCAGTTAGGATGGCTAAAATCCAAAAGACTCTGAACGATAAATGCTGGCGAGGCTGCGGAGAAAAAGGAACTCTCATACATTGTTGGTGGGACTGCAAAATGGTGCAGCCTCTATGGAAAATGGTATGGAGGTTCCTCAAACAATTGCAGATAGATCTACCATACGACCCAGCTATCCCACTGTTGGGAATATATCCAGAGGAATGGAAATCATCAAGTCGAAGGTATACCTGTTTCCCAATGTTTATCGCAGCACTCTTTACAATAGCCAAGAGTTGGAACCAGCCCAAATGCCCATCATCAGATGAGTGGATACGGAAAATGTGGTACATCTATGCAATGGAATACTACTCAGCTATAAAAACGAATGAAATACTGCCATTTGCAACAACATGGATGGACCTTGAGAGAATTATATTAAGTGAAACAAGTCAGGCAGAGAAAGAGAAATACCACATGTTCTCACTTATTGGTGGGAGCTAAAAATTAATATATAAATTCACACACACACACACACACACACACACACACACACACACACACACACACACACACACTCACACACACACACACACAAACCGGGGGGGGGGGGGAAGAAGTTATAACAAGCACAATTATTTGAAGTTGATACGACAAGCAAACCGAAAGGACATTGTTGGGGGGAGGGGGGGAGGGAGAAGGGAGGGAGGTTTTGGTGATGGGGAGCAATAATCAGCCACAATGTATATCGACAAAATAAAATTTAAAAAAATAAATAATAAAAATAAATAAATAAAATAAAAAAAGATTATTGGGGGAGGGGCTGTTAATTACATATCCACTATCAATTCCCACAAAATGAATCACCGAACTTACTGTATGTGACCTTGAAAAAGTGTAGAAAATGCTATTTTTTCTAAAGACTCTAAAGATCCCCACAATAATGCCTGATGATCTTTTAAAATTTCCATCCCAGTACCTACTGCAGTCTCTATTAAGCTCTCCCAGCCTCTTTTAGTATTCAGTTTGAACTTCCGGCTGGGAGTGAACCTCAAATCATTTTCTGATACCATAGTTCCCTGTGCAGTCAACACTCACGTACTTCAGCATCTCTTTGTTTTGTTCATTTCATTTGAATTCACACCGGCAAAAATGGATCATTTTGGCATCAGAAAGAGTAAAGAATCATCACTGTTTTGGTGGAAATGTATCCTCATCACCAGAGATAAAAGCTAACAGCTGATGAGGCCACTGGAACAGGGGATCTGTAGCATCCCCAGAGGCTTGAGAGACTGAATACACAAACGCACAGTGACCGGACCACGTGGTGAAATAGAACTCAGACCCACAAGTGGCAGCAACCATCCTGAGAAGCCAAACTACAGCCTCTGCAGCAGTTGGCCCCAAATGGCAAGGGCGTGGTCAATAACTTATGGCTTCCTTAATTTTTCTTTCTGCTTCCAGTGTAAGACCTCCTAGAGACATCTGAATATGCTCCTTAACCAATCCCATATGGTGCCCACTTTTCCTTATCTCACCCCAGCTTCCCCTGCCGACAGCCTCCACTCAGGGCGATCCTGAGCCTTCCTTTCTTCCACCATAGAGCTTTCCCAGTCCTCCACCTGCGTTTGAGACTTTGCCAAATACAAGTGGCAGAGGCCGACCACCTTTGTTTGTTCTCCTTTGGGTGGCCTTCCTTTATTTCCACAGGATGCTTCAGTAAATGAGTATCTGCTGCCTAGGAACGTGGTTCCAGGCACAGGAATTGTTACTGCAGTCTCCCTGTTTAGAGTATTTTGTACTGGTATCTGAAGGGATTCTTTCAATTTAGGTTTTATAATGGCATCAAAAAAGGTTAAGTGTAATTAAATGTATACTTTGATGTTGAATATATATGTTAACCAAACAGGTAAAAATACATATGTATACAAAAGTAACTACAATTCTAGGATGTGTGTGTATATGGCCTTGTCTCCAGTCCTCCTTCACTAGGGAATTATGGGGATTGTTAAATCTCTGCCCTGTTCTGTCTTCATTCTCCTCTTTCTTTAATCTAGTCTGTGTTTCTGGCTGGCCTCCCATGCTGTCTCACATTGAGCCTTGACAGATGCTCTCTGGAAAAATACTGCTCTGCTGTCTTCAGTTAAGAATGGCTTCTTGACTTAAGAAAGGCGATGGTCGTGGGGTTACAGAACTGGAAAACACCACCAACAACAATTTTACTGCTTGCTTTACCTAAAAAATATCTTCCCCACTGTGTAGAAGTACCTGATATTTTTTCTCTGGTCATATTAACTGGCTGTAGAATTCTGGGATTTTTAAAACTTTTGAATCTACTTTTTATGGGTTATAATGTGAGCTTCTCCAATTCTAGGGGATCCATATCTTCCTTAACGCTGTTTTGCATTTTCATCCCCCCTTTTTTCTCCATGCCCTCTAGTCTCTCTTTTCATAAGTCTCTCCCTCTTATCTCCCATAATTGCATTATGAGTAGACATTGATATCAGAAATTTGTGTTCTCACATACAGTGAAAAAGGGTCAGTGTCTGTAATAGGCTATTCTACTTGACCTAAGGCTGACAATTCTGGGACAATTAAAAACTGAAGAAGGCATTTGCCAGAAGTTTAAAATGCCTTATTATTCTGTACTCTGGATAGTGCAAACATGGTTGGTACTTTTGGTTATTGAGAAGTTGTTTTTTGATTAATTTTTAAAAAAGGTATTTTGTCTCCTTTTTAAAATGAGAGCTCCCTGAAGGCGAGAATTGCATCATATAGGATTAAATATTTAGCAGAGTTGCAAAGAATATAGTGGGCATATGCTTTGATTCTCAACATGTCTTCCTTTGACAAATCACCTTTTACTCATTTTATATATTCATTTTGAGAATTTTAAACCAGTAACTTTGTTTTTATTCCTAACAACCATTACACCACACCTCCTACCCCCAAACATCCACTCCACTCCCACCATCCAGGCCACAGGGAAAGATGCATGACTGGCCTTGACCAATCAGAATATCCCTGTCCCTTGCAACAGTGATTGGTTTGAGTGCCAACCTGAAGATCAGTGGAATTGCCTGACTGTCCATCAGCTCCCAAGGGCATTCATGTGCATATCCATGGCACTGAGCACAGCACTTAGCCCAGAGTCAGCACCCAGGAATGCTGAAGGAGGCAAACTTGGAGATGAGCAAATGGGGACCGGGGGTTGGGGGGAAATCTTTCCCCAGCACCAAGTATTTCTTTCCTCCCCTCATTCTCTCTGTGTCTTCCTGCAATGCCACTTACAATGCTCCTTTGAATTGACATTTTGTTGAAAGTCTCAGTTTAGATACATTGCTTAGGAAAAAATGCACTTTTCCATTCTCTTTCCTCTGTGGCTGACTGACTGAAGGGATCAACACTGCTGGTCTTGGAGCTCTGGCTGCCCATCCGAGCCTCGGTGTCTGCCCAGCTGCGGGTGTTTGCCCGATGCCTGCTCGGTCCTGGCTGGGGAGGAGCTTTTCACCTTTCCTCCTGCCCCGTCCAGTTCTAAGGACCAGCCCCAGTGATGCTCGAGCCACGGTGTTTGCTGTTGTCCACCTACATTGCAAATCAAATTGAAGATAAAATCCATCTGTAGCTACTTTTAGTCACATCACAGATAAAATTTCTTTGAAAATTGAAGAACAGAGCAATTGAGAGGAGAATTTTTTTTTAACAAAGAAGTACTTTTGATAATGTCTTGTTAAATTTCTACTGAGCCCAATTTTATTTAAATTTTAACTTGTTTCTCATGCATTCTGACAGAGATTTCAAGACTGAGAAATAGTCTAGAAATATGGAAGGGTGAGAAGGGGTATGTGGGGGAGTGGTTGTTGGAGAAAAGAGTAAATATGTGAGGTCAGGGACCACTGACATCTCTCATCTTTGCACTGATTTCTCAGTGTCTTCCACAGTACATAGTGCAGAGCTGACCCTCAACAATTAGGCTGAATAAATGAGCAAGCCTGCTATTGACCAGGTTCTGTGCTAGGCACTTTAAAAAACAGCTTTATTGAGATATAATTGATATACAAATAGCTGCTTGAATTTAATGTATACAACTTGATGAATTTGGGCATATATATGCACTTTTGAAGCCATCACCACAGTTAAGGTGATACATATATCCAACATTTCCAAAAGTTTCCTTGTGACCTTTAGCTTTCTTTCTTTTCTTGTGTGTGGTAAGAACACTTAACATAAGGTCTACCTTTCTTAAAAAATTTTAAAATTCACAATACCATATTGCTATCTATGGGCTTTATGTTGTACAGCAGATCTCTGACATTTATTCTTTTTGTATATCTGTAATTTTATACCCATTAAATATATACATCCACGCACACAAGGAATATTAATCAGCCTTTTAAAAAGAGACAAATGCTGCCATTTGTGAAAACGTGGATGGACCTCGAAGACTTTATGCTAAGTAAGATAAGCCAATCACAGAAGGACAAATACTGCATGATCCCACTTTGTGATATAAGTATCAAAAGTGTTCAGATTTATAGGAGCAGAAACTGAACGGTGGTTACCAGGGGATGGAGGGAGGAAAAAATGGTAAATTGTTGTTTAAGGGCTGTGGATTTAAGGTTATACAGGGTGAATAAGTTCTAGAAATCGGCCAGGCACTTTTTCTTATGGTATCTCTTTTAATCCTCACGAGATCACTTCAAAGTTTTTACATTATCCACGTTTTATAGTCGAAGACATCAAGGTTTAGAGAGATTAAAACAGGTGCTGTGGATTAAAACAGGCTTTGGATTCAGAGAGGCCTGTACTAGTATCTGAGTTCTACCCTATTCTATGGCTGTGACACTGAGCAAGTCACTTGGCCACTCTGTTGCCATTTTCCTATTTGTAAGACGAGGAAACTAATAGATAGTTTGTACCTACTGTGCGGATTAGGAACAATGAATGCACAGGTCCAGCCTATACTAAATAATAATTGAGACTTTTAAGGCCACCCAACCACTCTGTGAAAAGATCTGGCATTCAAACCCGGTTTATCTATCTGCAAAGCTATAGGAAGGACGTGGACCTTAGGGATGGCACAGTCTGGTTAATAGAGCATTTAAATTTTATAGGGTTCTAGTGGATAAAAATTCTTTTCAGAAATCATGATAGTTGTATTCATGTGCTGTTTATCTTAAAGGATACTATAGATAGAAGCAGCTCTTTTTGTGTGGTGCTTTTATAAGTCTTTATATTTCTTAATTAATTTAAAACACATAAATGAATTTTCTGCATGTAGTAGTCAGTTTCTGAAAAAATTAATTGTTTTCTAAAATAAGCATTAAGGAAGTTAACTTCCTGTTGGCTATGTCCTGTGTCTGAGGTCAGTATTTCCTTGGCCTTTTCCATAGAGAACCTAGGATTAGTTGGGTAGAAAATCAGCTGAATACCATGATGTGAGACAGGGCGCTAAGTTTTTAATAGTATGTGTATATATACTCGGGAAAGAAAAACAGCTTTTGTCTTGATAAATATGAGCCAATACTCATTGGGAGACAAAAAAGATTTTCTAGTTGTGCCAACTACCGATGTAATTGTTTTTCCAAGCAAATTTAATAAACATCTAAAATTTAATCCTTGCTGACTCTAAGAATCTTATTTGGTGACTTATGAAGCAGGTCTTTAAAACTGCATGAAACAATAAAGTCTCCAGTGTTCAGACAAGAAGCTTGTCAGATAACTGCATAATCATATAAAGCAATCATCACACAAAACATCAACACAAAGAAGTTCTTTATTATAAAATTCATCAATCAGAGAATGGCTTCTATATATGCATAAACCAGACTCACTTTACACAAAATTTAATTCTCTTTAAATTCCTTTGTTTCAGAAAATATATTTATCCTTTAAAGTTTTTGCTGATTGTGTTCCAAGAAATGAGCTTACCCTGGTAATGTGACCATTGCAGTTTAAAGTGTACTGTTATCTCTTTTATATTTATCTGTTCTATTCTTTAACCCACAAAAATTACCTTAGTAGCTAGAAAATTCTACCAAGTAAAATAGGAAAGAATACCTAAATGGATAAAAGGAGTTATGTATTGCAGCACACCACAAGTTTGACATAAGTTGATGAAGTTTTTAGGGAAAAATCAGATTGCCAATACAAACTGAGGGCTTGCTGCGTGCAATCCATGGTGCTGAGCACTATAGCAAAAAGAGATGAACACGTTTACCACAGATTGGACTTTTGATCTAGATGGTGGGAGAAAATGCAAAGTTAGTAAAGGTAACATGACAGCGTATGAAGTAAGAAAATTTTCAGTGCAAGAAATGTCCCAAGAGTTGGATAAATGTGATAAATTGACAAATTATATGATAATTTAGGTAATAAGTTATCAAATTACATTATATAATTTGGCAACTATTTGACAGACAACAGGGATAAAAAGTGAGACTTTACTGTGTTTTCTTGAAGAGGAAAAATTTGAACTAAGCCTTGAAGTACAGCTCGGTTCCACACAAATTAAGAGGAGGATATGAATATTATTAGATTTAAAGGCTGGGCTTTTTTCATTAGACGAAGGCTCTTGTTACCAGCATAAATATTTACTAAATCTCTTATCCATATTTTGGTGTCATTCTATTAGTAAATTATAATTTCTCTTAAGTATAATTTAAAATATTTGTCACATGCTTTTTAGTATATTTTTAATCTGATTACAAAAGTGATATGTGCCCATGATAGATAAGTCATCAAATGTCAATAATCATAAAGCAGAATGTAAATACCACCTAACTTCCACCATTGAACTTTTTGGCACATTTTCTCCTATTATTATGATTTTTTAAAATATTTTTTTCTTTTCTGATCATAAAGATAATAATATTTACTTGGTATAGAAATTGGTTATGTAAATAATGCATAGAAAGTGAAAGTTTCCTGTGATTCCCTGTGATAACCACACTGATAATCCCAGGCTGGTATTAATTTTAGAACAATCTTTTCAGAGCTTGCAGACTCGATGCGGCAGATCATACAGTGACAGGGAGTGATGAGGACTGCGGCATGCTCGTGAATGCACACTCCCTCTAAGGTACTCAAGTTCACATCTTACCAAGCAATAACCAAACAAAACACAAGACTGGACTGTATTTGGTCCTGTGGTATCCTGTTTGCAGCACAAATTTAGATTAAACTACATAAGCATTTTATAACCCTCTTATATTTAACTCCTTATAAAAATATCTCCTGTCAATAAAATTTCTTTATAAATATAATTTTTCTGCTTCATCATATTCTATTAAGTTATTGTATTGTACTTAAGTATTCCCTTTCTATTATTATTAGGCATTTCTTTTTCTAAATTCCATAGTGTGCATAATGCTTTGCCTACCTGGATGTATAAGAAACCTCAACAGCCCCAAACTGAAATTATCACCATTTCTACCCAGACTGTTCCTGTGTCAGTGTTCCCTGTATCAGTGTAATACGTGCAGTGGAATATCTCCAAACCCCATTCTCTTCCCTACGCAGAGTGACGAGCCTGGCTGAGGTCACTTTGGGGGTTGGGGTGGGTGGAGATGGTGCCTTTATTTCTCCTAAATCAATCTGTGAAGGAGGTCATTTCCACTGCAAAGTTTCCAATCCTTTCTCTCAACTCCCATGGGTGCTTTGCACACCATCTTTCTCTCCCCCTCCACCCAATGCCACTCTGCAAGACCATTAGTTTGTATGGCAAATTTCACAGCACAATAAACACTTAAGATGAAACATTTAGACATATTTGTTTTCATGTGACATGCCCTTGCCTGCCACAGGGAATTTCCCAAGGGTAGACTTTACAGTTAAGGCCCCATTCACACCTCTGCTCTTGTCCTGTTCCTAAACCTTGCAAACACTACCCAGCAAGGTGTTCAAAGATACTAATTTTTTCTTGCTTTCCTATGCAATGGAATTCAGCCTTTGTTTTGCCTTCACTCATTCAGCCTCATGGAGTGTAAAGAATCAGCTGGTGTACTAGGCATGCGGAGAAAATTACAAGTAAGACACACAGCCTTGACTTTCTAGAGGTTGCATCTCCCTCCTTCCTAACTCTTGGCCCTGTTCTTGCTGCTGTTTCTCTTTCCTAAGTCTTCCTTCTCTCCTGGATACCGCCCTAGCCTTCTGGGGACCCTTGTTTCTACTCTTGCTCTCCTTCACATCTTTCATCCTCTTCTCCTGCCCTCACTGCTGCAAGGACAATCTTTTAAACATGCAAACCTATGTTGAATATCTTTTGGATGGGCTCCCACTGCATGTAGATCAACACCAAAATTATTTAGATGACTTTTCACATGCTCTAGGATGTGCACCCACCCTTACCCAGACTCCTAGGTGCTCTTCTGCATTTGCCTGGCTCTAACTAAACTGGCCGTCTTTTCACCTGGAAACCCGTCCTACTGGAAACCTGACCCAGCTCTGCACTGTCCACTGTGGTGCTGTGGGTCAGCACTTTCTTCCACCATGTCTTCACCATGCTGGCTCAGACCAATCTGTCAAGTCACAGCATAAACTTGACTTCCTCAGGGAAGTCTTCCATTCAAGGTTGTATTCCTCTCCAGTTAGATGTTCCAATCATAGCTTATAATTTCCATTTTATAGCATTTTTATTGATTAAAATAATTTTCTAAGAAAATTTTTTGGGTAGATTTTTAGACTTGGGATTTGCCTGGCTTAAGGGTTCGAATACGGTATAGTCTCTTGATATCTAGTGTCAAATACAATCCAAAGAGGTGACAATTATACTCTGGCCAGGAATGCCATATTCTTCGGAGGGTTTCTAAAAATTTGTATTTGGGTGCAAGATTTTCTTAAACAGTCTCCCTCTTGCTTTATATTGAAATCACTTCTTGCTGCACTTGCATTTATATAAGAAGATTTAATATATAGATGTGTTTTATGTTTTCAGAAATGCAGTTTTTTTTGTGATGTAAGTTGTAGCTGCCCATATAATAAATAGAAATGAAGCATAGATTTTCAATTAACATACGTCATGTCAGTTAAAAATGGCCTGTTATTTTGGGCCAGCCCCGTGGCTCACTCGGGAGAGTGTGGCGCTGGTAGTGCCGAGGCCGCAGGTTCGGATCCTATATAGGGATGGCCGGTGAGCTCACTGGCTGAGCGTGGTGCAGACAACAGCGTGCCAAGGGTTGCAATCCCCTTACCAGTCAAAACAACAACAACAACAACAAAACTCCTGTTATTTTTCACAAACAAAATTTATTTCTAATCATTATAAAAATAGAATTTATAACTTATTTTTCTGTAACTTTTAACACATTGCTACTCTTCTTCCATAAATATAATTGTCAAAGACTGCTTAATGTGACCTTAGTGGAAATATCATAATTTGTTCTAAACATTGCTGAATGTTTAGATTGTTTCTATCTCTTACTATTAAATGTGATGCTGAGATAAACATCTTTGTGATATCGATATTGACAATTTTGCATTCTTGCTTTCCTAAAAGTGAGAATGCCAGTTCAAAGTAAATGGGTATTTTCTATTTTATTTTATTTTATTATTTTAAAAATTAATTTATTTTTATTATTATTAGTGTATTCATTATTACAAATCATGATTTTTCTTTATGCCCTTTACCTGACCTCTCCCTCCCCAAACCCCCTCCCTCTGTCCCTCCCCCCATCTCCACTAACCTTAGGTTTGTTCTCTCTTCTGAAAGTTCAATGAATTGTTGTGGTTTGTTCTTTCTTCCTTCTCCCCTCCCCTCCCCTTCCTTTCCCTTCTTCCTTTCTCTCTCTCTCTCTCTTCCTTTCTTAGCACCCAGTTATAAGTGAGAACATGCGGTATTTCTCTTTCCTAGTCTGGCTTATTTCACTTAACATAATTTTCTCCAGACTCATCCATGTTGCTGCAAATGGCAGGATTTCATTCTTTTTTTATGGCAGAGTAGTTTCCATTGTGTATATATACCACATTTTCTGTATCCAGTCATCTGTCAAAGGATATAGGTTGGTTCCATATTTTGGTTTTTGTATATAGAGCTGCAGTGGGAATACACGTATCCCTTTGACATGATGATTTCCATTCCTTTGGATATATACCCGGAAGTGGGATTGCTGGACCATATGGTAGCTCTATCTGTAGTTGTTTGAGAAACCTCTGTATCGTTTTCCATAATGGCTGTGCGAATTTACAGTCCCACCAACAGTGCAGGAGCGTTTCCCTTTCCTCACATCCTTGCCAGCATCGGTTATTCTCAGTCTTTTTAATAGTGGCCAGTCTAACTGGGGTGAGATGATATCTCAATGTGGTTTCATCTTGCATGTCTTTGATGACTAGTGATGCTAAACATTTTTTCATGTATCTGTTGGCCATTTGCATGTCTTCCTTTGAAAAGTGTCTATTCATCCCCATTGCCAATTTTTTAAATGGATCATTTGTTATTTTTACTGTATAGTTTTTGTATATTCTGGATATTAATCCCTTGTCAGATGTATAGTGTGCAAATATTTTTTTCCATTTTGTAGACTGTCTTTCTGCTCTGTTGATTGTTTCCTTTGCTTTGCAGAAGCTTTTTTGATTGACATAATCCCATTTATTTATTTTTTCTTTTGTTGCTTGTGCTTTTGGGTTCTTGAAAAGTCTTTGCCCAGTCCTGTTACTTGGAGTGTTTCCCCTATACTTTCCTTAAGTAATTTTATGGTTTCAGGTTTTATATTTGTCTTTAATCCATTTTGATTTGATTTTGGGATATGGTAAGAGGTAAAGGTACAGTTTCATTTTTTTGCATATGGAAGTCCAATTTTCTGAGAATCATTTATTGAAGAGGCAGATTTTTCCCCAATGCATGCTCTTGCTGCCTTTGTCAAAGACCCGTTGGCTGTAAGTATGTGGTTTTATTCCTGGGTTTTCTATCCTGTTCCATTGGTCCAGGTGTCTGTTTTCATGCCAGTACCAGAGCATTTTGGTTACAATAGCTTTGTAACATAATTTGAAGTCAGGTAGTCTCTCTCTCTCTCTTTTTTTTTTGCTTAGAATTGCTTTGGCTATTTGGGGTCTTTTGTTGTTCCATATAAAGGTTTGGATCACTTTTTCTGTTTCTGTGAAGAATGTCATTGGTATTTTGATGGGACTTTGATTGAATCTGTAGATTGCTTTGGGCAGAATGGACATTTTCATGATGTTAATTCTTCCTATCCAAGAGCATAGTATGTCTTTCTACATGTTTGTGTCCTTTTTAATTTCTTTCAGTAGTGTTTTGTAGTTCTCATTGTAGCAATCTTTCACCTCCTTGGTTAAATTGATACCTAGGTATTTTATTTTTTTGGTGACTATTGTAAATGGGCTTGCTTTCTTGATTTCATTTTCTGCTAGTTTGTTATTGGAGCATAAAGATGCTATTGATTTTTGAGTGTTGATTTTGTAACCTGCAACATTACTGAAATTGTTAATCAGCTGTCAGAGTTTTTTGGTAGAGTCTACAGGTTTTTCTTTCTTTATTTTTTTTTGACCAGTAAGGAGATCGCAACCCTCAGCACAGTGTGGTCTGCACCACACTCAGCCAGTGAGCGCACCGGCCATCCCTATATAGGATCCAAACCCGCGGCCTTGGTGCTAGCAGTGCCACACTCTCCCGAGTGAGCCACGGAGATGGCACTACAGGTTTTTCTATATATAAGATCATGTTGTCAGTAGACATGGACAGTTTGACATTGTCCTCTCCAATCTGGATGCCATTTATTTCTTTCCCTTGCCTGATTGCTGTGGCTAGTACTTCCAATACTATGTTAAACAGGAGTGGTTAGAGAGGACATTCTCGTTTTGTTCCTGTTTAGGATGATATTGGAGATTCGTTTCTCCTAAATAGCTTTTATTGTATTGAGATAATTTCCTTCTACACCTAATTTGCTGAGAGCCTTAATCATGAAGTGATGTTGAATTTTGTCAAATGCCTTTTCTGCATCAATTGAGATCATATGGTTTTTGTCCTTGGTTTTATTGATGTGGTGTATCACATTTATTGACTTGTGTATGTTGAACCAATCTTGAATCCCTGGGATGAATCCCACTTTATCACGGTGTATAATTTTTTTGGATGTGTTGCTGTAATCTGATTGCAAGTGTTTTGTTGAGGATTTTTGCATCTATGTTTACCAAGGATATTGGCCTGTAGTTTTGTTTTTTCTGTTGTATCTTTATTTAGTTTTGGTATCAGGCTGATGCTGGCCTCATAGAAAGAGTTTGGGAGGATAGCTTATGTTTCAATGTTTTGTAAAATTTTAAAGAGAAGTGGTATTAATTCTTCTTTAAAATTTGATAGAATTCAGCTATAAAGCCATCTGGTCCTGGGCTTTTCTTTGTTGGAAGATTTCTGATTACTCCCTCAATCTCATTGCTTGTTATTGGTCTGTTCAGGTTCTCTGTTTCTTCTTGGTTCAGTCTTGGTAGTTTGTATGTGTCTAGAAATGTATCCATTTTCCCCAGGTTTTCATATTTGTTGGTGTACAATTGTTTATAATAATCTCTAATGATTCTTTGTATTTCTGTGGTATTGGTTGTAATGATTCCCTTTTCATTTCTGATTTTTGTTATTTGGGTCTTCTGTCTTCTTTTTTTTTTTTGTTAACCTAGCTAATGGTTTGTCTATATTATTTATCTTTTCAAAAAACCAACTTTTTGTTTCTTGGTCTTTCATATTTTGGGGGGGGTCTTTATTTCATTTATTTCTGCCCTAATCTTGATTATTTCTTTCCATCTACTAATTTTGAGATTGCATTGTTGTTGTTTTTCTAGTTCTTTGAGGCATAGTGTTAGGTCATTTATTTGAAGTCTTCCCATTCTTTGATGTAAGCATTTATTGCAATACATTTCTCTCTTAGTACTGCTTTTGCAGTATCCTATAGGTTCTGGTATGATATATCTTTATTCTCATTAGTTTCAAGAATTCTTTTGATTCCCTGTTTAATTTCTTCCTGGGCCCATAGGTTGTTCAGGAGTCTGTTGTTTAGTTTCCATGTGCTTGAGTAGTTTCTGGAATTTTGCTTGTTATTAATTTCTGTTTTTAATTTATCATGGTCTGAAAAGATACTTGGGATAATTTCAATTTTTAAAAATTTGATAAGACTTGATTTATGATCTAGCATGTTGTCTCTTCTGAGAATGTTCCAGGTGCTGATGAGAAGAATGTATATTCTCTAGTTGTTGGATGAAATGTTCTGTAGATGTCTGCCAGGTCCAATTGTTCTAAAGTGTACTTTTAATCCTGTGTTTCTTTGTTGATTTGTTGCCTGAAAGATTTGTCTAATGCTGAGAAAGGGGTGTTCATTATTGTACTTGAGTCTATCTCTTTTTTTAGGTCTAAGAGTGTTCGCTTTACATATCAAGGTGCTCCACTGATGCGTGCACACATATTTATGATTGTTATGTTCTCTAACTGGATAAATCCCTTTATCATTATATAATGGCCTTCTTTGTCTCTTTTCATGGTTTTTGGCTTAAAATCTATTTTATCCAATATAAGGATAGCTACCTCTGCTTGTTTTGGTTTCCATTTGCTTGGTATGTCTTTTGCCATCCATTCATTTTTAGTTTGTATTTGGCTTTATAGGTGAGGTGGGTCTCTTGAAAACAGCATATATTCGGGTCTACCTTCTTAATCTGGTCGATCAGTCTGTGTCTTTTGAATGGGGATTTTAATCATTTAGATTTAGAGTTGTTATTGGTAAGTATTGCTTTACTCCTGTCATTATATTGCTTTTTCCTTAAATGATTTAAACATCATTTGTCCCTTTATTCCCCCTTTCTTTTTCTTCTTCAATGTTAGTTGGATTTTCAAAATTACATGATTTAGCTTCTTTCTCTTTCTCATTTGCATTTTGCTTTTAATGGTGGGTTTTGCTCTTCCTTGTGAATCTGTGATATTGATTATCATTTTTCAGATTCTGGATGCAAGACTCCTTTGAATATTTCTTGCAGGGCTGGTCATGTGGTAGTGAACTCCCATAATTTTTGTTTGTGAGGGAAATACACTATTTTCTCCTCATTTCTGAAGAATAACCGTGCTGAGTATAGGATTCTTGGCTGGCAGTTATTTTCTTTTAGTTTTTTGAATATATCATCCCATTTTCTTCTGGCCTGTAAAGTTTCAGTTGAGAAGTCTGCTGTTAGTCTGATGGGGGTTCCCTTATAGGTGATTTGACACTTCTTTCACTGCTTTTAGAATTCTCTCTCTGTCTTTGAGTTTTGCCAGTTTAACTCTTGTGTGTCTTGGAGAGGGTCTTTTTGGATTGAATCTGTTTGGGGACTCTTTGGGCTTACTTGATCTGAAAGTCTGCATCCCTCCCTATACCTGGGAAGTTTTCTGTTACTACTTCCTTGAATATGTTCTCAAAGCTTTTTCCTTTTTCCTCCCCTTCTGGAACACCCATGATTTGGATATTTGTGTGCTTGAGGTTGTCCGCTAGCTCTCTTAAATTGTCTTCATCTTTTAAAATTCTTTTTTACTTTTTTTTGTCTTCCTGGGTTATTTCAAAAAGACCATATTCGAGGTCTGAAATTTTGTCTTCTGCTTGCTCTTGTCTTCTGCTCAGGTTTTCTGTTCTGTTTTTTATTTCATGGAGTGAAACCTTCATTTCTAAGAGTTCTGTTAAGGTATTCATTTTTAAGATATTAATCTCTGTAAATTTCCTCCATCATATCCTGGATACTTTTTCTTGTTTCACTGTGTTCTCTAATTGATTCTTCTATTATCTCTTTGAGTTTTCTTAAGATCAGTGCTCAGAATTCCTTTTTGGACATCTCAAGGGTTTCTTTCTCTATGGGGTCTGGTACTTGAGAATTACCATATTCCTTTGGTGGTGTCATATCTTCTTGTTTATTTGTAGTTCTAATATTTTTTCATTGGTGTTTGATCATCTAGTAGAACACTTGTTTCTTCTATTATTCTGTAGTGGACTATGAGGAGAAAGATTTCCTCCTCTATGTGTTGGCTCTGCTGATGACTCTTCTTGTATCAGTGCAGTTAAATGTGTAGTGGGCTGCTTCAGCTCCTGTTTGGTTGGTGTGTGGGGTCCTCTTGGGCTCAAGTGGGCCTGGGTAGGCCTGTGATCATGTCACGGGTAGGCCATGTGGGAGCCTGCACTCAACCAGGCATAGGCTCAGTCAGTGTTCATCCCCTCTGGGGCCAGGTGGGAGCCTACCCTCACCAGGGCCCGGGAAAACATTCCAGAGCTCAGGCTGGAGCCTGCACTCATTTGGGTGCCAGCTTGGTTGGTATGCAACCCCTCTGGGATCGGGCAGGACTGGGTGACCCTGTGGCCATGTCTGGTGTCAGCTGTGTGGGAGCCTGCATTTACCTGGGCACTGGCTCAGTTGGTGTTCATCCCTTCTTGGGCTCAGGTGGGCCTGGGTGGACCTGTGGCTTTGTTGGGGGTCCGCTATGTGGGAGCCTGCATTCACCTGGGTGCCAGCTGTCAGTGTTCATCCCCTCCGGGGCTCAGGTGGAAGTCTGCGCTCACCTGGGCACCGGCTCAACTGGTGTGCAACCCCTCTGAGACTCAGGCAGGACTGGATGGGCCTGCAGCTGTGTCTGGGTTCAGCTGCATGGGAGCCTGCATTCACCTGGGCACTGGCTCAGTCAGTGTTCATCCCCTCTCCATGGGCATTTTTATTCTTCTTGATTTATTTTGTCAAATAATTATCCTAAAAGATTCAGTACACATCATAGTGGCTAAAAACCTGGATCATGGAACCAGATGGCCTGTGTTTAAATCTTGTTCCATCAACTTTTTAGTTATATGACCTTAAACAGACTATTTAATCTTGTCTTGGCTTTCTCATCTGTATGATGAGGCTATCAGGATAACTTTTTAAAAATAGATTTGTGAGGATGAAGTATGAGTATGTGAAAAGTGCTTGGAAAACTCTTAGCCTGGCACTCATAATGTATGAGAATATGAATTTTATTGAGTTTGTACCAAACCATTTTATTTGGAAAGAAATTTATTAATAAAAAAATACCTCTTTTACTTTTTATGTATTTTAAAATTCTTTTTGTCCTATTCCTTGGGGAAAGTGAAAATGATTTAATACCAGACATTTGTAACACTTATGAGTTTCACTTAAATAAAGGAAGATGTTGTTGGAGTGAGCAGGACTGAACCTAAAATGTTGGAACCTAAAACTTCCTGGGCTGCAGTTGGGGGTGGGGGGTAGATTTCCATAAGGACTTTTTTTTCCTCTCCACTCTTTCTTCCCATCCTTGACTTTGTCATCTTGCGTTCCTAAAAAGGAAAACAAGGCTGAGAAGTGAATCAGTATTTTGCAAAGCTAACAGTTCTTTCTTTGAGACTTGTAGAGTTTTGAGAAATGATCAAGGCCAAGTGACTGGAAGCTGACCTTGGGCACTCACCAAGTCAACTAGAACTCTGTGAGGTGAAACCACACAAAAGACTTGGCAGACGAGTTGACTCTACTCTGGAGCAAATCCAAATCTTGTAGGGTCCTGAGATAATAGCGAAGAGGAGAACAGAAAGCAGATGAGGTCTTTGTGAGACCTTGTACCTGAACTATAGACATGGACCCATTGTAGCTCATGTCTTCTTCTCCTGCTTTTCACATCCCACATTCCATTCCCTCAAACCCTTCTTAAAAAACCCCTCAGTAAATCTAAATCTTTGAGATGGGATAGCTTACCTTCTCCTTCAGCTAAATACATCAGCTTTTCTAACACCAACCATTTCACTTCTGAGTATTTTTTTTCCTTTTCTTCTGAAGGGGCGAACAGCCAGACCCAAGTTCTGTTGCTTTGCCCCACATGGATTTGTCACCCCTTTTCCCCTGGGTGATGGAGCCACAAAAGATTACTCAAAGCCCATCTCTTGTGAGCAGTGAGAAGCCCCGAAGTGGTTAATCTCCTCCAGAAACTTCAAGCGAGAGGCATTCCTTCCATTTGGGAAATTAACCACAAATTGGGGTTCTCCTTCTGCATTTATTCTCCAGACCAGTTACTGGAAGAGAACATAGGTGGGGTTATAGTTTAATAATATAGGCTGGTAACTTTCAGTGAAACAAGCCAGATGACCTTTCAGTCAGGCAATTAAGTGATCCATTAAGAAAAGCTTGATCTTAGCAAACATTCATTCTTACAGCAATTTCTCAGTATCTTTATATATCAATCAGTAACTAGTCTGTCTTTGAGCAAATCTTTATCTTATACCAGAGACTTTATAGCCTGAGGAAAATTTCTTGTCCTTTGCAAGGTCAATATTTGAAACTGCAAGGCTTTGGAAAACCAGGCCCTGTGAAGTACATTTGCTTTATGAATCCTCTACATCTCCCCCCATTTTCTTTATTTAAAGAAAAAGCAAAAGCTATAGATCAGGCTGGCACAGTTAAGACAAAAGCCTTTAAAGCAAAGTTGGTATCATTTAGCATGGCAAGTCCTTTTAATTTAATTTACTTCAGGTGAGGACTCTCTCAGGGTGGCTGCAGCAGCATCATTCCAGGTGCTGTGAATTGGTGTAATTACCAATTGTTGAAACTCCAGAAAGGGATTCTGCTCTGTATAACAGTTGATTCTGAGTTCAGAGAGTTTTTTAATGTTAAACTGTCCAGGACATTACTGCTTTCAGAGCATCTAGTCTTTTGTAAGATTTTCAATCACTTACAAGTCTTTTGTTTAAGAAGAGGATGTCTCTTTCAAGTTACAAACACCCTCTTTAAGGCCAGGAAAATTTAGAGAATTGCTTTTGTAGAGAAGATGTTATTTCCCCCTTTATGATCAAGGCAATCCTCATAAAAGCATTGATGATCAATATCTTGATTGAAA
Source organism: Cynocephalus volans (assembly GCF_027409185.1). Classification (NCBI taxonomy): domain Eukaryota; kingdom Metazoa; phylum Chordata; class Mammalia; order Dermoptera; family Cynocephalidae; genus Cynocephalus; species Cynocephalus volans. The sequence continues at coordinate 11,325,474 of NC_084472.1, read as the reverse complement.
AGGTTTTGCTTTTTATGTATAAATCTCTTGGTGTTGGGAAGGCTCTTTCCCAGGTGGTCGTTGAAAGAAGCATCTTGGCTCATTTTCTCTCAGTGATCTGTCCCATGTCGGAGGGGGAAGATGACCAGAAGGATGAAGCAGGAGTTAGGCCAAATTACAGCAACATGAAAGAGGGATCAGCAACTTAGAAGTGAGACATGCTATCTTATATCCAAAGTTTTAAATTATATCCTGTTTTAAAGAGAGAGAGTTAATTTTTATTGAACTTACAAAAATAGCCATATTGCCATAATAACCATAAGGATTTTTAAAGTTATTAAATTTTGGGGGGGAGCAAACAAATGCTTTTTTCTCTGTTTTAAATGACATTTTACCAAACTGTTGTTAGTTATAGATAGCTTAAGAGAAAGAGAGAGAGTTTTCTTACATTTGGAAAACAAAACATTAGGAGAACCAGCAGTGTTTTAAAATAAGAAAATGGTAAAACCCCATAATTCTTTTTAATTAGTTTACTAATTAACTTTTGTTGTTTTGACCTTTGTGAACAATTTCACAAACCCATCAGTTTCTCCATTAAAATTTTGGAACTTTAGTTTAAAGCTATGAACTCAAAGTTGTTGTAAAGTGTACTTATCAGAGTTTTTTTCATGAAATATTTGAAGACATAACATTTAAAAATTATAATTAAACCAAGGTTATGACTGATAGCATTTATATCAAGACACAGATATTTAAGAATCTTACAAGATTTTCTAACATATATCCATAACACCTTTAGTACTGACAATGTTTTTCCATATAGTCTAATTTATTAAGTAAGCCAATTAGTTTTGATACATTTTTTTACATATCCTTTGAGAAACTCCAGGGCCCTTGGAATTCCTCAAAGTTAAAGTTAAAATGTTAAGCTTTCAGAATTTGGTTTTGGAAAGTTTTGTTAAATAACAAAAGGCTTAAAACATTTAGTTGAATAAGATCACAAATTACTACAAAAAATAAAACCAAAGTGACACAGGGTTTTAAAGGCAGAGAGCACAAGAACTTATCATGAATTAAGTTTTTTAAACCAGTTATCTAAGGGGCAAAGAAAGCCTTTTACAATTTTGTATTAAGAGTAGTCAAGTGAAAAGACTTCTAGTAATCTTGTTTGATTAGTAAACCCAGGCAATGATGTGTGCTGATAAGAACATTTTTATACATTCAGGTTAGTAAATAGGCATCCATTTATCAGAGCAAAGTATACAAAGTCCCATTTGAGTTTTAGCTATATTTACCAAATACATGATTATGGTTTCCCAGCCAAAAACTTGGTGTATTAGATCTATACCCTTATCAGTAAATGCTAACTAGGGCCTAGGTGATATTTGGTATAGGTTTCTTTTTGCTAGCCATTTTAGGTCCCGAGTTTCCACGTGGCATTTGGAGCCATGTGGAGCTTAAGATAGAGGGTGGTATGGTATATACATAAAAAATATTGTTTCTCCTAGAATGGCCAGGAGGCAGAAATGAGATAACAAGGAGACATATTGACCTAGAGACAAATTTAGGTAAAAGGTTTGAATCAAGTTTTGAAAATATATTTATCAAAACTTTAGAAGATATAAGTCACATGAACTTGAAAAGTATACTTATTTATTTAATGAGCATGCATTAATTATAAGCCAATTTGGTGCCTTGCACATAACACAATTACGTAGACATAGAACAATAGACATAACATACGGCTTACACATGCATATATGCAGACATAACAAGAACAAACAAGGATCTTATAGGTTTTGCTCAAGATGTAAAAAAAAAATGCTCACTAGTGGAAAGGACAGTCAGGTTTAGATTGTGTTGTTTCAAAAAGACTTATTGGTGAGGACTCAGCTTGCCTTAAAGAAAGCAAGATAACAAATTTCCATTGTAAAGCAAAGTATGCAAGCAAAGTATGCAAGAAGACACAGAGAAGACTCTCTTCCTTTTGAGAAAATAGCATGGAATTCTACCATAGGATTTTGTGAAGAAATACATAGATGAGACTAGAAGAGAATTTAGAAGTCTGTTTATGATAACCAAGTGGATGTCAGAAAATTTGAGACCATCTAGTTAAACAGGTAGATTTTAATCTAGTTTTTGTTCCTCAAATGGGTTACTGAGCTCAAGAGCTGAGCCACCAATCAGAGATGAAACCATTTGACTCTTGAGGTTTTTAGGAGAAGAGCAGCAGACCCAAAAGGGGTCTGGTTGGTGCCATGGCTGCTTTTCTTCATAAAATCCCAGAGTCTTCAGAGAAAAAGAGTAGTACATGCAGTTAAGAAAAGAACCACTGCTTTTGAGAGAGGAGAGAAGCATTGTGCAGATAAGAAAGAAAAACATGCTCAAACAATGCCAGCACTGTAAAGAAATATTAACTTCTTTTAATTTAGATTGTCCAATTTAAAGTTTTCTCAGTCACTGGCAAAGATTAAGTTTCATCCTTTTTTGGTGACATAAACATGTCTTTCTTAGTTTTTTGTTAAGGTCTTGGATAGGTTTCAGAGCGACTTGACATAGATTCCTAGTTGTTAGGTGGGAAACGTTAACGAGACCCATTGGGTAATTAACCAGTAACTAAGTTGTTCCCAAATTTTTATGTTAAGGCTCTCTTCCTTGAGGTATCAAGGACATGGTTGTTTAATATCCACTAACAGTTTTACAAGCTGCCATTCAGTTACTTACAACCTGCTGCTTTAAGGATACATTGGAGTTGTAATGTATATTCAGTCTTCCCTTTTGTTAATGAATTATCCATATTTTAAAAGTAAAGAGAAGGGAAAAATACCTTCGGGGTTGAAAAGACCTAACTTTGACCTGCTGCAGGTGTGTAATTGCTAATCAAAAGCCACCTGTGATTTCCTTGCCAGGATGTGTCTCTCTTATTAGGGACTCCCTTGCCGGGATGAATTAGATGTCCTTTTCCTCTCCAATGCTTGGCAGGTCAGTCTCTGATCCGTGGAGAACTTCCTTACATGGGGCACCATTTTGTTACATTTTCCTATGTGTAACTGAGATGGAGAAAAGAGAAAGAAAGAATTCATTCAAAGTACCATTGATGAGGCCCGGAGGGACTGCCCCCCATCAGGGGAGCAGCCCTGATCCAAAATCAGCCTTTCTTTTTATTGACAAGACAAGGAAGTTTCACCAGAAATATCAGTTGATTCAATCATCAAAGAAGGACGTAAAGACATGGGCAATGTTATAAAAGTTGTCTATGGCTAAGTATAGCCTAACAATGGAAACTAGTAACATCAGTAAAATAAAGTGACATTCCAAAGTACAATTAGTAAAAAGCTAAATTGGTCAAACTGGCTCATTATCTAAAGTATGACCTCTACTTAAGCAAAAGTTACATTCTTATGATAAAATCTAAATACAATTATCTCTAAAGTTTCCCCCAACAGACAGATTGCCCCTAGCAAACATTCCTTCTTATAGCAATTTCTCAGTATCTTTACATATTAATCAGTAACTAGTCTGTCTTTGAGCCAGCAACCTTGCTGTGTTGCAAATCTTTATCTTACACCAGAGACTTTATAGCCTGAGGAAAATTTCTTGTCCTTTGCAAGGTCAATATTTGAAACTGCAAGGCTTTGGAAAACCAGGCCCTGTGAAGTACATTTGCTTTATGAATCCTCTACAGAGTTCATTAACAATTTCTTTCCATTCCTGTGATGAAACCCTTCATGAGCTGTATGAAAATTGGTTTCTCAATCAGGAGGATAGAATGCAAAGGAATTTCTGCAACCCTATTTACAAGTAAGTTGAAAGCAAATCATGCTTTTTAAACCAAGTATTTGTGGAGTAATGTCTAGGGGAACTCTTGGTAGCTTGGACTTAAATAAGTGTTTTTGATCAAAGAGAAGACTGGGAGGCTATGTGAGAAAATGAACAAATGAATGTTGTTTTATTTTGATTTTGGCACTGTCCTTAACTTCTCCCATGAATTTGCACTTCTATTGTACTATCCTGTTTTGTGTGCATTTAGCTATTTTCCAGTAGAATTTAAAATAAATTTCATGGGGGAGTAGTAGAATTGCACTGTTTGGTAGTGGAATTTAATAGCTGTTTAGGAATATGTTTGGGGTAATGGGCTACCATGAGGCCTCGAGGCAGGGTAGGGGGAAGCGGAGATGGGGATCAGGGCCAGTGGGGGGTGGGGTGAATGTAGGGCATTTTTTTTTTTTTTGCTATAAAATCTCTGCTGAGGAAGAGAATCGGAAGTTAATGTGGGAGCTTAAAGTTAAGGGTAAGTTAGGAACCAGAGCATGAAAGGCACATGTTTGGGAGATTGTATGCTTTAAGGGTCACAGCAGACAGCAGAGCAGTGAAGAAAGAGATTACAGGTATTGTCCAATAGGTCAGGACAGACAATAGGTCACAAATTCAGGGCAGGCAAGAGAGTGGCAGCAAGGAATCAGTGGTTCAGTTGTCACAGGACATCCTGATCCTGGATCTAGTTAGTGATCCAGCTGGAGGCTTCTACACACTTCTGCTGATTCCAGGGAGAGCTCACGTGTGGATAGACTTTTCCTCAGGATGTAATTTGAGCATTATGATGCGGTCCATGAAAGTAGAGAAGCCATTTCCTAAGTTCTGTGCCATCAGAGGCACTCCAGAAGGAAGAATGGTAGCCAGAGCGCAAGTCCTGAAGTTACAAAGCTGGGACCATATCCTGTGTCTTGGAGCAGATGAACTGCTCGGAGTCTCAGTTGTCCAGTTTACAAAATTGAGATAATAGCAAATGTTTGAGGTGGTGGATATGCTAAGTGTCCTGATGTGATCATTGCACACTGTATAAATGTACCCAAATATCATATTGTACTCCACAAATATATACAATTATCATGGATCAATTAAGAAAAAATAGGTTAAAAAGAAAAACAAAGCAAAACAAAATTGGGATAATAATATATTACATGCACATAATATTATTGAAACTAGTGTAGGCTGAAATGTTTTATACTAATGTGCTATAAACAGTAGCTTACAATGCCCAAACTCTGGATTTCAGTGAACAGAAGCTTAATTTATTTTATATAAATTTTTATTCATGCTATGTTTAATTGCTATTTCATCAGGTTTAAACGAATGAAAATGTACATTTAGAGGAGGTTGCCAAGTGTAAGGACAACATCCAAAGGTTTGGAGTCAAAGACTGGGGTTCAAGTTCTGACTTTCACTTTCTAGATTATGAGGTGTGGCCTTAAGCCAGTTTTTTAAACTCAGAGATTCAATTTTCTTCATGTGAACATATAATAGTTATAAGTGCTTTATATACTTTGAGTAATTGTTTATGAGCTTTACCAAGGATGGGTTTACCAAGGAGTTATTATGGTGGATGCTACCCATTCATCCCCAGCTGAATAATTTTCTGTCTGAATTTCCACCAACGTAGGTGGATGGTAAATTGCCAGATTGGGTTAAGTAATTGGCAAGTGCATAAGGGTTCAGCAGCACCAAATATAATTACTGTTTAGGAAGAAATAGTAGGTGGTCGATTTAACTCTTTCTTGGCTGAGAGTGTGCTCTATTCTGCTCTATTCTCTGGGATATTATTCTGCTGCAGGAAAACCCACAAGTCCTAAACTGAAGTGTGCTTTTGTATAAACTCTTAATTTTTACTTTACTAAAGATCTAACTGCTATACACTGAATCTTGACTCTTAATTTCTCATAGAGTGGGATTTCCAAAGACTGTATGTTTCCTAGGGTCAGCCCAGGATATGCACTGCCTTGATTTAAATAAATGAGAACCAGAGGCAAAATCAGAACAGACAGGAGGGGGGCTTTTGCTTCTGTAGGGTTTAGAGTACCCAATTCCAATCTATTTGTTCATTCATTATTAACTTCCCTTGCTTATTATTTGGTTGCCTGGTGAGATTCATAGGGTCGTCCTAGCTCATTCCCCAAAGATTTATATTCTCTCTTTTGGTTGAGTGCATTTTTATTTCTTTAGTAGCATCTCTTTTGTTTTATATAACCTTCAATGGTATTTCCAGCTCTCTTCTGATCTGTTGCATTTTTAAAGGAAAGAAATATTGTGCTAAACTAAAGAGACTTTGAAGCAGCAGAGCATTTATAATTTATGCCTAGGAGGGGTTGACAAGATCTTCCCTGGGACCAGTAGATTTTAATGTGTTTGAAAAGCTCAGATTTTCAGAATGCAGTTGTATAAATGTTCTTTCAGATTTATAAGCTTGATCAATTTGCTTAGATATTTGTAGCTAGGAGAACTTTATAAACATCTTTCATTTGAAAAACATCAAAACAGAATTGAAAGTGGGAGCCTGTTGCTTCAACTTTTTCTCTCTGTTAGTGGAACAGGAGAGGCTGCTGCAGTGTGGACGGGACAGGGCGTGCCTCCGGCAGGGTCTGTGCTAAACCCCATGTCCACCCCTTCCTGCCCTGGGACTCTCAACAGAGAAACAGCCAAGGTTCATTTCACATTCGTATCACCCTGGGAAGTGATATTTTGATGTTGAGGGAGCTGAAGCCCAGAGTGGTTGAGTAACTTGCTCATGGTCACACAGCTGGTAAATGGCAGCACTGGTTTCTGACTCATCAGAACTTTCTAGGACTTTACACCCAGGGAAACTCAGGAACGTCCCTTCTCGAGACCTGTGATTCTCTGTTAGGTCCAAAGTCAGAACCAGATCTCCTTTCAGGTGGAAGGATGGCTCTTCCTCCTCTAGGTATTGTGAAGGTACTGCCACCAAACACACAGCCTCTCTGGTGATAGAGCAGGCATCTCAGGTGTGGATACAAATCGCCATGGCTTGATCGCTAAAAAAACACTTGTCATGGCTTCCTCTGGATCTTCCTCCTGGTTTTGTCTCCTTGGCATCTCTTCAATTAGTCTACTTTGTCACGGGCCATCCTTGCATTCTTTTATAATTACTTGCTTATTTCCCCACACCCACTGCTAGCTTATTGGAGGAGGAATAATATCCCTGAACACTGTTGGGGATCAGAAAGCAAAACCTTAAAATGTGGCTCTTTGGCATGCTGAACACTTTGAATCAAAGGAAATTGGAAGGCCTTAGAAGCTGCCTCAGAACCAAGGTCTCTCTGACCTTCCCTATTTCTTACCCCCAAGCACAGGGAGAAGCTCTCTCTGCAGTTCCCTTATCAGATGAAGGGAAGTTCTTCCAAAAGAAACACAATTGCCTTCAGTCCCCTGTCGGAAATCTCATTAAGCAGGAAAGATTAATCACTGAAGAAGAAACTAGAGGGCATCACCATGCCCACCCAGACAAACCTTCCATCTATTCTTCTGAGGGTTGTTACCCGAGAGACTTTATCTGCACAATAAGCCAACCTCGGTTCACAGTGCAGTTCTGCCTCTTCCCTTCCCATAACTTGCCACCACCTCCCCCAGAGCCCAGAAGAACTTTGTCCCAGGCTCTTGTCTGCTTTGTGGCCTATTCATCTGCCCTAAAAATTATTTACTCTTCCTCTAAAATTGACTTCATCTCCCACTTCCCTCTCTCTGATGAAGAGACATTTAAGCTTCAACTACCTGGCCCTTCTTTGAGTTTCATACTTTGTGTGTCTCTCATGCACTTGCATGTCGATAAATTTGTGTCTTTTCTCTTGTTAATCTGTCTCTTGTCAACTTATTTCAGCAGACACAATTATCAAACCTTCAGAGGAGAAGTGTGAACCTCCCCACACTAGGAGAGTGCTTGGCACTCAGCAGGCATTCGGGATGTCTGAGCGTAGGCACAGCAGTATCGGGGAAGCTAGCGGAGGGTGGGTTTAAACACTGTGATCCCAATCACCCCAAATAATCATGGGATCTAAGCAGAAATAATGCCCTCACTGTGGAACACAGCTTCTACACAGGTTTCCTACCTCTCCTTCCCACCACATGGGCTACCCTAAACTCCATACTTGTTTAAAGACACTGTAGTATCACTTGAGTGGCTGTTTAGATGTATGGAGAGACAAAAGTTAAACTTTACAAATTAAAATGCCTGTATTTCTTTCCTTCCCTTCCTTTCCCTTCTCTTCTCTTCTCTTTTCTTGTCTCACTTATTTTTTTTTAATGGGAAAAGCCAAAAAGAGACAGGAAAGAATTATCACCCCAGGTTTGTGATTTATAAATTATAACAGATATTATTTAAACAGATTTGAAGACACTGGTAAAAACCAATTGCACATTTTTATTTGATGCAAATGACAGCTTCACTTGAATAGGGGTAATAATTATCAACAAATGTACCCTCCCTCTGGGCATGGAATGCCTCTAATGCTACCAAAATAATAATTAAGAATTTAATCTTTGTGTATTAAACAGTCTGGGCCCTGGTTCTAAGTGATTCCAGTTATATGGTTTAAGCTTCTGGGCACAATTAGGATTCCTGATGTTGTTAGAGGTAATGGCCTTGTCTCCTGTATACAAATAATAGTTTACATAAAAAGCACTTCTTTAGTGAAGAAATTGATGAACATTTAATATCTGTGCAGTCCAATCCCACTCACTACCATAGGTTAATGTAACTGTGATGTTATCTTTCAGTCTTCAACTTTAAACTTGTGAGAGAATACTTGTTATTTCTTGACTCAGAGGAGCATAGTTAAATTTCTGACAGTAACAAAATGTAGAAATTAGTGCAAGGAAGGAATAAAAGGAATAGGAGTCTCTAGAAACATATAATCTTTAGGCATTAAGATGCTGCCATCTTTGAATAGCGGTTGAATTGCTGGAAAAGTCAAAGTGTTAGAGGAATGCTAATGAATTTTATTACATTGCTAATACTTCCAATCACAGTTTCATAGCACAGCTTTAGAACCTTATTTAAAATTACTGTTCTCTGAAATAATCTGTAAAAATGTATCTATAATATATATACATAGACAATGTAATATATAAAATTAATATAACATAACTGTATTAGTCTGTGTTGCTTATAACAGAATACACGGAACTGGGTGATTTATAAAGAAAAGAGGTTTATGTGGCTCACGATTCTGGGACAGCTGCATCTGGCATGGGCCTCAGGCTGCTTCTACTCATGGCAGAAAGCAGCAGGCAGCCAGCGGGTACATGCAGATCACATGGCGAGAGGAAGTAACAGAGAGAGAGAGAGGAGGTGCCATGGTCTTTTAAACAGCTAGCTCTTGCAGGCACTAATAGAGTGAGCTCTCACTCAGGACCCCTACCCCCCAGGGAGAGCATTAATCCATTCATGAGGGATCCGCCCCCATGACTCAGCTTCCAACACTGCCACATTGGGGATCAGATTTCCACACGAGTTTTGATGGGGACTACACATCCAAACTCTATCAATAACTTAATACAGAAACTTATAAAAGTAAATTTTGCATTAAGGAGAATCTTATGGGTAGAGTAACCACACACCCTGTCTTGCTCTATATGTGAGGGCACTTTGAAAAGTTTATAGAAAGTTTTGTATTATCTTTCAGTTCTATTTTTCCATGAACTTTTTGAAGTGCCCTCATATTCACCATGTGGAAAGAATGCCAGGGCAAAGCATATACATCCCCAGGATTTCTAGAGGGTCTGGAGAGTCTTTGAGCCATGGTTGTTCACTTGATAGGGTTTTCTTTTCCACCCACACCAGTGTTTCTGTCAGAGCTATCTGTAAGGACACTGATGTCCAAAGGGTTAATATTCAGCAGGATATGGTGACTAGTGCCATCATTAGGTCAGGGTGTCTTAGTCTATTCTGACTTAGTCAGATGGCTATAACAAAGAACCATAGACTAGGTAGTTTATAAATGACAGGAATTTATTTCTCACAGCTCTGGAGGCTAGAAGTCTGGGATCAGGGTGCCAGCATGGTTTGGTTTGGTGAGGGCTCTCAGCTGGGTTGCAGACGGCCACCTTCTCACTGTATCCTCACATGGTAGAGAGCAGAGAGAGGAAGCAAACTCTCATGCCTCTTCTTCTAAGAACACTAATTCTGTTCATGAGAATTCCACCCTCATGACCTAAACACCTCCCCAAAGCCCTACCTCCTGATACCATCCCACTGGGGATTAGGGTTTCAACAACTGAATTTTGTTCATATGAGCATTTTGAACATATGAACGAACAAACGTTCAGTCCATTGCAGTTAGTATTGAAATCTCAAAGATTCCCTCGTCAGACTGCTGAATTGAGGGTTTGGGGAACATCCTTGCTCTTCTGTTGGCACCTGCAACAGGGAGGGGAATGGGAGGCAGAAATGAATTTGACCAGCAACACAGGTACTGGTGAGTGAGAGCAGCGTCGAGGGGCAGCTGCTCTGGGAGAGACTGGGGTTGGGGGCTGGGGGTCTTAATGAAGCATAAAACCATGGGTTTTAATTTTGTAAACTGAAGAATGGGGTTCCCACCTTACATTCAGAACAGAAAAATGAAAGTGTTAATGGTCAGTTAGGGAACAAACACCAAACACATTTCCAGAGATGTGGAGAAATAACCTGAGATTTTGCATGCTATTCAGAAATTCTCAGATTTGGGTGTCTTAAGACATCTCCTTGGTACACCACCAATCTTTCAGAACATAGTTTTCCTTCACTGATTTTGCCAATGTATTTTTTTAATTGAAATATAATTGATTATACATATTTGTGGGGCACAGAGTTGACTATCAGCATTTGTGTACAATATGTGATGATCAAATCAGTATTATTAGCATGTTCATCATTACAAATTGTAATTGCTCTTTGTGTCCATTACCTGAATTCTCCCTAACCTCCGCCCGCCTCCTCCTTTCCCACCTGCAGTGACTATAGTTCTGTTCTGTCCTTCTGGAAGTTCAGTGTGTTATGGTCGTCTTTCCCTCCTTCCCTCTTTCCTTCACTTCCTCCCTTCCTCTCACTTCCTTCTGTCCTTCCTTTTTCCCTCCCTCTGTCCCTCTTTCTCCCTCTCTCTCTCTCACTCTCTCTCTTTTTCTTTGCTCCCACTTAGGAGTGAAGACATGCGGTATTTCTCTTTCTGTGTCTGGCTTAGTTCACTTAATATAATTTTCTCTAAGTTCATCCATGTTGCTGCAAACGGCAGAATTTCATTCCTTTATATGGCAGAGGAACATTCCACTGTGTAGATATACCACATTTTCCTCATTCTGTTGTCCGTCAATGGACAGTTAGGTTGGTTCCAACTCTTGGCTATTGTAAATAGAGCTGTGATAAACATGGAAGTGCAGGTATCCCTGTGACATGATGATTTCCATTCCTTTGGGTGTACACCCAGCCGTGGGATTGCTGGATCATATGGCAGTTCTATCTGTAGTTATTTTAGAAACCTCTGTACTGTTTTCCATAATAGCTACAGTAATTTACAGTCCTACCAACAGTATAGAATTTTATCTGGTAAAAGCTTTGGAACTGCAGAACAGGGCCTGTTTTTTTTCCTTTTGCAATATGTTGTCTTTCATTTTCTGTTATGACGTTATCTCAAAAGGGTGTGCCTTAAGATTCATTCAGAATGCCACAGCTGGTGGATGGCATTCTCTCATTCTGGCTTGGTGTGGCACATCAGGACACTCTATAAAAACATGGAAGTCAATGCTTTCCTAATTTCCTGCTCAAAATGGGACTATCAGTTGTGGAGCCTGGCTGATACTTAGAAGCTGTAGTGTGGGGGTCGGGATCTGATGCTCAGGGTTTGACGAGTGTGCATGGGAACGACATCCCTGCCCAGTGTTTCTTCTGCCATCTGCTAGGATGGGCTCTGTGACCAGTCAGTTCTATTTCCCTGTGGTGATGAATTTTAGTGGCTTTCAATATCCATTGTTTATTTCCCACTCTCATTTCGTGTTTATTGAGGGTTGGCTGTGGCTTTGCTGCCTGAGTCCCCATTCCAGGACTGCAGCTGATAGACAGCCTCTAACTGGGACATGCCAGGGTCATGGCAGAGGGGAAGAGTCTGGGGTAACTCCAAGATGCCTTTTAAAGCATCTGCTCAGAAGTGGCTCATGTCACTTCCACTCCCATTTCATAGGCCCAGATGGACTTGGTCAATGTGGGAAGAATTATAATCCTCCGGTAGAGGAGGGCTGATGGGCAGCAGATGTTTATACAATGAAACAAGCTACCACGGGCTTTCTCTGGCCTTATCTCCCACCTCACTGTTGTGTACCAGGGAGTCTAGTCCCATGGAGCTACTTGCCCTTTGTGTTCCCATTTGCCATTCCCTGCCCAGATTGCCCCCTCCCTTACTCATCTGGTGACCACCTTCTCCTTCAATTGTCACCTCTCCTGGGAGGTCTCTTCTATTCCTCCAAAGAGCATGGGGTACTCTTTCATCTCTCTACCGTGGCTCCTAGTACACAATTCTGTCCTGTCTTGTAACCATAATGGCTCTGTTTCCCTCTAGAGACTATGATATTCTTGAGGACAGGGTATGTGTCTCATTCATCTCTGATCTCCAGCACCTTTCCCAGGGACTGCCATGCATTAGACACGAAGTATTTTATTGAATATTACATAAATACTATAATGCAAAAACACACAGAGAAAGCTACTTTCTGTCCCAGCCTTTTTTTTTTTAGAGGACTAGTTCTTCTTAAACTACCGATGATGAAGACCCATATTTAAAATTTACAATTTGGGGCTGAGCCTGTGGCGCACTTGGGAGAGTGCAGCGCTGGGAGCGCGGCGACGCTCCCACCATGGGTTCGGATCCTATATAGGAATGGCTGGTGCACTCACTGGCTGAGTGCCGGTCGCGAAAAAGACAAAAAAAAAAAAAAAAAAATTTACAATTTGATGCAAATCTATACTTTTGTAAAATGCAATAAAAATAAAGTACTGGAGAAATGATTGAGCACATGTAAAATTATTCTCAAAGTTTCTAGATGCTTACTCTGGATTTCTATATTTTATTTTATGGCAGACCAATAATAACCATGTTGTGGTCTGCAGACCATGCTTTGGATAGTGATTGCTAGAGTCATTTATTCATTCAAAGGCATTTGCTTAGTTGCATTGTGTGCCAGGCAATGATCGAGAGGTGGGGGATTCATGGCGAACAAGACAGACAAATTTCCTGCTCTCAAAGGGCCTACATGCTGTGGACTAGTGGACAACAAGTGAGTGGACAAATCAATAAATGATGTGACTTTGAATAATGACTCGCTCTACAAGGGATGTAAACAAAGGTAATAAGATGGAATAATTGGGCAGAGAGGTTATTTGTGGGAGTGTCAGAGAAGCTGTGTCTATGAAGGTGACATTTTAGCAGAAACCTGAGCATTCTGGGCAGAGAGAGCAGAAAATGTTGAAGTCCTGAAGGAGGAACAAGATTGGGCAAAGAACCAAGAGAAGGCATGTATGACTGTGTTTAATAAACATGGAAGGTCACGTTAGAGGTGGAATCTGCAAGTCAGGCTAGAGCCAGATCACGCAGTGCTTTGTAGGCAATGTTCAGATGTTTTAATTTTACTAAAAGTGACATGAAAGCCATTGAACAACTTTGAGTGGAGATGCATCATGGTCTGGTTTAGCTCTAAAGCCAATTACTCTGGCATTTCTGTGGTGAAGGGATTGTACGGAGAAAATCAGACCAGTCAGGAGGTTATTTCAGAAGTTCACACGGGAAATGGAGAAGGCCTAACTCAGCAGCAGGTGTGGAGATGGGTGGAAGTCAACAGACTGAGCATGTGTTCTGGAGAGAGAGCTGATGAGACGCATTGGCATTTTGGATATTAGATATGAGGGAAAAAGAAATCAAGATGACTGCTAGAGTTTCAGCCTGAGTAACTGGGTGAATATGGTTGTTAACTGAGGTGGGGAAGATGGGAAAGGAACAGTTTAGGTGATAGCGGTCATTATGCCTGAAAATAAAAAGAACTCATGTGCTGTTTCTTTTTTAAATTATTTGTAGTAGGTTTTTACAATGTGACCTTTATCAAATTATAGAAATTTCTTTCATTTTATTTTTCCTTGTGATATTTAAAAAATTGTAAGTAGATGCTAAAGTTGATTTATGAATGTTTCTTATGAACTTCCTAAACTGATTATTTTATTTCTTTTCTTTAGTTCAGAAGAATTTTGTGTTACCTGGAGCAATTTTCTAATGTTGAACCAAAATTGCGTTCCATGATAAATCCTGTTGGTCATGATATACAACAGCATTCTGTGCAAGTAATCAGAGGACACTCATTTATGTAAACACAGAACTCATTTATGAAAGTTGACCTCGTTTTAGGTCATAATGTTACAGAATTGCTATCATACATTTTATGAAGACAATGCAATTGAATTTGAAATAAATAACAAAATCATAAAAAGCTCCACTTATGTTTGAATATAAAGAAATGCTTACAAAAAATTTAAATGAAAAAAAAGGAAATTCTTAGAACAGAACAGAAATAAAAGTACTACATATCAAAATTTCTATGATGTGGTTAAATTGACATATTGAGGAAGATTTATAACCTTAAATACTTTTGTTACAATTATTAGCCAATGGATTTTAGGCCAACTAAATATCAAAGATTCAAGTCTAAAGAGCACGGAGGGTCTACCATTTGTCATAGATTCTAAGGGAAGCCTTAGTTTAATTTACTTATTTGTGTTTTTTTGAACACTCCACGGAGAGTTAGGCCTACATAGAGAATTTTTTCTTGCTGTCTTCCTCTGGACTTTATTTCATCTTGTTATTTTTCTATCTCACTTCCTTTGAGGGAATAGTGCATCTGAACCCCCGCTTTTTCTGGTGTGGTCTCTAACTAGGCTTTGGGCCTGCCCAGAGCAGGGGGCCTGTTTGGAGACCACATTGAGGAAGGTGGGCTTGGGACGGGCCGCTCCCCTCGCATACTCTACTCCCGTAGCTGGCAGCTTTGGGGTTTGTTCACTTCCCTGCACTGATGTTCTTTCTGGCTTTGTACCTGAAGTCATGTACATATTTACATATTTTTAATAAAAAAGAATATATATTTTCCTTTCTTGCAAGCTCATCCATTTTTTAAAAAAAGTTGTTTTATTTTCAGTATTTCCTTTCAAACATTTAAAAGCGTTATGTTGTAGCAAGTTTTCAGTACTTCTCAGCCTTTTGCACTACCAGAAACTTCAATCTATCCCACTATTTTTGACATATACTGACTTTCAGTTCTAAATATTTTATTATCTCCATTATTATTTCTTCTCTGTACTTTATAGAGTAACTGCATTTTCAGCATGTGGAGATTTTCTCCCCTTTTTTATTGCATTATGGCCACATAATTTGGTTTGTACCAAATAGTCCCTTTGGTATTCATGGACTTGGTTTAAGTGAGTACGTTGTCAATTTTTATAAATATTTAATAGTCACTTAAAAATGTATGTCCTCTAATTTTTAGGTGTAGGATTATATACGTGTAAAGCTTGTTAATTGTGCGCTCAAATTTTTATATCTACTAATTTTTGTCTGCTTGACCCATCAGCTGCATAGAGAGGTGTACCAATGTTTCCCTACATGATTGTGGATGTGTCAGTTTCTTGTCATTGCTCTGCCATGTTTTCCTTCGTATATTCTTCATAGCTTTTCTACTAGAGATTTTTGATAATTTTACTCCAAAGCAGCTGCACCATTAACTTGCGTGCTTACCTCTGATGTTCCACTTCCTTTTCATTTCTGGCATTCTTTATCTCTTTGAACCTCAGATCACATATTTAAAATGATTTTTGCACGTTCTATCCAGTATTTCTATACGTTCGAAACGGGAGGATTTTCAGATTCTATCTTGCCGGGGCCTGAAGTTTACAGATTTCATTTAACCTACGGAGTTGGATGCGATCACCTAGGGAAAGAGTACAAAACGAAGAGGAGTGAAGGGAGGACTCATTCACAGGAACTCCAGTATTCAGAGAATGAATGGAGATGACATAACCTTGAGGATGGCCTCCCTCTCTTCTAGAATCTCTGCAAACTCTCTTCCCCTTAGAGGATCCATCAATTCTAACGTATGTCAAAAACCAGATGAAACGTGGGTAATAAAACAGAGGTCAGCCTTACACAAACACTCGTTAATATCTTAACCAAATATAAAATGTGATAAGAACATGGGAAAATACTATGTCTCTGGTGCATGAAAACAGCTTGTTTTTTTCTTGCATATAAGGATATGTCAAAATCGTTCTTCCCTTTACTGAGTGCTAAGTATAAAGAAAATTTCCATTGCTGGCGTTTTGTAAAAGTAATGTGATGTCTACTTTTATTTGTTTTATATTGAACCCTCTGGCAAAAGACAGCATAGTAATTGTTTCTTGTCAATCTTCAAAGAGGGAGAGAAAAAAGTGAAGCATTTTGGACTGGTTTTCTCTGAAAGAAAAAGTAGTACAGAAAATGGCAAAGACAGATAAAAGATGAGCGCATTTACGATCTCAACTGTGCTTTAGGGATGAGAAAACATGAAAGACCCATAGTACAGTGAGAGTTAAGGTTAATCCTGAAAGTTCTGAAAGATTCTAGAGATCTACCAAATTTCCTGGGCCGGAAAAAATTGACCAGAAATGTTCTGAAACATTTTCTCTCACAACATCTTGAATGCTTCTGTAATTCCCAAGATGAATAATCACATTGTGCAGAGACAGAATTAGAAACAAACAAACAAACAAATTACCTAAGGATATACAGTCAATTAATAAGAACAATTAATAAGTATTTGTACTTTGGAAAGTTCAAATAGGGGGTATAATGCTGTGATTGATACTTTTTCTAATGGGGAAAATACCTTCAAGTTGCTTCAAAAAAATGAAGAGATCTTCTTTGCAATGGCTGAGTTTTCAGATGTACAAATTAGTTCTCCAACATTCTTTAATATATTATACCCAATTTGCATATGGTTGTATAAAATTACATTACTGAGTAATCAAATTAAATAATTAAATTAAAATTTCTAATTTGGAATATATGCAAAAAGCAATGAGACTATAAATCAAATAAAAGATTAAAAAATGTGTATAATTATACCCAATTATTACAATCTATTACAGTCTCTAACAAAATATTCTGAACTTTCTCTTTTTCTTAGCTTGACATCTGAGCTGACAGTATTTTACTATTAAAAGTTTTGCAGAAAGTGTGCAGAATTCTGCATTTGGGATTGTCACCTGATTCATAACTCTTTGATAGATAGCTTCGTGGACTTAATGAGATGACTAAACTGTCAGGGACAGAGATAGTATTGACTATAAAGAGTGGACTCAAATAGTGGCAGATTGGATGTGATCTTATGTTTAGAATCACACATCATTATTTCAGTTCTGACTTTTACATTTTCTCTGTGGCTTCTTTTCTTACGCTGCACAATCTGCCTCGATGGCCCTGCCACGTCTGTGCTTCCTTTACTGCCTTTGTTGGTGCTCTTGGAGGTTCTGTTCTGGAATCTTTCTGTTTTTTACTCTACACTCTCACCCTGGATAATTTAATCTATTTCTGTGTCTTTAATTGCCATCTGTATTGTAATTAATCTCTATCTCTGCCCCGTACTCCTTTGATAAGTTCCAGAATGTTCAACGGTCTAACATACTGTTCTGTTTTCCTACTTTATAAACTTTGTCTAAACCTAAACCCATTACATACCCTTTCCAAACCACTCTTTATCCTATATTCTCTCAGTAAATTATGGCCCTAAATTAAAGCAAAAACAGAAACAAAACCCCTAGGTGTCATCATTAACTCTTCTCTCTTATGCCTGCCCCTACTGTTCAATCAGTCACTAAGTGCAATTGCTTCTAATTGTCATTAGCTCTGCAATCTATTTATTTCTCTCCATTCTAACTGTCACCACTGTGGTATGTGCCATCACGGTTTTGTGCCTGCACCCCTGCCACATTTCCTAATTGATCTTCCTTAGTCCTGCCTTGCCTCTCTTTAATCCTCTCTACACGGAGGCCAGAATAATGCTCTGCTACTACGCTTATCTGATCATATCCCGGCCCCAGGTGAAACTCCTCATATACCGTCCCGCTGATGTATCTCTTTCTAGGTTGCAGGCTCTTCCATTCTTGCTCATCCCGCTGTCAACAGTCCTGTGTCAGGTCATGTTTCTAGATGCAAAACCTTTGCACATCCTGATCCCTCTGCTAGAATGCTTTTCCAGCCACCTCTCCCACGAACACCAACTGTTCCTTTGGATCTAAGCTCAGATTTCTCTTCCCTAGATACTCTACTTCCATATCAGATTTGGTTCTCCTTTCTTATTCTGCAACAGCAGCCTGAACCTTTTCTTCATGTGAGCACCATAAAGCTGGTGACTGATGTCCTTATATCTCCAATGTCTAGCAGCAAGGTTGGCACATAGTAGGTATAAACATTAATGAAAGGAAAGGAATAAAATGTGACACTTCGCATTGGCCATTTGCATTGGATCATATAGGTTTGTAATTCTAACCTTGTCTTTCCTTTCTGGGACCCATAACTCATCTTCTTTCCTTTTTTGTCATCTACAACCCCTCTGCTGGGCATTTCCCTAGGTCAGCCACCACGCTACATCCTGACTAAAAGTTTTCAAAAGTTTGTGCTCAGAAGATGACCCATCATTTTCTCCTGTGAGCTTCTACTTAGGCTGTTACATTCCTTTACTCTCTTAAGGCGCTGGAGTACTTTTTCCCCATAGAGCAGATTCATGAAGAAATTTTATTAGATTTCATTTTACAAGGAAAAACAGTTCTGTTTGGTTTGCAAGAAAACCAGTAGACTCAGATTGATTAAAAACCTCTTTTACAAAATGCAATAGCAAAAATGGAAAATGTAATAAAGCTGAAATCAGAGCTATAACTTTATCCTTACTTTTCTGTATTACTATAATTTCCCTCCTGGAGGTTGCTTCCTTGAAGCATAGTTTAATATTCTTTGTGTAACGACTGATTCAGGCCAAGATGGCTGACACGCTTTCACAACCACTCAGCAGAGCAGAGCAAGTTGCTGATGGAAGTGAGACCACTCAGCCTTACTGTGTGGCACAGGCACAGTGATCTACGGGGTGAGCATCATGTTGACACCGAGGGCTGTGGCCACTGCTGAGGCAATTAGCTTCTTGGCTGACCGTAAGCCTCTGATGAAGCTTTCATTTTTTCTGTTTGTACCGGGAAAAATACTTGAGTTATGTAAGCAGCCTGGGCTTCTGCAAGGAGCGCCTATAGTAGCAGAATAATGGTCCCCCAAAGATGTCCACATTCTAACCCCTGCACTCTGTGAATACACCTTGTATGGGGAAAAAGTGATTAAGTTAGGGGTCTTGTGATGGAGGAATTATCCTGGATTATCCACGTAAACCCAATGTGATCACAAACGTCCTTAAATATGGAGCAGGGAGAACAGGAAGGCAGACGTGATGTGACAAAGACTCACCCAACCATTGCTGGCTTTGAGGTGGAGGAAGGGGTCATGCACCAAGGAATGCAGACAGCCTTTAGAAGCTGGGAAAGGCAAGAGAACAGATTCTTATCCAGAGTCTACAGAAAGGAGCACAGCCCTGCCAGCAGCACCTTGATTTTAGACCGGGGAGACCCATTTTGGACTTTGGACTTTCAGAACCATAACATAATACATTTGTGTTGTGTTAATCCTCTAAATTTGTGGTAATTTGTAGCAGCAGCAATAGGAAACAAATATGATGCCCAGTGCTCATAATTAAAAACAATCTGCCAGAAGGTCTTTCTGTTTGTCCTGCATTAAAAGAAGATGCTTCCCCCTCCACACCCCCAACACCTTCCTGGAGGCTTCATCAAAGACTTCACCACAGCTCAACCTTGACTTCCTAAAATCTGAAGCCATAAACATTAAAGGAGTTTGAAGAGCAAGATACTAAAATCCTCTGAGGTTTTTAAGGTCATGTTTTCTATGGCTTATTGTTCTGGACAAGGTTGATGACTAAGGTTTGCTTGGGCTGCCAGGAGTTGGTCTAGACCTCTGATGATTTTATGTTATGTTGCGGGTAGATAAATTCTTATAATTCTTCTCTCACTGGTTTGTTACGGGGTGAAATTCATTCTATTATAAAATATTTTAAAACGGAAAATTTATTTATGTTTTTCTGCTTTAGAGGAGTATAAGAAGGTAAGAATTTCTGGACTTAGATAACATGTATGTCGTGGCAGCTTAGAAATGGTATCCGGTGGCCTGGAACCTTATGCTGTATCATTTTTCATAAAGTAGTGATTTATGAAGTGGAATTTATCAGATTGTAATGACCTAAGAAAGTTAACAGTGGTTTGCATATGCTTGGATAGCTACCACGTAGCATCTGGGATCATCTGAATTCAGTACCGAACATAACTTGTTCAAACTGCTATGTCACCCTTCACAAATATGAGTGGGTTCTCTGCCTTAGTTTCAACTATAGAATGTAATCCCTGTGCATTCTCTTGAAGAGATTTGTGTTTCATGCATCTGTTGGTGGTCCTTTCCAACACACTTAAACTAACCTGGGAGGTCATTCTGGTTGTACTTGATTACTTGATTCTAATTGCTGCAGGATGAGACACATATATTTTTCCATGATTGACCTAAGCCAGACTTTGACTCAGTTTACCTCATTGTCTTTCCAGTCTGAGATACCAGACTTTAGACACTGTTTTTGAGGTTTTGATTTCTCTCCTCCATGCTACTGGCATGGTAAAAGCGTGCTATTTTCCCTCCTTTTGGCAGTCCATAGGTTTGTGGCCCAGAATTTCTGTGGTCTTGAGGTATTCAATGCCAGGCCGCTAGATGTTCTCTGAATCCACGTCCCTGTTCTTGTCAGGGACTCCTCAGGTAATGAGAGAGGAGTAGGAGATTGGATTGGGGACATGGAGGTGCACAGGAAGCCTTGACTTGGAATTATGGAGACTCAGTGGATACAT
Source organism: Cynocephalus volans (assembly GCF_027409185.1). Lineage (NCBI taxonomy): Eukaryota > Metazoa > Chordata > Mammalia > Dermoptera > Cynocephalidae > Cynocephalus > Cynocephalus volans. Next base: position 11,304,668 of record NC_084472.1, on the reverse strand, counting down.
TTGCTGGAAAGCTAGGTCCAAGATGTTTGTTTTTTCATGTACACAAGTATGTGCATATGATGCCCAGGCAGGATTGAATGCCCTCTTTGTATTCTCTATGCATATTTCAACCACCAGCTTACATGTCACAGGTCTATACCCACCTCTAGATTCTGATCTCCTTGAGGGTAGAGGGTATGTTCTCTTCATCTCTGTGTATGACTAGTACCTGGCCCAGTGACGGCTTCCCTAAATATTAGTTGAACTGAGCTGTTTAAATGGCTGCATGGCATCAGCAAGCCTCTGGTGATCCGTACTGATAGTAGAAACTAGACAACTAACAAAGAAGAGACATGCTGTGAGGAATTGGTTTTACAATGTTTTCTCATTTGCGCTTAATTTTTATTTAGCGATTTAGAATAGTGAAAGAAATAAGCTAAACGTTAAATATGCTGTAGTGCATCTACTCAATGGGATCTGATGCAGCAATTTTACTACGTCTATCATGCTTAGTATACAGAAGTAACAAAACAGAAAAATATTCTAATACCACCTTATCTGGATGTTGTGACCATATAAAAACATAATAATGTGGAGACCTTGAGAAATCTTAAAACTATTTTTTCAAATTATCTAAATGCCTCACTGTTATTTTATAATTAATAAAAGACAGATTCTGAACATCATTTTTGTGCAGCACAATCATGATTATTGACTTTAAATGTTGATTTTATTTTAAGTTTTATTTTATTACGACATTAAACTGTGTATTAGTTTTCAGTGCTCACTGTTGTGCATATAGGATGGTTACCTGCTCATAATTAAAAAGCATCGCTGTTACTGCTTAACATGATAGGATACTATTTATTTGCTTTGGGCATACTGTAGGAAATTGGCTACTGACTTCAACGTCGATGGCCTGGAGCATCACTGTGATTGGTGCAGGGCACCTTTATGATACGGTGGCATTTGATATTAAGGGCTCAGGCTCTGGAATTACACAGACCCTGGCTTATGTTCTATATTGTCACTTACAAGTTATTTGAGCTCGTAATGTGACTATTTAAGCCTATTTTTCCAAAATTTGCAGAATGGCATTAATAATAGTACTTATGGTTATTGGAAGGGTTAAATGAAACTTAATTTAAAGGATTTAGCACAGAGAGAAAAGTAGATATCATCATTGATGATGGGTGAAGATAATGGCATAGATAAGGCTCGGTTATCCAAAATAATTCCATGGTGGGAAGGGCTAAATGCCTCCTAATTTTCATGCCTCCCTTTCAGGCAAATTAGCTCTGGTTTTTAGCTGGCACATTGCTGTTAAACATTTCCCAATCACCTTTGCATATATGACAACATGCTCTCCTTAAATGAGCAAGGTAGAGGAATGCTCTTTATTTTCTTCCTGATGCTGATTTGAAACATGTGTGTGATGGCTGGAGCTCCACTCTCCATATTGGGCCATGAGGGCAAGGGCTACACTTGGAGATAGAGGCATGGAGATGTAGAAGCAATGCGGATCTTTGACTGCCTCAATTAGCTGCCACACCAGCGCAGCACCACCTACTCTAGCCTTAGAGAATGAAATAAACTTCTAGATATTTAAACCACTATTAGTTTGGGTTTTTTCTTTACGTGCATCTAAACTGAATCACAGAACATTATTACTTTTTAAATTAAAAAAGCAGATTTTATTTCTCCAGGACTTTTATTAAAGCTCCAGAAATGTCTTTATTTTAGAGACAGAAATCAATTTTAGAGGAAGGTCTAAAATTAGGCTGTAGATAATTTTGAACCAGCTGGAAACAATGAGTTTTCCAGGAGGGTAAAAATTCAATTGTAAGGAAGTGTTGGTGGAGTCTCTTTGCAAGTAACACTGGGGAGAGGAGAGAAAGGGAGGGGAAGACCACACAGGAAGCCTGGAGAGTGAGAAGGTAGCTACAGATGAGATGAGTTTTGGCAGGAACACTACGTAGAGTGTATGTCCAGTTAAGGGCATAAGTGTGACTGCATGCATTCCTGTTCTTTCTACCATAGTGTGTTTGCCTTTATTTCTGAAGCTTAAGCAATAGGCCTGGTATGCATGTTTTCTTAGGCTCTGATAAAATAGGATGGCTCCTGTTTATTTATTTCTTTACTATTTATAGACTTGTTGCAGCAGCAGCTTATGGTATTGACAAAGGGCATAATTCTGTTTTTTCCCCCCCAAGTGTCTTTCAAGGTTTAGGGCGATGAGCTATGGGCACCATAATGCAGGCAATGCCATTAAGCCTGAACTGGCTGCCAACTGTAGTCAGGTTATTATGGAAATCAATTCCATTGAAAGATCAGAAAAGCTTTAAAACTGAGAGACAATTGGAGGATTACTGTTATAAAATATTGGCTTTTATTTGGTTGGAAATGGGTTAGGGACTGAGGGATGTGGAAAGTAGACCAGCTCTCTTGTTTTTATTCTTTTTGGTTTTGTTTAGTTGTTTTGTTTAAAAAAAATAATTAGGCCCAGAATTTGAACAAAGCAAGAGAGAAAACTAGTTACGATACTGGATTTCTCTGTCCTTTCTTCACCAAAGGCCAGTCTGTCTACCTCACCTGCAATGGCTCAGTCACAGTTCAGGCTTCCTTTGCAGCCGTTTTGTAGATGAATAGAGTAATTTCCAGCCTCCAGAAACAATATATACAGTAAAAACAGGCCAATGAATTTTTTCCTCTTCAATATCTCTTTCCCCTTGCTTCTCTCCCCTGCCAAAAAAGCCAAAACCCCAAACCCTACACATGTAGAAGTCAAGTTTCTTCCTGCTGTAATAGCATAAACCCTAGGTCCCTCTATCTGTGCTTTCTTTCAAAAGTGGCTCTCAAGGGAGCTAAAATCCATACATTGGCACACACGCTTGAACATTATTGATGGAGAAATTTAAATAAGCATACAAGAGCATGTGGTTTTACAAGCTCTTGATGACAACATATCTCATTCACATTTTTTGAAACCCAAGAGTTGGTTCCTTTTTCTTTTAATTGTCCTTATGTGAGAGTTTCCCCGAGACAATGCCTTTTGTGGTCCCAACTTTCTCATTTTTAATTCACTTTGCTAAGTTTTTACATGGTGAGTCTCAAGTGTCAGGATGCTCTGTCCGTTGAGCATATCTTAGAATCTGTGATTTCCTCTCCTTTCTTACAAAAGGGATTTCTATTTGGGAATTTAAAAAAAGCTTTTCACGCAGACATTGCACTTCTGGTTCTTTCGGTGCTTTGAAGAGCTTCGGGAAGTGGACTCAGGATGCATCCTTTCTTTTGAGAAGTTCCATTTAAACCCAAGAGTTCACGAAGAGGACCAACCAGCTTTGAGGGAAGTCATCCCAGTTCGTATTTTCTATGTGGATTATTATTATTATTTATTGAAACATAATTGATTGCACATATCAGTGGGGTACAGCATTGAATATCAATACCTGTGTGCAATATCTGATGCTCAAATTAGGATAATTCATATTGCTTTTATTATCAGCACCTTTCCAATATTTTAAAGCATCTTTACAGAAAATGAAACTATAGAACTCCTCACACTGCAGCTGAGAGCTGATATGGCATTTTATAAATAGGCATATGATTACTGAGTTACTTTTAATATAAACTGAAAGCATTCTCAGCTTTTATGATGGCTGCATATAATCCAAAATTATAATTATGAATAATGCATTGGGCTTTGTTGTTCTCTATGATTTCTACTTTTTATGCAGGGAGGGATTTCCACTATGGTGTCCCAGATTGGAATTTTCCAGTTTCTTTTTGTTGCAGCTGCCCCAGAATTATGTGAGCTCATTGGGAATATCCATAGAAAATAGAAATCTTTGCTCCCTATGCTGCACGGAGATACAATCTCAGGATTCTGTCCAATGATTGGCTCATCAAGTATAATTTAACATGTATTATGACCTGGATCTCCTGGTTTAGATGGATAGAGCTTGCCAAACCACAAGCCCTTGTATCCTTGACACATTTGAACAAAGAAAAAAATGTACTCATCTGGAAGAAAATTTGCTCATCTGGAGTTGAACAATATTGAATTTTCATAAAAATGGGATAAAGTATACAAAAGGGCTGGGTGAACTCTATGTGTCACCAAACATGAGGCGTACAGCGTTTCAGCTTTCTGTGTTCCACCAGAGGCCAGAGTCTCCTTCAGCGTCAACTAGCATCAGGGCAAGGGTTTATTTCAAGGACCATGTAAGAAGAGGCTGGACTTTGGAGCTATGAAGCCAGGTGGACAATGGTAAGGACAGCTTGTAGCATGGTGCTTTACATCTCCCTCTCCGCGACTGAATAGGCTCCAGAATCTGGACCAGGGCTAGCCCAGGAGTAGAATTAGGGAGCTCCTGCCTTGGAGGCTAAAGAAACCCCAGACAGGAAAGCAGACTGGTGGTAATGCTTGCTGGGATTTGGGGTGTTGATGTTGGTGGTGAATGAATGGCTTTCCCCCATCCTCAGCCCGAGTTTGGACTAACTGGGAGATAGATGCAAGAATCAGGTAGACATAGATCAAAGCATCAGCTTTATTACTGAAAACATCTGGGTTGGAGAAAGTGGTTTATATTTGCAGACAAATGAGGTCGTTAGTGCTCCCCTGCATTAAAAGAGATGAATTGGATATAGAAAGTGAGATGAAAAAAGGAAGCAAGGATAATTTCTAGGTCTTTGGTTTAGGCAATTGGATAGGGATTGGTGTGTTAATATGGGGAAGCATCAGATTCTGGAGGGTTTGGAGGAACCAAGAGTTGTTTTGACTATGTTAATTTTGAGGTGCTTGTAGACCTCTATGTAGAAATGTCAAACAGGAAGTTAGTCTTTGATCTGGCAACTTTTGGTGCTCGTACTTTATGGTTTAGGAAATTCACGAAGTTCAAAGAATAACTGAATTTCAGAACCTGAAAAAATATTAGAAGGTATAGAATTCATTGTATCTAGAGAGATTGTTGCAGGCTCACGGAGCACGGCTAGTACTGCTAAGAATATAAGCTGGGTTGTCTGACATGTGGATCCTGGTGTAGAATTTGATATTTTTTCGTTTATGAATTTTTAGTAGACACATTTTCTTTCCTTCTACCAGATTATCTCCTAAAAAGCCATTCCAATCACTACTGGAAAGCACAGCAAGCAAGTAGGTACTAGGAGCTGATGTAATAAGACAGTAAGAGAGAGTATTCATTTTTAATTCTTATTTCTAAGGTAGTTCCTTCCATCTTCAAGGCACCATCCTTGAGATCGGAAATGAGGAAAAAGAAAATAAGAAGATATGACATTTCTCTTATTTTTTAAGTACATGTTCATAGTCATTATGAGTTGGCTGTGCCTCATGAAACCTTTGTATTTGAACTATTTCAATTAATTAACCACATGTTTGCTTGATTCTTAGTATTTGCAAGATATTGGACTACATGTGTTATTCTTAAGAACATTCAGACTTTAGTTAGTTGCCTAAGTAAAATATGAAGACTAAGAAAAGAGAAAAAGACGATGAGTCAGTGATGACTGAGGTGTTCTTAATGTGCCCCAAAGTGGGCCTGGAAGTTTCCCTAATCCCCTCCCCATCCTGTGCCACCTACAAAACGGGCAAAAATCAAGACAGGCTAGTTGAATAACAAAAAGGAAAGAACATCTCTTTTGTAGTATAGGGAAAATTTTGAGGCATTTTAGTGTCAGAATGATGACTGAATTAGAGAGAGATGGGCAATTCAAATGCTCTCCCTCATAAATCTCACTCAGAAGGAAAATACGAGACAGTTTCCCTGAGAGACAAGACTACGCCAATCCTAAAAGACAGGACACATGGATACTAAAATGACAAATGCAATTTTAGCTACAAGAATGCTTTGTCATCTGCCAACTGAGCCAGTGACTTGGCTAAAATGTGAGAAAGAGTAAAGAATCGAAATGAAAGCCTTAGCAGAAAAAAGGTTTGCAGAACAAAATCTGAAGTTAGCTCAAGCAATAAAATCTTGGGCTAGTGATTTCTCCCTTAATTGCTTCTAACTTTAGTATAGCATATTGCATTTTATACTGACTTGTCAAATAGTTATTTTCAGGGTAGAATAAGAAATTTTAAAAAGGATGGGCAATATAGAAACGTGTTGTAAAGTTATATTGCTTGCTTCTGCACAAGATTTAATCTCTATACTAGTTCGATGTCACCATAAGTCATTTATATATGTCTATCAGTAATACCTGTCTTGTCTTAGGTTGAAAACCACGTCAGAGATTTTCCTTCCTGCCAAATAGTGATGCAGGCACCTTTCCTTCCTTCTTTCCTTCCTTTCTTCCCTCCCTCCCTCCCTTTCTCTCTCTCCTTCCTTCCTTCCTTCTTTTTCTTCCATTTGTTCTTCACCTTCTTTTGGGTGCCAAATACCTTATTTATCCATTTATTCATTCACTAATAAATATTTTATGGATTATGCTAGGCACTGTGCTGATAGTTAAGGAAGATGCAAACTGAGGGAGGGAAATGATATGATCAATGTACACAGAAAATGCAGGAAAGCATGAAGGAGGAAGAAACTAACTTGCCTGTGATTTTCACAAAATTGGTTTCATTTGCACTTTCGTGTAATTCCATTCACTTCTCCCAACAATTGACAGAAAGGCAGCCTCACAAAATGAGACAAAAAATGCAAATTTTGGGGGATCTTGCTCATTGCCTTTCTCATCGTACTTTTTGTGAGGATCCCCAGAAGATATTCCCATCTGCTCTTAATACTCAATACCAAGAACAGTTGTACTTCTGAATAATTTGGAGGATTTCGTCTTATGGATAATGCAGTACTGGAACTGACCATGCTTCCTTTTCTATTCAGCAAAACCCAAGCATAATACATAAGTAATTTTTATATCTCTCTGTCTACCTCTCATCTATCCATCCTATCACCCATCATGTCTACTAGTATCTCAGTCTTGGCTCCTTCACGTTTGTTTGTCTTTTATTTTCACTTACAGTATAACATATACGCAGAAGAGTTCACAAGGAATAAGAATAAAGCTGAATGAATTTTCACAAAGTGATTTTAACACTTCCAGATCTGGAAATGGAGCATTACCACACAGCAGAAGTCTCCCTTGTTCTACCCCAGGGTGGCCTCTCCCCAAAGTTATCCACTTTCTTGACTGGTTATCCACTATTTCACTTGTTCCAATGAATACAGATTGATATCTAATTGTGGTTTGAATTTGCATTTGCCTGATGACAAATGATGCTAAGCTTTTTTTTTTAAAAATGCTCCTGTTCATTGTTTATAACTGTATTTAAAGTTGAGTATTCTTTTTCTTATTGATTTGTGAAAGTTTTTATGTACTGTGTATACAGAAGCTGTGTTCAATATATATATTGAAAATAGCTTCTCTTACTCTGGCTTGCCTTTTCACTCTCTTAAGGATGCCTTCTGATGATCAGGAACTTATAAATTTTATTTATTCTTTTCAAAGAATCAGATTTTTGCTTTGTTATTGTTTTCTACTTTATGTGTCCTTCCTATTTCATTGACTTCTGCTGTTATCAGGTTTGTTTTTTTCCTTCTATTTTCTTGTGCTGTAAATTTGCTGCTTTGTGAAATGAATATTAAATCATCAGTTCCTCAGTCTTTTTTCTTATATTTTTATTTAAAATTTACAAATTTATTTTAAAATCAGCTTTAGCAGAATCTCTCAATTTTGATAGTATTTTCAATATCATTAATTAAAAAATTTTTAGAAATTAAAAAATTGCCATTGCAATTTCTTCTTTGGCACATGGGTGTTTTCAGCTTTTTGTTTGTTTTTAAGTGCTTAATTTCTAAATATTTTTGGTTAATTTTTGTTAATTTTTAGTTTAAATTTTTTATAGTCAGAAAATATTTTATATGATTTCAAATTTCTGAAGTTTGTTGAGGGTACTTTAACAATAACATATGGTCGATTTTGGCAAATAGTCTTTACACACTTGATAAGAGAATACTCTACAGTTGTTGGAATAGTACTCTCTATATGTCAATTAGGTTAATTTTTAAATCACATTATTAAAGCCTCTATATCCTTACTCTTTGTCCGCTTTTTCTTTAAGACACTGATGGTGGTGTGTTAAATGTCATACAGTAATTGTAAATTTGTATGTTTGCCCTTATAATTCCATCAGTTTTGCTTTAATAATATTGAGAACACATTGTGTGCACAATTTATAACTTTACCATTGGATTGAAACTTTTGTCTTTAAGAAATGATACTCTTAAAAAAATTTCTGTATAAGAAAAAGCAAGTAGTCCAGTTAGGCTGTTGCATAGAGTGCACAGGAATGGAATGTAGAGAAAAAAGTTGAGGAGAATAAGAAAGGTACTGAATATTTTTGGTGAAAGGAGTGACATGAGCAGAGGCGAGCTTTAAGAATCTTGATGTGGCTGGATTGTATCATGTACAGTGGATTTCATAGAAGAGAAATGGAAACAGAGAAAGTGTATTAGAGCCTATTATAGTAGTTCAAGGCAGTATTTCCCAACAGTGGTTGATAAATCACTAGGGGCTCATTCTAAAGGGAGTATTGGAGACTACTTATATACATCAACGAAGAAAGTAATTATTTGAAGTTTTTCTTTTCTGTGGGTCAGTTTGAAAGCCTTCTAGTTTCTATTCATTAAACATGTGAGAAAATAAGTGGAGATCAGATGAACATGCTAACAACTCAGTTACTCAGAAGATTTATAATTCAGTTTTATTCTTAATCATATGTTGTTTAATTCATACCCATGTCAACCATTGTATAAAGTCAGGAAACATAAGAAATGTTGACATGAAAATATGGCAGTTTAATGAAAGGCATGCAATTATGAAGTGCAAATTCACTACTCGATTTTTCAAAAATCTGTGATTTGGCAGACATATGATTAAAGTTCTTAAGTAGACTATTGAAATATTACCAACACTTCAATAAACAATGTTAAAAGAGAAAAATGTAGTGATGTGGACTTTGAGAAAATTATGTTAAGGGAAACAAGTCAGGCACAGAAAGAGAAATACCACATGTTCTCACTTATTTGTGGGAGCTAAAAATAAACAAATAAATAAACACAAACAAATAAAGGGGGGGGGGAGAAGACACAACAATCACAGCAATCCTTGAACTGGTTAAGAGAAGTGAACAGATAGGATGTGGGGAGGGAGACAGGGGGAAGAGGAACGGGTAAAGGGTCATGAAAATCAACTACAATGTATATTGAGAAGTTAAAATTTAAAAAAAGACTTAAAAAAAGGAAAATGCAGTGATGATTTTATTTCATTTGTGATGTCATTGATCGGGAGTAATTACCTTTTACTGCTTTAACATCTTAATTGTGGAGAAGTGCTTACAAACAGGATGCTTAAACCTTATGTCTCATCTTGCTATATAGAAACAAAATGCATAAATTATCAAAATGAACCCACTGATTATTTTAAACACAATATTTACAAATGTGATATCAGGAAGTGTTTAAAAACCTGTTATTGATATGGTACAACATGGTAAATTTCAATGCACATTTCAATATAGAATTAATTCTCAATAGAAATATGATATATAATGAATTGACTCTAAACTAAGTCAAAGGCCCTGTTGGCAATTATATTTCTGAACTGAGTTTAGTCAAACAAGAACAAAGGTCTAGGAACTATGCTGCACATAAATGCTCTTGGTCCAGAATTTCTTGGCCTGGAGAGGGCTTTATTTGTGTTGGAGTTTACTTTATTCTCTTTGGCTTGGAAATTATATGCAATTTATTGATAAAACAGAGGCCAATGAGATGTCTGTGACTTAGATCAGTGGTTTCTGACATATATTCAATTAGCCTACAGGCATAATTGTTCTTTTAAAATCTGTATTTCTCCTATATAGGTTAGTTAACCTTTCAAAAAGTCTACTGTGATCATTATCCACTTGAATGTTATCATCTGCAACCACATACTCCTTGATGAGAATTCTGTTTTGGGATATAGTGCTGATCTCTGTCCTGTGTCTGGAAACATTTATTATGCCTTTATTTTCCAGGGTATACAATTATAGGTTGGCAGTTATGTTCTTTCAGTACTTTAATGATGTCCTTCCATGTGCATTCATTTCCATCATTTCACTGCAGTAGTCAGATGTCAGCCATACTTTTGCTCCTTTGAGAATAATGTGTATTTGTTTTTCTGGCTATCATTTTTTTTTGTATTTATATTTTAGCAGTTTTATTCTAGTGTGCTTAGGAGTGTTTATCTTATTATTTATCCTTATTGTGGATTATCACACTTGCTGAATATTTGGCTTGAAGTAATTAATCATTTTGGGAAAATCTGAGTCCATTATCTCCTCAAATATTGCCTCAGTCATTATTTATCGCAGTTACCCTTTTGAAACCACTTTACATGTATGCTAGAATTTCTCACAGTATCTTTCATGTCTTTTATCTTCCTTTCTTTATTTTGTATTTTTTCCTGTGCCTCAGTAAAGATATTTTATACTGACCTACCTTCCAGTTTATTAGTCCTATATTCCAAGGAGTCTAATTTGCTGTGCTATCTTCTACTTGGTCTACCTTGCTAATACAAAAATTACAAATTAAAATTAAATTACGATGACATATTATTGTACACCCAAGAGGATTGATAATAATAATAATAATAATAATAATAATAATAATAATAATAATAAATAATAATAAAAGATGGAAAGCACCAAATGTTGACAAAGATATGAAGTAACTGGAACTCTTGAACTCCACTGGTTGGAGTATAAACGGGTATAATCACTTGGAAAACGGATAGTATGTGCTAAAAATAAGTTTTCATATACGTTAAGACCAGTAGTTTTACTCCTAAATACACAATGAACAGAAATAAGAACATATGTTCACCTAAAGACTTGCATGAACTGTTCATAGCAGCACTATTCTTCATAGCTCCAAACTGGAAACCATCCAAATGTTTATCAATAATAGAATGGATAAATAAGTGATGCTGTACTTATACAATTACATACTATGCAGCAATGAGAATTCATGAACTCTTGCTATATGCAATAATATGGATATAACTTATAAATAGAGTCTTGGTTGAAAAAAGCCAGACACAAAAACACAACCTACCATATGATTCCATTTAAATAAAATTCAAAACGGGCAAAACTAACCTATTGTGTTAGACATCAAAAGTAGTGGTTACCTTTGGGATGGTAGCAGGTTTCAGGAGGCAGAAAGAGGACTTTCAGCTGATGATAGTATTCTAAGTCTTGATTTGGGTACTGGCGACTGAGTGTCTTTGTGAAAATTCATTGGCTGATTAACTTTAGAATTATGTACTTTTCCTATGTAAGTTATATTAAGAAAACTATTTAAACGTAAAATATAAATAAGTGCCATTAACAGAGAGAAAAAGTATAAATAAGTATTTGATATTTGACTTACAATTTGAAGAATGGTTTTGAGTTCTCCAGGCAGATCTTTCCAGGCAAGAGGAAATATCATTGTGGTACTGCCATACCTTTTTTACCCCCTCGATTTGTAGAATTTGACTGTTTTCTTTGTTTTTTAATTTATTATTAGCATATTCATTATTACAGATCGTTATTTTTCTTTATGTCCTTTACCTAATCTATTACTCCTTAAGCCCCCTTATTGTTCTTTCTCTTCCCTTTTCTGCATTTCTTCCTCCCATTAAAACTTACCTATTTCGCATATTTTTTCTTCAGAGACTATCTGCCTCTCGATAGTTTAGCAGGTTTAATATGTTATCACTCCCAGTTAGATTAGGTTGTAGACTTAATATCTTATTCTAAAAGTAATTGATGTGGCAATTTCTGATATCTAGGCAGGCAGGTGGGTTTTTCTTTTTTTTTTTTTAGAAGAACCCCTTTAAGATTACATCATATAGTGCATGGCCAAGTTAGCTCACTTCAAGGATGAATTCCTACAGTGCTTGGCGTATAGATAGGCAATTCCAAATACTAAAATAGCATTTACCATCATTAGCTTTCTCTCCCAAAGAATCTCAACATATTCCTAATGAGTAAATTTTAGCATCAGCGTCATCACGATGTTTACTTCACTTGCAATGACTTATGCATAAAATCTAGATTTTTCCAAAGACAATTTAAGGAAATAAAGTAATTAAAGCATATAGCTCTTGTTTAAAAATTGTGGAGAAGTATTAACATTGTGGGATAGGGTAGATTGTGTTACGGAATCTATTAACGGTTCTGAATTAACTTGATTTCATTAAGAAATAAAGAACTGAGTGGTGAGAGAACAGAAAGGACAATTTTTTTCTCAGGCTGCTTTGCAAAGTTGGAAGTGAGGATATGAGATAATCAGGTTTGTAGTGTCAGAATTAAAGTCAATGCTGACAATTGAGTAAGTAACCATCTATTTAAAGAGTGGTTTATTTAAAATAAACATCTATAGGGCCAAGTTTTATTAAGTGGAAATAATGTTAAGTGAGATCTGGAGATTTGCAACAAGTCTCATTTTCTTTGCATACTTGCTACACTCAGTTTCTTTTTCTTCTTCCAAAGAATGTAATTTTGCAGCATAATTTGACCTCATGGGGGCAGTGTGTGCCTATCAGTCCCAGATACAGTCTAATCCTTGCAAAGAAGAAAAGTTAAGTTTAAGTGAAAAATGCCCTGCCACGCTTAGTGAAGGGCTGCAACAGGCTGCTGATGACTTTACTGTTCTGAAGTGGCAGCTTGTGTACGAACAAAACCAAAAAGGAATCAGAATGAAAAATCAAAATTTTCTGAGATTTTCCACAGTCCAGTAGTGGCTTGTCAAAAGATTATTTTGTAAAGCTTTCTAAATAGGCTTTCCAAAGCCTCTTTCTTAATGCAGTCAAAACAGAGATAATAAAGTCTCCCCAAAGATCTGCCTTAAGAAGAGCTAATAGATTTTTAGCAATTTCCCAGTCATGATTTGCTTCTTAGAAGCATACAGTTCTTTGCACATGTGCTTGCCTTTATCTTACTTCGAATGGAATGTGAGCAGAAAACTCTCTGCTGCATTAACTTGGAAACTTTTGCTTTTCTGAGGAATATCTCTATCCAGCCAGGATTATTCAGAGAGAGTGTGTGTGGGAAACTCTAATGATCAGTCTGGAAAGCTTGTTTTTTGGGTTTTTTTTTTGCCTTTGTCCAAGACAAATGTATTTTCTCTTTCAGCTGCTTACGCATGAGGCATAAAGACAGATGGGCCTTGTCTAGGCAGTCCCATCAGATCCCTCTGTGTCCTCATGTACGCTTCCTCACAATGCCAGAACTGCCCATTTGGAGTCCACTAATTTTATTCTCCGAAGCAGAGAAGAGAAGCCATTTACAGGAATGAAATGCTGTCTCCTACTCTAATTTCTGTCTATTTTCTGAAGTACTTCTAACTTCAAGTGATTAACACTATCACGACTCATTTATTTATGTTTTCAAAGCATTTTAAAACCTTTTATTGTGAAATTTAACGGAGGTGCAGACAATGCACAATAAAACTATACAAAGTGGAATGGTTTAATGGTTTACTACAAAGCAAACAACCAGGTTAAATAAAAATATAAAAATATAGAATATATCTGTATCCTGAAAGTCACCCTCATGCTTCTTCTGAATCACTACTTTGTCCTCTGTTCCCAAGTGTAACCAATACCCTGATCATCATAGCAGTCACTTCCTTGCTCTTCTTCTTAACTTCACTTCGTGGACTACTCAGGATTCTCCAGAGAAAAAGAAGCAATAGGAGATTTATTATAGGAATTAGCTCATGCAATTATGGAGACCGAGAAGTTCCATGATCTGCCATCTACAATCTGGAGAACCAGGAAAACTGGTGGTAAATTCAGAGTCCAAAGACTTGAAAAAGAGGGGAGCTAATGATGGAAGTCCCGGTCCAAGTGGGAAGCTCTGAGAAGGGGAGTGGCGGTGCTGTTGTAAGTCCTGGAGTTTGAAGGTGCATGAACCAAGAGTGTCATTGTCCAAGGGCAGGGGGACATGGATGTCTCAGCTCAAGAAGAGAGACTGAATTCACCCTTCCTCTGCCCACACTGGTGAGGGCTATCTTCCTTACTCATTGTATTGATTTGAATGCTAATCTCTTCTGGAAACATTCTCTCAGACACACCCAATAATTATGCAATACCAGCTATCTGGGCATTCCTTAGCCCAGTCAAGTTGACTGACACATAAAATTAACCATTATACTTACTTTCTGTTTTCATGGCTGCCTAGTAAGGGGATCTGAACCCTTGACCTTGGTGTTATCATACTTCCTAAGCACGTTCTCCCAGGGATCCTTGTCCTCTAGTTCCTCACAATCTTGTTAATGTCCAATGCCTCCAAACAAATATTTTAAAAAAGTGTCCAAGTTTTCTAGTTGTTCTTGGTAGAGGATCAGTTTATATTAAACAGCCTACCATTCCTGGAAGTGCAACTTCACTTATTTTGTAATTCAGCAAATATTTATTGATTGAGTGCCTACCAGCGCGGTGCTGTACTAAGAGCTTGGGATACCATGGTGAATAAGATAGGTGCACGTCCTGTGCTAGGGGAGGCTTGTAGTCCAGCTGGGGGATTCAGACAGGTAAACGTAACAATGCTCATCTTTAAAACTCCTGCATAGCTACAAAGCAACATTAAATGAATCTTATCATGAAAATAAACACTACAGAATACATTAAAGTAGGTAGTAAACATTGGTTTTACAAAAATGCTTCTCTCTACAATAAGATTCATAATACAATTCTTTTTTTTTTAGTTGAAACATATTGATTATACATATTTGTGGGGTACAGAGTTATATTTCAGTACATGTATACAATATGTGATGATCAAATCAGGGCAATTAGCACATTCATCATTGCAAAACTATCATTTCTTTGTTATGTGGACATTTGGTCTTCTCCCCTCTGGCCATTTGATAACATGCAGTAAATTATTGTTAATATAGAAGCCTAGCCTGATTGTGTATCAATAGAACTTATTTTTCCTATCTCGTTGTTTTGTATCCATTAACCAACCTCTCACTACATAATAAGATTTCTTTACAAGCAAAGTTTTTAAAAATTTTAAAATAAACACCACACACACACACACACACACACACACACACACACACACACACACACACACACACACACACACACACACACACACACACCCCTCAGAACTGTTCATTCAGAAATACCATTGTAGTAATTCGAGTTTTATAATCAAATGTGCTTGAGCTGGGAGGCTATAGCTGCTAAGCCTGATGGAGGAATGTGGTCTGTTGATTGTAATTTCCTTTCTTCAGCCTTGCCATTTCACTTGTTTCCTTTTTCTTTTTAATTTAAAGCTCTTCAGATGTCCTTGTGTCCTGTGTCATTCATTCCTTCCAACTCTTTCAACTCTATGAATAAAATCTGCACGGGTCCCAGGATAGATCTCTTTGTTTTCCATTTCTTTTTTTTGTGTGGGAACCTGGGCTCTGCTATTGGTGGTTACAAAGAGCTGAAAGTTATCTAATTCCATGGCAATTTCTTTCTTTCATGCTAACAATATTTTCCTTTGAGATTATACTCAAATTGTTTTTTCTCTGCAGTCTCCCTTGAGTTTATGCTTAAATGATGTCTTAATCTGGAATGGGTTTAGCACTATGTGAACCCTTGAAAATTATAAGCAAATTATGATTTATAATTGAATGTATTAATTTTCTGGAAAGAATGCATATTTTAAAGAATATGTTTTTTATTATGGGAATTTTCAAACACTGAAGTAGAGAGAATATAACAAATTCCCATGAAACAATTATAAGCATTTTGGAACTCTTATTTTACTTATCTCTTCACTATTTTTTTTCTAAAATATTTTAAACCAAATTCCTGATGTCATGTCATTTTTTTTCTGTAAAATCTTGAGTATGTATCTCCAGCTGCTAATTTTTTTTTTCTTACATGGCCACCTGACCTCACTGCAATTACCAAAATGGACAGTGGTTCATTCATCTAATTCTCAGCCCATAGTCAAATCTCCCCAATTGTCTCATACATGTCATTTTATAGTAGGACAATTAAATTTTATCATTCAATTATTCTAATCAAGATTTAAACAAAGATCAACCTTTGATTGGTAAACATCTAAAGTCTTTTTTATTGTAATGGTCACTCTTTTTTAGGCTATTAGGCTGTTGAAGAAACTGGATTATTTGTTCTATAGAATATCTCATTATCTAGACTTAGATGATTGCCATCTGATATTGTCATTTGACTTATAACTCTTCTGTATTTTCTGTAATCGATTTGTAAACTGGTGGATTTGATTCATGTTTTATGTAGTTGTTACTTTTTAAACTAAATTTTCAAATTTTTAAAAATCAAATTTGGAGGTTCATAATTTCCTATCACAGTTATATCCTTAGCACAACCTTCTTAAGATGTTGTTGTCAGAAATGAACACATGGCCTAACATTATAACATGACTATTACCCTCATTTTGATACAATCATTTTATTAATGCCATCTAAAGTTGTACTCATTTTTTTGTTGTTTAGCCATGTCATCATTGGCTCATAATTTACTTGGCACCAGCTCAAATCCTCAGTTCTCCACATATGCACAGCTGTAGTTTTCAATGACTTTTTTTTATTCATTCTCCTCTCTCATATTATGCTAGTCGAATATATTGTCTTTAATATAACTATGGAACATTGGGACAAATAATGTCTCTTACATCTTCATATTGAATGACATCTTAACTGAATATGGTTGAATAAAAGCCTATGCATTTGATTCCAGAAACAAAACCAAAACCAAAGCCAAAAAACAAAAACCTGCACAAATAAAGAATGGAGGTGATATTGTTACTTAGCAGGGACACGTGGGGAAATACTTAAGAAATTTAGCAGGCTCCCTAAGAGCTAGAGTATCAAATGATTGCCGGAAATTTATGTCATCGTAGGATGTCTTAATGTCTACTGCAGAGAGGGCGATTTCATTTCCTCATTCAGGCCTGCCAACCGTGATCAGGTGGTAGTGGTGGCCTAGAAGGTCATATCAGGATGATTTGAAGATGCCATCCCGGTGCCAGGAGTGATGTCTGCTTGGGGGGTGGAGGAAAGGAATCTCTGCATCTCTGTCTGTGTCTTTGATGGTGAGCGAGAGAGCTGGCAGAGACCATCTCCATTGAGACAGTCCAAATGTCTAAATACGAGACTTAAAATGCTTTCATAAGGCAGTGCCCATCATGGTGAGAGGGCTCTAAATTCTGTCTCATGTGGAAAGCTTGCGAGAATTAGAGCTGTTTAGCCCGGAGAAGAAAATGTTGAATACTGTCATGTGAAAGAGGGATTAGATCTATTGTTACGTGTGAATTTACGGGGAGAACTGGGTCCTGATAACCTTCATAAGTGGAAACACAGAGTTCATAGATTCCAGCTTAATATAGGTAGAACTTCCCCCCAATTGGAACTGTTCTAAGATGAAATAAAGTAAATGAAATGTGATGAGTAACTGCCATTGAAGGTTTAAGATGTTCAGTGACTACATGCTGGGCATAGCAGTGAGGGCTGTGTGTGGCCTGGTGACTTTTCTGTCCCTTTCAGTTCCGAGATTCTGCTCATTCATTCACTCGTTCAAAAATACTTATTAAGTGCCCACTCAATGCCAGGCATTGCTCTAGGAAAGAGGGACACGGTGGTGAATAACAGATAAAATCCTTGTTCTCCTAGCCTCTTAACATCTCACAGGGGTGGGGAAGTCAGAGAAGTAAGGAGAGAAATGAGCAAGCTAATGTTAGACAAATGCTACAGAGGAAACTAAATGGCGTCAGTGGTAATAGAACGCTGAGGGCAGGAAGAAGGATCACTTTAGGCTGGATGGTCCACAGAAGCTCTTGTGTGGAAGCAGATTTTGAATTAAGAATTAAATTATTAGAAGTAGGCATTTATACAGAATTCTTAGGCAAAAACTTTAATACATTTTTGCACAAATTTTAACGGACTTAGTTTTTTGTGATCTGCTTTTGAGTGTTGATCGTGCTGGCTCCTTTTGGCCACTACCACCCTTTTAAACTGCATATACATTTCTGGTTTAATAAATGATTCTAGAATTTTCTTGGAAATTAATCACTATCTTACCACATTGTATTTCCACAATTTATTTATTTTTCTCTCATTTTGGAAATGGCAACCAACTTAACCAGTTTTTTCCTACCTCTCTCGTTTTCCGAGATGTGCAGCCAAATCTTCATATTCTTCTAGTATGTGGGATATATTTCATTTGGGTTAGAGGCAGAAACTCCTTTAAAGTAGCCAAATTCTTTCACTCAATTCATTGCCTACCTTGGCTTTAACTCCCTCAGATTTTCTTTATGTTTCTCAGTTTAAATGAGAGAAATAGATTTTCAGAAGTGTAGAGAAAAAGAAAAATGGAGTGTTTTACTTTCTCTCTGCATCTGTTAACATTTTACCATCTGCCCCAAGTACTGTTTCAATTCCTTCCTTGTTTTTCTTCAGTTCTGAACTACTGAAAATGCATTTCTTTCTCCTATTAATCTCACCAGTTTATGCAAGTCTCTGCTCATTCTGGATTTCTTCCCTGAGTGTTTTCAAAGAGTTTTATTCTTCGTTTTGTAGTTTTCCTTGGTTATGGGAACTTTCTCCATCAATTAGACAGTTTCCTACAGACAAATTGATTTCATTAGTTGCCTTTGCCCTTTTCTTCCTTTTCAGGATCATCTGTAATTGTACTGTTAGATTTATAGTTATTGTAACTTCTCAATCCATTTGCATCTTCTTCCATTTCTGTGGTATGTGCCGATGGGCGTTGTTAACCTTTCCTCTGTTTTTTTGCTGGTAGAGTGTCTGCACAGCTAATGCATAGAGGCCATGTCTAGCCCTGTCCATTATTATCTCTTTAGTTTTCTGAACTTGAAGAGGACATGGTCACTTTCCTTAAAGCTTCCTGTTGTTTCTAGAGTTAGGGTTAGCATAATGGTTCTTTCTTGCTGGTCAGAATTTAATACTCACCACCTTTATAATTATACCTAGCTTTTGTTTCAGTTTTATGATCACTTTCTCCCTACTCGGAATAGATCTAGAGGTATCTCACAGGTAATTTTCTGAGGATATACTAGAATGTCAAATACAAAAATAGAATCCAAGATAGTCTGTCTCTAGATTGTACCATACTTGCATTTAGGATTATGGACAAAATGTTTTAACTCAAATAAATTACTCCAGTGTTTGTAATTTGATAAATCATGTTAAGTAATTCATTCAGATGAGAGGCATTTTAGAGAAAGAATAACCTTTGAGAATATTTTAAATAATCCCATAACTTTTTACATGTCTATGTGAAGTCTGAAATAGCCAAAGTGACTTTTTCCAGCTGAAGAAGTGAACTTTGGCTAATGGTTTGGTTTAAAATTCCAGTCAAGGTCTTGCAAAAGCTTCTGACATGAGAATATAGGCATAGGTAAATCCCATTTGGAACTCACAACATTATAGAAATCAATGCTGCTAATATTTTTGCCCTTGCCCTTTTCCTTGAAAAAGGAAAATAGTTCCATGGAAAGACTAAGAATTAGACTAGTGTTTATTTCAAAAATGGAAGAGGAAATTATATTTATGTGTACAGTATTTATGTTCCTTTTATTTTCATTTCTGATACTGGTAATTTTTGCTCTCTCTTTTTCACTTGCATTATTGCTAGGGGTTCGTCAATTTTATTGACCTTTTAAAAAGAACCCACTTTTGATTTCATTAATATTTTTCTTTGTTTTTCTGTTTTCAGTTTCATCACTTTCTACTCTTATCTTTATTATTTCCTTTCACTGAATTTGAGTTTATTGTGCTTTTCCTTTTCTATCTTTTTAAGATGGAAGCTTAGGTTGTTGATTTGAGACCTTTCTTCTTTTCTCTTATAAACATGTAATGCTATAAACATTCCTGTAAGTTATATTTGCTTCATCCTACAAATTTTCTTTTGCAGTATTTTTTTCCATTTTCATTCAGTACAAAATAGTTTATAATTTCTTTTGAGAATTCTTTTCTAACCCAGGGATCATTTAAAAGTGCTATTAATTTCCATGTGCCTAGGTTTTCCTGTTATCTCTCTGTTATTGATTTCCAGTATAATTCCATTATGGTCTGAGACTATACTTTCTATTATTTCAATTTTTTTAATTTCTCAAAAATATTTTATTAACACAGTTTTACAAATGAATCCTCAAACTTACAAATTTTTAAATGTTGTAAGATTTGTTTTATGATGCAGGACATAGTCTATCTTGATGACATTCCGTGTACAATTGAAAAGAATGCTGTTGTTGGGTAGAATATTCTATTAATGTCTATTACATCCAGTTGATTGATGGAATTGTTCAATTCTACTATATCCTTGCTGAGCTTCTGTCTACTAGTTCTAGTGTTACTGAGAGAGAGGGGTCAAATTCTCTAACTATAATCCTGGATTTGTGAATATCTCCTTTAGTTTTGTCAGTTTTTACTTCAAGTATTTTGAAACTCTATTGTAAAAATGGATATACATTTAGGATTGCTATGCCTTCTTGTTAATTGACTCTTTCATCGATAGGTAATATCCTTCTTTATCCCTGCTAATTTTTTTTTTTTTTTGGTGCTGAAGTTAACTATGTTTGATATTAATATAGTCACTTCAGCTTTCTGTTGATTAGTGTTTGCAACTTACCTATCTTACTATATATGAAGTGAGTTTATTGTAGACAGCCTAGAGTTGGGTCCTTATTTTTCATCTATTCAAACCGTTTCTTTTGACTACTGTGCTTAGACCATTTACGTTTAATGCATTTGTTGATATGTTTGGATTTAAGTCTACCACTATTTGTTTTCTTCTTGTTCCCTTTGTTCTCTTGTTTCTCTGTTCTCCTTTCTGGCCTTCTCTTGGTTATTTGAAGATTTTTTAGTATTCTGTTTTAGTTTATCTATTATGATTTTTTTACTATAAGATTCTGTGTAATTTTTTTTAGTGATAGCTTTTGAGATTCGAAAATACATAATTAACTATTCATGATATAATTTAATCAACATTTTGCCACTTCTATGGGAATGTAAAAATCTTACCACATTTTATGTCCCCTTGTCCCCCTTTATGCTATAGTTGTCTTATATTTTAACCCCCCTCAGTCAATGCTACAGTTTTTGTTTTCAACTGTCAAACATATTTTAAAGAATTCAAGAAGATAATGGTCTATTATACCAAGATATATACCATTTCTTGTTCCAACTTTCATTATTTTTTTTTTTGTGTGTGACCGGTAAGGGGATCGCAACCCTTGGCGTGGTGTCACCTGCACCACGCTCAGCCAGTGAGCACACCGGCCATCCCTATATAGGATCAGAACCCATGGCCTCGGCGCTCCCAGCGGCGCTGCGCTCCCAGCACCGCTGCGCTCCCAGCACCGCACTCTCCCGAGTGAGCCACAGGGTCAGGCCCCAACTTTCATTCTGACATCATTTTACTTCTGCCTGAAGAACTTCCTTTAGCAATTCTTTTAAAGATGATCTGAGAATTGTCTTAGTGTTCCTTCATCTGAGAATGTTTTTATGTCACTTTCATTCTTGAAAAATATTTTCACTAGATGTACAATTCTGTGTTTACAGTCATTCAGTACTGTAAAAATATTATGCCACTTTCTTCTGGCCCCCATGATTTCTGATGAGAAATATACAGTGGTTTGAATCATTGTTCTATTATTGATGTGTTGTTTTTCTCTGACTGCCTTCAAGATATTTTCTGGTCTATAGTTTTCATCAGTTTGATTATGCCATGTAGGCATGGACTTTTAAAAAATTTATCTTGTTTGGAATCTGCTCTTATATCTGTAGTTTATGTCTTTAGCCAAAATTTGGCAATTATTTCCTCAAATATTTTTTCATTGCCACACTCTTTCCCTCCTCCCTGTGGCACTCTGATGACATGACATAAGACCTTTGGCTATTGTCCCACTGGTCCCTGAGGCCCTGTTCATTTTTTTCTTCTTTGTTTTTATTCAGACTGGATAATTTTTATTACTCTGTCTTCAAGCTCAGTGATTCTTTCCTCTGTCATCTTCATTCTGCTATTGATTTCATCCAGTGTATTTTTAAATCAGTTATTCTGTTTTTTATTTTTTCTCCTTTACATCTTGTATTTATTTGCTGAGTTTTTTTTTTTTTTTTTTTTTACATTTATTGTGTGAGTATTCACAATTGCTAGTTTGAGCATTTTAGTCTTTATCTTGACATTGGTGTCTATTCATTTTATTTTCTTATGTGAGTTGACATTTCCTTGGTTCATCAGATGTTGAGTCATTTTGGATTATATAATGAACATTTTGATTATTACATTATGAGACTCTGGGTCCTATGTAAATCCTATGGAGAATGTTCTGATTTTTGATTTAGTGGGCAATTGATCCAGTTAGATGCAGGCCACAAATTCCTACCTACCTTCTATGGTGGCCTATAGTTTCCATGTCAGTTCAGTTTTCAAAGCTCTTACCATGCTTTTTGGGTATGTCCTGAGTGTTCACCACCTAAGGGTGGTTGGTCCAGGGCCTAGGCAGTGGTCAACAGGTTACTTCAGTTCTCAAAGTGTTTGGTGTGCTAATTAGGATCAGAATCATACACGTGCAGGTCAGTGGTGAGCCCAGGAGTTCATAAACAACTTTATGAGGTCACCTTCCTAAGCTTCTCCTTCTATGTAACTTCCTAGGTACTTTTTGATTCTCTGGGCCCCCCTTTTTGGTCTGTAAACATGGGGCTTTAGTTATCCCTTTTTATGTGCACTTCTGTGACTGGGCTCACATGCTGGCCCAATAAGAGAAAGGACAGAGAGAGAAAAAAAGCAACATGGTTTTGTCCTACCCTCTTTCAACTGCAGCTTCACTGAACAGGAAAAAAGGTTCCCCTCCCTCAAAGTTTTGGTCTTGCAGGGTCTCATAGCTGTCACTGCAATACTGCCATGTATTGCCTGAGAGCTGGGGTATGGTAGACAGGAGGAAATAGACTTCTTTTCCCACTGAGTGTTAAGAATTTACTTTCTTAGTCCTCAGCCAGGTCTATTGTGCTTCTCCTGGAGCTAAGTCTACCTGTGCCACAGTGCTCACTTCGGTGTTTTGGGCTGCACTGAATTCAAGTCAGAGGCTAAAAGAAGGAGAAAATGGTAAAGTCACCACTGATTCCAAGGTACTTCAAATGCTGGTGTTCTTTCTTGATGTGCCTCCTGCTGTTTACTTTTCAGTCTTCAAATAGCTGCCCCATGCATTCTGTCTGGATTTTATAATTATATTCAGTGAGAAAGAAAGGGTGAAGTGTGCTTACTCCTTTTCATCTGGAGCCACACCATGAATTGAATTTATAATTTTATTTACTTTTACTTAATTTGAATTTAAATAGCCACTGTGGCTAGTGACTACCCTATTGGACAGCACATTTTTGAAATGATGGATATTGTCAAAGCAATTGTGGATTCCCCAAATTCATTAGACTCTACCATTTGAGTTCTCAGGGAGGGTGGAACATGCCTAGTGTCAAATTATTAATCAAATGCTTCCAGGAGGCCATGGTAATCCTTTACAAAACAGAGATGGAAGATCTGAAAGCATAAAACATACTCCATAATTTTCAGAACATCATATTTATAACCAAGGACATTAAAATCTGTTATTTTTAATTTAAGAATGTATAAACTATACAGAAAACAGGAGAGTTTGAATTGTTCATTTGCTTTACCAGACAATAATGTTTCATCAAACAATTTGCTAATAAGGCAGTAACCTAAATGATAAGATTTTCATGTTATCTCCAAATAGAAAGCATGCAATGTTTTAACAGATACCATTTCAGTAGTTTTCTGGTTGTTTCATCTGCAGCACAAATCTGCAAAAATAAAATATAATAGGCAGTGAGTTTTTATGTGCACTATGTTTGAACCTCAGCTTTGTTTCATGTAGAAACTTTATTCACAGAGAGAATTAGTGATCAAATGCAAGTACTGTCACAATTTTGTGTCCCAAACTCATATTTCCTATAAAATTTTTTATTTTTCTTAGCAAACTGCAAGCTGACCAGAAAACATGATAGATAATGAAATTCATCTTTATTTTCAGGATGCCACTAACATGTCTTTTTCATTATTACATGTTGGAGCCTTGTTAAAATGTTACGTCGAAGGTTAAGACTGAAGGATAACTCTCCTATGATGACCGCTATATGCTTTTAGTAGTCAAACCTCCTTAGGAATTGATGGTAAACCTGGTTATACTGAATTCAAGGCTATAATTACAGGCATTGTGAGAGAGCTCTAGCATTATATTTATAATTAGGTGTTCACCTTTAACTATAGACATTTCTTATTGTTATATTTATTTTTCTTTTATGTAAGTAGAACCAAATACGTATTTATAAATGGTAATTTTAAAATACCAATTTCCAGTGTCAATGATTTAGGCAAATCTAGGGGGATGAAAAGTTGTCTCTTGAATATTTTTTTATTGTTTTTATGTTTATATTGTAAACATATCTCCATTTTTCTTTTTATTTGTTCAATTTAATTTTGTATAAAGGGTTTGGTAGAAATAATAAGAAAAAGGAGAGCATCAGACAAAAGTTAATGTCTCTAGGAGTTTGGTTTTTCAGTAACTGTACATTAATTAAAATTTACTTTGTATTTATGTAGGTTGCTCTGACAATTATGGAAACCCAACTAATTCACATACAAGAATGACATATTAAGACAAAGGTAAAGCTGGACAACACAAGTCACACTCAAAAATTTTCCCTGGGAATGTTTGAAGAAGTTTCCAAAGTTTGGAGGTTTGGAAGTAAGAAATCACCTGTAACCAAAATATATCTATCAGCCAAGAGCCGTATTCTTCTGTTCCAAAAGTATTTATTGAATGACTACTCTGTTTTAGACACTGGGGATGTTGCAATGAACAAAACTTGACAAAATTCTCTTTCCATGAAATTCACACTATAGTTAGTCTGCAATTTATGTCTCTGAGCACTTTGAGGTCGATTGTTGAATCTGGTCAGACTGAATACCAAAAGTACTAATGATCTTGGAAAAATTGCCACCCACCTCTATACAACATAATTTCTGGAGATTAATCATAGGTTGCTTATTAAAAATTCTAGATCATCTCAAAATAGATATTCTAGAATTTTTTTGTGTATTTTTTGACATCTCACTTTTCAAAATGACCCAGTGTGATTCTTTTAGTATCTCTTTTAGCCATGAATTTTTCTGATGTAGAAGGACCTCATAAAAACCCATTCATAAGGTTTTTTGCTTAATACTCTACGTTTAGTGTGTATATAAACATGTAAATGCAAGACAAAAGAGATATTACTACTCTATATAAAATACTCAACTAAATGGTCCTGAGAAATGAGATAAAAAATGACAATATTATACTATAGTTTTTTAAAATTGGTACATGGCAAGGAGAAAAATGAGCAGGTGAATCTGGACTTTGGTGTTAGAGGGAGGTTCAAGTAGACAGGAAGTTAAGTGAGGAGGCTTTGATGGCAGGTAACAGCAAGCTGGCTGTGTGGTTTTTAGGTCTAGTGTAGAATGCATGTTCCTGAAAAGGCTTTGGCCAGGGGAGGAAGATAAGACCCCAGTGCTGGATTTGCAGAGAAATTGGACAAGAAATCAAGGCAGAAACCTACCACACAATAAAAAGATAATAACCTCTCTTCAAATAATCCAGCTACTAGAAGAAAGGTATGATATTCCAAAAACATATTTTTGAGTGTCTATTCTGAACCAGGTGCTGCTTTAGTTACCGAATAAAATAGGCAAAGTGACTATGTGGAGCTGACATTGTGGAGCTGACTATGTGGAGCCCCTGTGGAGCTGACATTGTAGTGAGAGAGACAGAGAATAAAAAAAGAGGAATATGCAAAATATTTGGTAATTTAAATAGTGGTAAGTGCTTTAGAGAAAAATAGAGAAGGAGGTTGAATGCCATGGGGCAGGTGTGTGTACACCTGTACCTGTTGAGGCTCAGGAAGTCTTCATTGAGGAGGTTTTATTTGAGAAGCTACAAGGTCAAAGAGTGACTAGCTTTGGGACAGGTTATGTGGAGCTTCTTTGGGGGTTTTTAAACAATTACCTGGTTATGGATCAGATTGGTGTCAGGGTCTGGAGCAGTGATAAATTTGGGGGTTCTTAAGTGGTCTGAGTTTTGAAGATTGAGAACTCTGGTCAGAGTTAAGAATTTTGTTCATATCTAGGCAATAACCATGAGGAAGTGAAATGACTTAGAAGTTCATTTGAAGCTCTGCACCTGGACATGCTGGGAACTGATGGACCTAGAAAAAGGGCACTCTGGGCAGATCAGCAAGGTTTTACTCAGCGACTGGGATGAGGTGATGGCTAAACCAGACAGGCTAGATGCAAAATGGGTAAAGGCATCTTTAGGGATAGCTTTCTGTGCTTGACTCCTGAAGTACCATACAGGCTAATCTGTTGGCCCTATTCCCCTGGTTAGTAAAAATACGTATTTAAAGGGAACATTGATGCTTGTGGTTATGTAGTCATCACTTGGAGCACATCCACATGCTTGAGTCTGACTTGAATGGGGTTGCCTGATAAAGTACAAGATGCCCAGATAAATTTTGATTTCAGATGAACAAGGAAAAAATTTTCAGCATAAGTATGTCCTGAATATTGCAAGGAGGTATAAAAAATTTTATGTTATTTTTCTGAAATTCAAATTTAACTGAGAATCCTATTTTTTGTTTGCTAAATCTGGCAGCCCTAGATTGGAGGCTCCTGTGGAGGTCCAAATCCTGGGTGAGTCAGCCTTTCAGGTGTGTGGTGGGAGCAATGACCTCCTTCCTCTTCAGCAGCATTTTGATTCTTAGGGGTCCTAGCATCCTGTATATCAGGGGTCCTAAAATGGATACTTATGGGATTTTTAGAGTGGTCTACTATTCACAGAATTTGTGTGAGTAACTGGCTAGTAAATAATTTTATTTCCCTAGAGCAGAATTTAATCTTTTAACACTACAGAACGGATGTAGAAAACAAAATCAGAGTGGTGCTAGCACTTCTGAGTTATGCCTAATGGGTCTCCTCTTATCTTCTGTGGTGTCTATTAAAGCATGTCTCTAGAAACCCAGGACGTCTTCATTCCCACTTGGAAAACCATTGCTTTTGCACCATGAATTGGCTGAAAAGATCATAAGTCATTAAAAAAATCCCACCCCACTGTGTCTGGGAACAAGCATTGAAATTACTGGGATAAGGATAGGGGAGGACTTATGCAGTGCCATGGTTTGAATATGTCTCATAAAATTCTTGCATTGGAAACATAATCCCCAAAGTGACAGTGTCGGGAGTTAGGGCCTAATGGGAGGTGTTTAGGTCATGAGGTGCTGCCCTTACAAATAGATTGATGTCACTATAAAAAGGCTCACGGGAGTGGGTTTGATCTCTTGCTCTTTTGCCCTTCCACCTTCCTGCATGTGAGGACGCAGCAAGAAGACCCTTACCAGACCAGATGAAGGCATCTTGATCTCAGACTCACAAGCCTCCAGAATTGCAGGCCAATAAATCTCCACTCTTTATAAATTATCCAGTCTCTGGTATTCTGTTAACAGCAGCACAAAACAGACTAACACATGCAATTTTTTTCTAAAGAAAAGAAGTTTAAATGGTTTATATTTCTAATGATGAGACTGTCTGGCA
Source organism: Cynocephalus volans (assembly GCF_027409185.1). Taxonomy (NCBI): domain Eukaryota; kingdom Metazoa; phylum Chordata; class Mammalia; order Dermoptera; family Cynocephalidae; genus Cynocephalus; species Cynocephalus volans. The sequence continues at coordinate 11,276,990 of NC_084472.1, read as the reverse complement.
AAAGTATACTTACTTGGCAAGGAGGGTGTTTCATCTCCCCCCACCCACCCATACTTTTTTTTTTAATCATGAGAACTCTCATCATAATGTCCAAGATATTTTTGTCATAGGGTATTAGACTCCATTTTATTCCAGCACAAAAGATGTAGCATGTCTTTTTATTTGCCTTTGATTAAATTCTTACCAGTTATGAAGATCTGCAGATAATTGCTCAAAGAGTCACAGGTCAGTTAAGAATACCGAAGAAATACGTCCAGACAATACATACAGTATTTCAATTAATTTTTATATGAATTTCTATCAGCTCTTTTCTTTGTGCTGTTGTAACTGTTAGATAGTTTAACAACCAAATGAGCAAAGCCAGTTATAGTTGGCTTCAGAATGGGCAGGGTCACGTGGAAAATGCCATCTCTGGGGGTCAGATTTATACTGTGATTCTTAGAATTCACTTCGAGACTCATCTGTTAAAATCAAGTGTGCTCTCAAATGAGGGATACCATCTTTATTTCTGACTTATTTTCAAGTTAAAGTACTTGAAAGTGGATGAAGATGTAGTGTATTATCACAGAATAGGCCTTGACAATTCTTATTTAGACAAAAATCTATGCTGGAGTTTCTTAAGTCTTGGTCCAAGGCTTTCCCTGGGCAGCCCCTTAATCCCTATTTTTTCCTCTTTTCTTCCTGTTTCTTCCCATCCTGTCCCATTCCTTTCTTTTCCCTTCTCACTGACTCCCTAAATGATCATATCTATTCCTATAGGCCCCTTTCCTCTACCCAAGATAACTATTCCTGATATTTGATTTTATCCTCTCTATTGGCAGTTGAAATATGGGCAGGTGGGCTTAGCAAATAAGGTACTGGTGCCTGGGTTTGAACTGGAGGTTGGTAAATTGAAGAGCCAGGGACAGTAGTGAGTTCATCTGGGTGTGAATAAGTGGAGTCCAAGTCCACGTTCCCGGGGCAGCCAGGCCTGTGGAGCTGGTGGCCACGTTCAGCATCCAGGGCCAGCAGTGGGCGCTCCCAGGACCTCAGCAGAGGGTTCTGATGGCATGATTTTTGCTGTGCTCTTGGATGCCCAGAATCTGTGCTTTCTCTTTATTGGCTGAGTCTGTTTCTCCATGCTTTTTGGAAATTCTGTTAGCTGTCCAGAATCTTTTCAATACATTTCTCTTCTGCTTAAGTTAGCCTGAGTTTGTTTCTATTGTTTGCTGATTGATTGCTGTGATGGCCCTGTCACTTTAGTCCAGACCTCTTTTCTGAGCTTCAAATCTAAATGCCCACTTAAAGTTTTCACGTGGGTGTCTCACAGTCATCTCAAATGAATGCGTCACAACCTGGACTTATATTCTTCTCCCAGGCCTGATACTCCCTCAGTCTTTCCCTATCGATATTCTTGACCCACTCAGGTATCCTCTATCATGTCGTAATGTAGACTGTTGACGGCCATCTGACTGCACTAGGCCAGCAGACCAGCAAATAGCCAGAACAGCCGAGTGGTAGAATAAAGAGCTCATGGCTAACTTCTCAAAAGAGCTGCTTCTCTCGTGTCTGAGGGCATGCTTGTGGCCATCAGTGTTACCTTGTGACACCCCTGCAGCCTGGCCGACTGTGCTCCAGACACCCTGGTCCTCTTTCAGTTCCTTGACCATGCCAAGCTCTTTCCGTCGTCTGGCCCTTTGCACAGGCTGCTTGCTGTGTGTGGGAGCTTCTCTTCACTTCAGTACCTCCTCCCATCCTTTGGCTTAAATAATATTTCTTTGCCTTCTTTGATCTCTCCACATTAATTGTGTACCCCTGGCACTGTCTTCTATGTTTCCCAGTTTGAAAGTCTATATTTATGTGGGTCTATATATATTTGCTTAACGTCTGCCTCTTCCACTAGGCTCTATGCTTCACAGTGTGAGGCACATGGTAGATACTCAATAAGTATTTGTTGAATTGATAGATGGATGAAAGAAAATCCTAAACTTGGAAAACAGAGCTGAGGAAGAGACCATAAATGACAAAGGAATGTCCACTGCTCTTGCCCTTCAGTGAGTTCATCAAACTAAGTCCCTGCCTCATGAGAGTGTTCCTTTTGATTGGCTGGCACGGACAGTTCAAGGCAAACATGATCTGCAGGGACCTCATGTGGAGTAATCTAGGCCTTTTGCTACTTTTGCCTTTTTCAGCCCCACACATATGGATACAACCAAGGGGTGCTGGTCTCCCAGGAGGCCCCCTCTGCTAGCGCTGGGTAGTATTTGTGAATGCCGTTACTTACCTGAAGGGTGTCAAGTTGCCAGTCCCCCTCAGCACCTCTGTGGCTTTTCCTGGGTGCTTATCTGTCTAACGTTGTTGGAGGCAGAGCCTTAGTTAAATCAGCTGTAGGTTCCCCCTGCAGCCACCACCTGTCCATCACCCATAGCAAGCCTTCCTTTTCAGATTATACTGGTGTTCATTTTCACCACAAGAAATGCTTCTACTGATGCGGATCTTTCCGGAAATGCCTTCTTCATTAGAAAGTAAAAACAACTCTGTCCATGCTATACACACGCCTGGGTCCAGCCCGCTGTTTCCCTTTCTCAGCTCCATAATGGACTTAGAAGACAGACTACCTGCATCCTGGTCTTCCTGTTTCCCAGTATAGGGTTTTACCTTGACCTATTTACCCAGTGGGAAATAGCTGAAAGAACAACCTACAAGTGTGCGAAGAAGGACAGAGTAAAGTGTCCCCTTGATTTCTGGGCGCCCAAGCCTTCTCTATGGAAAAGGATATCTTTCCAAGTTATCTTTGGGCTGCTGCTCTTCACGAAGCCACAATATATACCTATTTTTCTTTTCATCCTACAGTCTCACCATTCAAAAACAGGGAAACCTTCTTCTTTCCTATAGCTGCTCTTATCCTTTGCTCTCAGGCTCCCAGGCAAACATGCAGGCAACCTGAGGCCATTGGTATCATATCTTCCTCAATCCCTGAACAGCTCCAGAGCAATGAGTTGCAGGTATGGAGAGAACGTTTAATTTGTCAGTTTCTTGGAAGCCTCAGTCCTTTTACGACATAACCCAATGACACTTCTGCCATTTTACACATATGCTTAAATGAATTTTCTGATACGGAACTTCTTAGGAGTTGTCTGAAACTGTAGGAAAGGGGAAGGCTGAAGAGATACATTCTTCCGATTTAGTAAGTTTGAAAATCGCTGGGGCAGAGTTTTCCCTGATGATACAACTGTGTGAGTTTTAATCGTATCTGCCTCTTAAAACTCACAGTGCTATATCCTTTAATACTCAGGATAATGATTTAAATACTTGCCTTGAGCAGAGAGCACTTCTGAAGCATTACTGATTACAAATTCTAAGTATTGAAGCTCTTAGAACTAAAAATATAACCCTAACACATTTTATTCTAACTACTCTAATCAGTATTTTTATGGGTTGTAGAAGTGTGATTAAATATATAATACTAGCACTGGTGGAGATGGATAGTACATGGATAACCCAAAATAATGAATTACTTAAAAGTCAATGAGATGCTTTCTATCTTCTGAGGTAGCCAACCTATCTATGTATGTTTTGCTTAGGCTAACATTAAAGTCAATTTACGGTCTTTGAACATGCACTGAGTGTTAAGGTAAATGGTGTGTAGATGTTTTGTATTCCTCCTCTCAGAAAGGTCCCCCACTCTTCCTCAAGGCTAGCTCCCTACCATTTCCTCACCCTCCCCAGAAGACCTTGATCCATCCACCATCATCTTATTGGTCTTGCATCTTTAGAGTTCAACTTTCCATGGACTCTTTCTTTCAAGACTATAAATACATCCCAGTGTTCCCAAATCTAAAAAATAACACCACGTACACAGATACACACACAAATGTGAAGTATGCATAAAGGAAATGTACTTCACAGGGCCTGGTTTTCCAAAGCCTTGCAGTTTCAACTATTGACCTCACAAAGAACAGGAAATTTTCCGCAGGCTATTTAGTCTCTGTTGTGAGATAAAGAGTTGTAACACAGCAAGGTTGCTGTCTCAAAGACAGACAAGTTACTGATTGATATGTAAAGATATTGGGAAATTGCTGTAAGAAGAGAATGTTTGCTAAAATCAAGCTTTTGTTAGTGGATCAACTTAATTTCATGTTACCAGCTTCTATTGTTAAACTTGTTAAACTGTACTTGGCAAAAACCCTACCTGTGTTCTCTTCCTGTAACTTCCTGGTCTGGAGAATAAATGTGGGAAGAGAACCCCAATTCATGGTTAATTTCTCAAATGGAAGGAATGCTTTGCTCTTGAGGGTTCTGGGAGATTAACCCCTTTTTGAGGCTTCTTACTGCTCAGAGGAGATGGGCTTTGAGTAATCTTTGGTGGCTCTGTCACCCAGGGGAAAAAGGTTGACAAATCTGTGGGAGGCAAAGCAACAAATGGTGACCCCGCGTGATAAATTCTGGGTCCACAGATTGGAGACCAACCTGCCAAGCCTTGGAAAGGAAAAGAAAGAGTACATCCTGATGAAAGGGAGGCCTTGACCAAAGGAGGGACCCCGACAAAAAGGGGCAAAAGGAAGAGGATGTCCGCCACTCATCCTGACTAAAGGGAGGTCCCAACAAAGGGGGGGCCCTGACAAAAGGGGCAAAAGAAAGAGGACACCTGCTACTCATCCCGTCAAGAGGGAAATCCTGGTAAGGGGGACTCACCCCGGTAGAGAGGATCACAGAGGTGGCTTTTGATTAAGCGATTGCACACCTGCTGCTGTGTCTAGCTAGGGCTTTGCCCAGACGTTTTGCTTTCTTACTCTATCAACTCTCAGTTCTTGCGATTATGGGTAGTTTACCGTCTAAAAGGGAAATTCAACATAGTTCAGTCCTTCTATGTCTCCTTAAGGAAGTAGGTTATAAAATAACTAACCATCATCTAACTAAATTATTATTGATTACAGTGGTTTGGAAATTTCATTGAATTGATTTAAAAATTATTCAGAACCTTAGCAAAAGGAAAAAAAACGTGTTTATGCCATTAAAGAGGATGAAAACCAATCCTCACCTCCTCCTCCTCCTCTCCCCCCGCCTCCGCCTTTGGAGGCAAACAATTCATTTGTTCCCTTGCTGGAGTCCTGTCTTAAAGAAGGACTTAACATTGGAGTTGATGCTCATCATGTCTTTCCCGTTGTAAGAACTAGGACTCAGTGGAGACATGAAAACCTCCCATTCTCCGTGTTTAAAAGATTTAAAAAGAGCATAACAGAAAATGGCTTACACAGTACTTTTATTAAGGGACACTTAGAATCAATTGCTAATGGGTATAATATGACCCCTTGGGATTGGAAAACACCTGGAAAAACTGTTTTAACTCCTGCTCAATATACTGTATGGATACAAGAATATCAGGAAGCCTTACATGCTATTTCACTCGAAAATTTATGAAATGAGGTTCAAATTAGCATGGACATGTTGCTTGACCAAACAGAGCAGCCATAAAGGCTTGGGACAAAATTCCTGAAACAAAATCTAAATTTCAACCTCTTGCTTCCCCTGATGGGTTTTTGATACAAAGATTAGATAAGACTCAGCCACTGTTGACATTATCTGTTGAACAAAAATTAATTACAGATTTGGGGGCTGATGTTACCATAATTGCTAAAAAGGATTGGACTCCATTATGGAAAGTAACTTCTTCACCAGTTACACTTACTGGATTAGGCGGGTTCAAAATTCCTTATCAAAGTAAAGATCCTTTGTTGTGTACTGGCCCCAAGGGACAAACTGCCTCCATTATGCCTGATGCTCCAGATCTACTCAAACCCTATGGGGCCGAGACCTCCCTGCTCAATGGGATATTTATATTGGGACATCTCCTTCAAAATTTATCATGATGGCCATGGCCACCCTCACACCAGTCAAATTACAATGGACCCCTGGCCCTCTGGTTTGGGTGGAACAGTGGCCTCTTATAGGGGAGAAATTAAATCAAGCTACCTTACTGGTTAAATAACAGTTACAAGTGGGATATTTAGAGCTATTGCATAATCCCCGGAATGCTCGCATTAAATCTTTTGCTCTTGTTAGATGAGGACCCACGGAGCCTTATATAGATCTTATTAATTGTCTTCAAGATGCTGTAACTAGACAAATTGACAATGCTCATGACAATCCAGAACTGCTATCACAAGTTTATTTACATTTAATCAAACAAGTTAATAATGCTGGTTTACAAGTGGCTCCAGATAAAATTCAAAAAAAGGAGCCTTGGAAATGCGTTGGATTTTTAATCACTCAGAGAAGTATATGGCCACAAAGTATATCTTTCCATATTCAGGAGCCTTTTATTCTAAATGACTTACAAAAATTACTTGGCTGCATTAACAGGCTCTGCCCTTCTATGAGCGTTCCCAATTATCAATTACAACATTTGTTTAATACCTTAAAGGGAGACCCTGATCTGTCCTCCCCTCATTACTTATCTGAAGAAGCAAAATTAGAATTAAAACAGATTGAATCCTTTTTACATTCCAGACAATTAACACGTGTTGTGAAATCTCAAGTCATTCATTTCATTATTTTAAACACCCTGCATAGTCCCACAGGTTTGCTTTGCCAATTTCTTCTTCAAATAGGAGTCGTTAAATGGATTTTCTTACCCCATGATAAAATTTTAAAGGGACTCCAAATACTGCCCATACAATTAAAATCCTGTTTATCCTCTATTCTCCTCCCTCAAGCACTAACTGTGTTTATCTATGGTTCTGGAAAATCAGGAAAGGAATCTATAACATGGCAGGAACAGGGAATCTGGAAACATTTTGTTATTGTCCATCATAAGTCCACTCAAAGGGCTGAATTAGCAGCTGCCATTGCAGCTTTACATTTTTACAATCAGCCACTTAGTTTAGTAGTTGACTCTGCCTACGTAGTTGGAGTCTTACAGGTAATTTGAGATGCATCTATCCATGAGGGAAATGATTTTCTTTTATTTGAAATGTTTGGACATTTACAAAAACTTATTCAAAAAAGACATCATCCTTTCTATGTAACTCACATGGATTCTCATTCTGGTCTTCCTGGCCCTTTATCAATTGGAAATGATATGGCTGATCACTTTGTTATGTATAATAATGTTTTACAGAAAGCTATTGATTCTCATCAGTTTTTTCATCAGGGTGCAGGAGCTTTAGCTAACATGCATCAGATCTCTTACAGGCAAAATCGAGATACTGTTTGTGCTTTTCCTGATTGTCAGAGGTTTTCTAAATCTAATTCCCCTGGAGGAGTTAATCCTCGAAGAATAACACGTAATAAAATTTGGCAAGTGGAAGTCACTCTTAAATATTTATATATTACTGGTGATATTTACTCTGGTCTTATTCATGCCACTGCCCAAACAGGAAAAACCGCTAAACATGTTAAAAAACATTGTCTTTCTGCCTTTGCCACCATGGGGATTCCAAATCAAATTAAAACAGCTAATGGACTGGCATACACCTCCAAAGTCTTTCAAGTATTCTGTGACAACTGGAACATTAAATATGTCACAGGAACCCCATTTAACCCTACTGGCCAGGAAATTGTTGAAAGAACTAATGGCCTTCTTAAATCTCAAATAAGTAAACAAAGGAGGGATAATATAGATATAGGACTAGCCTCTCAAGAACAGGTCTTTAAAGTTCTGTTTACACTAAATTTTCTAAACTGTAACTCTCCAAAATTAATGGCTACAGAACGACACTTTATACTTCCTAAAAAGAGAAGGTGGTTTTATTCCGCCACCTGCTGATGGGACCACAATGGTTGAGATCTGTTGAATTGTTAACATGTGGGAAAGGGTATGCATCTGTTTTCTCACCCACAGGCCCACTATGGATTCCTACTAAGTCTGGTAAACCTTGTGTGGAACCCCAAACCAGATGAGGAATTGAATCTGATCCCAAAATCTCAATGCCTTACCATCACACCTTAATCCATCTCACCGGGGATGGCAGACATCAGACCACCAGCAATGAAAATAATGACAACAAGCTCCAAATTGACCTGGGGTAAATTAAAAAGCTTCAACAGTCAAATAACTTTCTGTAGCTCAGCCCTTAAGCTCAGTAACTCATTTGAGAAACAAAAACTAACCTAAAATCTACCTGTTTAACTAGATGGTCTCAAATTTTCTGGCATTGAGCTGGTTATCTTAGACTTCTAAATTCTCTCCTAGTCTCATCTATGTATTTCTTCACGAAATCCTATGGTAGAATTCTGTGCTATTTTCTTAAAAGGAAGAGAGTCTTCTCTGCATCTTCTTGAAAAGGCTTGCATACTTTGCTTTGCAATGGAAATTTGTTATCTTGCTTTCTTTAAGGAAGGGTGAAGCCTCACCAATAAGTCTTTTTGAAAAAACCCCCAAACACAATCTAAACTTGACTGTCCTTTTTACTAGTGAGCTTTTTTGAACAATACCTATAAGATCCTTGTTTGATCTTGTTGTTTATATCTGCATATATGTGTGTGTAAGCTGTACATTATGTCTATATGTTCATGTCTGTATGTGTAATCATGTTATGTGCAAGGTACCAAATTGGCTTATAGTTAATGTGCGCTCATTAAATAAATAAGTATACTTTTCAAGTTCACATGACTTAAATTTTCTAAAGTTTTGATAAATGTTTTTCAAAATTTGATTTAAACATTTTACCTAAATTTGTCTCTAGGTCAATATGTCTCCTTGTAATCTCAGCTCTGACTTCTGGCCATGCTGGGAGGAACAATATCTTTAAGACATTATCTTTGTAAATACCTCCCTCTGTCTTAAGCTCCACATGTCTCTAAATGCCACATGGAAACCAGGGACCCAAAATGTTTAGTGAAAGGAAACCTATGCCAAATATCACATAGGCCCTACTTAACATTAACTGATAAGGGTATAGATCTAATACACCAAGTCTTTGGCTGGGAAACCATAAATATGTATTTGGTAAAAATAGCTAAAACTGAAAGTGGGCTTTGTATAACTTCCTCTGATAAATGGATGCCTACTTACTAACCTGAATGTATAAAAATATTCTTATCAGCACACGTTCTTGCCTGGGTTTGCTAATCAAACAGGATTACTAGAGGTCTTTTCACTTGACTGCTCTTAATACAAAATTGTAAAAGGTTTTCTTTGTCCCTTAGATAACTGGTTTAATAAACTTATTTCATGACAATTTCTTGTGCTCTCTGCCTTTGAAACCTTCTGTCACTTTGGCTATGCTTTTTATAATAATTAGTGATTTTATTCAACTAAGTGTTTTAAGCCTTTTGTTACTTAATAAAGCTTTCCCAAAGTGAAAGCCTAACCTTTTTCAGTTAAAAATAACTTTGAGGAATTCCAACAGCCCTGGAGCTTCTCAAAGGATATATAAAAAATGTATCAAAAGTAATTGGCTTATTTAATAAATTAGACTATATAGGAAAGCATTGTTAGTACTAAAGATGTTATGGATATGTGTTCCAAAATCTTGTAAGGTTCTTTAATATCTGTGTCTTGAAATAAATGCTACCAGTCATAATCTTGGTTAATTATAATTTTAAAATGTTATATCTTCAAATATTTCATGAAAAATCTCTGATAGGTACAGTTTTCTGACAAACTTTGAGTTCATATCTTTAAACTAAAGTTCCAAAATTCTAATGAAGAAACTGATGGGTTTGTGAAATTGTTCACAAAGGTCAAAACAACAAAATTAATTGGTAAATTAATTAAAAAGAATTATGGGTTTTTACAATTTCCTTATTTTAAAACACTGCTGGTTCTCCTAATGTTTTGTTTTCCAAATGTAAGAAAACTCTCTCTCTCTCTCTCTCTCTCTCAAGCTACCTATAAATAACAACAGTTTGGTAAAATGTCATTTAAAACAGAAGTAAAAAGGGCCGACCCCATGGCTCACTTGAGAGCGTGTGATGCTGGGAGCGCAGCGACGCTCCCGCTGCGGGTTTGGATCCTGTATAGGGTTGGCCGGTGCGCTCACTGGCTGAGTGTGGTGTGGGCGACACCAAGCCAAGGGTTATGATACCCTTCCTGGTCACAAAAAAAACAAAACAAAACCAAAAAACAGAAGTAAAAGCATTTGTTTTCTCCCTATTTGATCCCCTCAAAATTTAATAACTTTAAGTATCTTTATGATTATTATGGCAATGTGGCTATTTTTATAAGTTCAATGAAAATTAACTCTCTCTCTTTATAACAGGACATAATTTAGAAATTTGGGTATGAGGTAGCATGTCTCACTTCTAAGTTGCTGATCCCTCTTTTATGTTGCTGTAATTTGGACTAACTGCTGCTTCATCCTGCTGTTCATCTTCCCCCCCTGATGTGGGACAGATCACTGAGAGAAAGTGAGCTGAGATGCTTCTTTCAATCACCACCTGGGAAAGGGATTCCCAGCAGTGTGGGATTTATACAAAGAAAAGTAAGACCTTTTCAATCAAGATAGTGATCATCAATGCTTTTATGAGGAATGCCTTGATCATAAAGGGGGATATAATGTCTTCTCTACAAAAGCAGTTCTCTAAATTTTCCTGGCCTTAAAGAGGGTGTTTGTAACTTGAATGAGACATCCTGTTCTTAAACAAAAGACTTGTAATTGATCAAAAATTTTACAAAAGACTAGATGCTCTAAAAGCAGTAATGTCCTGGACAGTTTAACATTAACAAACTCTCTGGACTCAGAATCAACTATTACATGGAGCAGAATCCCCTTCCAGAGTTTCAATAATTGGTCATTACATGCAATTCACAGCACCTGGAATGATGCTGATGAAGCCACCCTGAGATGATGACATCATCAGTCCTCACCTGAAGTAAATTAAAAGGACTTGCCATGCTAAATGATACCAACTTTGCTTTAAAGGCTTTTGTCTTAACTGTGAAAACCTGATCTATAGCATTTGCTATTTCTTTTAAATAATAAAATGGTGGGAGATGTGAAGTATGCATAAAGGAAATGTACTTCACAGGGCCTGGTTTTCCAAAGCCTTGCAGTTTCAACTATTGACCTCACAAAGAACAGGAAATTTTCCGCAGGCTATTTAGTCTCTGTTGTGAGATAAAGAGTTGTAACACAGCAAGGTTGCTGTTTCAAAGACAGACAAGTTACTGATTGATATGTAAAGATATTGGGAAATTGCTGTAAGAAGAGAATGTTTGCTAAAATCAAGCTTTTGTTAGTGGATTGACTTAATTGCATGTTACCAGTTTCTATTGTTAAACTTGTTAAACTGTACTTGGCAAAAACCCTACCTGTGTTCTCTTCCTGTAACTTCCTGGTCTGGAGAATAAATGTGGGAAGAGAACCCCAATTCATGGTTAGTTTCCCAAATGGAGGGAATGTCTTGCTCTTGAGGGTTCTGGGAGATTAACCCCTTTTGAGGCTTCTCACTGCTCAGAGGAGATGGGCTTTGAGTAATCTTTGGCAGCTCCATCACCCAGGGAAAAAGGGGTGACAAATCTGTGGGAGGCAAAGCAACGCACAAACTTGTGTTTTTAACTTAATTTGTTTTCAAACTGTCTCAACTCATTACCTTACTGCCCACACCTCTTGAGATCATAATATATACTGTCTACCTTGACTTCTTCATATTTTACTCACTCTTCAAGCATTAAAAAAATTATTTTCATCTTGCCTTCTGAATCAGTTTCCTAAGTCCACTGTAACAAATCACCATAGACTCGGTGGCTTAAAACAACACAAATTTATTCTCTTAAGGCTGGCATTCCAAAGTCACATTCACTGGGTGGAAACCAAGGTGTTGGCAGGACCATATAACCTTGGAAGACTCTAGGGAAGAATTTGTTTCCCTGCCTTTTCCAGCCTCTAGAACTGTATTCCTTGCCTTTTCAGCTCCTAGTGGCTGCCCTGCCTTTCTCGGCTCATGGCCCCTTCCTCCACCTTCAAAGCCCATGGTGTAGCATCCTCAAATCTCTCTTTACTGAGATCATCACATCTCATTCTCTGTTTGGTGTCGACTCTCTTTCTTACTCCCTCCTGTAAAGATAACTGTGATTGCATTTAGGGCCCACCAAATAGTCCACAATAATCTTCTGATCTCAAGATCCTTAACTTAATCACATACGGAATCTTTGGGGGCTACTGTTCGGCCTACCATCCCTTCCAAGAAATCAATTCATCAGATGCCTAATCACAAACCCAGTGGCTGTTTCTCATCAGTTTTCTTTGTGTAGCTACCCTTCGTGCAGCATCTAGCAGTGGCTCTGCCCTCTTGAACACCCCCTTGCATCTGGCTCCTGTGCAATTACTCCTGTTTCTCTCATGACCATGCTACGTCTTCCTTCCTCTTACTCTTAAGTGTAGACTTTCTTCAATGTTCTCTTCTTAATCTTATTTATCCTGCTTTCTGTACTTCTTCCTTGATGATCTCATCAATGTCTAGGACTTCTCAATCGTCATCTCCTGGTCAGATGCTCTTCAGGATGCCAGCTGTCTTCTCTAGCTGCCTGCTGTACTTTCACACAGATAGCCCTGAGGGTGAGCAAGGAGACTGAATTCATCACCCAGCTCTCTAAGTCTCTTCTGCCTCTGTAATCAACATTGCAGTCAATGACAGCAGCATTCTGAAGAATTACAAAATCTCTTTCTCTTTCTTTGTCTTGGCCACTACCTTATTCCGGGCCCTAATGGCCATTGGCATGAACTATATTAGCATTGTGGTTTGAATGTCTCTCCCCTCCAAAGCTCATGTTGAAACTTAATCCCCAATATAGTGTTTGAAGGTTGGGGCCTTTAAGAACTAATTGGATCATAGGGCTCTGCCCTTATAGATAGATTAATCCATTCATAGATTAATGTGTCAGTGGATTAATGGGTTATCGTGGCAGTAGACTGGTGGCTTTCTATGGAGAGGAAAAGAGCATGTTAGGACACTCTTGCCCTCTCATGATGTGATGTCCTGGGCTGCCTCAGGACTCTGCAGAGAATCCTGCGAAGAAGGGCCGCAGCAGATGCCGAGTCATGCCTTTGGATTTCCTGGCCTCCCAAAGCGTAAGAAATAAATTCTGTTTCTTTATAAATTATCCAGTTTCAGGTATTCCGTTATAGGCAACAGAAAACTGACTACTATAATCAGTACCGCAACCGATTTTGTCTTTGTGATTCTTAGCCATTCTTTGCTTGCAGAATCAACTTTCCACGACCTGGCTGTAATTTAAGTTTTGCGTTAACAATCCTCACACCCCCTCCCACCCTTTCCCACCAGCATGTTCTGATTAAAAACCAGACTCGTGGGCTTCATGCTTCTCTCCAACTTGATTTCAAGTGCAACTTACAGGTTTATCCCTCATCTCAGTGCTTTCCTCGGGTTCCTGCCACCACCCACTTCTTCCATAATGTCTGATCTCTCCTTTGTCTTTACGAAAATCCCACAATGTGGACCTCCAGGCAACATAAAATATGAAAAGGCATGACTGCTAAATGCATTTTAAATTTAAATAGTTCTTTAACTTTGTCCTGGCTTTGCCATTTCAGAGAGCTCCTCTTGTCTGATGAGCCTCAGGAGGTACTGTCCCCCTCAGAACTGGAGGTCCTGACGGAGTCCCTGTGAGTGAAAGGAAGGTGCTGCTTAGCCGAAGGCCCAGCTTGCGCAGTTCATTTCTTTCATTCATTCTGTCTGTATTTTATACATTCATCCCACAGCTCTTTATTGAATGCCTCCTGCATCCTGGACACTGCTGCAGGCACTGGAGGATAAAATAACAAGCAAAATCAACACGGTTCCTGCCCTTTGGAGTTTACAGATTAGTGGGAAAACAGTATCAATCAAATACAGTAAAATAAAAATCAATGACATCTGTGTCAAATGCTAAAAAGAGGTTCTCAGCTTTATTGGAGTGTATCAGGGGGTGCTGACCTCGTATAGGGGCTCAAAAAAGTCCTCGGAGAAAACAATGAATGAATAGCAAAGGGGAGTGGACATTCTCAAAAGACCTTATCCACATATTACAGAGAGATTAATTTTGAGGGGAACCTATCTCAAATGTACATTTAGCTACTAATTGGGAATGTGTGCAGGTTGTTAAATATAGATATGTCCTCTAAATGTATCTCTGAAGAAATAAAACTATGTTAGGGCCAAAAGTGGCACTAAGAGACATCATAGTAATTTTAATGGATGTGCTAAAACATATATACCTCTGTCATGATAACTGGAATCCCAAAAATAGCTTTGTGAGAAAGGTCGGTATGTTTTGCTTTTCTAAATTGCTTCCAAATTGTTCCATAGGAACAGTTCTCATGTCCTCAGGAGCACCTGGCTTGCTCATCATTTACTCAACAGCTGCAAAGTACTTTGTTCTCTTAATTTAGTTTTTTTTCCCCTTTCAGCCGCAGAATTCAGAGACTTAAGTGCTAATCATATTGCTCATTTATTATCATTGTCATAATCAGTCTGCATGTGACATGTTTCATTTTATTTTGTATTTTCCTCCATCTTCCCTGATTCCTCCTGTCTCACTGCCCACCCCATGTGGGCACCCCTTTTTGTGTATATAGATGTGTTCTATTCAGTACATCCAAATGTGAATTTGCTCTCCCACCCCAATCTGCCCTTCTTTCTCATTTATAGTCTTGCTCTAGAGACTAGAAGTCAGAACTCTGCTCCTAGATGTTACCTCCTAGATACCTCTGGACTCCACCTGTCTCTCCATTCATACTGCCACTACGTGGTTCAGACATTGGCTCGCCATTTCCTGGTCTATTGTAAATGATCTCCCTAAGTGGTCTCCCTAGCTCTAGTCTGATTTGCCAAATACGGCCACAATGACTTTTCTAAAATATGTAACAGATCATATCTCTCCTCTATTTAAACCTTCAATGGCTCTCAGTTTTCTAATGAAAGTCCTTAAAATAATGTCAAGGCTCTTTCCATTTTGATCTGGATCTGCAATTCTGGATCACTGTACCCTCTTCATAAGCACCCACTTTCCCTACATATTGAGCTAGTTGCAGTCCTCCAAATGTACTTCTAATGTCTTGCCTTTGTGCTTTAGCTCATTGTGTTCAAAAGGCAAAGTTGATCAAAAAAGATACCCCAAATAGAGGATTCAGCAAGAACAGAGACACGGAGGAGAGTCAGGTAAACAATGTACAATGATTAGGTCATATTCTTACAGAGCAACTGATGGAGTTTGGATGTATTGTCCTCCCAGAACTCATACAGAAATCTGATCCCCAGTGTGACAGTTTGAGTCATGGGGGTGGATCCCTCATGAATGGATTATATGCTCTTCCTAGGTGGGGGAGTAGTGAGTGAGTTCTCACTCTATTAGTTCCCACAAGAGCTGGTTGTTTAAAAGACCCTGGCACCTCCCCTCTCTCTCTCTTGCTTTCTGTCACCATGTGATCTGCTTTTACCCGCTGGCACCTGCTGCTTTCCACCATGAGTAGAAGCAGCCTGAGGCCTGTGCCAGATGCAGCTGTCCCAGAATCGGAAGCCAAATAAACCTATTTTCCTTATAAATTACCTAGTCTCAGGTATTTCTGTTAGAGCAACACAAAACAGACTAACACAGCAACAAAGAAAGAAAGATGGTGCATTTCTGACTGTTTCTAGTAGACCCATTAAGGTGGGGCACAGTCTCTATAGGAGAGGATTAGTAGGTAGGGGAGTTTGGGAGGATAAAGGTTTTCGGACAGAGGAGTGACAAGTGTAGAGTTGTTGGCTGTGTTATGTGAGTCAACTGTGTGGAGAGAAGATTGCATGTGTCGATAGGTGAGAAGCCTGTCGGGACAGTTTGGGGCAGTGCTTACCACTGTGGATTAGAGGACAGCCAGGAGCTCATCCAACAGGTGGTAATGGAGTGTGTTTTCATATTCCGATGAATAAACTCATTATTTGAGTTTTTCCCTTTTAAAGTGCATTGGTTTGAAAGCCTCCTGCTATTTGTCCAGTGTATATGTGTGGACATTGCAGATTGGATGGAAATTTATCACGTGGTTTTAAAGTGGTTTTACCTAATCTTCTGTTGTTCAATCCATATGCATAACAGGCCCATTGGGTACAGTCATGAAGCATTAAGAATGTAAATGTCAATATTTAAGGATGTAATGATGAGGTGCTCTTGCACGTACAGACTCGGCTGAACTGGATATCTTGCAGAAACAGCTATGGCTGACACCCCACTGCAGTTGCAGGCCCCTTCGGTCTCACCCTGTGGTTATCACAGACTACTGAAACTGAATATCTCAGCTTCCCTTCTGTTTTTTCCTTCTGCTTTTTTCTTGCCTGTAATTTTCCACCCTAAGATAAAGCACCCTATACTTTCATGTAAAACCTGAAAATGTAACCATATAAAAGAGACAGCCATGCTACGTTCGGGGCTCAGCTTTTGGACATTAGTCCACTGAGTCCATTGAGCTGGTCAATAAATTCTGCTTCCTATAGAAGCCTTGATGTCTCTCCTCTCTGTAAGAGTTTGCCATGACACTGTAACAATGAAGAGCACGAAACTTTAATAAATCTCCAAATTTATATCAAAACAATTTGTGACAAATCTGTAATTTGGCAAGCACCTAATACAAATTCTTATGTAACATACCAAGATTTTACCAACACTTCAAAAATCAATGGTTAAAAAAAAAGTACAGTAATGATCATATTCCTTTTATTATTTCATTGGTTGGGAATAAAGTCTGTCCCTAGCCTCAGTGTGTTACTTGCCCATGGTATCCTGAGACTCTTTCACCTTATTATAATCAAAACTCAAAACTTTAAAAAATAATGTAGTTGAGTTTTAGAAAGGCAAGAATTTCAAATAATAGAAGCATTTTAAAATCCATTTTTAATATTGAAGACATGGTTAAATTTCAATGCTCATTTTAATATATGCCCCCAGCCTAAATGTTAGCAAGGACTGCTAGAGATGGATGAGGAATTCACTCTTGATTTAGTTCCTATGAACTGAGTTCAGAAATGCTGCAGTAGAGTAGGTTTATGCCTGACTGTACCATGTCCTGGACTCTGGTGATATGTGGCATGTTGATAACCCTGAGAGAAATGTGATGACTGTGGGCCAGATGAGCTGGGGCTGGGCATATCCAGTTAGCCGCCCCACATCAGTGCTATGCCTCCAGCCTTCTTCCTGGACAGTGGTAGTGGTCTTCCAGAAGGTGTGATGTGACTTTCAGTAAAATATTATCAGCACCCTTGGGCTCCCAGGTGGGTCCCCTACCCTCAGTGGGTCCCCTACCCTCGGGGATGTTGCTGATCTTGCTACTGGTATCTTGTCTGCCCTGGCTTCTATCAGGATCTTTCTATATAGAAACCCTGTTTGACTTATCCATATGGTAGCTGGGGTTAATCTTTCTGTCAATCTCAGTCTATTAGTGACAGGGCCAATACAGTGGTAGAGCACTACAATGTCATTTAGAAATATTTGGGTTTAATCATGCTCTCTTTCTCAAATAATTAACTTAAAAAATTCAGTGGTGTGTATTTGGTAAATGGTAAGAAATCAAGATTTGTCTTCATATTTTTAAATTATTAAGTGCATTATAATTAATAATATATTCATTTTAATAAAAATGTGCACTTTTACTAAAAGTCACCTATGTGCCAAGTGGAAATGAATATTTAAAGTTCTTATGGCGGTGGACAAAAGTTATTTAATACATGAAAGCATTCACATTCAAGAAGTTGGCACATCCTGGCCCATGGGAAGGGCAATGCTATCCTGGGAAATGAAAGGAGTACATGGAGGTGAAAGACCTTTTTCAATAGTGTTAAACTTCAGAAACATCTCATGAAACATCCAGGAGAAGATTCTGTGAAGGTAATTAGTGAGATTAAGCTCCAAAATTCTCCTATATATTTTTAGAACAGAAGCAGTGTTAATTGCAAAATTGTCGCTGTACTTAGCCTAATGCAAACACAGTGGAATGCTACTCTTACAAATTCAATGTGCCTGCTGTCCTAAATGTGATTTCAATTTCAGAAAATTTGACATTAATAACCAGCATTGATATAATACTCTTAATTTCCATTATATTAAATTATTTGCTCTGAGACTAAATGTATATTCAACCTTTATGCTTTTATCTACCTTAAAAGAGCTTATGAAAAATGTGAAATGATCAATTTAAAATAAGAATAAAATGAAGACACCAATTAAGAAAAAAAATCTTGCAAACTTAATTTTTTAGGGTCCTGTATATTGGCTATGCGTAGTAAACAGAACAGAAATAGGTAACCCCACCCCTGTAAGGACTTGAGAATTTAATCAATAAATGTAAGATTTTTACATTTTTCTTCACTAGAACTAGAGATTGTATTTAAAATGCTTTTACAAAAATTCTACTCTTCTGGGAAATAAGAACTAGAGTGTAGAAAACACCGCAGCTAATCTTCAGTCCCCCAAAGTGAAAACCTTTCACTAAGAACAGTGGTATGAGATGTTTCACAAATTTTGGTGAGCAAAAAGCGGAGTTTTAAATTTAAGGCTGGGGAATGGGCAATTGGAACTGGAGAGACGATAAAGGCTAATGACTGAGTATTTTATTCACAAAATGTACCTGTCAGAGCTGGGCTGAGAAGTGACTAATCCTATAAAATCCATTAGCCGTTCAAAATTAACACCCCTTCTAATCTACAGAAAGGAGCAGAAGAGAGAGAGAGAGAGAGAAAAGCCCAATTTAATCTTTCCAAATAGGTCATCCTTGTAGGGGATTACAAAGTTCAGAATCAATCTGGGAAGAAACCATGGCTTGTAGTTTGGGGGAGGGGGTGGGAAAGGAATGTCTGCAGTCCCTCCTGAAATTAAGTGAAATGATATTCCACTTGGCTGAAGAAACACTACTTCATCTCAACCATCCTTTCATGTTTCTTACATCTCTCTTTTCCATTCAAAAAGGATGTCTGACCCATTGGTAATGTTCCTATCTGGTTTTACAATCCTTATCACTTTAGGAATGACTCTAAAGAACATTTTATATGTCAGATTGCTATAGTCTAACAGGACTTTTGATCAGTGTAGCAGATTGACCTCACTTGATTCTGATTGCACACTCTAAACACATTAAAATACTGGGTAAGATATTTTAAAACATACATTAAATTATAAAAATATATTTAAAAGACAGTGTGATATAAGAGCAATTTAAGAAGATTTCTAGGTGATTGAAATGAAGCAAGAATCTCCAGTGATGAAAGGGAGTTGAATTCGCATGGCACATGTCTCTGATGCTAGGCTAGAAATTTTAAAGGGGACTGGAAATCTTTGCTCGTTAACTTGGCGTTACATCTGAAAGTGAGCTGTCTAGTCTAGGCTAGCGCTGGGAGAAAAGACACTGCCACACCAAGACTTCCACATGTGAATGTGAGGGCCACATTTGTGAATGTTTTATCATGACCTTACTTTGAGGACTCCAAGTAGATTTGATCTTATAATCCCAGGATCAGGTTCATGAGAGTTTCCAGAAAATTTCATTTTCCCTCTATTCCCTTAGGTTAAACTTCTGCTCTTCTGACTGTCCTAAACTTTTCTTGAAATCTTGCATCCCTAGCCCTACCTATAAAAATCTTTTCTTGGGTGACCTGTGACCATTATAACTTTAAATGTTATTTCAGCCCTAATTTCTTCCCCTTTTGGACCTTCAGTTGTATTAATGTTGGATCTTTTCGTCCTTTCCATGTGTCATTTATATGCTATTCCTGTTTTTTTTCTATTGCCTTTGCTCTCTTTGTTTCTGCTTGTATATTTTTAACTGACGTATCTTCTAGTTTTAATAATTCTTCCTTTTGCATGTCTAATCTGCTGGTAATCACATCCAGTGAGTTCTTAAGTTTAGTTGTTAATTTTTTTCATGTCCAGAACTCTGGTTTGATTCTTTTTCCAGTTATCTTTAAAAATTCTCCATCTTCTCATTTATTATCTGGAATGATTAATCGTGGATTTTTAAAATTCCATCTCTGATAATTCCAATAATTATGTCATCTGTGAGTCTTGTTTCTACTGTTTATTTTTTATTTGAATTCTGTTTCTTCGTGTGTCTGGTACTTTTTATTGAATGTTGAGCTTTGTATATGATACATTGTACACGCTCCAGATAATGTCATCTTCTTCTTGTGAAGATTCTCTTTATCATTAGTAGGCGAGAAAAGTGGTGGCGGATCACCTTAATCCAATCAGAGACTAAGCTGACTAAAGACTGGATTGGAGTTTTTTTTTTTTTTTTTTTTTTTTAAAGCTCCCTATATCTGATTTGTCCTCACTCCTAGGGTTTATTCCACCAGACTCAGATTCTGGTATATTTGTTAAAGGCTTTTTAAATGATACTGAATTCCACAAAAAGACCAAAGAACAAAATGGAACCTACCATAAAGCAGGGATTTGCTTGTTAGAAATCACTTCCCCTTTGTCGCACATGCTTTTCACCTTATCTAGGTGTTTCCAGAGACCTGTTCCAAGCTTTGACTACACATTTGAGTCAAATGGGCAACTTTTAAAATTACCAAGGCCCAGTTGCTCCCAAACCAGCTAAACCAGAATCTTTTGGGGTGTTACTCAACATCAGTACTTTTTATAGTTCTCCACGTAATCCCAAAGTGCAACCAAGGCTGAATGCCACTGCTCTGGATTTGCAGAGTGACCATGGTGGGATTGGTTTCTTCTGAGTCATGCGAAACAGAACAACATCATTACCTACCAACAGTTTTTGTTATGTGTCCTTAAAGCTGTGGCATTTGCTTTGTTTTACTCATGTCTTGCCAGTCTTTACTCAGCACCTGTTCATGCCAGTACTGTGATGCAAAGAAATATATGAAGGGTCTTCAAAAAGTTCATGGAAAGATTTGTATCGTCTTTAACTCCATTTTTCCTCAAACTTTTTGAAGTACACTAATGTATTAAACAAGATCATCTTTCCCTCAAGCGGCTTACTTTTTGAAGTATCCTAATGCATTAAACAAGATCGTCTTTCCTGCAAGTGGGTGGAGATGGACTCATAAGTAGTGAGTTCAGAGTCTGAGAAGTGCTAAGACAGCATTCAGCCCAGTGCAAGGCACCTGATTTAGTCTTGGGGGATAGTAGGCTTCCTGGAGGAGACCTGATAAAGAAGACGGAAAAGTTCAAGCAAAAAGCAAAGTGGGAAAGGGGGCAACGGTCCAAATAAAGGGAACAGTGTACTCAAATCCTTGAGGCAAAAACTACAAGGCACACTTGGGGAACTGCAAGTTCTTACGCTCACTGTGCACACTCTTCCCTTTCAGTTACCTGCTGTCTGAAGATTTGTGTTTTTTGATTTCATTGGCTTTATGTATCTCACTTATTCTATGTTACCTGTGTTTCCCTTGGTTTTTATCATCTGTATGGATTCTGAGTGAGTCAGTTTGGGATGATTTTTTCATTTGCATATGCTAGTCTGACTTGCCATTTTGATGCACGTTTTTATTTTAACCTTCGGCACCGTCTTAGATGCTGTTCACATGTGGCTGTTTGAAATTATTTATAATTTATTTGTACAATAGAAATTGAGCACCTCCTATGTGCTAGACATATCTCTAAGAAAGGGTGGTACAGTGGGTATATAGCAATCAACCAAACAGACAGGAATCCCCACCCTCATAAAACTTTTGCTTATTGAAGATCATGCTTAACGACTTCTGGTCACTGACCATAAGGCTGTGTTTCTGAATCTCTCCATCAAGTTATATTGTCATCCCAGTTCAGCATTTCTCATCTTGGCTTTGTGTATAATCTACGGCTGTCTGTTTTCTTGATAAGAAAATCTTTCATGTGGTCTAAGTCAGCACTGAGGTAACATCCAGAAACCTTACAGGGCTCAACAATCTATAGCTGTTACCACCACTTTTTTTTTTTTAATGTAATTTTATTAATATTATTTTTTACATTCTAGGATGTTGTTGTGGAGCAGTTGGGAGGGAGGGGGAGAAGGGAAAGGGTAAGGAAATGGGATGGAAAAAGGAGGAAGGAGGAGGGGTGGGATTGAGGTCTGTGGCACCCCCCACATTCCCACAGGGGAGACGGGGGTGGGGGCTTCCAGTGGTGGCTTCCAGTGGTGGCTCGGTCATTGCCAGGCTGGGTGCAGCTCTCAGGGGGTGTGGCAAACGCCTTTGCCCCCCACTGTCCCAGCTTGGGAACCTGGGGCCCTTCTTGCTGCAGCTTTGTGGCTGTTTCTGGGCTGGTTGCACATGTTGGGGTGGGCGTGGCTGAGACCCCTACTGCCCTGGGTCAGGAGAGCCCGGGCGCTTCCTGCCACTTGCTTTTATAAATCAAGTTTAATTGGAACAGAGCCTTGCCCGTTTGTTTAGGTATTATCTATGACTGCTTTCAGGCTATGCCAGCAGAGTTGAGTAGTTGCAACAGAGACCATATGACCTGCAAGCCTAAATACTTATTATCTGGTCCTTCAAAAAGTTGGCCAACCCCAGCCTATTCTAGGTCATTAACTGCTGTCTTTTGACGCAGTTTTCCTGAGCCCTCATTCTACGATGCCTTATCTCCTTATAGGCTGTTCTACATGTTGGAGGGGGATACTTATTCTCTACTTGTAATGTTTCAGGAACGTGGAAGAACTCCTAGGGTCAATACCCTAAGTCTCTGTCTCCTCTGCTACTTCCCCAGGGAATGATCTGCCTGACTGGTGGGTCTGGAGGAAGGACATGGCCATGTGGGCTCAGAGCCTTCTCTTTTCTTCTTTTGGCTCTGCCTGTCTGTGGAGAGGTGCATTCTTGACTGCTCTCCCCACCCTTGGAGAAGCTTAATGGGGAAGAGCCTGGTCCTGTGGCACAGGTCTGAAGTTTGGGGAGCGAGTTCAATCACACTGGCATGCATGTACCTGCCAAAGGGCATTATGCATAAAGGAGACACTTTAATCTTGTCTGCCTCAACCCTTCATTCATCTTTCAATTGGTTATAAACTTTGGGAGGAAATAAAATATTTATTGCACCCTCCTTAAAAATTCAAATTCCAATGCATCAGCTAGAAGCCTTGAGAAACAGGTAGGGACTGAAATTTGGGGAGCAAAAGCAAACACACACTGATCGGTCTTCTGGAGTGGTTCTAAGGGTGGTTTTAGGCAGATGTGTAGTATTTTAACCTTGGTGCATTCCAGCAGCTTATGGAAGGCATCTGAAAGGTGGCTATTTCTTTAATGGTGTGTATTTTAGTGAACTCTTGTTACAACTCTCCCTCCCACCACAGTAAATGCTGGCCATTAGACATTTTAGTAAGCATGCAAAGCTGAAGCAAGTTACATCTAAAAGGCAAAAATGTCTAACCATAAATAGGCTTTTTGAGGATCAGGATGCTGAACAAAGTTTGCTGTTTTTGCTCAGTTTTTGGCCAGGCCTACAGGCCATGCCATTAAATGGAAAAGCATAATCTGCAGGTTATGCTAAATCAGCTTCCAAACTTGCAGCTGTGACCTTCCTCAGGGGACTGTCCTTGGGCTGGTTGGGCCCCCTTCCCTGGAGGAAGAATTGACAGTATCTGGGGGGTATAGAAGCCCAGCCACCCAGCTCTTTTGCTGGAGACCAGCCAAACACCAACATGCATTTTGATTTCCAGACTCCCTGAGGGGTCAAGCCGAGGCTGAAACTTTATCTGAAATCATACCTTTTCTTGCCTTTTTCCCTGTCCTGCTTTTCCTATTCTTCCTCTCCTGGGAGCACCTGATTCATAAATCGCTTGCATTCAGTACCTTCACTCAAGATTTTTTTCTGGGAGAGCCTAACCTAAGATGACATGCTAGAAAAACAAATGCCTGGGCAAGAAAGAAAAGTGCAGGTAAAAGAAAGAAGGTTCTTGGGCTGGCCAAATGTAATATTCCCACATGTAGTAGAGACGGAAAGGAATTCACAGTCCAGAACATTCAAACCTGAGGGAGGGTGCTGCCTTGAGTATCACATTGTAGAGAGTCATGGATCCTCATTAGGCTCCTAGGAGCATTAGATTTGGAAACATTGATAGAAGTTTTGGTTCAGGAATCAGGTTCTCAGTGATTCTCCAGTTAAAGTAAATGTGGGAACAATGGGAAATCTCCCTGAAGAGGCGTGTTTTATAGACCTGAGTAGCCACCAGTGTGCAGAACTGAAAATACATTTTTCAGGAGATAATGAAGCCTGTGTCAGTGGGCAGAGCCCACCCTGAATTCAGCATTCAGGTGCCAGAAACACCAGAATCAAAGGGGAATTGCATATGAAGGGGCTTAAAAGTGGCACATGGGAAGATATGCATCACAAAGGTCACCTGGAGAGTTGGCCTGCTAATACTGCACATTTCCATAGTTTGCAAAAAGGCAATGATGTCTTAATGCAGTGGCCTGAGGGAGGAGACAGCATGCACAGGTGTGTGTTCCTCCCTAATAAGAAAAGCACAGCACCATCGTAACCTCCTGGCGGCACTTTCTCCCAAGTGATTTTCTTCTGAACTCATGGATTCTAGAAAAGTCTGGCATCCAGGCTAGGCTGAAATGACAAAATGTTCTTATTCTGTTTTCTTTCCCTCAGGAACCAGGGGTGTCTGCCATGGTTTTTGAAACATCAATGGTTGGTTTCTGGGAGCATAATTCTGCCTGGATTAATTTCACTAAGGTCAGAGATAGCTTGTATTTTCTAAATTTGGGTGTATACAAACAATATTGTATGTTTAGCAACTCTTTGGATTTTTAAAAAAGTGGACACATGAGAAACTAATTTTAATTCTGAGGTCCTGTGGGAACCACACACATTCTCATGAAGATAATAAGCCAGGTAGCAGCTGCTGAAGAAACCCAAATATACTCAGGTTCAGAATAAGACACCTCTGTCTGAGATGGAGAAGAAAAAACACTTTTGAAATACTGATTATAGGACTTTAACTTGAGAAAACTAGGCTTTAGTTTCTTTGAACTTTTACTTACAATTGTAGGACAAGAAAAATCTATTTTGTACTATAATGACTTTGGACATTTAACTTACAGAAGTAAGGGAATTTGATTTTGGATGAAATTACTTTGGACTTTGAATCCTGTGAAATTGTAAGGAAGTTTACTTTTGGGGCATTAATGTCTCTAGAAAATTTACAGTGGTATTTGTATTCAAATTTACGGCTGCTATAGGTGTTGGCATTTTTTAATTTTTTAGATGGTATGTCTTGATTGTAAGAAGATAATCTAAGCGATTCATTTTCAGAAAGGGGTCGCTGAATAGATAAAGTTCTCTTTCAGATGGTAACGAGTTACCAGCCCTTAATTGTTTACTTCAAATGGATAAAGTTGTCCTTGAGGTGGTGATGAGTTACTAGCCCTTAATTGTTCTCTTCATTTCCTAATGTTTCTCCTTTCACAGGGTTTTGGGTGGGCCTTTTTCATGGGCTTGTCTTGAGCCCGCAGACAAAGAAATTTCCTACAAGGGGATGGTAAATGGGGGTACTTTTAGACATCTGGGAAGATTGTGCGCCCTATAGTTTTCTCAGCCAATGAGGAGGTGGGGGCAGGGACTTGCGCAGTAGGAAATAAATTGCTTGTTACAGCCCTTTTCCACGTGCCTGCCCGACAGACACCCGAACCTTGCAAGGCCATAATTAAAGTCTCGCTTCACTGTACCTCGTGTCTCCGAGTCCATCCTTTGGCTTTGGACAGGTGAGGGTGTTTCTCACACTGATGTTGACATTCAGTCTCTTTGTAGAACCTCTGATGGGCCACATTGGATATGGCCAGACATTTGGAATGAGAAGTTTAGGCAAAATATGGCCTTTGAGTTGACTTAATTGGTGACTGTTCTGACTCATTAGAACCCTCCACGGGGTAAATTCAGTGCTATTTTCCGGTGTTATCAGGAAGGTCCACAAAACAGTACAGAGGGAGAGGGCTCATGAAGGTGGTATGGACTGCCCCGATACATCTCTGAACTGCTCTCAGAAAGGAATAACTGCGTTCTCCTTGTTGATAATGGCTTAACAGAACAACCAGCTATGAAAGATTAGGGGAAAATACTTCTCCCCAACTTCTCGGGTTTCCATGTGGAGAGACTTCTCTGGAACAACTCTCCTGACCTTTTGCCCCAGGGGGAAGCAGGTTTCTGATGAGTGATTGACAGTCATTGATCCATGTTTCTTGGTTGGGCAGAGTGAATCTGCTACTGGGATTCTGTTCTCTCTTCTCTTTCTACTCCAGACTAGTGGAAGGCAGTCTTCATGGTCTGTGCACCCAAACTTATGCCCTAGTGGCTTTTTCAAGTTCTAGATTCCGGGGCAAAAGTGTTGGCAAGCCGTTTTGTTTTCAGCCCTAAGACACATTTTCCAAGTACATTTGTCAGTAATAAAAGTGATATTTAGATTTGCAGTCTGTTTACCTCTCAACAGGTTTAGAACTTGTGTAGGAAAGAGAGGGGTTTTACGTACATGACACATTTGAGACCCCCAACCCTTGACTTTGGCTTTGCTAAGCCCTCACCTTCCACTTTGAATTCCTAACTTGACCTACTGCCTGCAACTTGACCATTTCTTCTGTAGTATATCATAGAATTATATCCTCTGCTAATTGTCCTTATTACCATTTTAGGGTCATTAATGTAGACATGATCCTACTCTTTTTATTTGAAATGAAATTTACTAAAAATGGCTTAGGAAATTAATAATAAGGAGGAACAAAAAGTGTTTGGATAAAATAAATTTTGATAGGATGGATTTAGAATCATTCAGGTATTTGATGCTGTAAAGATAAAATATTTATCTGCTTGGTTGAATTTTTCACCTTTTAACCAAAAGTTTTGTAAAAGAATATTGGATTAAATTTCAACAACTGTGTGGTTGTAAATTCTCATATCTCTGATCTGAACTAGTCCTAGAAATCTGCCCACATGCTGAGGCCATTGCTTTTTAGTTTGTTCTTGATCAACTTTTATTACTTTGAAAAATGTCTGCATCTAAACTTTAAAGGTAGCAAATGACACATAAAAACATATGGATATAGTTTTTAATGCTCTCTGTAACTTTGTTTCCTTTCAACCTAGAAAGCAAGTCATTTTTTTTTGAATTGAAGAGAAATCACACCATTAGGTTTTCATGTTCAAGAGATTTCCAAAAGTTGCTAAAAGTTAGCATGTTGGAAAAACCCAAGATTAAAAATTATTTTGTGGTTATGTAGCACCTCTGTGGCTAACTGTGCTTATCTGCCAGAGCCCCCAGAAGTCAGCCCAGTTACTAATCAGCTGCCTGCATTCCTTGCTTCTGTAATCCTGCTTACATGCCTGCTCCTCACATGAATTTGGAGAAACTGAAACCAGCAACTGCCTGCTTACAATGTATGCTTAGAAACTGAAACTTAAATGGCCCGCCCATAAAAGCCCCTGTGAAACCTTTGTTCAGGGTCCAGAATTTCAGAGTGATAGCTCTTTTGGGCCTGTTAGTGAGCGTATTAAACTTCTGACTCTCCAACCCTCTGAGTGTCTGCTGCTTCCTTGCCAAATTCGATTCTATAACAAGCCCTTCTAATTCTCTCCCACTCACTACATACTGGTTGGGGGAGTCTAAGATTTTGTATTTCTTTGATTGTATTTTTAAGCATCACAATTCAGTATGTTTTTACAATTATGTGTTTTCATGACCCCTTTTTGTAATCTACTGCAATTAAATAAAGGTGCAAGAATGATCTTGTACTAATAAATAAATTTTAAAAACCCATGAATTTATTTGATCCAGGTGATAATAATAAAAAACAAGTATAAGTAAAAACTGGTGACCAAACTATAAATGTGTATTTTTTGTCTTTTTTTCTATTGCTGTTATGGAAGTCTGGTACCCCAGTGCAGAAATATTTAATTTCTGAGTTTTCTTCACATTTTCAGCAGTGTTTCTTAAGACAGAGTGCAAGTAGTTTTTAAAAGAATAATGTTTCATTAGTCAGCTAACCATAGGTATTTTTTCTATTCTTGAAAGAGTGGCAAGTAGATTTTTCACCTTTTTATGCATCTATGAAGGATTTACCTTGAAAGATGGAAAAAATATTTCAAAGGCAAATACAGCACAAGAATTGATAAATCTAGTTTTCTACCCAAGGGAAACTAAAAGCCTGACAAATCTTTTGTCAGCTACTAGCTATATTTTTAACTGAAAATAAGAAAATACAGATGAAAGCACTATGATTTCATGCAAGTCATGAGCAAAGTAACTGTTTATTTGGGTAATGTACTATCTTTTGTTCAGGGTATGAGTCTTGTTACTGCATATCTGTCTTTGTAAACACAGTATTAGTATGTCTAAGAAAAATAAATGATTTTACATCCATAGTCTCAGATTAACATCACCCTCTTGATTTTCTTTATTTTAATGGGTTTTGAAAGAATTATTGAAAAGTGGATCACAGCTGTAACTGCTAAGATGTAGTTTGGTCAAAGAATCTGTTTAGCTTTTGTCCTGTAATCAGAGCTGACAGGCTAAGAAACAGAGGTCTCTGCCAGATGAGTGCTAATAAAAACCACCCACTGAGTTCCAACATCCACTTAATGCACCGGTCTATCTGGAGAAATATGCAAGACCCTCTTCTCAGGTGGTAGGTAAATGTTGAAGATTATGTGTAGATCTCTATCCCCAAAACTGCCCCCACTCACATTTGAGTGTCTTTCTGACATTTTTCCTCCTTGAAACGGTGACAATCTTGCATCACTCTTTTCTATTGTTTCTGGAAATATTTGGAAACTGAGGCACCATAGGGTGGCTGCTGAACTCCCAATTTGGACAAATCAGTATGAACATGTCCTTCTCAGTCCTGCATTAGTGTTGTGAGAAAGGAATTCTTTTGTTTTCAGTTAGCCTATTTATTTAAATATAACACAGTAACGGAAGTGGGTAGAAATAATAGATGACATTTTGTTAGAGAGCTTCTGAGACTAGCGTGATAAGCTTCTGAAAACAAACCATTCTTCAAAAATAGATACATATTTAAATAAATGCTTTAACAAATTTAATTCATTGTTGGGGTAGGTAATGATGGCAAGTATAATACAGAGGTGACAAGTTGATACTTTGAGGTCAAATAGATCTAAATTTGAATCCAGCTCAGCCAACCTCTAGCTCTGTGACCCTTGAGTAAGTGAATTACCTTTCTTAAATTTCCTTTCTTCATAGTTTAAGTGTTTTTTTTGTTTGTTTGTTTCCATTGTGAGGCAAGAATTAACACACTGTAAACTTCTTAGCACTGGGTTTGGCACATCATAAGAATTCATTACTAGCTAAAAATGATGTTAACAACATGAATGAAAATACTGGTCATAGTAAAGAACATA
The DNA here is from genome assembly GCF_027409185.1 of Cynocephalus volans. Lineage (NCBI taxonomy): Eukaryota > Metazoa > Chordata > Mammalia > Dermoptera > Cynocephalidae > Cynocephalus > Cynocephalus volans. The sequence continues at coordinate 11,247,760 of NC_084472.1, read as the reverse complement.
AAAAGGTTGGGAGGAGGACTCTGGTTTTGGGGGAAACAAGATTATGGTATTCCAAGATACCAAGATAAAACACATATTAGTGATTCAAGGAGATGAAATCTGGTGTGGGTAATTTGAGATTGGGTACCCTGGAACGTGGATTTTCACTGTTCATTACCATTTCCTGAGACAGAAAACGTGGTGACCTACTAATGAAAAATGGAAATACTGGCAGGGATGGGACACAAGGTAGAGTTATGAGGCATTAAGTTCTTAAGTGATGAGGGCTAAAAGTGTTCATTTGTTTATGTTGTTTGTTTTTTACCTTTAAATTTCTCAAAGTGATAATTCAAATAAAAAAGATTTTTAAAAAGGGAAATAAGTGGCAGCCTAAAAAAAAAAATGAAAGTTAAATTTTAGGTTATACATATTAGATGCTTTTACTGCAATAATATGAAATTCAAAAGAAATTTGGAATATAGCCTGAGAATTTCTTCAGAATGTGGTGGAGTTCAGGAATATGGATTTTTAACAGGCACAGCATTTTTAACAGAATTTTAATTCTAACTCAGGTGTCCTCAGACCACACTGTGAGAAACACCATCCTAGACTTTGACTCAGAATGTGGTCTGCAGACCAGTGGCCCCTGCCTCCCATGGGAGCTTGTGAGAAATGAAGAAAGGCAGGCTCCATCTCAGGTCTACTTAACCAGAATCTGCATTTTAACAAGATCCCAGTGGTTTGTACACACAGTAAAGTTTGGGAAGCTCTCATTTAGATACTTCTCAGTTCCTCAGTGACAGTCTGCTGATGTAGGGGTCACAGTCCCCCAGCTATGGTGTCTGGTGGCAGCTGTGCAGGAATAGTGAGTGATTCATTTCCTTTCCTAAATATGAAGGGTTTGATCAATGATTGGCACCCTTCCAGCCCTGACATTCTCAGATTTTTAGAATTGTCCTAGTATCAATTTCACATAATATTGGTTCCTTTCTCTTTCTCCTGCTTATCCATTTTTCTAAGTCCTTTTTACTTCTCTGGTCTTATTTCTGCTTATACTTAGCTTTTCTTCAGTACTCAGCCATTGATAACTTACTTGATACCTTTCTCTGCATACTGTGAGAACTATTCCTCCAAACTTACTTTACTCCTCCTGCAGTTCAGAGCTCATTTCTTCTTTGCTTTTCTCTCCCTTCTTCAAATGTTCTCTATCTGGTGTGCTATTTTATTTCTGTTTTCAAAAACGAAAATTCTTATGAATTTTTGAAAAACACCAAACAAATAACTCTCAGTTATGACTAAACAAATATTTAACAGATTTTTCATAAATAAGATATAAGAGAAAGGCTAACAGAAAACTTATGCATTTATTAACGAATCATCACTAATGAACTTAGCCATTCCTATGTGCACAGTGTTGAGGCTGGGAACATACAGGTAAGAAGGCAGCTGTCACCACACCTGTGGCAGTAGAGATTCTGTACATCTTAAAGATCCATGCTAAATGTTGGTGGGCCAAGTTGCTGCTTTTGAAGACCCTCAATCACTGTGTCCCCCAACATTGGAAAATTTTATGTTGAAAGAACTCTCTTTTATATCTTTTAAGCAACTGAAAGAACTTAATGTAGTTTAAACAGGAGTGTAGAGCATATGTACTTATGAGAGAAACTTCTACAACATGGGTTATGTGTACATTCCACTCCAGTAGATATTGCCAAAAGTTGTTTTCGTCTGTGTCTTTACCTGTAGGATATGAGAAATCCATTTACTGCCCATCCCCCCAATCCTTGGAATTGCCTATCCTTTTTATTTTAGCATTTCTTTTGAGTTGTGGTGATATCCCATTGTGCTTTTAATTTGCATTTGGTTGATGACTAATATGACCATATACATGCTTATTGGTCATATATATATATATATATATAAAATGATTTTTCTCCCATGCTCATTTTTCATTTTTCTATTTGGTTACTTGTTGTTATTGATTTATAAAAGCTATTTATAGAAGTTCCTTTTTCTGTTTTATATGCTGTTGCATGTATTTTTCCCCACCATGTGGCTTGCCCTTTTACTCTCCTTATGGTGCATTTGTCATAGTCTAATTTGTCAGTTTTCCCCTTTATGTTTAGTGCTTTTTAGTGGGTGGTGTTTTGTTTGTTTGTTTTGCCTTAGCTCTGTGCACACAGGAATGGCTAGATTCATTAGTGAAATAAGAGAGAGCGCAAAACTCTGTCTTAATTCTCCTCATCCTCATGGTTGCATATAATAACTTCTAACCTTCTCTTAGCCCTGGAAATTGAGCAAATGGTCTAATATATACCCTTTCATTTGACCTTCACAATGATCTAGGGAGGTAAGGAAGGCAGCATTGTTTTATACACTTTCTAATACTATAAACTGAAGAAATTGTACTTTCTAGCTGTTAGCAGAAAGCACATCACCCTTCCTTTATAGCACTTCATTTTTACTTCGTTATAATGTATTGTCTTATGCTTTATAGTTTTTACATACTATTTTTTTCATACTGTTTTAAAAATCTTCCTTGTACCCGTCAGCTTCCTGATGGCAAATCTTTTATTTTTTTCCGCACAAGTAGGTATTCGATAAATACATTATATTCTTTTATAAAATTATTTTTTAATTGCACAAATAAAGTTATAACAGTAATAGAAATAATATTCTCTGTACAATTCCATTATGCTTAGGAATTAAGTATTTTAACTATTCCATATTCCTTTCAAATCTATATTTATAGTCACAATATTGCAATTATAGCATAAACAATTATGAATTCTACTTTTGTACTAATCATTATATCATAAGTATTTTGCACCCGCATTCAGTGGATATGCCAATTTTTATTTAGCCATTTATCTAATGTTGAATATTTAGGTATTTTTGTATTTTACTTTTCTAAATCATGCTGCAATGAATAAAAATTTTTAGGAATATAAGGTTTTCCTTTTTTTAGGGTTATTTCTTGGAAATTAATTCCAGGACATGTGATTTACCCACAAAGTATATGGATTTTATTAGAGCTATTGAAATGCTTAATAATTGTTTCTTTAAATAAATAATGCCAAGGAAAATGATTTTCTTGCAATAGATACACAACAATATTTTGTTGCAAGAATGAATTGGCCAAATTCCTTCTGTTAGTCTCAATTACTAAAGTTTTACTATAAAGAAGAAAGGTTATCTGACTTCTCTATTAGTCCAGTCTTCCTGTGTGTGAAATCGAACTACAAGAAGGATTTAAATCTCCAGTATAAGTTATTGCAGAAACAATATAGTAAGTGAGAAAATAGAGCCACAGAAGTGAAAAAAAATGAAGCAACAGTTCAGGAAGTGGAAAAATCAAAGTGTGTTTGAATTATGTTTCCTGAAGCACATCCTTGAGTTGTTTTCTTTCTTTTTGATTTCTGCAAACTATATCCCTGAAGAAGAACTCTCCTGATCCTAAGGAGTTGTGCTTTCATAAAAGTCAGTTCTGATGTGTCTTTCTCAAAAGATAGGGAGAATCAGTGCAGTGCATCAGTCACCATCAAAAGAGATGGCTGAGTTGGAACCAGGTGCCAACGAGGGGATTTCTCACTGCGTGAGGGTAGCTGTGTTTCCCTCCTCCCTACACATGGGGTGAGTCCATCTGTGTCTCTTTTTTCTATAACCTCATGCAGTCACTCGCTAAAGAGGAGTTATGAAAAGCACAAATGTGGTTGCCAGTACAATGGTGAAATCTTGAAGGCATGTCTTATTTGCTTCTGTGTTTTTTGTTCTTTAGGATTACAGGAGTAGCACTCAACACATTTTGGCTATCGTCGCCACCACCCCCATCATTATCACTGTTTTCTTTCTTTTGTGGAGATGTGAGAGGATTCTATGTGTGCTATTGACAATTTATACTTATATGCTGACCGTGGAAAACAATGCTGGTTATTTTCCTACATTGCTTATGTAGAGAGGAGCTAAAGCATCCGACTGAGAATTTGCAGAGTTAGAAAAACTAATAACCTTGGGCTGTACATGATTTGCTCATCTATTTGCATTCAGGAATGTCGATCAATACCGTTCTGAAAAGGACTGTGAAGCAAGCATCTCTTTCTTCCTAAAACAGGGAATTTAGTCAAAGCAACTTAGTGTAAGTGAATTGTTTGAACCAGGGGCAAGGAAGCTGTGTTGGAGGCTGAAAAGGACTAAATGTTTAGTTAGGTGGCTCCTGGATAATTCCCATCACTAGAGATCAGAAACTGAACAGGAAGGATGGAAACTGAACAGGAAGGTGACCATGTGGCCTGCATGTTGTGCCCCAATCTTGGCTGGAGGACGTCTACGTCAGACCTGGAAAATGTGGGCTCGGTGAGTCTCTCTGCTGTCATTACTGAGATTCTTTTTTTTTTTTTTTTAAATTTTATTTTGTCGATATACATTGTAGCTGATTATTGCTCCCCATCACCAAAACCTCCCTGCCTTCTCCCTCCCCCCCTCCCCCCCACCAATGTCCTTTCTGTTTGCTTGTCGTATCAACTTCAAATAATTGTGGTTGTTATATCTTCTTCCCCCCCCCCCCGTTTGTGTGTGTGTGTGTGTGTGAATTTATATATTAATATTTAGCTCCCTCCAATAAGTGAGAACATGTGGTATTTCTCTTTCTGTGCCTGACTTGTTTCACTTAATATAGTTCTCTCAAGGTCCATCCATGTTGTTGCAAATGGCAGTATTTCATTCGTTTTTATAGCTGAGTAGTATTCCATTGTGTAGATGTACCACACTTTCCGTATCCACTCATCTGATGATGGACATTTGGGCTGGTTCCAACTCTTGGCTATTGTAAAGAGTGCTGCGATGAACATTGGGGAACAGGTATACCTTCGACTTGATGATTTCCATTCCTCTGGGTATATTCCCAACAGTGGGATAACTGGGTCATATGGTAGATCTATCTGCAATTGTTTGAGGAACCTCCATACCATTTTCCATAGAGGCTGCACCATTTTGCAGTCCCACCAACAATGTATGAGAGTTCCTTTTTCTCCGCAACCTCGCCAGCATTTATCGTTCATAGTCTTTTGGATTTTAGCCATCCTAACTGGGGTTAGATGGTATCTCAATGTGGTTTTGATTTGCATTTCCCGGATGCTGAGTGATGTTGAGCACTTTTTCATATGTCTGTTAGCCATTTGTATATCTTCCTTAGAGAAATGCCTACTTAGCTCTTTTGCCCATTTTTTAATTGGGTTGCTTGTTTTATTACTGAGATTCTTAGGTTCAGACATTTGCCATTTGTGATTTGTCTCTTTTATGCTGTTTTTATTTTCCCTGCTTGTTTCTCCTTAGGTTTCTCTTGATTTTTAGCAAACAGCCATTAAGAAATATCAACCTGTCATAACCAAGAAGAGGAGAAAGAAAAGAAAGGGCCTTTGTCTACATTTGGGGTAGAGAGAAAAGGAAACCAGCAGTTTACTCCAAGCAGGAGGTCTGGACCTAGTGTGAGAACAGGGAGCAAAGTCAGAAAATCCCAAAGAAAAAAAGGAATTTGGGAGAAAGGCAGGGGGCATGTCTTACAGAGTATTTCCTTTTTGTTCAGAAATAGTTAAAAGTAGTTGTGTGTGAGGAGGGAAACTGGGGGAAGCGTGGGGGTGGTGCTAGAGATGACCTGTGTCATAAACCCGGCTCTATTACTTGATTTTTAGCCCTTGTGCACGTACTGTTTGAAAGAAGTCACATCTTTACTTAATGCTGCCCTGAGTTTAAATCCGGTGAAACTAGAGATATGAAATCGTACATTATTGGCAGTTATACCTGTGAGAAAGCCTTGGTAGGTGGGGGTTACTCATACCTATATTATCTTTCGGTTGTCTAAAGTCCAGGTAATCTTTAGAGATAAAATAGTCTCAGTCCTTAAGACTTTGTTTGCTGAACGTAGTGATGAGCAACATACTGAGAACAAATTGGGGCTGTGTAGCTGGAAAATATTGTAGACTTGACTCTCCGTTGGGGGGGGCAAGTGGTGTGAGAAGATGGAGCATGTCTAAGAGGAACTGAGATCTTGATTTCCTTGGGAATGGCCAGATTACCGGGTGCTCAAGATGGTTTTCAAGGAGGAAGAGAGATAACCTTGTCAGAAGACATACTTGTTTCTCTCTGGCTTGGTCAAGGTAGTGGCTGAGAAGTTGAATTACGTGGATCTCCTGTTGATGTTGACTTGGTGATTTTTTTGGAGAATTTTGAGGTTTTCTAGAGTTATTTTTATTTTTGTGTTAACTATGGTTTTCTTGACTTGAATAATTCATCTCTCATTGTCTATACTTTCCTGTTCCAGAGACCATGTATGGTGCCTAGTTTCATCTTTTTAGTAACAAGGGGTGGGAGGTCAGCTAGGCTGAAGAAGGTGAGATGCCCAGAGGCCAGCTGCAGTGACACCCACAGATGGCAGAAGGGATGCTGGCTCTGCAGTCAGAGTCTGCCACTGGGGTAATTCTGCTACTTCCCCTGGCACCCATTTTTTAATTTGAAAATGAAAATAATGCTTCCCTCCTTACCTCCCTAGATTATTGTGAAGTTCAAATGAAAGGGTATATATTAGAGCATTTGCTCCATTTCCAGGGCTAAAGGAATTTTAGAATTTATTATGTCCAACCATGAGGATGAAGAGAAATAAGAGAGTTTTGCCCATTTATATATTGGAAACGTAATTTTTTTTGATGTTTCCATTGTTTTGCTCTTGTTTGATTTTCCACTGTATTACACATATCAACAATTGAAAGGACCTTTTCCTGAGGCTATAAGAGGCCAGACTGGCATCTGTGAGCTGTTATTTGATGGAGGCCCTGGGAAATTAACTTGATCACAGGGATTTATTTTGATGGTACCTCTGAACCATTATTGCCAGTGTTAGCTCTACCCAAGCACTTAGTATATCACATGGAGAGAGTGAGATAAGAATTGTGTTTCTGGGAATTACTCTACACAGATGACCTCATGTGAAATTGCTTCTAGTAGGCCACTTGAAGTCAATAATAGCAAAGGGACATTTTGTGGCACTCAACTACTCTTAGGAAGCAATTATAGGTGTCTAAAAAGGAATCTTGGACTTTTTTTCATAACACTGCCTATTCTATGAGCTCTGTAGACTCAACTTATGATTCTCTTTGATAGAGTTAGAATAAAAGCAAAGGATGTATTGATGTTTTTCACAGACTTTACCATGTGGGAGCCATTTTTAAAATTTAGCTGATACTAATTGACCATATATTAAGTGCCAGAAGCATTACTTAGCACTGGGAAGACAGAGATGTCTAAGATTCAGTCTCTTCACATTCAAGGAGTTCAGAGTCCAGTTTTGCCTGTAGGCAACTATAATAATAATAATAAAAAAAAGAGATCAGGAATATTCAAGGAGCACTTAGTAAAGTGGGGAATACTAACAGGCAAAGGACCAGTTAAGAAAAACTTTTACAAACATTTACACTGTGCATTATTGGCAGGGGCCCTAGAAAAAGACCCTTGCTCATGACTGAATCTTTGCTGGATGCTGCTAAGCCTTCTTATGATGTTAAAAATCATTTCATTTGATATTGTATACATCCTTAAGAAGATTATGCTAATTTCCTGTGTACCCAGATCATGTAATGGGGCTTTATAAATCTCTGTCAAATCATGGGCTAAAGTCCCTTCGGTTTTTTGTATTCTGAGCTACCAATGTCCAATTCAGAACCCATAAATGCTTTTGATTCTTTTTCAGAGCTCTTTTAACACCATTGAGTATCTGCCATCAAGCAACAAGCAGTTCTTTCCAAATATCCATAGTTACGATATAGGACATGTCTTTAACATTGCTTAGAAGGGGTTGTTGGGGCCGTCTCTGTGTGTTTAAGGGCTTGTAGTCTGTCAATGGACTGTGCCTTTGTTCTTGCCTTTACACACTTACTTCTAGGTACAGTCTTCTCAGAGGCGCTCTGTGGAAGCTCTCTCAGCCATGGCACTCCTGTACAGGGTTATGTCTTTGAACTTTAGAGATCTGAAGAAAAAAAAGTTCTTGTGATGCTCAACCAACAGCTCGAGAATTCTCTTCTGTACATTTCCAAAAAAAATTTGAAACTTTTTTTATAGCCAGCCTCCTCAAATGTGGGGCAACATGACTGCTTTTCTTGATGCTTTCCACTTCACGATGTATTTTTTTTTTTAAAACAGCTTAAGATGTGAGTTCTTAGGCACTTGATGTATTATTCAGAACAAAATCGTTTGAAGGTGTATCAAGATCTTACCATTGAGGGCACTTTTTTATGTTTCCTTTGTTTTAGTTCACTCAGTGTCTGGGTCTTAGAGTCTCATATTCATGGTGATGTATTCATTCTGTTGGGGAAAAATGCCTTTTGAAATATCATTCAAAAAAGCAGAAAGCATGATCTCCTTTCTTTGTAGTCTTCATTAAAAGAATTCAGCTAATTGAGCCTACACAGAACTCTGTCACGTGGCCTGAAAACTGTGCCTGAACCTGTTCACCACTCCCATACACTTGCATCATTTAATCATTGCCACAAGCTGGGAAGGCAAGGGGCTCATCAGGATGCCACAACTTTCTCCATTCATTCAAGGGTTAAAATAATTTCTAATCTGGAAAAATTACACTCAGTAACAATCTAGAACTTAGAATCCTCTTTAATTATATTTTTGTGAATTAGACTAGCAACTAATATAAGATGACCTGCAACAGAATCAGCATTTGTTAAAGTTCCCGAAAAAGTCAAATTAGATAGAGTAGAAGAATGGAGTCTATGCTTCATGGATATCAGCACTGCAGTGTTGTGAAGTCAGACTCACACAACCTTCAAAATGTGCTTTGTTATGGCCCAGCATGGAGGCAATGCTTTTGACCTTGGCTGTCAGTTTGCAAAATGCTGCATCCAGAACAGTTGTTAACCAAAAAAAAAAAGCCTCCTTATTGCCACCTTGCCTGAGAGCACAACCTCAGAGATACGTTGGCAAATTGAAGCAGTCAGCCTGACGTCAGAAACCATGATTCAGAGTGCAAGAGGTGATTGAGAATGGGAACAGTCACCAGGATGGTTACATGAGGTGAAGTCCCTACAGCTGACTTTCTGCGATGAAGAAAAACTGGTGGAAGCAAATTCTTTTTCCTTCAACAATGTGCCTGCCACCCACTCGGATCCCTGCTTCCTCACAATAACATGCACTAAAGATGGGAAGTGGAGATTGACTCTTTGTGCCTCATTAAGCTCATCCTCTTGTCTTCAAAGCAGGAATTTATAAAGCCTGTGGTAACTGTCTGAAATTATGTTACAGTCCACCGAATAAGTGCAGTTAAAAAAAAAATCTTCATAACAGTACTGTGTGAGAAGTTTCTGGTAGTAGCAGAGGCCAATTCTTCTTATATTCCCTGTTCATGAGAGACAGAAAGAGAGAAATGAGAGAGAGAGAGAGAGAAATTGAGATAGAGGGAGAAAAAGAGCCAGAGAGGTTCTGATATGCCTGGGAGTCATAGAAACATAGCATGATTTGGCTTGCTAATGTGTTCCTTTAGAGCAAAATTTTACTGAAGTATGTAGCAGGATATTGTGGGAAGAATTGTAACCTTGGTTTTGTCCCTTACTCTTTTGTGAACTTGGATACGTTAAATCACTTGGATGTTCTGATCTGGAATTCTGTTTCATCTATAAAAGCAGCCTTGGATTAGATGAAGTCCCAGCTACCTGTCGACTCCTAACTCTATTATGCTGTGACTCTACTGTTTAAGTAGAGACACTGCCCTGTGAAAACAAACATGTGCTTGGGAGTCGGACCGACCTGGGTTTTAATCCTTGTTCTGTTGCTTATTTGCTTTGTAACACTGGGAAACCATCCCTTTTCTGATGGCCTATTTCCTCATCTTTAAATTGAAATTCTAGCATTTCTTCAGGGTGGTTGAGAAGTCTAAGAATAACATGTCAGGGAGACAGTTTGGTCCCTGGTACCAAGAAGGTGTTCAATATTGATAGTGATACTTATTGGTATTGTGATAAAATTTTACTGTTCTTTCAGTTTGGCAGTGGGAATCAGATGAAACTGAGTTTGGAGCATGTGGTTGGATAAGGAGGTGGTTATTGAATTGGCCAAATGATCTTGGTAACTTTGGTTGGTGAGGAGGCCCATATTTTCAGAGCATTTGAAACTGGAGACCCTATGTGTTTTATATATTTTGTTTTTAATTCCTTAAGAAGGTGTTTCAAACAAGGTCCTTCTGTCTGCTGTGTGTTATCTACCTGTTCCAAAGATAAACTCAAGAATTGAATAAGGAAATCAGTCCCAAAAGTCACGTAGCTCTAATTTTCTTTACCTATGTACATTTCTCACAACACCTAAGCCTGATACTTTGGACACCATATTGTCATTCTGTGATTTTACTCCATTATTAAGAAATAATAGTTCTCATTTGTTGGGCTCTTGCTATGACAGACCTCATGCTTTTATACGATGTATATACTTTTACTTCCGCCTTCACAAAAGCCCTTAGGTACTTTTGTTATTACTTTTCCCAGATGAGGAAACTAAAGCTCAGAAAGGTTGAGTAGATTACCAAATATCATTCAGCATAGATGCAGGAGAGAACTCATGATTGTTCCTAAAATTTGAATTGTTCCTACTAAGATTTACTACATCACATAAAATCAACCGTTCAATTTTTTTTAATGTTTTTATGGTTAAATTGTAAATTAAATTGAACTAAAGATAGTTTTTAAAAAATACTTTGAAAATTTTTCAACTCAGTTACCTCTGAGATATCTAAAGACATCATGAATAAGTTGTCTCCAAAACAGCTCTGATATTGCTGACTGGAATGTTTTGCCAAATCAACTTATTTTAGAGATGAAAGAGCAAAATTTTGAAGCATCAGGTAGTAAAGCAGAGGCTGAATAAGGATCCAGTTTTGGACTCTGAGTTTCCCATCTGCTCCTTAATCCCCGAGCTACCTGAGTCCTAAATTTATGTGGAATCTGAGCCTATATTTGGTCTTGGAATAAAAATAAAAAAAAAAAAAAAAAAAGAAAGAAAAAAAAGAAAAAACCCCACAAAACCCAGTTTTAATGACGTCAGAGATTAGGACCTCAATTTTTTTTAACCTCAAAATGCTATTAGTCAATTTTGTATCTTCTTTGCCTGACAATGAGGGTATTTTTCAGTGTTCAATACATCACTATACATCATGTATTTTTAGTGCTAATAAAATTCTTTATGGCTGTTCACAAATCTTAAAAAGCCTTACTTGAAAAGTGAAGATATAATGTAGCTGAATTTTACAGGTATTGTCTGAGCTGAGCATTCACATAAAAAAGGCTATAATCATGATTATGATTAAATATATTCAGGAAGAGAAAAATGGCAGATAGGAACTTAGCTATTTTGTTTTATTTTAATTTATCAGTATACAATGTAGTTGATTTTCATGTCCCTTTACCAATTCCTCCTTTCCCCCCTCCCTCTTTCCCCTTCCCCCCATCAACATCGTATCCGTTCACTTGTCTTAACAAGTTCAAGGAATTGTGATTGTTGTGTCTTTTTTTTTTCTCCCATTTATTTGTTTGTCGATTTATTTACTTATTTTTATTAGCTCCCACAAATAAGTGAGAACATGTGGTATTTCTCTTTCTGTGCCTGGGTTATTTCACTTAACATAATTTTCTCTAAGTCCATCCATGGGCATTTTAATTAATGGAACCATCAACTCCAGCCTTGGTAAATAGGAATAACAATAACCAATCCAAAGCATAAAATTCCCATGATTTCTAAAATAGGACCACTCTTTTTTGAAATATTTCTAAAATCTTTACTATATTGCACATGGGTTGTACAAACAGTATTCTGCCCTTCCTTATACTGTATGTCACTGGGCGAAGTGCTTTACAAATCAGAGACTTAGAGACCATACAGCAAGCATGGTGTATCGATCTGGTTCCCAAAGCAATAACGCAGTGTGAGAAACAACTCCCAAATCAGAGTGGTTTAAAATAACAATAACTTACTTCTTGGTCATTGCTCTGCAGGTCAGCTAGTGTGATTCTGTCTTAGGCTGTGGCTTGAGTTTAGATCTGCCTCAAGGGTCTTCTCTTCTGAGATCAGTGGCTACCTGGGGCTTGTTTTCATGGAGAAAAGCACACATTCAAAAGGGTAGATGAAACATCCAACTCCTATAGCTTGGAATTGACACAATGTCACCTCCACCCACATTCCACCAGGGACAGCACGTCACACGGCACAAGTCCAGCATCACGAGGGCATTGAAATATCTTCTATGACTCACCGTACAGTGGACCATGACAAAGACAGGGAAACATGAAAGAATGAGCAAATAATACCATCTAAGTAGGTAGTGACTGTGCATTAAACTCTCTGAAGACACAGAGCAAGTGGGGTCCTAAAGTTTATGACTGTGCTCTGAGCTACGCTTGTATTAGTGTGTTTCTGGTCACACTGGGACTTGGCTGCTGTTTACTTAGTTCTCTGAAAATTCCAAGGAAAAGGGGGACAGGGAGGGAGAAGAAGGAAAGGGGACATCCACTGAGAAAATTCTTACTGGGGAAGAGACTGACATTCATGGTATCAAAGAGGCTTTATTGAGGTGTGCTGCAGAATCAGCTCACTCCTAGAACTTTGGGGGCTGTCCCTGAGCCTGATGCTACTTTTCTCATTAGCATATGCACTTTTTGAGTGTCTCTCAAGTTCATGGCACTGAGCTAGATGCTTTGGAGAAGAAGGGAAGTAGTGGCAAAAATTAGGAGAAGACTGAGTAAATCCAGGTAAGAGAAAATATGATGTTTTGTGAGGTGAACATGATGAGGGAATGGAAGCTGTAAAGAGGATTGATATTTGAGTGCTAAATTTCCTGAGGAGAGGGGGAAGTTAGGGAGTGTCTGTGATGAGAATGGCAAGATACTGGTGCAGGATTCAGTGATTTATTCATTTAGCAAATATCTATGAGCATGCAATGCCCCAAACCAGGAGCTATGTTATGTGTCAAGGACACAAAGGAGAAGAAGACACAGTCTTTACCCTCAAATCACTGAGAGACGGATGGGGGAGTCATACAAGTGGGTAGGTAATTACCAAAGAGCCTTTTAAGTGCAAAAAAGATAATGGGTGAACATAAGTTTCTTCAAGAGTCCAAGGATAGGTATGCAATTCAGACCTGGGCAGTTAGTAAACACTGCTAAAACACTCTGTCATTAAGCCAGGGTCCAGAAGGGCTTAAGATAGTGATATAGGCTTCAAATCAAGAAAAACGTAAATGATAGTAGGAGAACAAATTTTAGAAGTAGGATTAGTAAGCAAGGGGCCTACAGTATTCTGCATGGAGAAGAGAGAACTTCCACTGGAAAGGGAAGTAGTACTGTTTCGTGATGTTCTGGAGGTGACCAATTGCTTAACCAAGAATTTTTCCAATATGTCAGTAAATCCAAGAGAGAGGGAGATGATGTAATAAGGGTTTTAGAAGAAGCAGCAGGTGGGGCTTGGTCAGATGGTGTAAGAGTATGAGTTGGTTGCCCTGAAGTTAAATCCATTCTTAGACCACAGCAATAAAAATGTAGGAGTAAAGGCCTTGTACACGCTAGTGAGAGTCCACCTGGAGTCTTCAGGTTTGGGAATGTATCAGTCAGAACCAGGGAACCAGTAGGATACACACACACACACACACACACACACACACACACTCAACATACATATGTATATGGAGATTTGTTATGAGGAACTAACTGATGTGGATGGAGGCTGAGAAGTCCCATGAACTGACACCTGCAAGCTGGAGATCCGGTCCAAGGGCCAGAGAGATGAGACGAGGTGTCCCAGCTCGAGCAGGCGGGAAGCAGAAGGGGTGGGTTCTCTCCTCGTCCACCTCTTGTTCTCTTCCAGCCCTCGGCACATTGGACGATGCCACGTTGAGGAGGGAAATGGACTTCACTGAGTCCACCGATTCACATGCTGACACCCAGAAGGAATGCTTAATCTGGGCACCCCTTGGCCAGTCAAGCTGACATATAAAATTAACCATCACAGGGAGCATTCTTTTAACAGTTTTGTAGATGAACTAATCGAAGTAGTTCAGAGGTTAGAATAGTTTTGAGTAGGTCTGGCTAATGGGAAAGTTTTTGTTAGGCCTTGAAGAACGAGGAGTTTAATTGCACAGAAATATGAACTCAATTTTCCTCATCTGCAAACTTTTGCTTATACTATACTATTTTCCACCAGAAATATATATTTTTTTCTTCTGCTGTTTTATCCAAATTCTGCTCATCCTGAGGGGGTCAGCTGAATGTAATGTCCTCTGGGCAATGTGTCCTCACCATTCCAGATCACATTCACCATCATTTTCTCAGAAAGGCCACTTAGGTTCTCTCACCTTTCTTTTCAATTTTATCATTGACTGCTTGTTAATTAAGTAACTCATCAAGGTATACCTTGCCTCTTCAAGTACTTCGTATTATTCTTGAAAGACAAAGGAGCATGTTGTGAATTGTTTGTACCAATGGGTTTTGAATGTGGCAACTTAAAGGATATTTAATGAATAAATAAGAAGAGGGGGTGACTAAAAAAATTTAGTGAAGTAATAATGCATGAAATTAGGGCCTGGTGGAGGTAACTTATCTTAACAAGGCCTTAAATATGACTTTCCTACAAAGTGAGAAGAAGACTTCTTTGGTGAAGTTTTAGTCCTGTAATTTAAAACCCCATCATATTAATATTTAATCACTTCCCTTCACATTTGGGTTGCTTTTATTTACCTCTGAGTGTGGATTGTTATGACTTCAAGTTTGAAATATTGTAAATATTGCAGTTTTAGTGCTTTTAAGTTCCATAGCTAAAAGTGTGTTCAGAGTGCTTTTTCATTATGGGATAAGTTTGTTGGAAACCTTAGATGGTTAATCATAGTTCAGGCAACTTAGCTTGGATTTTGAAAAAAAAAGAAAAAAATACAGATAAATCTAGATTAAGAAGGAGCATGGAATTAAAAATTTTAGGGATCAAAAACTTTATGAAAGGGGACATTTAATGTCAGATGATTTTGGACAGATTCTAGAACCTGTACCATACTCAAGCAACAGATATTTTAATTCAATGTTGTGAACTGACACAATTTTACAACATAGCCCTAGAATTTTAGGGTGTCTTATGTTATTGCCTTATTTTACAAATGAAGAAACATAAGAGCCTTTTCAAAGTCACAGAACATACAGTGTGAGGGCTGCAAATTCTCAGTCTTGTGCTTTTTTTTTTTTTTTTTTTGCTTACAGTTATCACTTATTATAGTATAAACAGTTGGGTGAGATTCATTAGACCTGAGATATCTACTGGCATTCATCAAATATTTTTGTGAGGGCTTTTAGCAAGTTACTTCTTATATGTATGCATTCCTCAATGTCCTTGTCTGTAAAAATCAACATAATAGTTGCCTTCTAACTGTATCTAAAAACATTATAAAGATTAATGATGAAATGCTTCCAAAAAAATACTGAATTCCTCATCTGTAAAATTAGGAGGTTGTTTGAAGTTAGGTTGATATCTGACATCATTTCCAGCTCTAAAAGAGACCCACAATTCTGTATAAGATGAGAATACCCCTTTCTCCTTCACTGTCCCTTGCTGACTTGAGTTCGTTTTTTCAAACTTAATACAGTGGAGTCCATGTCCTCCTATCTATTCTGGTTGGGGGTAGGCACAGCTGCTCAGTGCCCCTCTAATCACCTATGCATACTGCTAGTATTTTCCTTACTATCTGTGTGAAGAAAAGCAAAATATTTCAGCCCCAAACATACTTCTTTGATATATTTCAAGATGTCTAATTCAGACAGACTAGAAAAACAAGACTAGCTAGAAGGTTGCCCTATGGGGAAAAAGTTTGCATCTACAGAGAAAGCATATGCATTGGTGAAACAGCCAGGCTTTCTCTGACTCCACCTCCCCTTTGTCTACCATCTCTTCATTCTGAGGTTACTTCTGAGATTACTAGGTTACCTAAGATATTTTTATCTGCATAACACGATAGTCTCTGCTTAACCTTTGTGTTCCTTCCTCCACCTGAGAGGCCACCTCCCACAGAGCTCAGAGAAACTTGGCTCAGGCCATCGTTCTTTTGTCTCATTCATTTGCTCTGAAAGTCATTTACTCCTGTGCCTCCTCCAGACCCCCTCTTCCCTATGAAGGATAGTATATGACCCATTGGGTTATTGGGCAATCACTCTCTTGCAGTTTCCCCTTTCTATTGCCCCTCTAGCATGTTAAAGTAAAATTTGTTATGCTTTTTCTTCTTATTCATATGAATTTTGTTGGTTAACCTTTGGGAGTGAAGGGGAAGTTTTTTTCCCCTTGGCCCCTACACCTGTCAGTCTTCCTCCATTTGAATGAGTTCTTTGATGTTGGATACTATGTTTAATTTTTCTTTATAACCCAGATGCCTGGCATAGTATCTGGAACAGAGTAGGATCAAAATAAATATTTACCAAATCAATAAGAAAACAAAGATTCTTCCAGCTTCCAAGGATGTTGGTGATGATTTATTATCACTTAGATATATAAATGATCAGTATGTGAGGTTCTAGATTGTTGAGGTGAATTTTAGATGTGGGACAACCTCTCTATCCTAGAATCGTTGCCATTTCACCCCCTGGCAGAAAAGTTTGTGTGTAAAATTACCACACTAATCAATTGTTTGTACCTGGAGGTAAATGGTGAACTATAAAGGGAGGAGACACACGGTCAAAGAGAAAAGGAGGGTGAGCCCAATGTAACACTATTTATATGAACTAAATATGTAACCGTTATCGCAATGAATTTCATGGTAATTATTCGCCATCAGAATGCCACTCACATTTTATGTAAATGTTACTGAAAATTTTTTTGTGGACACAGTGAAAACATATCTATTCTTGAAAACATATTAATGAAAGATCTGAATAGTGCCTATTTTAATCAGCCTGCTAATAGATAAGGAAATAAAACGCATGCTTAATTGTAATTAATGTAATTAATTGCATTTCAAGACATGATGTTAAGACATCAAGAAATTAAATAAATGACTAATGGATAAAGGAGTTGAAGGAATTAAAGTGCAAATTATGAAGTTTTAAAAATAGTTTTCTAGGGTTCAAATAAAATAAAGGTGATACTAGCCAATGCATAATTGAAGATTCCATATAGATTGTAAAGACTTGGCTTTTTGCTGAATGTAATAATAATATATTAGAATATAGACCAGTCTGTCCCACGTAGGAAGTAAATTTTCAAGGCATCAGGTGATAGTTGGGCAGGATGACCTTTATGGTCCCCTCCAACCCAAAGATCCTGTAAACAGATGAAAAACCATTAATGAGGAATGTGCTAATGCCATACCCTAGTGCCCTCTATTTTAAAAATGAAGACTTTAAATGTCAATTTGTTATTTGTCTTCAATTCCTCTATTTTTTATCATAAAAAATGTCCACATTACCTTTTCTCATTCAATCTTCTCATGATAGACTGTGACCTTTTTAAGGGGTGGGGGACAGTGGGTGGAGGGGAGGCTGAGTCTGTCTGAATTCTTGGTACAAAGAAGCAATGAAAACGGAAAGAGGTTGCAATTCCCTGAAAGCTGATAAATGACACCCTCCAACTGTACATGGCTGGTCTCCAGCAGGTAATTAAATTGCAGATGGGGAATATATCTGTGATTTATTTTTAGTAGACCAGGTTGGAGAAAATAAAATATACCTGACCTTTAGAATTTTAGGTTTGTAGGGGAATTATTAGTGAAGTTGGTTATGACTCTATATTTTAAGTGTGTGGTAAGAAATTTCAATCAGTAACAGCTCTATTTGCTCTAATGGAGTCTATGGCACGTCATAGTCTCTTAGTAAGGAAATACATAGCTGAAATTGCAACAAAAATTTGCTACAATAAGCACCAGTGTTATGGTTCTTTTATGAAGAAGTGTCCTGAAATTTTGTAGTTGTATGTGCACATTGGCAGATAGCAAGAGGAAACTGACCAGGATAGAGGAAGTCCTTCCAAACTTGCCAAATGGGCAGAGGAGAGCGATCCTTGTGTGAACTCGTTTCTACCACCTCTTTTTTAGTAGTTTTACTGAACTTGTGTGAATGTAGAGTTATTGCATACTTTAGTGGATCTTTCAAAAGAGAAAATGTTTAATATATGTCAAGACATTTTGACATTTTCTTCTTTTTAGAATGTAGTTGGGGAAATATATGATTAAGATGCCAGCTTTAGCTCATCCAATATGAAATCTTTATTATTTTTTTCCTGAGGCATGTGGGAAGATGTGATGTAAATTTGTGAGTTTTTATTTTACTAAATTCAAACTTTTTCTTTATATGTTGCTCATATCTGTCAGGGTTCTCCAGAGAGACGGAATCAATAGGATATGTTATAAATATATAAGAGGGGATTTATTAGGGGAATTAGCTCACGCGATTGTGAAGAAAAGTCCAACAACAGGCCATCAGCAAACTGGATGCCAGCAGCGTGGCTCAGTCCAGTCCGAAGGGCTCAAAACCAGGGAAGTCAATGGTGTCCATGGTGTAAGTCCTGGAACCCCAAAGCTGAAGAGTCTTGAGGTCTGATGTCCATGGACAGGAGAGAAGAGTGTATCCCAGCTCCAGCGGATAGAGAAAGATTCACTGTTTTTCTCTGTCTTTTGTTCTCTGTGGGCCCCCAGTGGTTGGATGGTTCCTGCCCACACTGAGGGAGGGTCTTCTCCACCCAGTCCACTCAGGATCTCCTACTAATCTCTGCTGGAAACACCCTCATGGACTCACCTAAAAAGATAGCTTTACCAGGTTTCTTGGCATTCCTTAATCTAATCAAATTGACACCTAGAATTAACCTTCACAGTTGCCTATGGGATATGAGGAGGGGGATTAAGAAAACAGGTGTTTATAGTTTAAGGAAACATCTTACAGATAGCAGTTTATAGAATTTTTAAGTGGAGGGGACTGCTTTGCAAGCTATAAGCCACCAACTCAAATATTGGCTTTGGGAAAGGGAATTGTGATTTTCTTTGCAGAAAGTCTAAAACTGTTTAAATACATTTATTATGGCATAGATTAAAAAACTGACCATTATTCATTTTGAGTTCAAGAGTAACGGAACTCTATATGTGAAATGCCTTTAGTGGGGAACTTGAGTCAATTAGATAATTATTATGGAATATAAAAGACAGAAGAAAGAAAAATACCAGTTTATTAGTATTTCTTTTTTTTAATTGTTTTTTACAAATAGATAATAAAAATGAATGAGAATCAAAATTTGATATCTAATTACATTTGGCCCCAACTTTAGCCCAGCATAACAGACTTGCACATTTCTGACCTGAGGTTAGCATCAGGAGGGAAGGGTACGTTACAGAATGTACCCTTCTAATTTAATGTCCAAGTGTTCCTGATGGGAGAAAATTGAAGTTGACAGAAACGTGATAGGAATGTCAAAAATTTACAAAATAAGCTGTGTAAATTGTGGAACACAAGTCACAGCTCAATTTATTCTATGATAGGGTAAAAATGACAAACTTTCCATTTAGCTAGTAGAGAGCTCTACCTGTATCCCATTAAATTATCTCTACCACCTCCTTCTCTTACATTTTTTTTTCATGCTACATCTGTGCTGTCCTAAGTGTGAATGTTCAAATTAATCTACCGCTCCTGCTCCTCCTGCTTTTGCTGCTCTAGCCCCTACAAGGTATCTCGCAATTCCTATGGGATAAGTATGAACCAATGTCTTTACATGAATTACGTTCTTTGATTCTCACAAAAGTCTTATGAAGTCAGTAGTTCTACGAACTTCCTTTCAGAAATGAGGAAACTGAGGCTTAGAAGGACTTGAGCCAGGCAGTTCAACTGCTTAATCCACATCTTAACTGTATTCCATTATGTCTCTGATAGTAATGATCCTTTTACCTTTAGGGTTTTAGAAGTTAAAAAGCCCTTCTCTCATCACCATTGCCAAGGCTCAGTTGGGGACTGCCTTCATGGGGTCTAGCTTCCTGGCTTGTGTGATATTACACTCTTGCCTTATACTTGATCTCTGAGCCTGGCTGTCCTGAGCCAACTCTTTTAACTTTTACCTGTGCTCTCTTCCTCCCATGGAGAACCTATACATGTATGCAGGCTATTAATTATTACTATTATTATTATTATTTAAATGTTAATTGATTTTTTTCATTGTACATGTTTATGAGGTACAGTTTGTTTCAATACATGCATTTATGGTATAATGATCTAATCAGAATAGTCAGCATATCTATCACCTAAACATTTATCATTTCTTTGTGGTTATAACATTCAAGATCCTCTTTTCTAGCTATCTTGAAATATACAATATTGCTAGCTATTGCCATCCTAGTGCACCAGAACTTATTCTTCCTATCTAACTGTAATTTTGTAATGTTGTACCAGTCTACCAACCTATTAATGATTAATTAAACAACTTTTTGCCTGTCTACTATTGGTTGCTAATTTTGGGGACACAAAAATGGGACTTAACCCATCCCATAAAGAGGGGGATGTGGGAAGGACAGAAATATGAGTTGACAGCAAAGATTATTGTTATTATCTAGCATCTTCCCTTCAAGGAGGACTTTGTTGGTATGACATCCAGGCTGCTTGTATCTTGCAAGTGCTCTGCTTTAAGCAGCTTATGCTTTCCTGGCTTGACTTTTTTTTTTTTTCTTCATTTATGGTTCTAGCATTGACTTGAGATCCACTTATTTATTAAATATATGATGACTATATAGGAGCTTGAGGAGACTAATAAATAAAATCCCCTTTTCCCCACCTATGTTTGGTACCAATTAATATGGATATGGGGGTCTGATAGCTGGAAGTAAAATAATGTTTCATAGTAACTATAAAGTTATTTGGAGATTGTGGCTGAGGTCAGCCAAGTGAGTTTGCTATACACCCCTTTTCCCAATGCAACTGGCAGCCCTAGTAAACCACAAACTGTGGGGCCAGGACTCTGCTACTGGGTAGTAGAGAGAAGACAATATGACTTTCTCATCTCACATGCAGATCCTGAAGAAAAGAATGAGATGGGAGAAGAGATGAGCATGGCTGGTTTATTCTAACTCTTCTAGCCAATCAAGAGGAGTGGGCTTAAGAGGTGGTAGAGAGGGGCCAGCAGCGTCATTCTAGTGGAGGAGGTCCCCCTGCATGGACACATGAGGAGCAAGGAACAAATGTTCAGCCTGATGTATTAAACTAAATTAAAAGACATGATTAAAAGATCTCAAATGGAAAGCCACATATCGAAACAGGTAATTCTAATATAGGGATGTCATAGTTGACCTGCTCTATCTGTGGGGGATTGGTTCCTCCCCTGGACATCAAAATCTGTGGATGCTTAAGTCCCAGAAATAAAATGGCATAGTATTTGCATGTAGCCTACACACATTCTCCTGTGTACTTTAAATCATCTCTAGATTACTTATAATACCTAATACAATGTAAATGCTAGGTAAATAATTGTTATACTGTATTGTTTAGGGAACCATAACAAGAAGAAAAAGTCTGCACATGTTCAGAACAGATGCAATCATTCTTTCTTTCTTTCTTTCTTTTTTTTGTGGATGTTTTCAATCCACGGTTGGTGGAATCTGTAGATGTGAAACCTATGGATACGGAGGGCTGACTGTAATTTTATAACACAGGTCCAAGCATTGTAGAGCGCATCAGAGATAGAATCTTCCCAGAGGAGGTGACATAGCTGACTCTCGAAGGAGCAATGGGAGTTTGCTACGGAGAATGGGGCTGTGCGAGCACGTTCTGGTAGAGAAATAGCCCACATACAAGTCCCGAAGCTGAAAGTCTCTGGATGACTACAGCTGTTTCAGGATTATCAGACTGTAAATTGTCAAAGGTGAGAGAATTTGCCAGAATATGAGGCTGGATGGTATACACAGTTGGTTGACTCCCTGTGCCCTGCTTCTGCAGGTAACTGTATTTGGGGACTCTAAATTTGCTCCTTTGAAGCTTTCCCCATTGGCCTAACATTGCACCAGCTGGTGGAAAGAATCTAAAGACATCTTTGCTTTAAGCGTAAGCAGCCTGTATTCTTTCTTTTTTCATTCATATCAGCTCAGAGTCTTTGAGATCTTTTGTACCCCTTGTACTCGTACTTCCAGGAAAGTCAAATGCAAGTCTAGAAAAGGCTGAAAATAGGAAGCAATTCCTAGTTTAGAAATATTAGTCTTTTCTAATTTAGCCTTAATTTTTATATTTATATGGTAGGTTAGAAAATTGCCATTGTTTTGACAATTAACAGTGATCACAAACTTGGGTCTAGATATGGCTGGCTGTTTACTGCCAATGCCACACTGACAAGTTCACCAGTTAGGTGGATGCTGATATGGTAGCCTTTCAGATTCCAAGCTAGGCTGACCTCTGAGAGCAGAGTGACAGCTTACTTCATCCCTTGAGCATGCTTGCAGAATATTTTCCTGCTCTTGGAGGGGTTCATTCAACATGGAGTCTGTCAGATGGCTTGGCATGCTTAGCATTTCAAATTTATACAAACTGAAAGCATTGAAGGGCTTGGAAGGCAAGTCCACATTTCTTAGTTTTGTCTGGCGCATTAAAACCCTATGCCAGAACAGCTGAAAGTTACATTTGCCACCTTGATTCATTATGTGGGCGTTTTCATAAGGAATTATTATTGATAGTTACTTATGTTTATATAGTGTGTGATAGTTTACAAGACAGTGTAATGTCTACATTACAAAAAATGTTTATAGAAATTTGTAAAATGTCTATTCATTAGCTCATTTATCTTGACAATAAATCAATAAGACAGGACAATAGTCATTTTCTTTATTTTACAAAAGTGGAAACTGAGGACTGGAGAAGTTAAGTTGCACCTCTTAGATCATGCTGTCTGATAAAAAGATAATGCAAACAACATATGCAATTTAAAATTTTCTAGTTGCCACATTATACAAAGTACAAAGAAACAGGTGAAATTAATTTTAATACTACATGTTATTCAACCCAATATGCCAAATGTTATAATTTCTGCATGCAATCAATTCAAAAATTATTAATGAGACATTTTATATTTTATTTTTCTTACTAAGTCTCCAATATCTGGCTTTATATTTTAGGAATTAAAAGTAACACCCAATAGTTTCAATTTAGTGTGAAAATGCTTATATAAATGCTATTGCATATGGGAAAAATTATAAATGAAATAAAGATTTTACATCTAATCCTTTTCTAGTACCTTTCTTTGCTTTGGCCCCGCTATTTTCAGCTTGTGTAGGCTAAAATTTCATTCCTATTGATTGTTCAGTGTGGGTGGAATAGGTGGGTGAACATTTATTGACTAAATGAAAGATATGCTTTCATGAAATTTGTCTTCTGTTTTCCTGAAATAGCAACTCTACATTTTCCAGGTAGCTAAAAGGAAAAAATTCATCCTCTCTAGACAGCTGCTGCAAAATATCATTTTTGTAGTGGTTCAAAGCTTTGGAAATCTTCCCTCCATAGGAGCAGAGAGCACATAAACTACATGCTTTATTCTAGGAGGCTCCACTCTTTTCTATTTAAAAACCCCCAAACCAAGCCCAAAACAAAACCCAAAACCCAGAATGCTTTTGTAGAAACAAAACTTCCAGAGAGAGAGAGAGAGTTTAGAGCTTCCAGATTATATAAGAGCCCGTTATTTTCCAGTCTTTCCAGACTAAGCTCTGAGATCCACTATCTCTAAGTGTTTACATGATCTGTTCCTTTGTGCTATTGTCCACCACAGTGTCTCTAGTCACCTGCTGAAACTAAGTCATCAGATACAAGTTTATGGTCTTTCATGAGACCTTCTCTAATTCTCTTAATCAGAATTAATATTTTCTTCCCTTTGGTTCCCATAATTTAATTGTTTGTAATTCTGTTATGAAAAATAATTACATTGTCTTCTGTATTATGTTGAACCAAATGCAATTGCTATTTTTTTTGTAGATGAAAATGTTCACTTTCATATGCTTCAACTTACTATAATTAACTTGTAGAATTCTGAATGCACACACACTCATATACACCTGTTAGGTAGAATCTGTGCCTGGTTAACTTCTGAAACTCCCATGATCACGAGTCTGGTTAACTTCTGAATCTTGGCCAAAGATGTCCTTCAATTTATTTGTTGAACTGAACTAAATAAAATAAAAATGGAAAGCATGTTGAGGAAATAGAATAATATAAATCAACTCTCTTCCCCAGATAACTCACAGATTGCATATGCCTTGCAGTTCAATTGAATAGGAACAAAAGACTCTGAAAAGGAGGTTTTGAATTTCAGAGAAATTGGGAGACTTCAACTCAGTGCTCTGATACGTTAATTTAAGTAGAGCGCATCAAGAGAATTTGAAGTAATCAGATTTCAGATTTTAAATATGCTAGTTATAAGCAAGGAAGCTATTGTATTACGGATGGGCTCCGTGTGTGTGTGTGTGTGTGTGTGTGTGTGTGTGTGTGTGTGTGTGTGTGTACTATTTCTATTTCATTTTTTAAATCAACCCAATTTGGGGTGAAATCTGTAATAAATTGAGCATAAGACAAAGTCTCCCTGGTCCCGAAACAATTGGTCTGATTGATTTGGCAGACTAAACTGACTGTTGTGCTCTTTTACCTGCCCATAATCCTGCTGACTGGGTCAATTGTCGAGCTAGGACTGGGTCTGGAGCTCACAGAGTCCTCAGGCCTGTTGTCCGGGCTGGGTCAACAGACCCCTCGCACACAGGTCTATGAGCTAGGTAACTGGCAAAAAGGCCCTTGGAAGCTGTAGGTTTGAGAGCATGGCTGTGTGGGTGGATGCCCAAGGCAGTCGCCAGCCAAGCTGTGGTGCTGCACATGTGCACTAACTCCACCCCCCCAATTTGCTTACAAAGAATGCACTGCACCACCCCCAACCATACCTAAGGTGAGGGGGCCTGATTAAATTATTCTATTTTCCCAACACTGACAATAGACAATGTTTTGTCTGTTTGTTTATTTTGTGCGATAAAGACACAATAGGGAAATCACATGGTATCTTCATATTGTTATATTTTTATATTGAGATTTAATGAAATCATGTTCAAAAAGCCAGGCAGCTTTAAAATCAATAAACTATTTTTTTGAATTTGTTAATTTTTCTGTGTAGACCTGTTCAGCAGATGCATCTGGATTATGCCAATGGTATTTTTGTTACATATCTGCCCAAAAGACAATAGCACTAGTGATCCAGACAGGAGTGTCTTATAGATTTGACATATCTGACATAAAGTTTGAACTCAAAGTCTCTGAATTTTCAGTTTAGATCTTGGTCTCAAACTGTGGCCACACAGAGTATGAGTTTAATTGTGTAAGAGAATGTTCATACTTTGTCTTGGGGCAGCTATACATTACCCCATGAGGCCATGGAAAGAATATTGCATTAACTATCAAGAGTGGGCTCTGTGACATGTTGCCCAGATTTTCCTTCAGGAATGAAGGACTTATTCTCCAGCTGCTGCAAATGGTATGAACAGATGCCCCTCAGCTCACAGACACCCCTTAGCTCACCTCTTTGCTAAATGCCTTGGCCGAGATGACCCGCCTTGCTGAAGATCATGCCCCTTCCTGGAGAAGCCTGTATCCTACAAATGTCAATACAAAGGTTAAAAAAATAAAATAAAATAAAATAAAGGCCTGCCCTTTGCAAGCCACTCTGGACAAGAAGGGTCATCCCAGCTTCAGAGTTCCCTGAGGGGTTAGCTGAGGCCTTTGCAGAAACCAGCTTCTGCCTCTGCCCAATCCTGCTTTGTTCCCTTCCCTTTCCTTACACAGTGTTGATCCCAAGAGTTTTCCCAGTCGATTTCCCAGCTCATCTCTGTCTCAGAGCCTATTTTTGTAGAGCTCAACTTACAACAGTATCAAATTAGGAGAGAGGAATGATCAAGTTTAAAAACTGAAAGAGACTTGATCAAGACTTGAAGCTAAAGAAAATTCGCATATTACCAAGTCCTTCCATACTATCAATTAAGAGGCCCAGATGCCTTCAGTCAATTGCCCATAGTTGCCCAATACTATAGCATGAACTTAAATTCATAAGGCCTTATTGTTTTGGCCGCAGAGTAGATTAGAGCTTCTACTGTCCTTTGTGCTCCTGTTTAGCTGATTCCACTGTGAGGATACCTTTATGTGAGTATCTGATCTACAATTGCTCCTGCCAATCAGTTCAATTGAGTGATTTCCCAGGTCCAGAAAATTCTCCATAGACAATGTACAAATTTGGGCTTGAGTGTATCCTGAAATATTCAGAGTTGGGGCAAGAGTGGTTATAATTTTCTCTGGCCTTTGGAGTTTTACGGAAAAGACTTGAAATCCCCAAGTCCTTCCAGAGTGTTGTTGTCTGAATAGGAATAGAATCATAGTTAGATCATTTCATGCAGGCTGAGTTTTCTGGGTCCATCCTTGAAGGGATCCAATTCCCTGACTTGCTTTTGTGGTTTGCTTCAGGAGAGTGTACAACTGACTGGACCGCTGAAGAGTTTTTGTGTCCTGTGCATTTGAATGACCTCTACATATCATAGAGCAAGTAGTTCTGGGCTAGTACTGTTCTCAATGCCACTCTTTGTAAAAATGCACTCATCAGAGCCAAGCTCCCATTTCAAACTTGCTCTTCTTTTTTTCTTTGTGTTTTAATTTGAGACTTTTATAATTGTTTTGAAAAACTCTTATTAGTTGTTGTTTTAAAAATTAGCCCAACTATTCTGAATGGGCCAGTGTTTCTGTCCAGAGAAGTTTAAGAGAATAACCAAGCTTATCCTGAGTAGAATTGAGCTATCTGTTGCCATTGCTAGTTTGATCAAGCTAGTGAGTAGGACTGGGAATGCTGAGCCCAGAAAACAGAAGACGTGGGGACTTGGAAGAGTATGGAGAACATGGAGAAACATGATACCCTCTTTATATTTTTTTAGGTGTTACCTTTGAAAAGAGAAAGGAAATTAGTCTTTCCTATGTTTCTGAAGAAAGCAGGAATAGGATTAATGGGTGGATGTTAGAAGGAGGCGGAAGAAGCACTTTTTAACCAATGTCTTGAATTTACATGGGCCATTTTGCTAGATAATGTGTTCCATCTGGTGCAAGTGCTCAAGGATAATTGAGGTGTGTGCTTATTTGAGATATTTTGCCTTGGATAGAGAACCGGACTGGTAGACTGTTATGCTGGTGTTCCCTGTTGTTCATGTCTCCTGGTGTTCATGCCTGCGTGACCCTTTTCCTTACTGATGCTGAGCTCAGTCATGGGATTTGCTCTGGCCAGGGGTGCATTAGCAAGTGTGACCCAAGCGGAGGCTTGCTGAGTGCGAGTGCATCAAGCACATCATTTTGGGATGCTCCCTTCTGGAAGCCAGGTGCTGTGCTATGGAGAAGTGTGGTCTAGGCTGCTAATGGTGAGGGACTGTGGAGGAAGGCTGAGCTCCCAGGTGAATGCAGCTGTCTGAGTGATTTCAGTCTCAGTGCAGAGAGTAGAAAGATGACACAATCGAGCTTAGAATCATGAGAGATAATAAGTCGTTGTGGTGAGCCACTAAGTTTTCGGGTGGTTTATTATGCAGCAATATATAGACAGGAGTTACATCATCTCTGGGATCCCCTCCAATTCTTTTGCTCTACAACTAATTGTAAATAGTGGGGGAAAGAACTTGAATAAATGTAAAAACATAGGGGTACAAGCCAGGCTGTGGTATGCTGTGGTTCATTCCTCTGCCTTGGGGAAATGTACATTTAAATTATCTTTACTTAGTGACAATCCAATGAGTATATAAATATCTCCCACAAATACCCCACTTCATTCATCCTCCCTTGCTGACTAATCCCAATTGTCTGGCAAATAGTGCAGATATGGGGATGGTA
Organism: Cynocephalus volans; assembly: GCF_027409185.1. Taxonomy (NCBI): domain Eukaryota; kingdom Metazoa; phylum Chordata; class Mammalia; order Dermoptera; family Cynocephalidae; genus Cynocephalus; species Cynocephalus volans. Next base: position 11,219,885 of record NC_084472.1, on the reverse strand, counting down.
TCCAGGCTCCAAGTTAAAATGAGAATGAAGATTCCCAAATCTCCTCCACATCTTCACATTTCTGAATCTTCAGCAGATGTTAAATTCAATTTAATCAACATTGATTGATTTGAAACTTTCTTTTCTTATCTATTAAATAAGGTTTCCACAGTCATTTAGTGCGAGAAAAGAAAAAATTAAAGAGAATATAAATCAATGTGTGCATTTAAAAATAAATGTGATCAGATGTAGTATTTGTCTAACAATTAAAAAAAATAGCTATTGTCTGTTCTTCCTTTTCAAGAAATTCTTAATAGTCAAAGTTTATTTTTTGTCCTTTCCACTGGAATTTCAATCCAGCAGTATAAGGGAAAGGCACAGATCTACCTTGATGTGTTTGATTTATTTTGAATGTTGGCAAATTCATAGATCAGAGCAGCCATTTGATTTCAGCATAGCCTTTAGGAAAGTTTTTACACAAAGCTATGATAAGAGTAAAATCAACACACTGAAGTTTTCCTGTATAATGTACCTTCACTTATTTATTTTTTGGGCTGCAGTGAAAAGATACATTTGCTTTTGCTGTTAACTGTTTGCTGAAGGTTGGGTCATCGATACTTTCCCTAGCTCAGTCAGTCCATGTTTCGGAGGTCCTTAAAAATTCTGGTACAAACTGGCAATAAAAGTACGGATAGGAGTAGCGTGTGTGTTCAGTGAATTCACTGCTGATATAGTCAAGATACCGAACTCACCCCACGAAGCCGGTGTCTGCTGTTTCCTGGCTTTCAGCCGGATAAGCCCTATGCATCACCTTGCAACTAGAGCACCTGTCATCTCAAAGGAAGCAAAATGAGGGACCAAGGCTATTTCAGGGCATAGTCTTCGCTCCTTCTAGAAAAGTACCTTAAAACAGAGGCCCTGGTTCCAATGTGAAGAGCACTTCATGAGATAAACTGAAAAAGTACATTACAGCACATTTCACAGAGGGACTGTGAGGGGGCAATTGCTGAAATGATGATGAGAGGAAGCTGCTCCTTTCCTCATGTGTTAGTCAAGGACAGCGGTGATGTTGTTCTGTGCAGCCAACATTGGCATCAAGAGGCTCTGAGGGGTCACTAACACACTGGGGGCTGTCCAAGTCGGGGGTAGCAGCTGAAGATGTTCAGGACACAGGAGCAGGTGGGAAGGATGGTGGCCTTGGCTTTGGTCCCAGTCTGTTCCAGGAGAGAAGGCTCCAGCATGCAGCAGCATTGTGTGGACATTCTTGCAGAGTCATTTGGGGCCATGACAAACTACCTGTCCTAGAGTGCTTCTGTTCTCTTACAAGCTTACCTCCTGTAACCAGGTAAGAACCCCGTCACCAGTAACAAAGCACCACGGTCCTCGTTTCTTTCCTCTAGCCCCTTTCTGACTGAGCAAGAACTGCACCTGTTTGCCAACCTATTCCTAGGGTAGAGAGTGCAAAAGTTGGGGCTTTGTGAGTGTAAGTTTAGGGGGTGGGGGACTGAGGGGACAGGAACCATTGTTCATTAAAAAACTGGTCGAATAACAGCCTGGGCCAGAGCACACGGAACGGGGAGAAGTCCTGCACAGGAAGTGAAAGCTCAACAGAGATCACACACCCTGTGGTACGTGATCCACCAGCCCAGCAGAGTCCAAGCTGACCAGAAAGGTGGCTCCCCGAAGAAGCCCAAGACCTGAGGCAACCACAAACACAAGGCACTAGAGGCCAACTGAGCAGTCACGGAGGGAGCCATACCAAATTGGCAACCACAGCAACATCCTAGTTAGTCATTAGTCTCAAACCGGTGGTCTGTGCAACCCCCTGCCACAATGAATAAACACCAAAAAAAAGATACCAGAAATACAAAAAATCAAGAAAGTACACCACCAAAAGTTAATAAATCTCAAACTCTAGATCCTATAGAACAAGAAGCCCTTGAAATGACTGACAAGGAATTTCGAGTGATAATTCTAAGGAAACTGAATGAGATACAAGAAAACTCAGCTAGACATCATGATGAAATGAGGAAAAGTATACAGGATCTGAGAGGAAATGTACAAGGAAATCAATGTCCTGAAAAAAAATGTAGCAGAACTTGCTGAACTGAAGAAGTTATTCAGCGAAATAAAAAACACAACGGAGAGTTTAACCAGCAGGCTTGTCGAAGTTGAAGAGAGAACCTCTGAACTTGAAGATGGGCTGTTTGAAATAACACAAGCAGACAAAAAGAAAGAAAAAAGAATCAAGGACATGGAAGAAAATCTGAGAGAGATATCAGACAACCACTGCCATAAAAACCCAAGAAAAATCTAAACCCGCTAGTATAATAAAAATGGCATTCATGAAGAGAAAACAAGCTAACAAAAACACTATCTACAACCTAAGGAACCACCAAACAAAGAAAGCAAACAGTAAATCAGAAAGCAAGGAACAAAAGAAACCTAAGACAACCAAACAACCAATAAAATGCTAGGAATAAATCAACACCTTTCAATAACAACTCAATGTAAAAGGCTTAAATTCCCCAATTAAAAGACACAGACTGGCTGACCGGATCAAAAAGCAGGATCCAACTATATGCTGCCTACAAGAGACCCACCTCAGCCATAAAGATTCACACAGACTAAGAGTGAAAGGATGGAAAAAGATTTACCATGCAAACAGAAAAGTAAAACGAGCTGGAGTAGCTATTCTTATATCTGACAAAATAGACTTTAAACTAAAAACCATAAAAAGAGACAATGAGGGACACTACTTAATGATAAAAGGACTGATCCATCAAGAAGACATAACAATCATAAATATGTACGCACCCAATGTTGGAGCAGCCAGATTTATAAAACAAACTCTATTAGACCTAAAGAAGGAAATAGACACTAATACCATAATAGCAGGGGACCTGAACACCCCACTGTCAATATTAGACAGATCATCAAGGCAAAGAATCAGTAGAGAAACACAAGATCTAAACAAGACTCTAGACCAATTGGAATTGGCAGATATCTACAGAACATTCCATCCAACAACCTCAGAATATTCATTCTTCTCAGCAGCACATGGATCATTCTCCAGGATAGATCACATATTAGGTCACAAATCAAGTCTCAATAAATTCAAACAAATTGGAATTATCCCATGTATCTTCTCAGACCACAATGGATTAAAACTAGAAATTAATAACAAACGAAACTCTGGAAACTATACAAACACATGGAAATTAAACAGCATTCTACTTAATGACATATGGATCCAAGAAGAAATCAAGCAGGAAATCAAAAAATTTATTGAATCTAATGAAAACAATGATACATCATACCAAAACCTGTGGGATACTGCAAAAGCAGTATTGAGGGGAAAATTTATTGCATTAAATGCTCACTTCAGAAGAATAGAAAGATGGCAAGTGAACAACCTAACACTTCACCTTAAAGAACTAGAAAAACAAGAACAATCCAAACCTAAAGTTAGCAGACGGAAAGAAATCATTAAATCAGAGCAGAACTGAATGAAATTGAAAACCAAAAAACAATTCAAAAGATCAACAAATCAAAAAGTTGGTTTTTTGAAAAGATAAATAAAATTGACAAACCATTAGCATGGCTAACAAAAAAAAGAAGAGAGAAGACTCAAATAACAAAAATTAGAAATGAAAAAGGCGATATTACAACTGATTCATCTGAAATACAAGGAATCATTCGAGACTACTATAAACAACTATACGCCAACAAATTTGAAAATCTGGAGGAAATGGATAAATTTATGGACACACACAAGCTCCCAAAACTGAACCATGAAGATGTAGAAAATTTGAACAGACCAATAACAATAAAGGAGATTGAAGCTGTTATCCGAAGGCTCCCAACAAAGAAAAGCCCAGGACCAGATGGATTCACAGCAGAATTTTGCCAAACATTCAAAGAGGAATTGACACCAATTCTTTACAAACTATTCCAAAAGATTGAAACGGACGCAAATCTCCCAAACTCATTCTATGAAGCAAACATCATCCTGATACCAAAACCAGGTAAAAATATAACCAGAAAAGAAAACTACAGGCCGATATCCTTGATGAATATAGATGCAAAAATCCTCACTAAAATACTAGCAAACAGAATACAGCAACACATACGAAAAATTATTCATCACGATCAAGTGGGATTCATCCCAGGGATGCAAGGTTGGTTCAACATACGCAAATCAATAAATGTGATACACCATATTAATAAAGTCAAACACAAGGACCATATGATCATCTCTATAGATGCTGAAAAAGCATTTGATAAAGTTCAGCACTCATTCATGACAAAGACCCTCTATAAGTTACGTATAGAGGGAAAGTATCTCAACATAATTAAAGCCATATATGCCAAACCCACTGCCAATATCATCCTGAATGGGGAAAAGCTGAAAGCTTTTCCTTTAAGAACAGGAACTAGACAAGGATGCCCACTCTCACCACTCCTATTCAACATAGTGTTGGAAGTACTAGCCAGAGCAATCAGAGAAGAGAAGGCAATAAAGGGCGTCCAGACTTGAAAAGATGAAGTCAAACTGTCCCTGTTTGCAGATGACATGATCCTATATATCGAACAGCCTAAAACCTGTACAAAAAAACTCTTGGAATTGATAAATGATTTCAGCACAGTAGCAGGATACAAAATCAACACACAAAAATCAGTAGCATTTCTTTTCTCCAATAGTGAACATGCAGAAGGAGAAATCAAGAAAGCCTGCCCATTTACAATAGCCACCAAAAAAATAAAATACTTAGGAATTGAGTTAACCAAGGAGGTGAAAAATCTCTATAATGAGAACTACAAACCACTGCTGAGAGAAATTAGAGAGGATACAAGAAGATGGAAAGATATTCCATGCTCTTGGATTGGAAGAATCAACATAGTGAAAATGTCCATACTACCCAAAGTGATATACAAATTCAATGCAATCCCCATCAAAATTCCAAAGACATTTTTCTCAGAAATGGAAAAAACTACTCAGACATTTATATGGAACAATAAAAGACCACGCATAGCCAAAGCAATGCTGAGCAAAAAAAATAAAGCTGGAGGCATAACACTACCTGACTTTAAGCTATACTACAAATCTATGATGACCAAAACAGTATGGTACTGGCATAAAAACAGACACACTGACCAATGGAATAGAAAAGAGAATCCAGAAATCAACCCACACACTTACTGCCATCTGATCTTTGACAAAGGCACCAAGCCTATTCACTGGGGAAGGGACTGCCTCTTCAGCAAATGGTGCTGGGAGAACTGGCTATCCTTATGCAGGAGAATGAAACTAGATCCATACCCCTCACCGTATACTAAAATCAACTCAAAATGGATTAAGAATTTAAATATACACCCTGAAACAATAAAACTTCTTAAAGAAAACATAGGGGAAACACTTCAGGAAATAGGACTGGGCACAGACTTCATGAATACGACCCCAAAAGCACGGGCGACCAAAGGAAAAATAAACAAATGGGATTATATCAAACTAAAAAGCTTCTGCACAGCAAAAGAAACAATTAAAAGAGTTAAAAGACAACCAACAGAGTGGGAGAAAATATTTGCAAAATATACATCTGACAAAGGATTAATATCCAGAATATATAAGGAACTCAAACAACTTTACAAGAAGAAAACAAGCAACCCAATTAAAAAATGGGCAAAAGAGCTAAGTAGGCATTTCTCTAAGGAAGATATACAAATGGCCAACAGACATATGAAAAAATGCTCAATATCACTCAGCATCCGGGAAATGCAAATCAAAACCACATTGAGATACCATCTAACCCCAGTTAGGATGGCTAAAATCCAAAAGACTCTGAACGATAAATGCTGGCGAGGCTGCGGAGAAAAAGGAACTCTCATACATTGTTGGTGGGACTGCAAAATGGTGCAGCCTCTATGGAAAATGGTACAGAGGTTCCTCAAACAATTGCAGATAGATCTGCCATACGACCCAGCTATCCCACTGTTGGGAATATACCCAGAGGAATGGAAATCATCAAATCGAAGGTATACCTGTTCCCCAATGTTCATCGCAGCACTCTTTACAATAGCCAAGAGTTGGAACCAGCCCACATGCCCATCATCGGATGAGTGGATACGGAAAATGTGGTACATCTACACAATGGAATACTACTCAGCTATAAAAACGAATGAAATACTGCCATTTGCAACACCATGGATGGACCTCGAGAGAATTATATTAAGTGAAACAAGTCAGGCACAGAAAGAGAAATACCACATGTTCTCACTTATTGGTGGGAGCTAAAAATTAATATATAAATTCACACACACACACACACACACACACACACACACACAACCGGGGGGGGGGGAAGAAGATATAACAACCACAATTATTTGAAGTTGATACGACAAGCAAACAGAAAGGACATTATTGGGGGAGGGAGAAGGGAGGGAGGTCTTGGTGATGGGGAGCAATAATCAGCTACAATGTATATCGACAAAATAAAATTGCTAAAAAAAAAAAAAAAAAAGGAAAATACAAGCCAGAAGCTTGGCAACATCCACGTGGTGTTAGTTTCTGCAGGCTTGCAGAATGCCAGAGCAGCGGTGGCTTGGGATACTCCATGATGATTTCCAAGGATATACTTACTGAAAAGCATGGGTACCTAAGAAGAGACCTGTCATGGGGTGGATTCACTGCATTCAGCCTTTGCTAGAGCAATGCCAAGAAGAAATGTGGAGTCAGAGTTGCAGCAGGAATACCCCTATAGTGCCATGCCTAGTGGAGCCATAGGTCATGGAGATCCCAGACCTATGAAGCATGCAATGCCAGCCTGCAAGAGCTGAAGCATCACCTGAGATTAGGAAAGCCATAGAAGCAGAGCTTCCTGAGGACTTGGGGACCCAACCTCCACACCAGTGTGCAGACGATGTCAAGCATGTAGTCAAGATACATGATTCACCAGCTGTAAGATTTAATGCCTGCCCTGCTGGGTTTCAGACATGTTTGGGATCTGTTATTCCCTTCTTCTGTCCTATTTCTCCCTTTTTTGAATGAGAATATGTACCCTATGCTTGTCCCACCACTGTATCTTGGAATATATAACTTGTTTTGATTTCATAGATGGGTCTTTGAACTTTGAACTATTGATTTGAAACAAGTTAAAACTTTGGGGACAAAATGAATATAATATATTTGTGTATGAAAAGGATGTGAGTTTTGAGGTGGTCAGGGACAGAATGCTGTTGATTGGATGCCCTTGCAACGTCATTTAGGCTTAATCCCTACTGTTAACTGTTAAGGGTAGGAAATCCTTATTATGATAATTGATAGGTGGGGTCTTGAAGAAGTGATAGATTGTAGGACCATGCCACAGTGAATGTATTAATAATGGTGGTCAGGGGTGTGGTTCTGGGGGCTTTAAAAGGAGAGCATGAGAAGCTATCTTGCTCTCTCTGCTCTGCCATTTTCTGCCATGTGAGTGGTGGTACTGTTACCACCAAGGCTTTCACCAGATGTGTTCCCTGGACTTTGGACTTTCCAGCCTCTGAAACCATAAACAATAAATTTCATTTTCTTTATAAAAAAAAAAAAAAAAAAACTGGTCGAAGTTTATACACCTCCCAAAGAGATATCAGATGGCAGATTCTTTGCTATCACATATTATTAAACTCAAGTTGATCTGTGTCTGAGGGGAAGTGTGCTATTTTAAATGTAGTGTTTTATAAGAAGGTATACTAAAGGAATATTAAAAATGTCTTGAAAAGAATAAAATAGCTAATATTTATTGAGTGCTTACTTTTCTCCAGACACTTTACATTTATTAACTAAATTATTTTTCTAATAAATCTATAAGGTAGATCCTGTTATCATCTATATTAATAGCTGAGGAAATAGAAGTGAAAAGACATCATGGAGCTTGTCTAAGAAGGCTGCAGACTAAAGATGCCACAAATTCTTTGAAACTCTCCCATTGAGAGAAGAAGTCCCATTATCCTGGGAGAGAACAGGTTCGTCCATTTCTCAGTAGGTGTCAGAGAATGAGGAGGAACTTCAGTTGCACCAGGAGCTGAGTATGGTTTGCCAAAGGGTTTTACAGGGTCTGTGGTGGAAAGTTGATTCATATGGTGACCAAGTGGGGACGTGCAGACATGCTTGAGTGTTTCAAATAATCATCAAGGAATTTCCCAAGTGGAAGTTGACCAGCGACATACTTCATTCTCCATGGGTTCAGTTCCTGTTATCCTCAAATAAAATCAGCAGAGACCACACACCCTGCAGTACCCCCCCATGATCCAGCAGCCCGGCAGAGTCCAAGCTGACCAGAGAGGTGGCTCCCCGGAGAAGCCCAAGACCCGAGGCAACCCCACACACAAGGCACTAGTGGCCAACAGAGCAGTCACGGAGGTAGCCATACCAAATTGGCAACCACAGCAACATCTTAGTTAGTCATTAGTCTCAAACCTGTGGACTGAGAAACCCCCTGCCACAATGAATAAACATCAAAAAAAAGATACCAGAAATACAAAAAGTCAAGAAAGTACACCACCAAAAGTTAATAAATCTCAAGCTCTAGATCGTATAGAACAAGAAGCCCTTGAAATGACTGACAAGGAATTTCGAGTGATAATTCTAAGGAAACTGAATGAGATACAAGAAAACTCAGCTAGACATCATGATGAAATGAGGAAAAGTATACAGGACCTGAAAGAGGAAATGTACAAGGAAATCAATGTCCTGAAAAAGAATGTAGCAGAGCTTGCTGAACTGAAGAATTCATTCAACAAGATAAAAAACACAACAGAGAGTTTAACCAGCAGGCTGGCAGAAGTAGAAGAGAGAACTTCTGACCTTGAAGATGGGCTGTTTGAAATAACACAGGAAGACAAAAAAAAAAGAAAAGAGAATTAAATGCATTGAAGAAAATCTGAGAGAGATGTCAGACAACTTTAAGTGCTCAAATATCTGAGTCACAGGTATTCCAGAAGGGGAAGAAAAAGGAGATTGCATTGAAAACATATTCAACAAAATAGTGGCAGAAAACTTCCCAGGTATAGAAAAAATCACAGATCTTCAGATCCAGGAAGCTCAACGATCTCCAAATATATTCAACCCAAAAAGGTCTTCTCCAAGACATGTTAAAGTCAAATTGGCAAAACTCATAGACAAAGAGTGAATCTTAAGAGCTGCAAGAGAGAAGCGTCAAATCACCTATAAGGGAGCCCCAATCAGGCTAACATCAGACTTTTCATCACAAACCCTAAAAGCTAGAAAGGAATGGGATGATGTATTCAAAATGCTAAAAGACAGAGATTGCCACCCAAGAATACACTACCCTGTAAGGCTATCCTTCCAAAATGAAGGGCAAATAGTATATTTCTCAGACAAACAAAAACTGTGGGAGTTCACCACCACATGACCACCCTTACAAGAAATTATCAAGGGAGTACTGGGTTTGGTTCCTGAAAAATAACTACCACTGCACTAAAAACCCAAGAAAAATCAAAACCCACTAGTATAATAAAAATGGCATTCATGAAGAGAAAACAAACAAACAAAAATGCTATCTACAACCTAAGGAACCAACAAACACAGAAAACAAACAGTAAATCAGAAAGCAAGGAACAAAAGACACCTAAGACAACCAAACAATCAATAAAATGCAAGGAATAAATCAACAGTTTTCAATAGCAACTCTTAATGTAAAAGGCTTAAATTCCCCAATGAAAACACACCGACTGGTTGACTGGATTAAAAAGGAGGACCCAACTATATGCTGCTTACAAGAGACCCACTTCACCCATAAAGACTCACATAGACTAAGAGTGAAGGATGGAAAAAGATTTACCATGCAAACAGAAAAGAAAAATGAGCCGGAGTAGCTATTTTTATATCTGACAAAATAGACTTTAAACTAAAAACCATAAAAAGAGACAATGAGGGACACTATGTAATGATAAAAGGATTGATCCATCAAGAAGACATAACAATCATAAATATGTACGCACCCAATGTTGGAGCAGCCAGATTTATAAAACAAACTCTATTAGACCTAAAGAAGGAAATAGACACTAATACCATAATAGCAGGGGACCTGAACACCCCACTGTCAATATTGGACAGATCATCTAGGCAAAGAATCAGTAGAGAAACAGAAGATCTAAACAATGCTCTAGACCACTTGGACTTGGCAGATATCTACAGAACATTCCATCCAACAACCTCAGAATATTCATACTTCTCATCAGCACATGGATCATTCTCCAGGATAGGACACATATTAGGTCACAAATCAAGTCTCAAAAAATTCAAAAAAATTGGAATTATCTCATGAATTTTCTCAGACCACAATGGATTAAAACTAGAAATTAATAACAAATGAAACTCTGGAAACTATACAAACACATGGAAATTAAACAGCATTCTACTTAGAGACATATGGGTCCAAGAAGAAATCAAGCAGGAAATCAAAAAATTTATTGAAACTAATGGATAAATTTCTGGACACACACAAGCTCCCAAAACTGAACCATGAAGATGTAGAAAATCTGAACAGACCAATAACAATAAAGGAGATTGAAGCTGTTATCAGAAGGCTCCCAACAAAGAAAAGCCCAGGACCAGATGGATTCACAGCAGAATTTTACCAAACATTCACAGAGGAATTGACACCGATTCTTTACAAACTATTCCAAAAGATTGAAACGGACGCAAATCTCCCAAACTCATTCTATGAAGCAAACATCATCCTGATGTCAAAACCATGTAAAGATATAATCAAAAAAGAAAACTACAGGCAGATATCCTTGATGAATATAGATGCAAAAATCCTCACCAAAATACTAGCAAACAGAATACAGCAACACATACGTAAAATTATTCACCACGATCAAGTGGGATTCATCCCAGGGATTCAAGGTTGGTTCAACATGTGCAAATCAATAAATGTGATACACCATATTAATAAAGTCAAACACAAGGACCATATGATCATCTCTATAGATGCTGAAAAAGCATTTGATAAAATTCAACACTCATTCATGACAAAGACCCTCTATACATTAGGTATAGATGGAAAGTATCTCAACATAATTAAAGCCATATATTATAAACCCACTGCCAACATCATCCTGAATGGGGAAAAGCTAAAAGCTTTTCCTTTAAGAACAGGAACTAGACAAGGATGCCCACTCTCACCACTCCTATTCAACATAGTGTTGGAAGTACTAGCAAGAGCAATCAGAGAAGAGAAGGAAATAAAGGGCATCCAGATTGGAAAAGATGAAGTCAAACTGTTTGCAGATGACATGATCCTATATATTGAACAGCCTAAAGCCTCTACAAAAAACCTCTTGGCGTTGATAAATGATTTCAGCACAGTAGCAGGAAACAAAATCAACACACAAAAATCAGTAGCATTTCTTTTCTCCAATAGTGAACATGCAGAAAGAGAAATCAAGAAAGCCTGCCCATTTACAATAGCCACCAAAAAAATAAAATATTTAGGAATTGAGTTAACCAAGGAGGTGAAAAATCTCTATAATGAGAACTACAAACCACTGCTGAGAGAAATTAGAGAGGATACAAGAAGATGGAAAGATATCCCATGCTCTTGGATTGGAAAAATCAACATAGTGAAAATGTCCATACTACCCAAAGTGATATACAAATTCAATGGACTCCCCATCAAAATTCCAATGACATTTTTCTCAGATATGGAAAGAACTATCCAGACATTTTTATGGAATAATAAAAGACCACGCATAGCCAAAGCAATCCTGAGCAAAAAAAAAAATAAAGCCGGAGAGATAACACTACCTGACTTTAAACTATAGTACAAAGGTATAATAACCCAAAGAGTATGGTACTGGCATAAAAACAGACACACTGATCAATGGAATAGAGAATCCAGAAATCAACCCACACACTTACTGCCATCTGATCTTTGACAAAGGCACCAAGCCTATACACTGGGGAAGAGACTGCCTCTTCAGCAAATGGTGCTGGGATAACTGGATATCCATATGCAGGGGAATGAAACTAGACCCATACCTCTCACCATATACTAAAATCAACTCAAAGTGGATTAAGGATTTAAATATACACCCTGAAACAATAAAACTTCTTAAAGGAAACTTAGGAGAAACATTTCAGGGAATAGGTCTGGACACAGACTTCATGAATACGACCTCAAAAGCATGGGCATCCTAAGGAAAAATAAACAAATGGGATTATATCAAACTAAAAAGCTTCTGCACAGCAAAAGAAACAATTAACAGAGTTAATAGACAACCAACAGAGTGGGAGAAAATATTTGCAAAATATACATCTGACAAAGGATTAATATCCAGAATATATAAGGAACTCAAACAACTTTACAAGAAAAAAACAAGCAACCCAGTTAAAAAATGGGCAAAAGAGCTAAGTAGGCATTTCTCCAAGGAAGATATACAAATGGTCAACAGACATATGAAAAAATGCTCAACATCACTCAACAACCAGGAAATACAAATCAAAACTACACTGAGATACCATCTCACCCCAGTTAGGATGGCTAAAATCCAAAAGACTATTAACAGTAAATGCTGGCGAGGTTGCGGAGAAAAAGGAACTCTCATACATTGTTGGTGGGACTGCAAAACGGTGCAGCCTCTATGGAAAATGGTATGGAGGTTCCTCAAACAATTGCAGATAGATCTCCCATATGACCCAGCTATCCCACTGCTGGGAATATACCCAGAGGAATGGAAATCATCAAGTCGAAGGTATACCTGTTCCCCAATGTTCATCACAGCACTCTTTACAATAGCCAAGAGTTGGAACCAGCCCAGATGTCCATCATTGGATGAGTGGATACGGAAAATGTGGTACATCTACACAATGGAATACTACTCAGCTATAAAAACGAATGAAATACTGCCATTTACAACAACATGGATGGACCTTGAGAGAATTATATTAAGTGAAACAAGTCGGACACAGAAGGAGAAATGCCACATGTTCTCACTTATTGGTGGGAGCTAAAAATAAATAAATAAATTTACACATACACACACACAGACACACACACACACACACACACACAAACCGGTGGGGGGGGAAGAAGATATAACAACCACAATTCCTTGAAGTTGATACGACAAGCAAACAGAAAGGACATTGTTGGGTGGGAGGGGGTAGAGGGAGGAGGGAGGGAGGTTTTGGTGATGGGCCACAATAATCAACCCCATTGTATATGGACAAAATAAAATTAAAAAAAATAATAATAAAAAGAGAAGAAGTCCCCTCCCCTTGAACCTCTGTGTCTGTTTGGACTAATAGAATACAGCAGAAGTGACACTTTGCCAGTTTTGGGGTCCAGGCCTTAAGGTTTGTCAACCACTTCTTGTCTCTTGAGACACTCATTGTCCTGAGTCACCACATAGAAACCTCAAGGTCATCCTGTTAGGAATAGGCCTAAAGCAGTCTAGTGGAGGGTAGAGAGACTGATGTCTAGTGAATCCCCACTGTCACAGCTACAGCTCCCAGCTGCCTGAGCCACCTGGCTGAAGGCCCAGACATCATGGCCCACAGATGAGCTTGTCCTGCTGTGCCCTGTCACAACTCCTGACTCACAGATTCACAAGTAAAATACATGATTATTATGTTAAGCCACAGAGTGTTGAGGCAATTTGTTATACACAGTCGTAGATCAGCAGACCAATCACACAGCTGTTCCGTGGACGCAAAGGATTTGGCCCAAGTGATCAGGCTGCAGAGCGCATATGTGTGACGAGTAGTCCATGGAATGTGTCTAAGGCACCCAGCAATGTGCTCCAGGGGGGCTGTTCCCTTAGCCTGTTTTGTTTTCATCTGAAGCCCCTGTTGTCACCTGACATGTCAGACACTGTGTGCATGCTGTCCCTCTCTCACTACGCAAGGGCAGAGGTTTGCCTGAACTGTTCACTGCTGTACTCCCAGCACCTGCAATAGGGCCCGGCACCACGTAGACACTCCAGCGATTTTTGAATGACTGAAGAGATGATAAAAATATTTTACTTGAAAGTGAGTAAAATGGAAAATGCCTTTTGCTTCAGTCACTTGAGACATTCTGAGTAGCTATTCTGGTTTCCTCTTTGGGGAGGAGAAAGAGAAGGATTAGAGAGAGAAGGTTCTGTGAATAAAATGGACAATATATTAACCTCATCAGACAATTACCAGAGTTTAACCTGGGCTAGGAAAAGGCCAGAACGGCAAATGGTAAAAAAGCCATTGTGAGGAGCCCCATGTTATTGAAGACGATATTTTTTCTGGTCACAAATCTGATAGTGAAATCCGCAGAGAGGATGTGGAAAGGAGAATGATCCCACCAACGGGAGCCACTCCCTGGGGGCGACCCAAATGTGGTGCGATGCTACGTAGATGGCCGCTCAGAGTTACACTGGTTGAGGTAATTAAATAGGCCAAAATAAATCAAGCAAGAAAATTATATTGTTGGTTATAGACGAAAGATAAGGTAACTAGACCTTTCTAGGAATCCTAGAGCAAAGATTGACCTCTACAGATTCTGGTGAGGTATTTAGGAAAATAAATCTATTTAGATATAGCAGATAGTAAGGTGAAAGCATCACATAAAATGAGGTCCTGTTATTATAGCATAGCGCCAAAAAGGTTTTAAGGGTGATTTAGAGGAGATGAACTGTTCAAGTCAGCAAATACCTCCACATACGGCCTCTCTCAGTCAAGTGTCTGCTGTCTGCTTGTGTGTTAATAGTCCATCTGGCTTCCAGAAGAAAGGGTTAAGCCTGAATGACAGAACAGATTTAAGGGCTTTAATGAATAATAGAAAGAATAAAATGATGTCACTGAAGAGTTATCAGTTTCTAAATCAAATAAGGAGGCTGAAGTCAGACCAACACGAAATATATTCGGGTAGGTGTGCTGTGGTGGGAAACCGCTCTCCACATGGTGCTGGCGAGGACTGAGCTCCCACAGGAAATTTAAACATAGCACATGTTTCATGATGTGAGCCTTAGAATTGTTCCCCAGACTTGGCACATAAAACCAAAATTGTTGTGTTATTCTAAAATAAAGAAGAGAATCACTTCCTCTAAACACAAATAGCCAATTCAGCACTTCTGAGAAAAGAGAAGTTGGGTACTATTCATTTGGAGAACTGAAAGCCAAAGCTTTATGGTTACTTTACTTAATGAATTAAGTTAACTTTTTTCTTGATTATGTAAGTCGTGTCAAATATTATAAAGTCAATCATGAAGCATAGATCATAAGAAGTGCCATGTGTTTCAGTGGTTCTGTGGTCTTGATAAGCTTTGGTGAGGTGGAAATGTCAGTAAATTGGGCAAAGAATTGGGAATTGATTTACCAGACAACTGCATTAGCCATATTTGTTTATTTACTGCCATTAGAGTATCTTAACAGTGCAGATTCTCTTCCATTCATTTCATTTGTTTTATTTAATCTCCAAAAGACAAAGGCCAATGAAATTGTTTTTAAAATGAATATAGTGAAATTCTATTATGAAAACATAATTTTCATGAATATATTTCCATGAATCTTTTAAAGTGGTGGTGACTTGTAGTGTTTTATGTTTTACCAGGATAAAATTGGCATATAATTGCAATAACTTTTCATAATCTTATATTCTGTATTCTTTACAGATTAGTAGTTGCTATTGCTCAGAAAGAAAACAAAAAGCCTACTTGAAAAGAAATTTGCTGCATTTGATTTTTTAGTGTGAACAATTATAGCTCAATTCATTGTGGATACTACTTAATAATCCATTAAATTCTATAGCTTTGGGGGCTGAGTAATGGTAATAGCAGCCAACTATTACCATATACCATTACCATATACATTACCATACCATACCATATACATTACCATATAGAAGGACTGTGTGCTTCTAGGTGCTTGGCACTGTTTCACTTGTATTACTTTATTAACTCATTTGATCCTTATATTGTAGATGAGAATACGCAGGCACAGAGCTGTTAGGTAACTTGGCTGAAGTCAGGAGCAAGTATGTGGCAGAGCTGGAATTTGAGTACAGGCGGTCTGACTCCCCCGACTGTGCTCATAACCAACAGGCTATGCTCCTTCTCAAACACTGTCTGGCATGGTGGGAATTTTGCATTTTGCCTCCTAGTCCTTTCAACTGTATTGCTACATCACTGTAGAAATAGTACCAGTTGATCTACTAAACAGCAAAGACATTTTCTGTTAGGCTTTTCAAGCAAAAAAAAAAACAACAACAACAAAAAAAAACCCAAAACAAAAACAAAAAATTAAACTATTATGCCTGGTTTCAAAGGTGACTTGTAGAAAATGGATTTCTTTAGGTTAATATGAAGTCGAAGCCAAGGTGGACGATGAAGTTGGGGGTGGGGGTGGGGTGGGGGAGATGGCTTACCCGGAGGAGCTTGTCGTAAAGAAATTGATTCCAAGTGATGCTTTAGAGTTGCAGTATAGTCCTTATGTTTCCCTGCTTCCTGTAATGACTGTTAATAAAAATAAGCAGGCCTGTTCTGGAGTCTTGGTTGCTATGTGAAGCTCTAAGGAGTATTGATAAGATAAAATATAAGTATTACTGCTTTTTCACAGATGGAGAAATTGAAGAATAGAATTGGCTTTGAGGTGTTAAGAGAAATCAGAGGCTAAGCCAGACGGAGAAACAAAAATTTTGAAGTGTATAAAATTAGAGCTGGACAGATTAGGAGATTATAGTGGGCAGCCATCTCATTTCATAGATGAGAAAATGAGGTGGTTTTATAGATTTTCTTTCTTTCTTTCATATGAATGTATCTGTGTTCTTATATATATACCTTACCTGTTTGCCCAAACCGACAAAAACAAGCATAGTACAGTAGGACTTTTATAAGTTAGGGAATTATGGTGAAGAGGAAATAAAGGTCGGAATGATCAGCCAATGACAGGTGTAGTTAGAACACAAAATGCACCTTATGAGGTGCACAAACACTGGTAGGGGACTGTGAATTTGGCTCTCAGATTTCTAGTGCCAACGCTAAGAAAGAAACATAAGCCACAACATCGATGGGATAAAGCCACCGGTTTTTCAGAACATGCACAATTACTCCTGGTTCTGAACCTGGAGAAAATTTATTCTAAGGAGCTCATAGAGAGGCTTGTTAAGAAAATGAATAATATCTTCAATAAATAAACACCACAGACTTCACAGGACTGTTTCTTTACCTTTCCTCTGTGCAGGCTGTTGGTAGAATGAATCAGTACAGTTTTCGCGGAACTGCAAAGCAATGCAGTCCACTTAAGACGGTATCTCGTGATCCTCTCAAGGATGAATTTTCAGATTTTAAAGGAGTGAATACACAGCATATAATTCAGCTAATTCTGTAAAGTACATTTTTTTTCTCTCAATCAAGCTCTTAGTAAGTATTAAGTAGCAGTGAGTTTGACATTACCCTCGCAAACAAGTGGGGGCGTGGGCAGTCTGTGTTGCTTGTTAAATGTGGACCCATGTACTAATAGACATTGATAGTTCTCTGAACTTGGGGGAGGCTGGCCATAATCTTTATAGGAGCTCTTGTATTCTCCTTTGCACGTATTTCCCTCAGTCTAATATTTATATTTTGTCTTTTTGTTACTGTATTTTTCCATGTAGAATTAGGAGTTTGCATGTGCCACAAAGTGATGGGCTGAGCAAGTACTGAGGAGTAAGCCAAGACTTTCCCTAAAAATATTTTTGAGTTTATTCCAGCACATGAACAGATGGGTGACCGAGGCCCCCAAAACATGGCCACAAGAATTTTAGTTTGGAACAATTTCATAGTGGGTGTTAACAAATGCCCACTGTCGCCATAAAAATAAACCTCAGGAAGAGATCCATAGAACATCTAAACTTCGATCAGTGTAACTTCCTTCAGAATGCCCCAAAATAAAATGGTCACAAAATGTAACCATGTACAACCAGGTATAAGTCCACACCGGCTGCTCCTGTGGTGACCATATGTCCTGGTTGTCTGGATAGTCCTGGATAAGCCTGCTATCCTGGCATGATTGTTAATAACTACCTCTTTTATCATCAAAAGTGTGCTGGCTCCTCTAATGCCTTTTGGTAATGGTGGCTAAGGCTAGGACAAGGCTAATGTCTGGAGTCCTGTCAGCATAGCCAATTGTAGTGCTCTTAATCCTGTTTGTGATGCCAATTGTAAAGCTAGGTGACCACGCCAGTTGTCAGGCTCTTTTACCTGCTGGTAATCCTGCCAACTGGGCCGATTGTTGAACTACGGCTGGGTCTGGAGCTCCCAGACCCCTCAAGTCCATTCACAGACTGGGTCACAAACCCTTCATACACCTGGCTGGGTCACCAGACCCCTTACACGCAGGTCTATAAGCTAGGTAACCAGCCAAAAGGTCCCTGGAGCCATAGGTTGGAAAGCACGGCTGCTCAGGGCAGATGCCCAAGGCAGATGCCCACCTGCCTGCTTCACTAACTCTCTTTCTCCCCGCCCCCAACACAAGAATAGGAACAAAGCTCAAAAGATATATTGGCGCGCATGCGCACTAACTACACACACACACACACACACACACACACACACACACACACACACACACACACACACACACACACACACACACACACACACACACACACACACACACACACACACACACGCTTACAGAGGATGCAGAAGCACACCCAACTGGACCCGAGGCGAGGGCCCTGACCAAACTACTGTATTTTCCCAACAGTAATATTTTTAATTTTACAAAAAAATGTTATGTTAATGTGAAGTATTTTCCTAGAAATTTTGCTTTCATACTTACTAATTCTCCCTCTTGCCTTTTTGGAGAAACAAGAATGACCATTAAAAAAATCTTAAAATGATCCAAATTTTAATTTTAACCTGATGTTGAGCACCTTTAATTTGTGCGTGTGTGTGTGTGCCTGCAAGGATGTGTATGTGTGTTGCATTAATTTAAACCGTAGAAGAATTCCAAGGATGTAAAGACTCATTGCCTTGTAAAGGTCCTGGGATTGTACCTTTCTCTCTCAAGAGGGAATTAAACCAAACAAAATACTTCTGTTGGAAGGCTTATATTGACCTTATTATATGTTATCCACTAAATGTTAAATAAAAGTATAACTTCTGGCATATGTGCGAGAAAGTGTCCTGGCTTGGATGATAAGTTAAATGACCACACTATGATTCTTTATATGATTCTTGTTTTGGGAGTCAATGTGGAGGAGAAGTCTATACAGGCTGTATAAACTATTTTAAACAATGGCCATTGGTAAAAACTAATGTGCTGTACTTTGTGTAGAATACAAACCTGAGAAACCAAGCCTTCCAATTTATTGATGAAAGCGTGCCACATCCTTAGAAGAACCATTAAGTCATTAATTAGTAGACAGAGAGGGTGGCTCTTTAAAACAATAAAGAGTATATTCTGGGTATTACTAAATCATGAGAATACACAGGGAAGAATTTGAGCCTGTAAATTGAAGTGTTCTTTGAACAATTCTGAAGGAAAAAAATCTTCCCCCAAGAGCTTTATAGAGATTGAGCTTTTAAAAAATAATGAGCCCTACAGTATGAGGAAGTAGTGTCCTGACACAATCAGAGAGCTGGCTGGGTGGGATTCGCAAAGTTCAGAGCAATTGACCTTGGCCTGTCCATCTAGGACAGGCGTGCGTCTTAAACATAAACTTGAACGAGACTTCCCATGATCTTTTCCACCAGTTTATATCGCTAGTAACTCATTTCCCATTAAGCCTACTGCTACATTTAGGGGTCAGAGTCAGGCCCTTCCACAAGGATTTATTTACCCAATTTCTTTCAAGGCACAGAAATTTAAAATTACAGAGACTGATCCTGACTCCAAGTACTGTGGTTCAGTTTTCTTGCCCAGATGCTAATACGTCTGTAACTGTGACTGTGCTAAAAAATGAAGCAATGCATACAAATTAAATCGTTTCCATTGGTGGAGAAACCACTTGTAATCACTTTTCTAAAAACCCTGAGAACTTCTCCAACTTTAGGTTGAATCCATGGGTGGAAAAACCACTTGTAATCACGTTTCCAAAAACCCTGAGGACTCCTCCAACTTCAGGTGGAATCAATGAACCATCCTTTGAGTGATCACTGAATCTTCTCTATACATCTGTTATTTATATCAGCTACCATCACACATTAAGACATTTATTTGTGTATCCATCTCCCCTCGAAAACTTTGAATTCCCCAGTGTGACAAACTGCATTTCTAGTGCCTAGAACAGAGTCTGTGTTAGTAAATGAAGAACGTGTTATATCCATTTATCTGACAATTTTTAAATACGAACATTTTTTTTTAAAGAAAAAATGTCCAAAAAATTATGACGGACATCTGTCATTCATATTTACTAAATGTAAATTGTTCATGTTTGGTACAGATAATTTTATTTTTAAAGAAATAAAACTTCACAGCTATAGATAGCTAAGGGTAGCCTTTCCATCCCATTCCTTTTACTTCCCAGAGACAAACACATCCTGGAGTTGGTTGTGCAATTCTTGATACTTTTTAAGAAATTTTACTCGAATGTCTGTATGTTCACAAAAACAGTATTGTTCAAAGTGTTTTCAAATTTTGCAAGGGTAATATTCTGTAAATGCTTTTACAACTTGCTTTATTGATTTCCTATTTTGTTTTCAATATTCATCTGTATTGACACCTGCAGATCTAATTAGTTCATACTAACTGCTGCAGAGTGCTCTATCGTGTGACTCTACCACGGCTTATTTATCCGTTCAATTCCTGATAGACATCTGAAGGTTGTTTTCAAATTTTCCCAATTAAGAACAATGAAACAATAAACACCCTGGTGTATATCTCTTTGAGTGCCTATGTAAGTTTTTCTAGGCTATTTGAATATAAAGAGAAATTTCTGAATTTTAGGCTAATCATACCTTCAGCTCTCTGGTGTGGTGTACTAATTCACACCACCACCAGAAGTGTATAACCATTCCTATTCCCCCATCTCACCAATACTTGGTGTTATCAAGTTAAATTTTTGTGAATATGAGAGGTGTGTAATATCTCATTGTTCTAGTCTGAGTTTCACTGGCAACTAGTGGGATTGAAAATCTTTCCATTTGCTTGTTATACATTTGTGTTTCCTCTTCTGTGAATTGCCTGTTCATAACCTTTGCCCGTTTTTCTATTGGGTTATTTGTCTTTCATTATTGGGTTCTAGGCATTTATTTATTCATATGTTCGTGATCCAAATCCACTGTCAGTTACACGAGTTAGAAATACCTTTCCCAGTCTGTAGTTTGTATTTTAATTTTAATGGGTCTTTTGTCAGACAGATTTTAATGTAGCTGAGTTTCTCAATCTTTTCCTTTATTTTGTGGGTTTTCTTTTGCCTTATTTAAGATATCCTTTGCCACTTCAAAGCATAGAGACCCTGCATACTGTATTCCAGAATTTTTCATGTTTGTACCTTTAATAAACCTGGAACTAATTTTTTAGGTTGGTATAAAGCAAAGATCTAGTTTTATTTTTTCCATATGGATAGAATTTTTTTTTTCATAGCACCAGCCTCTCTCCACTGATTTGGAAGCCACATGTCATTAACCAAATTTAAATACAAATGTAGATCTAGTTTTTAGGTCTCAATTCAATTCTATCTCTATTTCTATTATTAATAATTTAAACTTTTTAATATGCTACATTACCTAGTAAGTCAAGTTTTCCTCCCTCTTATTCTTTAAAATTATCTTGACTGTTTTGGCCTCCTATTCTTTAATACGAGCTTCCGGATTATCTTTTCAAAATCAATAAAAAACTCACCATGGCTTGAAGATTAGAGTAATTTTATGAACAAATTTTGGAGGAATTATTACATCAAATCTCCATGTCTATGACCATGGTTTATTTATTCATGTACTTTTTTTCTTTAATAAAATCTTATAAGTTTCTTTTTGTCCCATAAAGGTCTGGAATATCTTTTGTGGGATTTATTTGCAATGGCCTTTCAATACTTGTTCATATTGTGAATGAGAATCTTTAAAAATTGTTTTCTAATTGGTTGTTTCTGATATATTAGAGTTCTATTTATTTTGATATATTGATTTTTTAAAAGTTGAAGTGAAATTAACATGACATAAAATTAAATATTTTAAAGTGCACCATTCAGTGGAATTTAGTACATTCACAATGGGGTAAAACTACCACCTTTACAAAGTTCTAACACATTTTTATTACCCCAAAGAAAACTCTATGCCCATTGAGCAGTCACTCGCCATTACCCACTACCCCTAAGCCCCTAACCACACATCTGCTCTTTGTCTGTTTGGATTTACCTATTCTATGCTAGACATTTCATATAAATGGAATCATACAGTATGTGACCTTTTGTGTCTGGCCACTTTCACTCAGCATATTTTCAAGGTTCATCCACGTCGCAGTGTATATTAGCACTGCGTTCCTTTTTATGGCTGAGTAACCTTCCTTTGTATGTATATACCACATTTGTTTATCCATTCATCACTTGATTGACATTTGGGCTTCCACCTTTTGGCTCTTGTGAATAATGCTGCTATGAACATTTAAGTACAACTACTTTTTTAAAGCCTATTTTCAATTATTTCATATGTATATCTGGGAGTGGAATTGCTGAGTCATATGGAAATTCTATGTTTGACTTTTTGAGGATCTGCTTAATTGTTTTTCATAGTGACTGACCCATTTTACATTCCCACCAGTGACGTATGATGCTTCCAATTTTTCCTCATCCTTGCCAACACTTATTTTTTTTTATGATGGTCACCCTAGTGGGTATGAAATTATTTCTCCTGTGATTTTGATTTGCATTTCTCTAGTGACTAGTGTTGCTGAGCTCCTTTTCATGTGCTTTTTGGTCATTTGTATATCACTGGTGACATGCCCATTTTTAATTGGGTTGTTCATCTTTACATAGTCTGGATACTAGGTCCTTATCAAATATATGATTTGCAAATATTTTCTCCCATCCTGTGTGTTGTCTTTTCACTTTCTTGGTAGCATCCTTTGATGCAGGAATGTTTTTAATTTTGATGAAGTCCAAGTTTATCTATTTTTTCTTTTGTTACTGGCACTTTTGGTGTCATGTCTGAGAATCCATCGCCAAATCCATGGTCATGAAGATTTACCCCTGTGTTTTCTTCTAAGAGTTTTATAGTGTTAGCTCTTATATGTAGATCTTTCTTTAGGTGTAGATTTATCAAATTCACTGTACAAATGACTCGATGTGCTTTTTCAATCTGATTCTCTTTTAAGCAGTATCTGCTATTTAGGTATTATATTTATTTTTAATTTTATGGCAAATTTTCTAAAGTTTTGTATAGTTGTTTATAGTACATGCTTCTTTCATTATATTTTTTATCCCATCTTTAATGTCATTTTATTTTAAATGTAATTATCTTACAGTGTTTTCCAGACTAGTGTATTAGGTCAACTTCCTGGTTTTGCTAATCCTCTTGGTTGTTGTGTTTGCTAACTCTCTCTCACCGTGAATCATCGTGTTGAGCAGTTGCTGATTTTTGCATTATGAATGTTTTCCAACTGGGCTTTTATTATTTTTCACCAGATCCTGTTTCTCTAGAGCTGTCTTATGTTTGCTTTAGGTGCATAGAGGAAGAGCCTCACCAGTCTAGGTCCTTTAAAAAAAATCAATTTCTTGGTTTTAGGATTCTCTCACCATTTATGACACCCCCTACAGTGTGAATTCAGATTTAATATCTTATGAATTTTTTTTTTAATCTAGAATCTTGAATAGAGATATTCCCTTCCTTGAGTGATGGGGGTTTTCTAGTCCCTTCTGAGAAGCCAGCCTTTCCAGGATATTATTGGCTTTTGATAAAGTATATCAATCCCAGCTTGTTTCATGTCTTTGAGGAAACTATCTTCTTTTTTAGTGTGGTGTTAAAACCCCAACTTCTTGCCCTTATCGCCTATATCATGATTTGATATCCCTCCCAAGTTATCAAAGTTTCCTCTCATCACTTTATCCGGCTTTAAGTTATTCTTCATTTCTGGTACTTGAGGATTTTATTCATTAATTTAATAGATTTTTATTGAGCACCTACAATATGTCAGATACTGTTCTAGGATGTGGGTTATATCTATAAATAGACAGACATAGATGTCCACCTTTATGAAGTTCGTATTCCACTAGACAGAAAAAAAATTATTAGGATCTTAAAAGGGGAAGTGTGACATGGGGGTATGGGGTGGAGAGGATCCTATGAAGTTCGTATTCCATTAGACAGATAAAAAATAAACAGGATCTTAAAAGGGGAAGAGTGATATGGGGGTGTGGGGTGGAGAGGAGCCTGATGAAAGGATCAGGAATGGGGAAGGAAGGAAGGCGAGCTGGAGCGTGAAGTAGTGTTTCCAGGGTAAGTTTCACGGAAAGGTAAAATTTGACCAAAGACTTAAAGGAGATGAATGTGTTAGCCAAGCAGCTTCTAGAGGAGAAGTGCTCCAGACAGATGAAGCACAGAGTGAAGGCCTGCGAGTGTGAGCATGCTTTGTCTTTCCAGGAGCAGCACAGAGGCCAGTGTGGCTGGCTGATTATCAGAAGAGAGAATCTCAGGGGTTGAGGCCAAAAAGGTGAAGGGAGAGAACACATCATGCAGTGCTTGAGAGCTCTGGATTTGGCTTTTAGTCTGGGCTTTGAAGAGAGTGGTGACATGATCTGACTTAGGTTCTAAAAAATTTGCTTTGGCTATATGTTGATTCTGGATTGTAGGGGACAGGGTATGAGTAGGGACGTATGTTGGGAGGGAACCTAACAGGTATGGCAGCCGTAGAAGTGGCAAGAAGGTACAACCAGCACAGTTTCTTGAAGGAAGAGTTGAAGACACTCCTTTCTGTCTTCTTTTCAGCTTAGCTACGTATGTATGATACTAATTACTATTATTTTCTTAAATGTAACATTTGTGTCTGATCTTAGGGGGAGGGTAGATCCGTGTTACTTTAGCTAACCATATTCTGAGACTGTAAGCCAATGAAATGAATTTTAAAATGTCATCTTCTGTTTAAATATGTCTTTAAAAGTTTTGTTGTGGTACATGTTGGAAGCTTTGGAAAGTTCAAGCTCTTTGGAGAAAGTCAGAGAGCTGCCTTTCTGCTGCTTGAGCCTGGAGCTGCTAAGAATGTGCTCACTGCAAATGGCTCAGAAACGTGCGGAGAGGGAGTTCTTAGAATCCCTTAGACACTATCTGGGAAAAAATAACCACATAGAAAAATATACAGCTGGGGTTTTCATCTCAGCAATTGGCATAAAGTAAATACAGGACTTTTCTTTTTCTTTTGTTTTCTTCCAACAAAAGGAAGGAAGCCCAGAGCATAAGAAAAAGTTCTCTTTCATTAGGTAACAGTTCTTCCACTTCAGAAAAATCAGTAAAATATTCATGGTTATGAGGACTTTTCATATTTATTGTGGTGTAATCTCCTGATAAACGGTGTCTGAGGAAAGCAAATGGTTCAGATCATTTAACTAGGCATCATCTGATATGGAAAAAAAAAAAAGTCAAAATCTTTTGTATTATTTGTCTTGAAAGCTTCAAGAAAATTCAGACTCACAGCCTAAGGCAGATATAACAAAGATATCCATTTCTTTTCTGTTTGTGAAAACCATTTCCAGCCATTGGCCAAAAAAGTTAGCAGAGAAAAATTGTGAGCACCGCAGCACCTTCCATGAGAAGTGTGTAGTGACCATTCTTTCCTGAGGACATTCCGTCACTGTTAATTCTCTTACCCATGGTTTCCAGGACTTGTCCTCCAGCAGCCAACTTTTGCTTCCCTATTGCACTCGAAATGAAAACGGACCCAGGCAAGGGACCTCCTTTTTCAGAACACTGCTTATCACAAAGGTCTAAAAAATAATATAATATTTACCAAAAATATTTACTCTTCTCAAATCCCTGAGATTCACTAAAACCTGTTGTTTATTTAAAGAAATATTTTGATCCCTCTAGCATCTGTAAATAACCTGCTACTATACTTTTATTTTCCCTTAAAAACAATGGTTCTCAAACTTTACCCTGGAATATACCCCCCTCTTCTCCCATCCCCAGAGTTCTGATTCAGTAAGTTTGGGGTGAGGCTCCAGATTTGCATTTCTAACAAGTTCCCAGTTTGCGCTGCTGTGGGAACCACCCTGTAACTGTCTCAAGGCAATGGTTTTCAAGCATGATTGCACCTTCAATCATTTGCAGAGCTTTTAGAAATCCCAAATAACTGAACCCTAGACCAATTAAATTAGAATTCTGAGGGTGGGACTTGTGTCATCCAAGTTTTTAAAGCTTCCCAGGTGATTTAAACATGCTGCCAGGTTTGAGAACCTTTGCACTTAGGTCTTCTGACTGGCAGATGTGCTTGACAGAATAACTGCCAATAAGCCGTGTGCACTTGTGCTTGTTTCCACCAAATCTCCATGAACTCTCTGGAAGCAAAGCCTTGCTGTGTGAAATGAGAAATAAAGCACTATGCAAATATAGAACTCTCTTCATCAAATTTTCAGCAGACATTTGATGCATTGAGTTTAACAAAGAGTAGAAATTTCTCCATGTGTCACTTAGTGCAAACTTAAACATTAATTACTGGAGCTGAATTTTGCACACTTGCATAATGACAAGAGAAAAAATGCTCTTATTTCCAAAGTGTCTTTTTGGGTTATGAAACATTATGCTATGATCCAGGATCCAAAAATCAACTTCTGTGAATATTTAGGCTATTTCATGAAGAACCAAGTTAGTATGGGCAAACTGATTATAACTTGATTTTATTTAAGCATTGGCATTATGTTTCTATCTCTGTCATTTCTGAAGTGATCAGAAGCTTCATTATAAAAAATGCCCTTTTGCTATTGGCAGATAGTTATTATTTATAAAATTATATTAAAAATACAGTTAGATAAATTAATAGAAGGCTTAATGACCATTCTGGGCATAAATTTGACAGAGGCTTATACATTTTTTGATGACACCGGACTTGGGTTTTGGAGAAGCCCTGAGTTTATGCACCTACTGTGTGACCTTGGATAAATCATTTAAAACTTTTTAACACTGAGCTTTTGGTCTTCAAATCAGGGTTAATGATACCTACTTATGGGGATTACTGTGAGGATGAAGTGAGATAACTACATAAAAATTCTTGCTAAGTTGCAAAGTACTATAGAAAAGTATAAGTATGTCACGTTCAGGATAAACTCCATTAGTGGAGTGATTGTTTATTTTTCAGTAATGCTAACATATTGCATGGACTATTCACTAGCCTACAAGACTCTTGAGAGTAGAGGTTATGTTTTATTTACATTTATATTGTCACTGCTAGCACAGAGCTTGGGACACAGAAGAAGCTCAATCAATGATTGCTAAATAAGTTATCATCTATGACCAGTAGTACAGCTTTATGTGGAAACCAAATAGTAAGCTGGGAGACTGAGCTCTTTTTGTGAGTGAATATATCTGGTCTTCGGGGATTAAAGTTCTGCATTTCCCTCATTGGCACCAGAATCTAACATGCTCGGTTAATGGGCTCAGACACATTTATCCATACACAAAGCTATATTTTTCCCTTTTATGCTGTGAACACTCCTAATTTAAGAGTGAAGTAGCCAGTAGAGAAAAATAACTGTTCCATATTATCAGAAGGATTGATAGTTAATGTTTCATTCTTCTCATGGCTTGAATTGCTCTTCTGTAATAAATTAGGTCATCTGGTAGTGAATTACTAATCTTCCCAGGCTACGTGACCGAGAAAATGCACAAAATAAACATATAATAATTCAAAGAATGATTGATTCTTTGTAATGCTCTCCTTCCCTATAGCTCCTGGGAAATATTCAGGAACTAAAGAGACCCAATCATTATTACCCTGGGCATTTATCTGTGCTTTGATACTGAAAGCAAAAATGTGGGTAGATGGAGGGGAGGGGCAGGAGATCGATCTGATTCAGATATGTCTGGGCATGTATGGGGACAGGTAGGGTAGGGTGACAAGCCATTTACCACTTGAGGAATAAGGCAGCTTGGACCAAATTTATCAGAGGTCTATTTATCAAATTAGGAACATAGAATCTTAAGAGGAAATAAGTAAAGCCAAAGGAAAAGAAATTGAGGGAGTGTAAGTTGGGCCTAAGAATAATTTATTGGTCATTTGAGGGAATGGGAAATTTCATGAGTAACGCATTATCTGGTTTTCTGAATCCAGGCCTGTTATGAACTAAATTGTCATTTCCCCATTTATATGTTGAAGCCTTAACCCCCAAGGTCACTGTATTTGGAGATGGGACCTTTAAGAAGGTAATTAAGGCTAAAAGAGGTTAGAAGAGTTGAACCCTGTATTAGTGCATTTCTGATGCTTATAAAAAAATACATGGAACTGGGTAATTTATAAGAAAAAGAAATGTATTGCTTATAGTTTCTGAGTCTGGGAAGTCCAAAGTCCAGGGAACACATCTTGTGAGAGCCTTCGTGGTGGTGACAGTGACAGCAGAGTATCATATTGTGAAAAATGGTGGTGCAGAGAGAGCAAGAGACTAACCTTCTCCTTCACTCTTCTTTTAAATCCCTTCGAACAATGCCCATGACCACCACTTTTAATCCATTCACTAGGCATGGTCCTGCAATCTAATCACCTCTTCAAGGCCCTACCTTTCAATTACCACAATAGGATTTCCCACCCTCAACAGTTACAATGGAGATTTAAGCTCCAGGGAGGTTGAAAGGGCATCCAATCTATAGGATTCTGCCCCTGACTCCCCCAAACTCATGTCCCTTTCACATGCAAATACATTCATTCCATCCCCAAAGCCTTAACTTGTTTCAACTCAAAAGTCCAAAGTTCAAAGTCTCATCTGTGAATTCAAAACTGAGAGGTTTGGAAAGAATTGGTACTGAGATAAGAAATCAGGCTAGAAGGAGTTTATTAGCACAGGTGGTGTGGCAGAGGCATAGGGACAGAACCTAACCTGCCTTTCCCTGCAGGGGTTGGGCTTATATTTCTTCTTATGGTGAGTTGTGTTGTTCTGACTGGCCATAGCTTTGTTAATGAGGAGCTGAGTGAAATATCCAATGGGAGTTGTTGAGACCTTATGTTAATTAGGTGATTTTTAAGTTTGTAATTATTGGTTCCATTAGTATGTAAAGTAGGAATTCCAAGGGAACCAATGGCATGGAGTTCTGTTGTGGTTATGAGTTACTTTATCTTTAATTTACAGGAAAGTCCCATAGGGTGGGAACCACCATTTTGAGTATCTTTGGGTGGCACCATCTTGGGTAGTCCTGCAGGGCAGAGACTGCAATTTTGAGTATCTTTGGGTGGTGCCATCTTAAGTAGTCCTCCCTGAACCTAATAAAAACAAGTTATCTACTTCCAAGATACAATGGCGGGACAAGCACAGGTACATATTCCCTTTCAAAAAGGGAGAAATAGGCCAAAAGAAAGGTGTAACAGGGCCCAAAGAAGTCTGAAACCTAGCAAAGCAGGTATTAAATCTTACAGCAGTTGAATCATGTACCTTGACTCCATGTTTGACTTCCTGTGCATGCTGGTGTCAGGACTGGGTCCCCAATTCCTTGGACAGCCCCATTTTTCTACAGCTTTTCTGGTCTCAGGCCACATGTCAGCTCTCCCAGGCTGGTTTTCTACTCTGGCAACTCCACAGGTCTGGGGTCTCCCTGGCAGTCCCGTTCTCACGGCTCCACTAGGCATGGCACTAATGGGGTTTCTCTGCTGCCACTCTGACCCCACATTTTTGCTCAGCATTACTCTGGCAAAGGCTGTCTATGTTGATTCTGCCCCTGTGACAGATCTCTTCCTGGGCCCCCAGGCTTTTCCACACATCCTTTGAAATAGGGGTGGAGGCTCCCAAGCCTCCATGGCTCTGGCATTCTAATCAAAAAAGACTAATCCAGAAAGATTCCAATCCAAAAAATTTTTTTTAATAAAAAGAGGAAAAGACACTAGAGTTCGCTCTCTGCCATGTGAGGATGTAGCAAGGAGGTGCTGTCTGCAAGCCAAGGATAGAGACCTCAGCATAAGCCAAACCTGCCAATCTCCAGCAACCTTCCCAGCCTCCAGAACTGTGATAATTCTTAAAAAACAGAGTTTTTAAAGCCACCCAGTCTCAGGTATTTCACTAGGGCAGAGCAAGCCGCATGAATTTACAATTGAACCCTAGAAGAAAAGGGGTTGTTGTAAAGAAAAGAGCTATATTTACAAAGATTTGTATAGATGCTAATAGAGGGTAGCACAAAAATGGGATTGTTAAGAATTGCTCACATTCTAGTCAAGCAGCTTCAGAACCAAAAATGACCCTAGTGGCATTAATGGGAGAGAGTCCCAGGGTAGCACCAGGGAGCAGCATGGCATCGTGTCTTGGCCCAGGAGGGTCACCTCAGTGCACTAGAGCCCAGCACAGCATGTCTTCCGTGGGTACAGTGGGATGGCTGCAGCAGGGGAAGCCTTGGTTGTCACTATCAGGGACAGGAACCCAAACCCAAGAGGGAAGGGAGAATGTAAGGAGAATTAATTATTCTTCCTGAATACATATGAGACACCTCCTGTAAACTCCCTAAAATAACTGGACGGTGAAGAAACTTTGAAATGATTTAGAAGTTCTATACTAGAGGGTGTGAGGTTATTTCATGAGCTTAATGGAACAATCTCATGGCACATACAAAATGACAATATTAACATTAATGATGTAGAAATAGGGATCAGACAGAAACTAGCCTCTGTAGGGTGCCTATTAAATGCTAGGCAGAGGGTTGATATTTGAATTATGTCTCATTTTCTGCATAATAACTCTGTAAGCTAGTACTATTGCTCCTATTTTTCAAATGAAGAAATTGGGCCTCAGAACATTATGGAATTTTCCCAGGGTCACATAGCTAGTGCCTCTAGAAACTGGAATACAAAATAGATATTTCATCTCCAAAGTACATACTTAATACACTGCTATTCATAACCTATTAACAATTCTGAGCTTTTTTCCACCCTTCTGTTGTGTACAGAAGAGAAAATATCTTGTTGAACAATTCAATAATTGTTTTAAGGCGCTATAAAGATAATGCAGTGCCCACGTCCCATGACTTCTAAACTGTGGAAGCAGTTTGGCTACTAGTAGTGCCACTGAACTGATGATGTATAAACATTGCTGTTATTTCTCCTTCCTTGTCATAATTGTCTACTGTGTTCCAGGCATTGAAGATATAATGATAAATAACATATACATAGTCTTGCGCTCATAGGGTTTAGAAATATTAAGCAAATTATCACATCAATAAAATATATAATTAGACATGGTGATAATTGCTCTGAAAAAGGGTTGGGGAGGCATCAATGAATAACAGGTGAGATTTAGGTGGACGGTTAGGGAAGTCTTCTATATAATATTGATATCTGAGCAAAGACCTGATGGATGCAGGCACAATTAGGCAAAGCTTAGCGAAAACTATGCTCCAGGCAGGCAGAAGGAAGAGCAAGTGACAAAGCTCAGGGAGGGAACAAACTGGACTTGTTTCAGGACCAACATGAAGGTCAGTGTGGTTGGTGTGTAGCAAGCATGAAGGTCAGGTGAGGTTTCAGATGGAGGCAGGGGCCATGTGATTTGGATTTACAAATCAAATGGGCTGTAGAAGCCCATGTTAAGGATTTTGTATTTTATTTTAAATGAAATGGAAGACTTTGGGGGCTCCAGTGGTGCAATTGGTGAGTGCGCAGCACTTACATGAAGTGGAAGACATTGCAGCTTTGAAGGTAGATGGAGTATTTGATCCCTCTGGCTGTTATGTGGAGAATGAGTTGGAAAAGGGTAAGAGGGGAATTAGGTGGAAAGTTAGAGAAGAAGTTGGCAAGAAAGACTGAGAAGGGGAAAGAAGGAAACACAAGCTGGAGAAGTCAGCTCCTGAAAAAGGCAGGAGTAGTGGTCCATCGCTGAAAGGAAGAAGGGAAGGGCAAGAAGGTGAAAGAGACTGGAATGATCCATCTTAACTGAACACTGGAGGGGCTGATGAGGGAAAGGGACGGTTCCGTGTGACTGAGGGCTGCCAAAGGAGAGACACTTGAGCAAAAGAGGCGGGAAAAAGGAGGGTATGGTCAGGCTGTTAGTTTTGGAAGGGGTTTGGTTGTGGCGTGTTGATGTTGTGATTTTGGAAGTGGGTTGCTGAGGTGAAGCAGAAAGAATATATAGTTGGAAATAAAGAGGTAAAGAGTTGAGGTAAGGGCTTTGCAAATATCACCTACGTGGACATTAAGTTGCCTGGGATGATGGAAGGAGCTAATGTCTCCATGAGTGAGCGGGCAAGGCCAGGAACTCCATCTGCTACTTTGAAAGCAAAGGAGAGATGACATTGCCAAATGGTGAGCTCGAAGGAGCAGGGATTTTGCAATAAAGGGAGCTTGTAATGGGTTGGAGGAAGCAGTGGGAGTAGACGAGATGCTGAGTCTCCTCTTAACCACGACTATGGTGGGATGTTAGAGAGAAACTGGCCTTCATTTCAGAGGGTCTGGGGAAGCAGTGTACTCAGGACAGCTAAGATTAAGCCAAGAAGGTACTAAAGAAGAGGTTGGCAATGTAGAGGAGTCTTTTGATTACACATTAGATATAGGAAGGGGAGAGAGTCTTGGATAGAGAAATGGAGAGGATGTGCAGAATTGCCACAAGTGTAGAACTGGCTGGTGTAAGAACCAGGCAAGAAGGGTTCTTTGGTGAGTGAACGTGTGAACTGCTTAACACTCTGTCCTGGGTTGTCACACCCAGAGTTCCTGGGAGTGCACCTGTCAGCTCTCTCTAGTCATAACTCCAGTTGTCCACAGCAGGCCTGTCATTTGTTTAGGAGCTAGCGAAGTTCATGAAAGCTGCTTTAGGTAGGCCTTAATGTTTTGAAAAATAACCAAAGTTCTTCCTCTTGGTCTCTTGAGAAAAGTACATTCTATTAAATTTTTAGCATAAAGGAAGATCAATGCAATAATAACACTATTCTATATGGAGTGCTTATAGAAACAAGGAAATCAATTTTATAAATGGCAAGATAAAGTGCTACATCGCTGAGCACATAGAGACATGGCGAGCCCTCAGTCACAGTTTTCAAATTCACTCTACCAGTTCCTCTGTATCATAATTGTAGAACATTTTGTTTCAGCATGGGAAACAGCTATTATTGTCATCCCAACAGTATAAAATGTAGATTCCTTAAGTTGCCATGTATATGCACTTCATTTAATTCAAAAGGAGTGTCATAGCTCAGGAAATAATTTTCAGGAATGATTAGGAAATAGTCCCAGAGATACATAAGAACATGTCTAAATAAACCTCAGAGTAATTCGATGAGCATTTTGCTGTTGTGAACACTTTCTCACAAGCTGTTCTTTTATTGTCTAAAATAAAGAAGTTACACGGAAAAAACTGAATTGCAATTTTCAAGGCAAAAGAAAATTTACTCCATCCATCACCACACAACCTTGCAGGAAAATGAGAATTCCAGATACTAGGAACGAGGGGCCAGAGGTGACAGGGTGCATGGTGTGACCTGTGGAGTGAAGTCAGCTGGTAGGACAACAGCAAAGGTTCAGATTGAGTGGAGAAGGGGGGTGAGAGATCAGGCTGGATAAGCAGGTGCGTGTAGATGGTGAAGAATTTTACATTTCTCACTGAGAAATTTAGACTTATTATGAGGACAGTGAGGTATAACTGATGGCTTCTGGGCAGAGAGGAGTGGCATGGCCAGAAATATATCTTAGAAAAATTTGTTTGGTAGCTATGTGTAAGGTGCATTGGAGAGAGAGAGACTTGGAGGAAGATCAACTAAGATGTAGTAATTGAGACGAAATGATGAGGGTTTAAACAAATCAGGGTGGCAGGGGATGAACAGAAATTTGAAAGAGATTTGGTAGCCAAAGCAAGTGACATAGAAAGAAGAGCCACCAGGACCCTGAGGACGGCCCACCCCTTGTCTCAGGACCAGAGACGCAAGTCAAATGCATAAGAGGTTTTATCCCTGAGTCGCTCTGCCTTCTTACTGTCTTTCTAGGATGTGTCCTGTTCCTATACAGAGCCCCAAATATAATATCCTGATTCTCTTTGTATTTTTCTAGCAACTGATTCCTTTGCTTCTCCCCTGACCCCTATGAATTCCACGGCTATCCTCACTGCTTTAAGAGAGTACTGATGCTGGGCAGGACTTGTGAGGCCTCGAGGCCAATCCTTTCCTGAAGATGGGGTAAGACATTTCTAGCTTTGCTGAAATCTTATAACTCTCCAGAGCGGGTTATCAAATGAAAACATGTGGGAGAGGATAATAACAAAAACTTTTACTTTTTTTTAAGGGTTTTAAGTATATTGATTCACCGGTCTTGAGTTGTTACAACAGCCTTATGAAATAAATACTCAGACATACCCCATTGTACAAATGAGGATATTGAGGCACAGAGAGGTTATGTAAATTATACAATAAGGTGAGCTCATAGGTAGCAGAGCCAGGATTTGAACCCAGGCTGTGTGCTGCAGGGCCAGGCTTCTGACTACGATTCCATGCCACTCTCGACACTTGCAGCATACTGTAATGGCTAGGGACGTTGAGCTTCTCATGCCAGAGAGATCCCCTTAATTAAGTTTATCTGCTTGTCAGAGGGGAGCACAGTGTTTCTAGGTCAGGGCCTCTGGAGATTGGTAATGTCCCCCCTGTCATCACCAGGGGGTGGGAGTGAGTGCTGTTTTCTCTGGTTGTTTTTGTTCTCCCTTGTTCCTCTACTTCACATCCTCTAAGGCTGCCATATTGGGCACCTGTTTCAGATGAATTTCCCAACATTATGGATGATAGTAGACAACAGGGAAGAACCAGTAATCTAGAGCTGTCAAAAAAACAGGATGGCTAATAAGGGTGGTGGATATCTATCTATCACTTCTCTCTCTCTCTCTCTCTCTCTCTCTCTCCTCTCTCTACCTGTCTATCATCTACCCACCTATCCTCTACCTGTCTTCTAACCATCCATCCACCCATCCATCCGTTTGTATGTATTTCCTGGTTTCTATGTACCAGGTATTTTACTTCCATCTTTCACATAATTAAATCATTTAATTTTTAAAGGCTGTAATACCCCTATTTTAAACATAAAGAAACTGAGTCTAAGAAATAATATTTCAAGCCTGAAATCAGGGTTTGTAGTCAGATTAATCTGACCCCAAAGTACGTACACTTTCCCTTTACCACACAGCTCTTACGCTAGGTCTTTTAGCTTTTGGCCAAATAGTCTACTTATTTGACTAGATTATTGCTGTTTTAAGATTTTTGTAGATCTCTGTAATGATCTCAACAGAATATCTGCAAATTAGTCTTTGTCTTTCTAATACTGGTTATGAGAAATGTAATACACTAAGAAGAAAGTCTATTCAGTATAGTGCAGTGAGTAAAGGTGCAAAACTTGAAGGGGATGTGAAAGGTAAACTTTTCTTCTGTTTCAGATGACCTGTAGACTTGAATGCCATTTCTCTTACTCTGTGAGAGAAAAGCAATGCAGACATGACTGGGAAAGCAATGCCTATTTTCCCATGTAACATAATTAACATATTAAAATAATTTTAATGATCAAATGCTAACTCTGTAATCAATTAAGTCTCTATTTCAGGGCCTTATCCTATTAGGACAGAGCTCTGCTTTGTCACGTAGAAAGAATGAGCCAGGTAATGTGTCTCACCTATTTTGCCTCATATATTTATTCTTTACCTGACGTGTCACTCAGAATGGTTACTGTGGCAATAGAACACACCAACATTTCATCTTGATAAATACATGAAAAGGAATTAATTATTTTAATACACATATCTTTTTTCCTTTGAGGTCTATTTTCTGCTCAAGTTGATGATTAAGCTAATATTGCCCATTAAAACCAAGACAGGTTATATCATCTTTACTCATGGTGCCTATAAGTGTAAATTACTTTGACAAAAACAAATAATAATACAAAAATGAGTGAGCTCAATAACAATAGGCATCACATATAATAGGACCAAAAGGAACAGCTTGTCATTCCCTATCACGTTGCTTCCATAGATCATAGTTGTGGAACTCTGAGTGCTTGAAAACAATGTTCTTTAAAGAAGGATTTCCAAGTATTACTGGCTAAAGAAAAACAGGGTCCATGTAAATAATATTTTTTTCTTTTCTTTCTTTCTTTTTTTTTTTTTGGAGTGGGGAGGGGAGAATGAATTTCCCATAAGTTTTATTGAAAACTTATTATACACTTACTCTTTAATAATAAAGGAACTTAATGTCTTTGAGAGCTATTACCTGTAAATTTCATTCTAGACTATGGCATTTACTGAGCTCAATTGTTAGTTCCAAATGTGTAAACACATCTAGTTAGGGCTTTTATGTAACCTTATTCTTGCTGTGCTTGCTTACTGGTATTTATGTCTGCTCACTCCTGTTAATTGGTTAATGTTTGCAAAGTGCTTTTGAGATGAAAAGCTAATGATCCCTGTGCCGTGGGAGGCTGTGGGTGGCTGCCATGGCAGCTTGCTGGGGCTTTGACTATGAGGACTTGCTTGTGGGCTCCAGGATAATGAGGGGGAATCCCTTAAGCCTTCTGTGTCCCTGCTCTTCAAAGCCTTTTCCATTCGGTTCTCCTGGCCTTGCTAAGTCACTCCGTCGACAAAATAAAAATCATCATTCTTGCAAAGGTGTGAGACGGAGGCTCTTCAAAGACTTTTTACCCACATTCCACTAGAGATTGCTCTAGTGCAGTTGGACAGCATCTCTATGCCATTACAAAAGAAATAATAGGAACAGAAATACATAAAGTCCAAAAACGATGTTGCTCTTAAAAACTAGTGGCAAATGTTTTATTATTTTTATCTTATTTTTTCTGTCCTATGAGCATAAAGGGAACCACACTTTTATTTTCCATCCATTTCTACCAAAAACATATATTAAAAGGGAAAGGAATTAAAAAATGTTATGTAATTTTTTTTTTGTTTGTTTGGCTAAAGCTACTGAGTTTTCTGTCACTGTATAGGAATGATATTTAGAGTGTCTATGCATTACATGATTCCCATGCTGGGAATTTGTTTCTGTTTTTAAATGATAAATATTAAATAATATTAAATGTTATTACTGATTTCTTTTTGTTTGTTTGCCTACATGCCTGCTTTTTGTCAGATCTTATTTCTTGCATTTCCTGTATCTACATATTAGCTTTCCACAGTCACATCACTGGTGCACCTGCCTTCATTAGAGCTCCTCTGTGGGCTCCCTCCTGGGGAATGTACAATTGGGCCTGCAGAGGAAAGTGGTGTCTGGGGGGACCAAACCATTGCATAGATTCCCCCGTGGAGACAGAAGATTTTCCAGCTATTTATTTTTAATCAGTTGATAATCACTAGAATACTTAGAGTGAGTTTCAGTAGCATAATCAAAATACAGAAAAGCTTAGTGCAAAGACAGTATTTATATCAACTTTCATAATAATAAAAAAAAGAAGGAAAGCCAAATACACCCAAATATAGACTGGCTGGATAAATATGGCATAACCATTTAAAGGGATATCGTGCCATCATTATGACAACATGAGGATCCTTATGTTATTATATTAAGTAAATAAAAAACAGAATAGAAAAGTGATAGTAAATTATGTTTTTAACTTCATAAAATATGCATAGAAACTGCCTATAAGGCAATATAGTAAAAAATAAATACTGATCATTTTCTTCTTAAGATTATTTTATATTTTTAAATATTCTATGATGAGCAAGGGTTTTCTTTTTACTCATTTTCTTTTTTGAATTATTACGTAAAAACACACAAACGTATAGAGAATGATATAAAATAACAGACATCCTTGAATCTGTAGGAGATTTTGCATGCTAACTTTTTGTTTCATTTGTTTGGATAATTTCATTTATTTTTTGAGATAAAGCGATTTCTCTGTCTCCTAGAGGTAATCACTATTCTGAGGTTTATGAGTTTTACATTTTTGCTACATTTGTAAGTATCCATAAACAACACATAATATTATGATACATATTTTAAGCTTACACATAACAATAGGTGTTATACATATCATCCTGAAATTTACTTATTCAATCTACCTCTATTTTTAAAATTTATTCATTTGTCGTGTGTAAAGCTAACTTATCTTCAAATGTTATATGGAATCCCATTGTATTAATATCTAATAATTTATCTATTCATTCTCCCAGTAATTCTCCAAGCAGGATATGTTCCAAAGTTGTTTTAATTTTTTGTTCTTGTAAAATGCTACAATTGATATCCTTGCAAGTATTCTTGAACACATTTGAGAGTTTCTCTAGGTTACATCCAGAAGTAGCATCCCTGTGATGAAAACATCTATATCTTAACTATACTAGATTTTACCAAATTATTCTCCAATTTATACTCCCAACAGCATAAAACATAAATTACTATTTTCCCATCTTCTTGTCAACACTTCAAATTAGACTTTAAATATTTTTCCAAATGGATATATATAAAAGAAAATCTTTTAAGAATTTTTATTTGCTTTTCCCTGTTTATCAGCTTTTGAGATTTACTTTGATATGAATTGCCTGTTTGTTTTTCATTATTCTATTAGGTAATTTTTCTTTTTCCTACTATTTTTTAAGCATTCACAATATATTTGGGATACTAAGTCTAATTCATGTCAGTTATATGCATTGCAAATATCTTCTCCCTGTCAATAGATTGTCTTTGTATTTTGAGAGGGAGGAAATTCTCCAGGAATATGGAGGAACTAGACAAAGACCAGTGACAGATTTCTCCAGAGAGTCAGGAAGCATCTTCTGGGGACCACCTGGGGGTCTGCTTGACTTCTTTGCTTTTCCATGTTGGCATACTAAGAATGGGGCCAGGCCGGTGGCCTGATAGAGTGGGCATTTGCTCAGCTGGCTTTTGCAGGTTCCTCAATCCTGTTGTTGCACTAAGTGTCACTATCACTCAGTGGTGCAGGATTCTAATGTGAAGGGAAGTCGTGGTGCTGCTGCTTTCCACATACTCTGAATAAGGAGTGCAGTTTTATATCTTACAAAATGCATTAGAGAGTGATCAAAATAGCAGAAAGCCCTCTCTGAATGCAATTCTTCTTAAATGCAACTCACATTCAATAAATGCCTACTATGTTCCACTAAGAAAGAGAGGGGTAGTTAGGTCTTTGCAGCAGTCAGCTTAGCAGAGGATGTAGGTACACATGGCCAGGGCTAAAACAATGTGAGGCTTGTTATACAAGTGATATGAACAGATACTGCAGGGACAAAGGCAAAGGAGTAATAAATTGGTTGATTCAAAAAAGAGGGAGTGAAGTAGCAGGGAAGCCTTCTGAGGAGCAATGTCTGAGCTTTGCAATGAAGGGTGAACAGGGTGTTACCTGTGGAGAAGGGTGTAAGGGAATGTAACTTGAGTAGAAGAGCCTAGACCTCCCTCTGGAGGATTTTCAGACCACTGTTGAGTAATTTACTGGAGCTGGAGCCTAGGATATAGTAAGAGCAGATGAGGCTGGGTCCAGATAATAAAAGACCTTGAATGTAATATTTGACTTCATTTGTTTTGGAGATTTTTTTTTCCCCCTCAAGTTAGAGAAAATGAAAGTTTGCATCAATTCAGTGGATGCCCATATTTTGATTATATTTTGGTTCCCTTCAAATCCTTTCCATGTACATGTTGACCTAAAAGAAACTGAGGTCAAACATATAAGCATGGAGTTTATTGAGCCAATATGACTACTGCAGCTGCGAAACACATAGATCAAGTCACCCTGAGAAGTATGCTCTGAAGGGAGCTAGCAGAGCTCAGCATTTTATAATCACATGAGGGGAAAGAATCAGAGGAGAGAGAGAAGAGGACAGCTCCCTAATCATTACATCAGTTTTTCTATTGACTAGAACATATATATGTGGGTTTTAAAATGTTATGAGATTACACTGTACATGTAGGAATCCAGGGTCAAAATTACAAGAAACATTCTAGGTCATTCTGTTATTTTTCTGGGTGCCAGTATGTCTGGTTTCTAAAAATAGTCTTATTATAACATTTTCCAGGACATGTGAATGAGACTTCTGACTTATTCCAAGCTTTCCAAGGGACAATAATTTAGTTGGCCTGGTCATAGCAGATTTTTTTAGTTTATCATACCTAATTTTCCTTTAATAGTTGACTTAGCTAGCAAAATAAGAATTGACCTAATTGGTTTTCTCTAATATAATAATGTTGGGAGAAATAAGGGATTTTGAAATTCTGTTGCATGGATATCACTCATAAAATATAATGCTAGGAACTTTATCCTTGAAGGAAATAGATATAGACTAAGCAAGGCTGTGCAGTTTTTACTATGACAATTTCACATCACATGCTATTTATACTACTTGTGATTTTCTGAAAGAGATACCAATAACACTTGTAAATTAATGTGTTAGCATTCTACTAAAAAATAATGATTTCGTTCCCCACCTTTATTTATAATCACTGCAAAGTTATAAAAAAAAAAGGAGCAAGGTGAGAAGTTTTCACCAAATTGGTAAATCTCATTAGAATACTTTCTAGACTAGCATGATGTCAGAAGAAAGATACTGAAAAACACAGGTCCAAAGTCTTTTATTATTTACTTATAATTATGTGTGTGCTGGACCCCCAAATTCACAACAGAACATTCATTATTCTGATCTTAGTTTTAATTAGAAATCTGAATAAATATGACCTTCTATTGCCATACTAGTCAGTTTCACTTAAGCTTTTGCTCCTTTATTTAATAGATCCATCTACCTGTCTATTTATCTAGGTATTTTAGCATCTACCATTAGTCATCATTGGATTGAAACAGAGTGAAACATAATAGCTGGTTCCTTTGATTCGTGCCTTACTGTTCTCTACTTTTGCTTGCCTGGATGTGGGTATCTATGTCATCTTTAAGAGGTATTGTTCCTGGTTTGAATTTGTGAACTGCAAGTGCACTCAACAGTCTGAACGTGTGTGTGTATGTGTGTGTGTCGGGGGGTATTTCTGCAAATGTGGGTAAATGGGGGATTAACTTCATGCCACCTATTGCTGTACTCCTTGTAGATTTGAAGCTAAATTACAGAGGTGGATGGGTGATATATGCCTATAGCATGGCACTTTTCTCATATATGTTTGTTTTCAATACTTAGAAACCTGTTTATCTGAGAAAAATGTAGATTCTGAAAAGTGCTAATAGCTGTTCTAAGCCATTTTTTGTAAATTTATATTAATAAGTTTATATTAATACAGTTAGGAGAAAGAAATTGCAATTGTTTTGCTGAATTTGTTAAGGCTTTACAAAAGAGCACGTATAGTAGACAGAATTCAAAGAATAGGAAAGTAATTATTTAATTAAAATGGAAAATCTGAAGAGAGTATTGTGTGGTAGTGCTGGGCTCTGGAAAATAGGTGAAAAGAGTCTTTGTCTCACGTAAAGTTATTTCATTACGTAGGCCTTTAGATTTTAACAAATTTTTAGAAACAGAAACAAAAAGACATTTTTTAAAAAGTTAGGGAAGAATGATGACTCAGAGGAAGAACAACAAAAAAAAGTTAGGAGAGGAAGTTACCTGGGGCATTAAACACAACAACAAATTTATTTATTTATTTTTATTTATTTTTTTAAATTTTATTTTGTCGATATACATTGTGGCTGATTATTGCTCCCCATCACCAAAACCTCCCTCCCTTCTCCCTCCCCCCCTCCCCCCCAACAATGTCCTTTCTGTTTGCTTGTCGTATCAACTTCAAATAATTGTAGTTGTTATATCTTCTTCCCCCCCCACCGGTCTGTGTGTGTGTGTGTGTGTGTGTGTGTGTGTGTGAATTTATATATTAATTTTTAGCTCCCACCAATAAGTGGTATTTCTCTTTCTGTGCCTGACTTGTTTCACTTAATATAATTCTCTCAAGGTCCATCCATGGTGTTGCAAATGGCAGTATTTCATTCGTTTTTATAGCTGAGTAGT
This sequence comes from Cynocephalus volans, assembly GCF_027409185.1. NCBI lineage: Eukaryota > Metazoa > Chordata > Mammalia > Dermoptera > Cynocephalidae > Cynocephalus > Cynocephalus volans. Next base: position 11,177,928 of record NC_084472.1, on the reverse strand, counting down.
ATTCCATTGTGTAGATGTACCACATTTTCCGTATCCACTCATCCGATGATGGGCATCTGGGCTGGTTCCAACTCTTGGCTATTGTAAAGAGTGCTGCGATGAACATTGGGGAACAGGTATACCTTCGACTTGATGATTTCCATTCCTCTGGGTATATTCCCAACAGTGGGATAGCTGGGTCGTATGGTAGATCTATCTGCAATTGTTTGAGGAACCTCCATACCATTTTCCATAGAGGCTGCACCATTTTGCAGTCCCACCAACAATGTATGAGAGTTCCTTTTTCTCCGCAACCTCGCCAGCATTTATCGTTCAGAGTCTTTTGCATTTTAGCCATCCTAACTGGGGTTAGATGGTATCTCAATGTGGTTTTGATTTGCATTTCCCGGATGCTGAGTGATGTTGAGCACTTTTTCATATGTCTGTTGGCCATTTGTATATCTTCCTTAGAGAAATGCCTACTTAGCTCTTTTGCCCATTTTTTAATTGGGTTGCTTGTTTTCTTCTTGTAGAGTTGTTTGAGTTCCTTATATATTCTGGATATTAATCCTTTGTCAGATATATATTTTGCAAATATTTTCTCCCACTCTGTTGGTTGTCTTTTAACTCTTTTAATTGTTTCTTTTGCTGTGCAGAAGCTTTTTAGTTTGATATAATCCCATTTGTTTATTTTTCCTTTGGTTGCCTGTGCTTTTGGGGTCGTATTCATGAAGTCTGTGCCCAGTCCTATTTCCTGAAGTGTTTCTCCTATGTTTTCTTTAAGAAGTTTTATTGTTTCAGGGTGTATATTTGAATCCTTAATCCATTTTGAGTTGATTTTAGTATACGGCGAGAGGTATGGATCTAGTTTCATTCTCCTGCATATGGATATCCAGTTATCCCAGCACCATTTGCTGAAGAGGCAGTCCCTTGGCCACTGAATAGGCTTGGTGCCTTTGTCAAAGATCAGCTGACAGTAAATGTGTGGGTTGATTTCTGGATTCTCTATTCTATTCCATTGGTCAGTGTGTCTGTTTTTATGCCAGTACCATACTGTTTTGGTTATTATAGCTTTGTAGTATAGCTTAAAGTCAGGTAGTGTTATGCCTCCAGCTTTGTTTTTTTTGCTCAGCATTGCTTTGGCTATGCGTGGTCTTTTATTGTTCCATTTAAATGTCTGGATAGTTTTTTCCATTTCTGAGAAAAATGTCTTTGGAATTTTGATGGGGATTGCATTGAATTTGTATATCACTTTGGGTAGTATGGACATTTTCACTATGTTGATTCTTCCAATCCAAGAGCATGGGATATCTTTCCATCTTCTTGTATCCTCTCTAATTTCTCTCAGCAGTGGTTTGTAGTTCTCATTATAGAGATTTTTCACCTCCTTGGTTAACTCAATTCCTAAGTATTTTATTTTTTTGGTGGCTATTGTAAATGGGCAGGCTTTCTTGATTTCTCTTTCTGCATGTTCACTATTTGAGAAAAGAAATGCTACTGATTTTTGTGTGTTGATTTTGTATCCTGCTACTGTGCTGAAATCATTTATCAATTCCAGCAGTTTTTTTGTAGAGGTTTTAGGCTGTTCGATATATAGGATCATGTCATCTGCAAACAGGGACAGTTTGACTTCATCTTTTCCAATCTGAATGCCCTTTATTTCCTTCTCTTCTCTGATTGCTCTGGCTAGTACTTCCAACACTATGTTGAATAGGAGTGGTGAGAGTGGGCATCCTTGTCTAGTTCCTGTTCTTAAAAGAAAAGCTTTCAGCTTTTCCCCATTCAGGATGATATTGGCTGTGGGTTTGTCATATATGGCTTTAATTATGTTGAGATACTTTCCCTCTATACCTAACTTATAGAGGGTCTTTGTCATGAATGAGTGCTGAACTTTATCAAATGCTTTTTCAGCATCTATAGAGATGATCATATGGTCCTTGTGTTTGAGTTTATTAATATGGTGTATCACATTTATTGATTTGTGTATGTTGAACCAAGCTTGCATCCCTGGGATGAATCCCACTTGATCGTGATGAATAATTTTACGTATGTGTTGTTGTATTCTGTTTGCTAGTAATTTAGTGAGGATTTTTGCATCTATATTCATCAAGGATATCGGCCTGTAGTTTTCTTTTTTGGTTATATCTTTACCTGGTTTTGGTATCAGGATGATATTTGCTTCATAGAATGAGTTTGGGAGATTTGCGTCTGTTTCAATCTTTTGGAATAGTTTGTAAAGAATCGGTGTCAATTCCTGTTTGAATGTTTGGTAAAATTCTGCTGTGAATCCATCTGGTCCTGGGCTTTTCTTTGTTGGGAGCCTTCTGATAACAGCTTCAATCTCCTTTATTGTTATTGGTCTGTTCAAATTTTGTATGTCTTCACGGTTCAGTTTTGGGAGCTTCACAACAACAAATTTAGTTGGCATGTGTCACAGTAGTTTCAATGTTGGATACAAAAGAAGACATATTTAGCTATTGGTTTCAAAACAAAGAGGAATCACCAAATGTAGAAGTGATACTTCTTCAAATGTTTTCATTCACTCAACAACACTTATTAAGTGTTACTATTCATCAGGCACCAAGGAAAGCTACTGCTGTTCTAAGGAGCTCTTAGAAGCTCTGGGGAGGTGGGCACAGCAGTGAATTCCTTCAGAATGAAGGGCCTAGTGGGTGGACAAAGGAGAGGTGCTCAACCTGAACTATCAAAGCTGAGCGGGTAAGAGCTGCATTCCTTGGCTGGCTTCGACTGCTTAGCCTTTCCCGATTACTTAGATTTATTGTTGCCTGGCTGTGCAGGCCATCGGATTTGGAATGAGGCTTCTCTCAGGGCCAGGTCCACAGCCTCTGCAATGCACCTACCTTCGCGAGCTCTGGCGAGGGAGGAGACGAACAGCTTGCGCAGCTGCGGTGGTGTCCATGTCTGCCTTTGTGATCTCAGAGCTCCCACCTGCTACAGTTGGAGAAGCCTGTTCTCTGATGGTTCCTGGGGAATCGCCACACACTCCTCCTCAAGGCTGGATGCATGCAGATCAGCTAAACCTAAGGGACTAATGATTGACTATGAGAGAGAGAATTGACTCTGCTTTTCCTACCCACTCAACCACAGCTTTTATAGACATGACATACAGATTAGAAAGCCCTCGCCGACGACAGGATACCTAAACTGGGCCATCCTTCCTATTACATTATCTGTAGAGTCTCACAGAATAAACAGACACCTCGTGGCCTGAGCCTTGAAGGGTGAGAGGAGTCAGCTTGGCAGATCTGGGGCAGGGCAGGAGGGGTAAACACAAAGGAGCAAGCACATACTAGAGTGTCTTATAATGAATTCTAAGAAGCTCAGAATTGACACCCGGAAAATGAGAGGGTGGAAATAATTAAAAAATGAGGCTTAAGCAGAATGTAGGGTTCAAGATCATTCAGGACCTTCCATAGGAAATAAGGGTTTGGGACTTTATTTTAAATGTGACGGAGAGACATTTTAGGTCTGGTGGGGGTGGTGCCCTGCACTCTTTGTAAGCAAGTTGTGTGTGGGTGGAGTTAGTGCACATGCACGGGTGCCGCCACCTGGCTGGCGTTTACTGCCTCGGATGTCTGCCCCGTGCAGCCATGCTCTCGAACCTACGGCCCCAAGAACGCTTTTTGCTGGTTACCTGCATGTGAAGGGTTTGTGACCCAATCTGGACAACGGGTTTGAGGGGTCTGTGAACTCCAGACCCAGCCCTAGCCTGACAGACATGAAAGGGTTTTAAGGAAGGGAATAACAAAATTTGCTTTGTGTTTTAGAAAGACTAATCTGGAAGGAGTGTGGAAATTAGAGAAAAATGGTTAGAAAGTTACCACAGCCTGCAAATGAGAAATGGGAGCCTGGGGTTCGGCGGTTGTGCAAAACAGAAAGGAAAAGCTCCATGAGGCACATGTGTAGGTGGAGAGATGAGAGGGACTCCATAAGAAAGTGGAGGAGGCTTTTGTGACAAAGGCACCAAGCCTATTCACTGGGGAAGGGACTGCCTCTTCAGCAAATGGTGCTGGGATAACTGGATATCCATATGCGGGAGAATGAAACTAGATCCATACCTCTCACCCTATACTAAAATCAACTCAAAATGGATTAAGGATTTAAATATACACCCTGAAACAATAAAACTTCTTAAAGAAAACATAGGAGAAACACTTCAGGAAATAGGACTGGGCACAGACTTCATGAATACGATCCCAAAAGCACGGGCAACCAAAGGAAAAATAAACAAATGGGATTATATCAAACTTAAAAGCTTCTGCACAGCAAAAGAAACACTTAACGGAGTTAAAAGACAACCAACCGAGTGGGAGAAAATATTTGCAAAATATATATCTGACAAAGGATTAATATCCAGAATATATAAGGAACTCAAACAACTTTACAAGAAGAAAACAAGCAACCCAATTAAAAAATGGGCAAAAGAGCTAAGCAGGCATTTCTCTAAGGAAGATATACAAATGGCCAACAGACATATGAAAAAATGCTCAACATCACTCAGCATCCGGAAAATGCAAATCAAAACCACATTGAGATGCCATCTCACCCCAGTTAGGATGGCTAAAATCCAAAAGACTCTGAACGATAAATGCTGGCGAGGTTGCGGAGAAAAAGGAACTCTCATACATTGTTGGTGGGACTGCAAAATGGTGCAGCCTCTATGGAAAATGGTATGGAGGTTCCTCAAACAATTGCAGATAGATCTACCATACGACCCAGCTATCCCACTGTTGGGAATATACCCAGAGGAATGGAAATCATCAAGTCGAAGGTATACCTGTTCCCCAATGTTCATCGCAGCACTCTTTACAATAGCCAAGAGTTGGAACCAGCCCAGATGCCCATCATCGGATGAGTGGATACGGAAAATGTGGTACATCTACACAATGGAATACTACTCAGCTATAAAAACGAATGAAATACTGCCATTTGCAACACCATGGATGGACCTTGAGAGAATTATATTAAGTGAAACAAGTCAGGCACAGAAAGAGAAATACCACATGTTCTCACTTATTGGTGGGAGCTAAAAATTAATATATAAATTCACACACACACACACACACACACACACACACACACGCACACCGGGGGGGGGGGAGAAGATATAACAACCACAACTACTTGAAGTTGATACGACAAGCAAACAGAAAGGACATTGTTGGGGGGGAGGGGGGGAGGGAGAAGTGGGGGAGGTTTTGGTGATGGGGAGCAATAATCAGCCACAATGTATATCGACAAAATAAAACTTAAAAAAAAAAAAAAAAAAAGAAAGTGGAGGAGGGGCCTGAGGAAGGGAGGGGCTTCTGGCAGGGTGCTCGATGGTTAGGGGTGCCATCATTGCAGGAAGGGGATCAGGCATGGATTTGAGTCCAGAAGATAAGGACATTATTTTTGGATATGTCAAGCCTATACTATTGGGGATATTCAGTGCACACAGAAGTTTGTCATTCTGGAGCCTTAGATTTGGTAAAATGCTGATGAGGTCAGCTAAGGATAATATGGGCTGGGCATGTAGGGGAGTTAGAGAGACGGACCCAGAATATCAGTACTTAATAGACATTTTAATAAACAACCATAAAACAAATTTCTGCTTAATGAATTCCTTTTTCTTTCTTTTAAAAATTGCAGTATGACTTATTTGAGAGAAGATTGAGCTAAACTCTTTAGGCCTGACTTGGGATCCGTTTCTGGCAGGGTGATTAGGGAAGTCAGTTTCTGTCACCTTCAATGTCTCATTTAAAAAGACAGCTTTAGACTACTTGATCTCGGAGTTTAAAATTTTATCACCACAGGACTTCTCGCGAGGCTGTTGGAGGCAGTGAAACAAGAGAGACTCCTGCTCTCTTTGTTTCTACTGTTGTTTTCTACCTCTGTTTTCTCAGGTTTTATGATCATTGACAGTAAATAATAGGAAAGTCACTGAAGGGGCACAGGAAACGTCCGTCATATCAGGAATAATCTTGAGAGCCGAGGAGTACAAAGATATAGAAACTCACATAGAAGCATCCACTTATACATAGGCCTAAACTCAAATAATTTCTTTGCTGTCTTTATATTTGGACTTAATGTACTTATTCTTTGATACAGAGGGATGTTTAAAAGCACACTGTCTCTGTGCTCCTATTTATTTGTGTTTCTTTTCTTGGCCTATTTGCTTTTATTTTTCCCTCTTAAATACACTTCATTTTCTAGAGCTGTTGTAGGTTCACAGCAAAAATGAACAGAAAATACAGACGTTTCCCATATTACCCCCCACCCCCATTATCAACACCCCCCAAAGGGTGGTGTTTGTGACAATTGATGAACTTGCACGGACACGTAGTCAACACCTAAAGTCAATAGTTCACATTGGGGTTCATTCTTGGTGTTGTACATTCCATGGGTTCGGACAATGTATGTTGACATGTGCCCACCATTATAGTATCATACAGGGCAGTTTCCCTGCTCTTAAAATCATCTGTGCTCTGCCTATTCATCCCTCCATCCCCATTGTGCTCTATGTTTTAACTTAAATCATATCATATGTCTGCGTGGTTAAAAATTTAATTTATCTTGCAGGTTGAATGTGCTTTAAAATATGCAGGAAAAAAAAAGCTAGACAGTAATTTATATTTACACAGGTCAAAACCTTCATGATGTGGATTATAATTATTGTTCATGTTACAGTGATATTCTTAATAACAAGTTATAGTGGTTAGAGCTTCACTGCTATTAAAAGTTTTCTCATTTAATTAGGTTAGCCCCTCAAGTTTTTTCAGAAGTCATTGGGAGTATAGAATATAAATAAATACTGCTTAATCAGGCAAGTAGACAAACCGGTATCAGTTTACAGGACAGATTATTTCTGTTTTAGCACAATGATCTCCTTTATTATTTGTCACAATGAATACTTACCTGGTTTGCAGGGTCAAAAATCTTTGACTTGAAAGCCACCACCTGCATTTGTGTTGAAACATTTTGGGAGGTCTGTGTGTGTGTGCATGCAAGTGTGCATGCATGCATGTGTGTGTATGTGTGTATGTATATGTGTGTGTGTGTGTGTCCACGCATGTTCAGTATATTTCAGTATCTGAGATGGAAATAAGAAAGAAGCAAACCAGCTGGGAAGTGGGCAGGAAAGGATTGCAGTGAATTTATTTTTTAATGATAGCAAAAAAAAAAAGGGGGGGGGGGAGGGCATAGAGAAATGACAGAACCAAATGGGGAAGAGACAAAATGAGTTAGATAGAGCAGCACACCCAGGTGCAGGAGGAATTGGATCATTTTGAAGGAATGTGGTTAAGAGTGGCTAATAGCATCAGAGTTCTCATGGCAAAAACCACTTTTTTCTCTAATGAGGACCTGAACAGCACAGAGCAGCAGTGGATCTCGGTGTGGCTGTAACTCACTGACTTTTCCCCCTAGCCAAGAAATAGTATTCTCTGCTCATTACTCTATGTGGGTTTTAACCAAGGCCAGGAATCTGTTGCTTTGTATAGGTGGTTAAATTTTGTTTTAGCTTCCTCTAACCTGATTATAAGAACTGCTATCATTTTCAGTTTAAGCAAATCAGTCTAGGGTTCTGATTTAGGCATCTCTCTGGAAAAACTTTTGTAAACCTTTCCCAGGTGGGCAGAGAGGTTTGATGGATTAAATGTCAGATTGCAGTCTATTGACAATTTATGGAATAAACAGGTTTTCAACAATAAACCTTTTTCTGAGGGTGAACAGAAGTGCATAAGTTACAAAAAATCATTAAGATAGACCTACAATTCTGCCATGTCTTCACATAACTTGTTCTAAAAATTACTCATATTTCTAATAATGATACATTTTAAGGGTCCATTTGCAAATTTGTATAACCCACCTTCTTTCTTTACCTGATTCAGGAAAGAAACCAAAAACTGAAAGCCAAAAATGAAAACAAAAATAGTGTCTTACCAAAGAAGATCCTAATTGGATAATTAGGATCTATTGCTATGGTGCTGGCAGCATGATCTCTTTTTGAGGGATAAAGGGTATAAAAATTGTTTAATAATATATGCGAGTGTCTGTTTTCTTGATATTATTCTTCATTAGACTGTTTTTTATTAAATGGTAAGGGCTGTTTTATTTTTTATCTTTGATACCTAGTAGAGTGCCTGAAATGCCATAGACATAAATATGAGGGCATTTCAAAAAGTTCATGGAAAATAGAATTAAAAGGTAATATGAGTCTTTCCATGAACTTTATGAAGACACCTCATATCCTTTCCTGGATGAATGAATGGCAGCATCAGAAAAACCTTTGCATCTAAAATGAGAAGGAAACAATAGCAATAATAATGCTAGTGGTAAAGGTAATCACTATCATTTATTGAGAGCTCAGTATGGGCCTGGCACTCTTTGAAGTATTTTTTGTATTTTACTCATTTAATTCTGACAATAATTAGATTCTATCACTGTACTAATTTTATAGATGAGGAACCAAGACACAGAGATGCTAAGCAATTTACCGAAGGTGTCACAGCTAAAAAGTGTTGGAACTAGGATTTGAATCCTAAGTCTAGCTCCAGAGACCACACTCACTCACCACCAACCCAATGCCATTTGTTTTAAGCAGTTGTGATACAAGCAAATACTACTCTTGTGGTGATATATCGTCAAGTCTGTGATGGACCTGATGCTATAAAGATGACATGAACATTGACATGTGTCATGTGGTATAGGAAGAACTTTGATCACGTGGTGGAAGAGAGACCAGCAAGTTGGTGGGCCTGTGTGCCTCTCACCTGGCTGATTCCTCCCTGCAGTCTGGCTTTGATGACCTGGGACATTCCTGTGAATCTCTGTGAGGAACTAGGGAGCCAAGAGGGGCTGTATCCATTCTATAATACTATTATTCCCACGTAATCTTTGTGCCATTTTTTTGCTAGTTTGGAAGCAAGCTGAAGTGAAAGCCACTTTCAACTTAATTTGAGTTATCATTCTCCTGAGTCATTCAACTTGGACCAGGCTCTGTGCTACACATGATTATTTTCTGGGCAATTTACTTGATGCCTGTCCCTCACTTCCCTCATTTGTAAAATACAGATAATAATAATCCCTACCTTGCAGAATTATTGTTGAGATGAAATGAATTACTGCATGTAAACCTTTTAGATAAGTGCTTGGCACATAGTAATTACGTGCTAAGAAAATTATTAGCTCTTATTCCTGTAAAATTTTGTATTCACGAAATTTCAGTTTAACTGAGTTTCTAGCACTTGAATAATTCCAATTTGACTAAAGCAAAGGGAAGAAACATTGATCTGAAAAGTCACATCAGATAAAAGTGAAGGAACAAACACTTTATTTTAGAGAGAGAGAAATTGAGGCAGAACAAGATCAATAGACTTGTTCAGCATTATGCAAATAATCAATGCTTTATTACTGATGAAGCCAGATCAAGAATTCTTAGGCAGTTACTCTGACTGGGGTGTGCTTGTGTTGTGTGAGTGTTTACTGTGTTCGAGCTACTCGTGGCAAACCTGGTGAATTCTAGGAAGGTGGACCTTCTGAAAGGCCATGATCTGTTTTAGGGTCCCAAATGGCCAGTAGCCCAAATTCTTGTTTTACATACAAGTTGTTAAGTAGGTAATTTACATGCAATTTGTTAAGTTAAACCTTATTTTCTTTGTGGAGATTGCTGGCTAATGATCACTAATAAATGCTCTGCTATCTGGTGCACAAGGAGAAATGATTTGTATGACCTGTCCCAGCTCAGTATCTGGAGTGGGTATTTTTATTGACTGAACTTCTTTCAGAGGAGAAGGAAATATTTTACTAGATTTTTGCCTTGAAAAGTGCATGTTTTAAGGGGGACCATCTGCCAGTTGGTTCCCATGCAGTAAAAGGATAAGAGCCATGGAGTATCTTGAGTTCCAAGAGGTCCTAGGGGCCACCTGGTCCAAGTGTTAGACTGGACTGATAGAGAAGATGAGAGAGGTTGAGGAACTAGTGCAAAGTCACACAGCTGCTAGGCAGAGGAGAGGCTGCAGCCCCAGCTTGGTTTGACCCCATGTCCCACTGCCCTAACCCTTCATGCTGGTGTCTGATAATGTTTCCGTTCAAGACTGATGGGGAAATTGTCCAGATGACCTTGGCAGTTGTGTCTCAGGAGCATCCTCACAGCTGTGTGGGATTCAGGAATCTTCATTTTTCACTCCTTACCTTGGAATTTAGCAGCTTTAGTTGACCTAATATTTATATTGACTTTGGAAATCAACAATAGGTTTTTTTTTAACCTCCCCCAAATGGGTAGCTTGAATAGTGGTTGCAATTTCTAAGAGAGTTAATTTTATTTTGGACCTTTTGAAATAAGACAAAAAAGAGCATTAATAGGACTTATGCTTTTTATTTGTATGGTTCAGAACTTGGCAGCTTTTGGCATCTGTGCTATGCATAACACTCAAAAATATTTAGGTGGGGAGGCTAGAGTCTTGGAATTATAAACGTAATTGGCTTATGCTTATTGGTAAGTGACAAGGATTTTAGACTGTTGATTAAGCTGTGGGAGACCATGGATAAAATGGTACTTGAATGCGGATGTTAGGAAGAATGTTTTGGATTAGTTGGGAATTTAGCCCCAGAGGGAGGAGAGAATTGAATCTCCCAGGTTGAAACACTGATTGAAAGTTTGATTGAGGGTCTGAGAATACTTTTGGTATCTCATTGGTATGGCACATCTGACTGGACAAGTCAGACTGGCCTGTGGGAGCCATCAAAGACAGCACAAAAAGGAGACAGGGATGACACAAAAGGAACAGGGACAGAGAGGCAGCATTGGCAGGGGACAAGTGGAGCTGCACCCTCCAGTGGGAACTGAAAATGGTACCAAGGAAAGTGACCCCTGAACTGTAGATGCAGAAAAAGAAAAAGGTTGCCAGGGTTACTTAGGATATGCTCAGTAAAAGTGATGTGACTTGGAGCCTCTGAGTCTTTAGTGGATAGGGCAAAGGATAAAGGTCCTTAATTCTTCCCAAAGCCGATGTGGCCTGGCAAGGCCAGTGTTATTTGTGGGAAACCTGATGAAGTAGGGATGCGGCAACTTTTTCCTAATGGGAACAGTGCCTCCTTCTCACTCAGTCCTACTCTCCCTCCTAGAGGGCTGTATGTGAATCCCTTTTTTGGAGCTTGTTGATCAAAATTTAATGTGCAACCCTACAGGGTCGCTTCAAAGTTTAAAAGAGGACTTTTAGGGCTGGCCGGTTGGCTCACTGGGTTAGATCATGGTGCTGATAACACCAGCGTCGAGGATTTGGATCCCCACACCGGCCAACCAAAAGAAAAATAGAAAAAGGACTTTTTGGTATGTAACAAGTCTCTAAATAAGAGGAATGAGCTGAGATTGTAGAAGGCAAAATAGGATTGACCTTTTAGGCCAGAATGCTATCTCCAAAAAGTTGCTCTTCCTTGCTTTTTTTAGTGGGTTGAACTTGGACGTCATACAGCACTTACATTTGGGGATAGAACCTTTCCTTGGCATCTCTCACTGACATTTCTGTCCTATTTCTTTCAGAATCTCCAATCTTTCACACTCTTAATTAGATTTATAGATATTTGATAAATATCAAGCAGGGAATGAGTCCAGTTTCCATGTGGATCCTTTTGGGAACTCCTGACATTTAATTATGTTTTAACCAACATGTGTTTATGAGCTTTGTTTTCCTCCTCAAAATTAAAAATAATTGGCCAGTAGCCTGAATACAGTAATTTGTATTCATGTGAATTGTAGAATTTTAGGGCAAGAGAGAACATAAAATACTTGTTATGCTTAAACTCTATGTTAAAATGTTGCTATTTATTGATTGATATAGTTAATAAACTTTAATAGTAGTACATAACTATGATTTTCTTGTTAAAATAAATTTAAAAACCTAACAAACTCTAAGATACCAATAACACTTTGCTGGACAGAATTCATGAAGAAGGATACTGAAATAAATCCTCAACTAGCAGTATTTTAAAATATAACTTTTCATTGTCCAGTTGTGCTTAAAGCTACCAGTTTTCTGAAAGCCAAACACTTTTTAACCCTTTCTTCTTTGAAAGTAAGTTAACAGAGAACGTGTCTCTAAAGTTTAAAAATATATATATTTTAATAGCGTTCCAGTTTGTTCTCTCCCACCTCTTGTACTTTAAGTTGCTATTTTGAATTTCAAGATCATCCTGTATGAACACACATTTAAAGTGTTTAAATTATTATCCTGCAAATCCAAAATTCAGGATCAGATAACTGAATGTATTATTTTGACCAGACCTAATTTTGATGGTTCATTGTCACAGAAGAGACACATTTTAAGTTTTGGTTAGTAACTTCAGTCTTAAAAAATCATTTGTATATTATTTCTATTGACAAGAAAAAGACCTGAGAGAGTTCATAAGATTTATTCACCTATTATAGATCCCGTTCAACTCTTTTGGGAATGGTAAAACATGGAAAACTCTCTTGTAAGCATAAATCCTCACAGTTTCATTATATGATTTTTTAAACTGTAGATTTTAAATGGCAATTTTAGTTGCTTAACATTAATGACAACACATAAAAAGAGAGGCAGGGAGGATTACATTTTCAATAAGAGACACACAAAGTGAAGAACAGAAATAAAAATGTATATTACTGATGAATCTGTAGCATTGATTCCCCATATTTCACTCTGATATCGTATGATGTACTTTTCCCTCAAATGGTATCTTCTTTTTAACATATACTCACCCAAACAGTTGACAATGAAACCCTGAGACTTTCTCAGCCGTTTGAAGGATATTTTTTTCTTTTCAGACCAAGCATGAATTTAATGCCACCAAAAATTGTGGAAAAAGACCAACAATTGATACAGTGAAATTTGTATGCATGTGGTGTTATGAGTGAAAAAACGTAATGATTATGGACCTGTTTAATTGAATTAAAAACTTTTGTGAGGGAAAAAGTGAGGGAAAAATTAATCACGTTTGCATAATTGAAACTGTTTTTTAAAATGTTACATGTTTCTTACATATGTAGTAAGTAGAAGACTATGTTTTCTAGCCTGTTTGGTATATCTCCATGAATGTTTTCAGATCTCACACACAAAAGTCCTGGAGTCATTCAGTCATTCATTCCACAAATATTTATTCACAGCAAAGCACTTTTGTAATGGCTGAAGATATACAGTCAATAAAATAGATAAAATATCCTTATCCTGAGTATACTCAGTAATACTGGGGTGAGACCAACAATTAAAGAGAAAAATTTATAATATGTGTGTGTGTGCATATGTATGTGAATACATACTTATAAATAAAAATATAGTTTCTTAAGTATTATGAGCATAAAAAAAGGAAGGAGAGTGGGAAATGTTATGGGGTGTTATGGGGATCTGGGAAGACTTCACTGAAAAGATAACATTTGAACAGACTTTGGAAGGTGAGGGAGTGGCCCGTATCTTGGAGCAGAGTATTCTGTGTACAGAGAAGTGAAATACAAGGGCCCTGGGGAGGTAAGGTGCCTGACATGCTCCCAGACAGCAGTAAGGCAGAGAGACTGGAGCAGCAAGAGCAAGCACAAGAGTATTAGTAAAGAAATCAAGGAGATAATGAAAATAATCAAGTCCTAGCATGGTAGGAAATGGAAAGCCATCAGAAGGACGTTGTCTTTTGCTCTGTGTGAGATGAAAAGTCATTGGAGGATTATGAGCATAAGTAAATGCTTTGAATTATGTTTTAATACAATTATTCTAGCTCTGTGTGGGAAACATACTGGTAGCGTTGGAGCAAGAAAGAAAATGGAAACCAGTGTATGATGATGACTTTGATAGGTAGTAGCAGTAGAGGCTGTGAGAAGGGGTTGGATCGTGGATATTGTATTTTCAAGATAGAAACAACAGAACAGGATGATAGATAGGACATGGCCTGTAAGAATAAGAGAGCAACACAGGATTACTCTATGTTAATTGCCCTAGTGCCATGGGTCAAATATGACCCCCAAAAGTTCATGTGTTGGAAACTTGATCTCCATTGTAACAGTATTAAGAAGGTGGGTAATTGAAAGATGGGACCTTAAAGAGGTGATTAGATTGTGAGGACTGTATTCTCGGGAATGGATTGATCCACTTATGGAGTAATAGATGTGATTCTGATAGCTCTATAAGGAGAGTGAGTGAGAAGGTTAACTCTCTCTTCCTCAGCTGACACTCACCATGTGATAGCCTGCATCACAGCAGAGTCACCACCAAGAAAAAGGCCCTGACCATATGTGCCCTTAGACAACAGACTTCCCTGCCTTCAAAACTTTAAGAAATAAATATCATTTCTTGGTAAATTACGCAGTTTCAGTTATTTTTTTTTATAAGCAACAAAAAATGGACTAATATACCTAGGCAACTGGAAGGAAGGAGCCTCAATGAAATGAAATGGAGAAGTCTCTAAAATTCAGGTTTTGGGGAGAAGATCAGTAATTTGTGTTAGGAGATACTGATTTTGAAATGTCTGCAAGACAACTAAGTGGAGATGGTGAATAGGTCATTGGATATAGAAGTCTGAAGTTCAAGGGGGAGATTCTAGATTGAGATATAAATTTGAGAATCAGAAGCATGTAAGTGATATTTAAAATATGAGATAAGTTGAGATCACTAAAGAAATGATTATCAAATGATTATCAACAGGGAGGATCCATGATGCAGCTCTGGGGCAAGTTCAGTATTAAGAGGTTGGGGATAGAATTAGCAAACAAGATTGAGCAGTAGTCAGTGAGATAGGAAAAGAGGCAGGTGATTGTGACATCTATTGCTGGATTCTCTCTTCTGTTGAATTGATAAATATGTCTTTCTATTTTACAATACCATATTGCTTTTGATGATTCAATTATACTTAGTTTTAAAAAAATTAGTGTGAATCCCCCAACTTTATTTTCTTTTTCAAAATGGTTTAGCTCTTTCAGTTTTTTTTTTTTGCATCTTCATTTTACAATCAACTTCTAATTTTCTTTAAAAAATTCTGCTCAGAATTGGGTTAGAATTGTATTTTATCTTTGGAAAGTTTATGGGAGAAGTGACATCTTAATTATATCAAGTCTGCCACTCCATGAACATAGTATATCTCACTGTTTATTTAAACCTGTTTTGATTTTTTTTCAGTGTTTTGTAGATCTTAGATATATTTTGTTAGATTTAGACCTAATTACTTTGTTTTTTTGAAGCCATTATGAATAGTATATAGTTTTTTCAATTTCCAACTGTTTGTTGCTGTATACAAAGGAACTTCAAAAAGTTTGTGGAAAAATGGAATTAAAAGATAAAAATAAAACATATAAACTTTATTTCTCAACATAAGCTCCATCAAATTTGAGACATTTTTGTAAACAATGATACCAGCCACTTAGTTCATCCCTAAAGAACTGAGGGTCCTGGGAATTTAACCGCATCAATACAATCTTTTTTATATTATTAATTAAAGAAAAATGGGTGCCCTTTAAATATTTTTTAAGACTAGAAAACAAAAGAAAGTTAGAAGGAGCTAAATAAGGACTGTAAAGCAGATGCCTAATGGTTTTTCATAGAAACTCACAAAATTGGCCTTGTTTGATGAGAGAAATGAGCAGGAGCATTGTCATGGTCAAGAAGGACTCTCTGGTGAAGCTTTCTCAGGTGTTTTTCTGCTAAAGCTTTGGCCAACTTTCTCAAAATACTCTCATAATCAGATGTTGTTATTCTTTGGCGCTCCAGAAATTCAACAAGCAAAATAGCCGGAGCATCCCAAAAAACTGTTGCCATGACCTTTGCTCTTGACTAGTCCACTTTTGCTTTGATTGGACCATTCCACTTCTTGGTAGCTGTTGCTTTGATTGTGCTTTTTCTATAGAATCATACTGATCCAGTTCATCTCCTGTTACAGTTCTTGAAATCCTTCAGCATCTTGATCCTACTTGTTTAAAATTTCCATTGCAAGCTCCACGCCTGTCTGCAGCTGATCTGGGCACAACAGTTTGGCACCCATCCAGCAGAAAGTTTATTCAATTGTTATTTTTCAGTCAGAATTGTGTAAGCTGAACCAATTGAGATGTCTATGGTGTTGGCTATTGTTTCTGCTGTTAATTGTAAGTCCTCTTCAATTAGGACACAAACAGATTAACTCTTTCCTTGCAAACTGATGTGGATAGTCTTCCACTGTGGGCTTCATCTTCAATGTCATCGTGTCTCTTCATAAAATGAGTTATCCATTTGTAAATGGTGGATTTCTTTGGGGCATTGTCCCCATAAACTTTTTGTAAGGAATCAATAATTTCACCATTCTTCCACTCAAACTTCACCATAAATTTGATGTTTGTTCTTGCATCAATTTGAGCAGAATTCATGTTGCTCTGATAGGGGGTTTTTAGAAATTGATGTCTTATCCTTCTTAGTGCTTCAAACTGGAACCTGTTTAGACAAGTTTATTTTGGTGCAAAAAATTTTTGCAATCCATGTATACTTTTTTCATAATATGCATTTTCCATGAACTTTTTGAAGACCTCTTTTGTTATATATTTTGTTAGCTTCTGTGGGATTTTCTGAGTAAGCAATATTGTCTGTGAATAAAGATAATTTTGTTTCACCCTTTCCAATTTGTATGACTTTTATTTCTCTTTTCCTATTGTGCTGGCTAGGACCTCCACTCCTATGTTACATAGAAATGGTTAGAGCAGATGTCTTGGTCTTATTCCTGATCTTGGGGGTGGTGGTGAAGAGAGGAGTATTAAAACTTGCATCATTAAATATTTTAGATATAGTTTTTCAAAGATGTCCTTATCAGGTAAATCAAAGTAGTTTTCTTTTATTTCTAGTTTGTTGAGAGATTTTATCATGAATGAACGTTGCATTTTATTCAAAGACTTTTTCTGTTTCTCTTGAGATGGTCATATAGTTTTTCTTTTTTATTCTGTTAACATAGTGTACCACATTGATTGATTTTTGCATGTAGAACCAACCTTGCATTCTAGGATAAAACTACCTGGTCATGATGTATTATTCTTCTTGTATATTTTTGGATTAGATTTGCTAATTGGTTGAGATATTTGCATTTATTTTCATGAGTGATGGTCTTCAGATCTTTCTTTTTTAAAATAATGTCTTTGTCTGGGTTTGGTGTTTTCTTTGTGGCAAAGATATAAACTATGAATTAATTTTTTTTTTTTAACAGACAGAGGAATGCTAAGGTAATCTGTCTCTTATTTGAGCTTTGGTAGTTTATATCTTTTGGTGAATGAGTTGATGTAATCTACATTATCAAATTATTGGCAGAAAGTTATTAATAAAATTGTCTCATCATTTTCATATTTTTATTATCTGCAGTATTATTCATTTTTCTACTTTCATTATTGGTAATTTGTGTCTTTTTTTCTTAACACTTTTGCTGGATATCTATCAATCTTATTGCTATCAAAGAATTCTATTGAATCAGTTTTTATTTTTCTTTATTGTCTTTTGGTCCTTTATTAAAGTGGCTTCTCCTGCCTTCATGCACTACATAAGTCTCTCCTCCTCTTCCCCTGAGCTCTAGCAGCCCCAGCTTGGCTGTTGTTGCTTTTTAATAGTTGTAAATTGGTTAATTGTGATAGAGAGTGATGCTAGGGACCATCTTTTCCACCATCTTCACTGGAAGTGACCTAAACCTTCATTTTTGAAAGATATTTTTGATGGGCATAGAAATCTAGTCTGAATTTTTTCTTTCAGTCTTTTAAAGTATCAATTTTTGTCTTCTAGCTTGTATAATTTTTGTAGAAAAGTGTCTTCTAAATTTTGGATTTGTTTCCTCCTGTGTGCTGTTTACTCCCCCAACTCAGTGGGTGTCTTCAAGATTTCCTCTCATTTTATTTTCAGCAGTTTGGTTATGATGTACCTAGGAAAGTGTGTGTGTGTGTGTGTGTGTGTGTGTGTGTGTGTGTGTGTGTGTGTGTGTGTATGCTCATGTGCATATTATTATTTATCCAGTTTGCTATTATTTGAAGTTCCCAGATCTATAGTTAATTTTCTGAAATTAACTTGGAAAATTTTTAGCCATTATGTTTTTAATCATTTCTTTTCCATTTTCTCTCTCTTCTCTTTATATGTTTTCAATTACATTATATTAAACCACTTGATATTATCTCATGGCACTTGGATACTCTGTTCTATTTTGTTCACTCTCCTTTTTCACTTAAGGTTTTTACTTTGTATTTCAGTTTAAGTTAATAGAGTTTTTCTTCTGCTGTGTCTAGTCAACTTATAAGTGCATTAAAGGAATTCTTAATTTCATTTAACATGGCTTTCTTTTGGTATTTTAAAAATTTGAGTCTTTTAAATTTAACAAATTTTCCCATTTATTCATGTGCATGGTTTAGCTTTTCCACTATATATTTTGATAGTTTTATCATCATTATTTTAACTCCTCTGTCTTCCCGTTCCAACACAAGGGCATACCTTTGTCTATTTCTGTTGATGGCCTTTTTTCTTGAGAATAGGTTGTTTTATCTTGATTTTTGTTTGTTACTAAATTTTAATCAACTACTTGAGAGTGCTTTTTGCATGTTACTAAATTTTGGTTGACTACTGTATAAAAGAGCAGTAGAGAGTGAAATATGAAGTATTTTTTTCCCTGAAATAAGCATACCTCATGCTCTCTTAGGCTATAAATATGGAGATATAGAGTTTTTTGTCAAGCAAGTCAGTAACTGAGCTGGGTTTGAGCTTCACTGTTGGTATAGTTGCTATTGTTACCTGCAGACCTCAAGTTTCTTCAGCAGTGGTCTGGTGCTTCCTTGTGTTTGGCATGCAGCCTGAGGTGCTGCTGGGGTTTTCTCATTATTTCTTCTTCACTGTCAGCTTAGTTTCAGTATTTCCAAAATACCTGAGCAACAGAGGGGCACTTTCTTCACACGCTTGTCCTTTGCCTAGCAGCATACTGATTTGCGTATTACTCAGCATTGGGCTGATCATGGGAACAAGTAGATATTTTTGATTCTCTTCTTCCACCATCTCTCTTAGGCAGGCTAATGTACTCCAGGGCGAAAATTCTCAGCATTTCTGTGCTTTCCCACTATGACAGCCATACCTTGCCATGTATCTATGGGACCATGGGGAGACAGTTGGTCTTAGGTAGGAAAGAGTTTGATCAGACTTTTGCAATATCCTGAGCCTATGCACATTTCCTGCCTATTCCCTAGGAATGGTTGGCTTTTTCCCTGCTCTTCCTTCAGCAGCAATGTATCTTTGCTTCAAATAGGTGGTAGAAGAGATTTTTATTCTTTTCCCAGTGGTATGAGGTGAAAGGCAGACGGTGAGTGATGGGTGGGTGGATTTCCAACCCCCTCTCCACATGAGACAGAGAGCTTTTGCTTCTATCCCTTGCCCAATTGCAGTTTAACTTTGCAAGGGCTCTTGGGGCAAGAAGGTTTCCTGCCCTTTCTCCAGCAGCTTAAAGCTACTGGCACCTAAGAAAGAAAGTTCTAGAAAAGAAGATGGGGTTTTTGTTTGTTTTATCTCTCTCAGATCTCTTTGCCTGCCTCTAATTTTTCTTGTGAGCACCAGGTGGAAGTCAGAGAAAAGAGCTTGCAGTGAGTGCAGACTCAGCTTGCGCCTGAAAGTTCAAGTGATGCTATTCCATGCTTGGTCTTTAAGAATTTGTTACAATGTTAGCTACTTTTTTCTAACCTACTTTTATTATGGCAGTTTCCTCTTGCACTTTGCCAAAAGGGCATCGCTTCATGTTTCATCTCTTTTCATAGGGGCTTTTCACTCTAAAATTCTGTTCACCTGATTTGCCTTACAACCTCAGCTCTCTACTGGGCTCCAGTAAAGTTATGATTTTGCAGATTATCCAGCATTTCTTTGTGGTTAGGGTGCAGGCAGTGCTCTGTTGTGACCTTCTACAGAAGATTTGGCTCTCCATAGTCCCTTCAAATATTCATTAAAGTCTCCTAACTTTCCATGTAGTCTCAACAGAAAGAAGATGCTGTATAAACCCACCATTTAATTTGCAACATGGCGGTCATGGTAACTTCAGAAGTGCAATTTCATTGGAATGGCGGTGGCCAAAGCTTGATTTAAGAGTAGATTCAAGAGATAATATAAAGGAGAAGAGAAGTTGGAGATTGTGAATTTAGATAACTCCTGTGAAATTTTTCCTGGGAGAGGGCAGTGGAGAAATTAGATAGCTACAATGAAGAGGGTTCATTGCTGGAGATATGTCATTGACTAGGTAAAAGAGTTGGGACCTAGTGCTCATGTGAAGGGTTTGACCTTTGTTTGGAGCATGGAGAATTTCTCTATAGAAAGAGAAGGGAAGGCAGAGCTTTTAGGCACTGACACTGGTTAGGTGAGAGAATGTGGTAGGGGGGAACTTGTGGGGTTCTTTTGTGATTGCTTCTGTGTTCTCAGTACCTTAGGAAGCGAGGTATTAGGTGGGAGCGAGAATGGGGGAGGAAGTGTTGCAGATTTGAGAACAGTGTGAATGAATAATCTAAGGTATCAGGAATGAAAATGGACTAAGATTTGAAAATAGATTATTTTCTGCTTTTAAAAGATAACTAAGCAGAAACAACAATGGCAAAACTTTTCCTTATTTCCCTGTGACTTTCAATTTATTATCCTGACACAAAGCTATATTTATTTGCCTTATAGTCACTTCTTTTTTGTGTGTGCTATGCAATGCTAACCCAGCAGTTTAAACATTAAAAATATAAATTATTTACTTATTGGGAACCTTAAGGAAAAAAAAAACCACAGAGATGTTCATAATTCTGGTTATTTTTATGTTATGTAAATGTTGTCTTATTATTTTTCTAGCACCACTGGTACAAATTATCTGGCGAATGAGGAAATAGGCAATGATTATGGTTTATTTGACTTGAACACCTTTCTGGCATATCCAAATAACATACATCACTACTGTTATGAGGAATATTCTGCAAATTCCCTAAATGGATTGTGACACTTCTGGAACCACTTTGTAACAATTTTTTTCTTCTAGGAGTAACCAAAGATGATAATAGATTATGACTAGTTTTCTAAAGCAAAGTATAGCAACATCACCGTGCCCTTTTCTAATATATAGGCTGCACATCTGCATTGAGGGAGAAGTAACTTCTGCATCTTGTCTGCTCAGAGTCCCCCTGTTTAGGAATTCTGTTTGGTCATTCTTATTTTTTGTGTGGGAAAGGAGTGTCTCTAGGTAGATTGGCAGGGGGAGGGGAATTTGCTCCTTTGTATTGTACATAAATGAATATGATACAGTCATGCACCCCATGACAATGTTTTGGTCAGTGATGGACCAGTGCATATATGACAGTGGCTGGGCAATAGGCTGTATATCATATAGCCTAGGTGTGTGGCAGGCTATATCATCTGGGTTTGTATAAGTACACTCTATAATGTTTGCATAAGGAAAGAATCACCTAGTGACACATTTCTCAGTGTATCCCTGTCATTAAATGACATATGACTGTAATTGAATTTCACCAAGGACCCAAAACTTCTGTCCAGAGAAAGTAAGACAAAACTCAGAACACTCCTGGAATATTCACTTAGTGCTCCTGAAGGTTTTGAACTGTGGGCTGTGTGTACATGTGTGGGAGACACGCTTTTGTCATCCTCCCTCAAGACATTGAGTGAAAATCTGGTTATTGTTTGTATAATTAAAGATAACTATGCTACCTTTTTGTGTCTTCTTTAATTTATTTCAGTAGTGATTTGTAGTTCTCACTGTAGAGATCTTTCACCTCTGTGGTTAAATTGATTCCCAGGTATTTTATTTTTTTGGTGACTATTGTAAATAGACTTACTTTCTTGATTTTTTTTTTTTTTTTGCTAGTTTGTCATCGGGGAATAAAAACACCACTGATTTTTGGGTGTTGATTTTATGTCTTGCTACATTACTGCAATTGTTAATCAGTACTAAGAGTATTTTGGTAGAGTCTTTAGGGTTTTTTATATATAGGATCATTTGATCTGGAAACTGGGACAGTTTTACTTCATCTTTTCCAACGTGGATGCCTTTTATTTTTTTCTCTTGGTGATTGCTCTGGCTAGTACTTCTAACACTGTTTTAGTCCATTTTGTGTTGCTACAACAGAAATACCTGAGACTGGGTAATTTATAAAGAAGAGAGGTTTATTTGGCTTACAATTCTGGGACAGCTGTGTCTGGCATGGGCCTCAGGCTGCTTCTACTCATGGAGGAAAGTGGCAGGCAGCCGGTGGGTACAAGCAGATCACATGGCGAGAGGAAGCAAGAGAGAGGAAGCAAGAGAGAGAGAGAGAGAGAGAGAGAGAGAAGGTGCCAGGGTCTTTTTAAGCAACGAGCTCTCGTGGGAACTAATAGAGCGAGAACTCACTCATTAATCCCCACTGCCCCAGGGAGAGCATTAATCCATTCATGAGGGACCTGCTCTCATAACTTAATCAGTTTCCAACACTGCCACATTGGAGATCAAATTTCCACAGGAGTTTTGGAGGGGACAACACATCCAAACTCTGTCAAACACTATGTTAATTAGGAGTGGCAATAGTTGGCATTCTTGTCTTGTTCTTGTTCTTAAGGGAAAGGCTTTCAATTTTTCCCCATTCAGGATGATATTGGTGATGGGTTTGTCAAATATGGCTTTTATTTTGTTGAGATACTTTTATTCTATACCTAATCTGTTGAGAGCGTTTAACATGAAGGGATGCTAAATTTTGTCAAATGCTTTTCTACATCTATAGAAATAATCATATGGTTTTTGTTCTCAATTTTGTTACATTGTGTATCACATTTATTGACTTGCATGTGTTGAACCATCCCTGTCTCCCTGGGATGAATCCCACTTTATCATTGTGTATAATTTTTTTGATATGTTGCTGTATTCTGATTGCTAATATTATATTGAAGATTTTTGTGTCTATGTAGATCAGAGATATTGGCCTGTAGTTTTCTTTTCTTGTTGTATCTTTGTCTGGCTTTGATATCAAGGTGATGCTGTCCTCATAGAATAAGTTTGGAAGAGTGGCCTGTGTTTCAATTTTTTTGAATAGTTTGAAGAGAATTGGTATTAAATCCTTTTTAAAGGTATGGTAAAATTCAGAAGGAAAGCCATCTGGTCCTGAGCTTTTCTTTGTAGGGAGAGACTGCTGATAATTGCTCTAATTTTGTGCTTATATATTGGTCTGTTTGGGTTTTTTATTTCTTCTGGGTTTGGTCTTGGTAGTTTGCATGTTTTCAGAAATTTATCCATTTCTTCTAGGTTTTCAAAGTTGTTGGCATATAGCTGTTTGTAATAGTCTCTACTGATTCTTTGCATTACTGTGGTATCAGTTGTAATATCTCCCTTTTCATCTCTGACTTTTGTTATTAGGGTCATCTGTCTTCTTTTTTTAGTTAGCCTACCTAATGGTTTGTCTATTTTATTTATCTTCTCAAAAAATCAACTTTTCGTTTCCTTGATCTTTTGTATCATTTTTTGGCTCTCTATTTGATATTGTTCTGCTCTAATAATTATTTCTGTCCATATATTAACTTTGGGATTGGATTGTTCTTGTTTTTTATTTCTTTGATGTGTAGGGTTGGATTATTTATTTGAAATCTTTCTGTTTTTTTGATGTTAAGTGTTAATTGCAACAAAAATAAGGACACATTGATTTCAAGTGTTTTTTCATTTCCTGCTTAGTTTCTTCTTGGACCTATATGTCATTCAGGGTCTGTGGTTTAATTTCCATGTATTTATATATTTTCCAGAGTTTCACTTGTTATTGATTTCTAGTTTTAAGTCATTATGACCTGAAAAAATACTTGAAATGATTTCAGTTTTTAAAATTTTGTTGAGACTTGATTTGTGACCTAGTGTGTGGTCTATCCTGGAGAATGTTCCATGTGATGATAAGAAGAATGTATATTCTGTCGTTGTTGGATGAAATGTTCTGTAGATACCTGTCAGGTCCAATTGGTCTAAAGTGTGATTTATATCCTGTGTTTCTCTGTTGCTTTGTAGCCTGGATGATCTATCCAATGTTGAGAGTGGGGTGTTCAGGTCCTGCACTATTATTGTACTGGCATCTACCTCTTTCTTTAGCTCTAACAGTGTTTACTTTATGTATCTGGGTGGTCTGATGTTGGGTGCATATATATTTATGATTGTTATTGTTCTTGCTGGATAGATCCCTTTATCATTATATGATGGCCTTCTTTCTTTCTTTTTTATGATTTTTGATTTAAAGTCTATTTTATCCAATATAAGAATAGTTACTCCTGCTCATCTTTGATTTCCATTTGAAAACCAAAGTGAGATGGGCCTCTTGAAAATAGCATACAGTTGCATCTAGCTTTTTAAACCAATCCATCATTTTGTCTTTTGAATGGAGAGTTTAATCCATTTACATTTAGGGTTATTATTGAAAGATATTGCCTTACTCCTGCCATTTTATTGGTTTTTGTTTAGCTGATTTAAATATTTTTTGTTCTTTTCTTTCCCTTTTATTATTCATCTTTAATGTTTGTTGGTTTTTTGGAGGTGATGAGATTTTGTTTCTTTTTTCTTTCTCATTTGCATTTGTGCTTTACTTGTAAGTGAGTGCTGTTCTTTCTTGTGTGTTTGTGGTAATGATTATTGTTTTTCAGATTATAGATGCAGAATTCCCTTAAGAATTTCTTGCAGGGCTGGCTGTGTGTTGATGAACTCCCACAGTTTTTCTTTGACTGGAAAATATACAATTTCTCCCTCATGTCTGAAGGATAGCCTTGCTGGGTAAAGTATTCTTGGCTGGCAGTTTTTTTATTTAGTATTTTGAATGTGTCATCCCATTTTCTTCTCACCTGTGCAGTTTCAATTGAGAAGTCTGCAGTTGACTAGTCTGATGAGGGCTCCCTCATATGTGACTTGATGCTTTTCTCTTGGTGCTTTTATGATTCTCTCTTTGTCTTTGAGCTTTGACAGTTTGACTGTAATGTGTCTTGTAATACCCTAAGGGCTGTTTGGGGATATTTGAGCTACTTGGATCTGAAGGTCTGTGTCTCTCCCTACATCTGGGAAATTTTCTGTTATTATTTCATTGAATAGATTTTCAATGGCTTTACCTTCCTACTCCCATTCTGGAACATCCATGATTCAGATGTTTGTATGCTCAAGGTTGTCTGCTAGCTCTCTCAGATTTTCTTTTTTCTTTTTTAAAAAATTTTTTCCTTTTTTTTTGTTTCTGTCTGTGTTATTTCATAAAGACCATCGTCAAGATCAGAGGTTCTTTCTTCTGCTTGTTCTAATATGCTGATTAAGCTCTCAGGTGAGTTTTTATTTCATTGAATGAATCCTTCAGTTCCATGAGTTCTGCTACATTCTTTTTTAAAATTGATTTTAATTTTGTTTTATTATTTATTTATTTATAACTTTTATTAAATCAAAATTGATTATACATATTTTTTGGGTTCAACATTGAGATATGTTGATCAAATCAATATTACTAGCATATATATTGTTACAAATCATAATTATTCTTCATGCCCCTTGTCCAATCTTTCCCCATCCCCTGCCTTCTCCCCCCTCTAATTACCCTAGATTTCTTCTCTCCTGAAAGAATAATGGTTACTCTGTTGATTTGTTGCCCAGATGATCTGTCCAATGCTGAGAGGTGTGATCAGGTCCCCCAATATTATCATAGAGCAGATGCTTCTTCTGTCACTCTGAAATGGGCTTTGTGGAGAGAGACATCCTCTTCTTTTCTTTATCTCTGCTGATGACTCTCCTTGTGACAATGCACTCCAGTGACTGGCAGACCATCTGCATGGTGTTTGGGGTGTCTAGCTACTTTTGTGGCAGCCATTATTATTGTGGTGGCTGTGGAGGACCACCCACATGGAGGTGATGTTTTTGGCATGCTCCTTGGGGCTGGCAGTTTGCCTGGTTGGGGGGAGGGTCTGATCTATGACTCCATCCCTCAGGTCCCTGGACAGGCGCCGAGGCACTGGTGCAGTGTGCTTCGATGTGGGGAGTGTGTCCAGTCTCTGGCTCCAAACTTCAGACCCCGAGGCACTGGCATGGTGTGCCTGGTTGTGGGAGGAGGGTCTGGTCCCCAGATCCATGCCTGGGTCCCCAGATGGGCCCTGAGGTGCTGGCATGGTATGCCTGGTTGTGGGAGAGGGGTCAGGTGCCCAGGCAGGGACCTGAGGCACTGGCGGTGCGAGTGGTTGTGGGTGGGGGTCGGGTCTCAGGCTCCATACCTCATATTCCCTGGCAGGCCCTGAGGTGCTGCTGATGTGCCTAGGCTGGAACTAATTTTTTGTCCTTTGCTGACTTCTAAAATGGGGGAACTTCCTGTGGGAACCAGTACTTGAGGTTTGTGGTTGAGCTGAATTGCTGCTTTGCTGCAGTTTCCCTAGGGAAGAATTTTTGTGCAGTTCAGGGTTTAATGCTTGACCTTATAGGTACTTCTGGCTTTCCAGAGACCTGGTGCACCTGGGTTGTGTAGAAACTCTGACCTGGGGCTGAGTTGTTTTATCTAACTGCACCCCATGCAATTCTGCATTCCCAACCAGTCTGCTCTGAGTGGTCCTGTACTGATTGGGGGGTGGATTGGCTGTCCTCGCTGTGTCCCAGTGTTCTACTGGTGGGCCTGTCTCCCCCTCCACCCACACTCTAAACACTCTTCATGGGGTGGGCCTTGTGCTGGTCCCTTGCACTGACTCACCAGCCTCTGAATGGCTCCCCTTTTCAGCTGTTCTGGCTCCTTGCTCCTGCGTGGGTCCACTGGAACCCTATTAGTGGTCTTGCTGTCCTGGGGGCCACTAAGGCTCTCTTCTCCCCTGCTGGCTCCAAGTAGCTCCATCTGAAGGGCACACCTGCGGCTTCTGTTGGCTTCCACTCCATGTGCTCAGCAGTTGCAGCCTTAAAAAGTAGCTGTGGCCCAAAACACTCAGAGCAGTTTTTTCTTTCTCTCATCGTAGTTTCTCCCGCCTTCATGAACTCCATAGGTCTCTCCTCCTCTTCCCCTGAGCTCCAGTGACCCAAGCTTGGCTGATGTTACATTTTTATAGTTGTAAATTTGTTGATTTGTGGGAGAGAGTGATGCTGGGGACCGTGTATTCCGCCATCTTGACTGGAACCTCTACATTCTTTTTTTAAGGTATTAATATCCTTGTAAATTTCCTCTTTCATATCCTGGATATTTTTTCTCATTTCATTGTGTTATCTAACTGAGTCTTCTCTTATCTCTGATTTTCCTTAAGATTATCACTTAGAATTCCTTTTCAGTCATTTCAAGGGTTTCCTGTTCTGTAGGGTCTGTTACTTGAGAATTACTATATTCCTTTGGTGCTGTCATATTTTCTGTTTTTTTTTTTCATATTTTTAGTACGTGTATGTTGATTTCTGGTCATTTGGTAGATCAGTTGCTGCTTCTACTATTCTGGATTGGACTTTGAGGAGAAAGTCTTTTTTTTCCAGTCTCCTCTGGTGAATCTCTTTGTGTCAATGCAGTTGAATATGTGGCAGGCAACCTGCACAGTGGTCGTGGTTGTTACTGCAGTGACAAGCCATCCTTACAGCGGTAGAAGCTGTGGTGGTGGCTTTTGTGGAAGCAGTGTGTAGCCTACTGGTCACGGTGGGGGGGGGGGTGGTACTGTGTTCTGCCTTGTTTATGGGTGGTGGGTGGGCTTCCCAGGGCTATTTTCTTGCCTGTGCATCCCTGGATGTGGTGGGTGGGCAGTGCACTGGGTCCTGCCTTGTTGGTGGCTGGCGGGTGAGCTGATCAACTGTTCTTCTGTGCATTTTACAACTCACCTCATCTTCTCACTCAGCCTTTGAACCTAGACTTGAATCTCTTTATTTATATTGTCCCAGCTTGCTTCCTTTAGGCAATAAACCAAAGCCCTCTCCTAGGAATTATACACTCATAGACATGTCTACCAGGATTTTGAATGAAAACCCACAATTTCTTCCAGATTTATATCTACAAATCTTTAGTCATGTTAATTTTAAAATCTTTAGATTTGTAGAGTTGTGAGTAAATTTCTCATCTTCCTCTTCTATCTTCTGTAAATGTTTTATTTGTGCATAGGATTTTTTGAGAATATTTATGTTGTGTTCTGCACAGTGTCTGGTACAGAAGGCATACAGTTAGTGCTCAATAAGTTCAGCAAAATAAATGATGTTATGGTGATGATATTATGATAATGATAATCAATGATGTAAGTAATATAATTAGGAATGTGTGGTAGACATCAGCACTGTCAACTGACATTTGGTTCTTCTCTCACTCTTGGTGTACTAGAGGATTAAAATTCTCTGCCCCCTTGAAGTTAAACAGACCATACGACTGACTTTTTGTTAACAAAACATTTAAGAGCTGGTGTGTGACTCCCCTTTATTTTCCCATCTCTTTCTCTCCTTGCCTTGGCTATTGCAAAATGATTTGTTGATAGGGCTGAGTCAACCCATGGAGGATTGCTGTCCTAGACAGTTTAAGCCATTTAGATTTTGGTATTGTTTATCACCAAAGCATAATTTTCTTACTGTTACTGATTCACAAAGTCAATGGAGGAAAAAATGGTTATCATAAGTGATTATTTCTTGGATGGGCCTACCTGCAAGAAAAGTGAGAATCTTAGCAATGGTCAAGAGGAACTAACTCTAGCGGTGGACAGCGAATGGTTCAAATGTAATATCCTAAGGGTTGTGGTGATCTCATGCTTTGGCTGAGCTGGCTCTGTTAGCAGAGAGTAACAGAGATAGAGAGATGCATTAGACAGAGCCCCTGTCCCAGTTTGGAGGAGGATGCTATCCAATCACGGGAGGTACAAAGAGGTCCAGCTTCCAGGAAGGACAAACCAGCAAGAGTCAATCCCCTATAGAAAAGGATTCGGTGATGAAGTCCAGCCCCAGAAGGTGAACCAGAATACTTATCAGAAAAGTGGGACAGAAACCGAATTACTGAACTTGGTAAATAAGGTAATGTTGGAGTAGAGGGCTATAGTTTAACAGAAAGAAAATGCTGAATTGTACTATCATTTGTAATATGATACTAAAAGGGTTGCACTGCGGTTTAAAAACTCTAGACAAACTATTAGACAAATAAAATCCAAAGTACCTGAGGAAGTAGTTAAACAATTAGCTTAATCTAGTATACATTTCACTTCTGAAATTTCATTAGGCCTTGATAAAATTTTAGTAATTTAAAAATACTGTCATGTAGTAATTAGACATGAAATAGTATAGCTTGAAAGGGAGAAATTGAACTCTGCCAAGAAATGATCTGGTCACAAAAATTATTAATTTTATATTACAGCTGTGCAGAAAGTTTGAAGATAAAGAATCTTTAGGGATTTTCACTTGCCTGTCATTTAAAGATTAAGTAAGCTGTAGCTAGAATATTAGTAAAGAATAGCTACTTATGTGAAAATGCCAGCCTCATTCAAATTTCTCAGAAATTGCTCCAGACCTTGCAGCCATGATTTTTTGCCTCCATTCTGCTCTGGTTCTCTGTGGTCAAATATGAAAACTATTGTTTTGAAATTTGCTAAATAAATTTTTACTGACACTGCTGCTGCCCATTAATGTAATTGCTGAGGTTGCCAGGGACCAGTGTTGGTGGGGCTACTGCGTAGAGGGTTCACAAAGAGAGAAAAATCTCCAAATAATAGCTTAAACAAGATAGATGTTTATTTCTTGCCCTCAAAAAAATAGTCCAGGGCTGGTACAGAGGCTTTATGGCCAATAGAGACCAAGGTTTCCTGTGAATCTAAGCTCTGTTGCTTTTCGTGTTCACCACCATCTTCAAGGTCATGTCCTTTGTTGCAGGCCACCAGCAGGAGAAAATGTAGAAGGACAAGATGATGCTTCTCTGATCCCATCAATTTCCATTATGGAGATTTCCCAGAAGCTGCACCCAGGGTTTCTATTCATATTTCATTGGCTTAGCCTTAGCCATATGGCCACGTCCAGCTGCAAGGGAAGCTTGCAAATGCAGATATTAATTCCACACTGCAGGTAGGATTCTCTACTACTTTGCTTCTAATAAAGATAGAAGGCAACTAACTATCTTTGTCATAACTACCAAAGTCACTGGCACAGTGCTACAGAAGATTTATCATTTCAGTGTCCTGTTGAGGTTGTCTTCTAATCAAAAGAACATTTTTTTAAAAATAAAAACTATGCATATTCAATACATAGCAAATGGAACATACAGTGACATAGAAAAAGAACACCATTTTTTTCTATAATTGTGACATCTAAGAGTAACCATTACTGACATTTTTATATCTATTCTTTCAGTATTTTATATATATTTATGTGTTTATACACTTATATATCTATCTATATAAACAAAAGACTATGTTTATATGTTATATATTGTGTGTATGTGCAAATACACATATATAAGATATAGATTTAATTTGAACCATACTGTATTGTTTTATATATTTTTTAAACTTATTAAAATTTTCCTATATCATTAACTTTTTGCAAACTGTATTTAAAATTTTTTATTGCTATACAGTATTTCATCATATCAAAGCATTCTATGTACATATATCCAAATATTCTATAAATACATTATAACTGAGTTTTCAATATCATGCCTTATGAATGATGAACGTTGTGTTTTCATATGTTTGGGTCCATTTGGATTTATTCGTTAGTATAATTTGTAGAAATAGAACTGTTTGGTCCAAGATTTTATATTTTAAAAATTCAATATTATGTTTATATACAGATAATTTTATAATTGAGAGTGTTTAGTAAAACTAAATCAAAATCTAAACCTATATTAGGCAGCACCTATTCAGGCAATTTTTTTTTTTTTTCACAAATACTAATTTATTTTATTTATTTATTAGTATTTTTTTTTAAATTTTATTTTCTCGATATGCATTGTGGCTGATTATTGCTCCCCATCACCAAAACCTCCCTCCCTTCTCCCTCCCCCCTCCCCCCAACAATGTCCTTTCTGTTTGCTTGTCGTATCAACTTCAAGTAATTGTGGTTGTTATATCTTCTTCCCCCCCCCCCGGTTTTGTGTCTGTGTGTGTGTGTGTGTGTGAATTTATATATTAATTTTTAGCTCCCACCAATAAGTGAGAACATGTGGTATTTCTCTTCCTGTGCCTGACTTGTTTCACTTAATATAATTCTCTCGAGGTCCATCCATGTTGTTGCAAATGGCAGTATTTCATTCATTTTTATAGCTGAGTAGTATTCCATTGTGTAGATGTACCACATTTTCCGTATCCACTCATCTGATGATGGACATTTGGGCTGGTTCCAACTCTTGGCTATTGTAAAGAGTGCTGCGATAAACATTGGGGAACAGGTGTACCTTCGACTTGATGATTTCCATTCCTCTGGGTATATACCCAACAGTGGGATAGCTGGGTCGTATGGTAGATCTATCTGTAATTGTTTGAGGAACCTCCATACCATTTTCCATAGAGGCTGCACCATTTTGCAGTCCCACTAACAATGTATGAGAGTTCCTTTTTCTCTGCAACCTCGCCAGCATTTATCGTTCAGAGTCTTTTGGATTTTAGCCATCCTAACTGAGGTTAGGTGGTATCTCAGTGTGGTTTTGATTTGCATTTCCCGGATGCTGAGTGATGTTGAGCATTTTTTCATATGTCTGTTGGCCATTTGTATATCTTCCTTAGAGAAATGCCTACTTAGCTCTTTTGCCCATTTTTTAATTGGGTTGCTTGTTTTCTTCTTGTAAAGTTGTTTGAGTTCCTTATATATTCTGGATATTAATCCTTTGTCAGATGTATATTTTGCAAATATTTTCTCCCACTCTGTTGGTTGTCTTTTAACTCTTTTAATTGTTTCTTTTGCTGTGCAGAAGCTTTTTAGTTTGATATAATCCCATTTGTTTATTTTTCCTTTGGTTGCCCGTGCTTTTGGGGTCGTGTTCATGAAGTCTGTGTCCAGTCCTATTTCCTGAAGTGTTTCTCCTATGTTTTCTTTAAGAAGTTTTATTGTTTCAGGGTGTATATTTAAATCCTTAATCCATTTTGAGTTGATTTTAGTATACGGTGAGAGGTATGGATCTAGTTTCATTCTCCTGCATATGGATATCCAGTTATCCCAGCACTATTTGCTGAAGAGGCAGTCCCTTCCCCAGTGAATAGGCTTGGTGCCTTTGTCAAAGATCAGATGGCAGTAAGTGTGTGGGTTGATTTCAGGATTCTCTTTTCTATTCCATTGGTCAGTGTGTCTGTTTTTATGCCAGGACCATACTGTTTTGGTTATTATAGCTTTGTAGTATAGCTTAAAGTCCGGTAGTGTTATGCCTCCAGCTTTATTTTTTTTGCTCAGCATTGCTTTGGCTATGCGTGGTCTTTTATTGTTCCATATAAATGACTGGATAGATTTTTCCATTTCTGAGAAAAATGTCTTTGGAATTTTGATGGGGATTGCATTAAATTTGTATATCACTTTAGGTAGTATGGACATTTTCACTATGTTGATTCTTCCAATCCAAGAGCATGGGATATCTTTCCATCTTCTTGTATCCTCTCTAATTTCTCTCAGCAGTGGTTTGTAGTTCTCATTATAGAGATTTTTCACCTCTTTGGTTAACTCAATTCCTAAGTATTTTATTTTTTTGGTGGCTATTGTAAATGGGCAGGCATTCTTGATTTCTCCTTCTGCATGTTCACTATTGGAGAAAAGAAATGCTACTGATTTTTGTGTGTTGATTTTGTATCCTGCTACTGTGCTGAAATCATTTATCAATTCCAGCAGTTTTTTTGTAGAGGTTTTAGGCTGTTCGATATATAGGATCATGTCATCTGCAAACAGGGACAGTTTGACTTCATCTTTTCCAATCTGGATGCCCTTTATTTCCTTCTCTTCTCTGATTGCTCTGGCTAGTACTTCCAACACTATGTTGAATAGGAGTGGTGAGAGTGGGCATCCTTGTCTAGTTCCTGTTCTTAAAGGAAAAGCTTTCAGCTTTTCCTCATTCAGGATGATATTGGCAGTGGGTTTGGTATATATGGCTTTAATTATGTTGAGATACTTTCCCTCTATACCTAACTTATAGAGGGTCTTTGTCAAGAATGAGTGCTGAACTTTATCAAATGCTTTTTCAGCATCTATAGAGATGATCATATGGTCCTTTTGTTTGAGTTTATTAATATGGTGTATCACATTTATTGATTTGCGTATGTTGAACCAACCTTGCATCCCTGGGATGAATCCCACTTGATCGTGATGAATAATTTTTCGTATGTGTTGCTGTATTCTGTTTGCTAGTATTTTAGTGAGGATTTTTGCATCTATATTCATCAAGGATATCGGCCTGTAGTTTTCTTTTTTGGTTATATCTTTACCTGGTTTTGGTATCAGGATGATGTTTGCTTCATAGAATGAGTTTGGGAGATTTGCGTCCGTTTCAATCTTTTGGAATAGTTTGTAAAGAATCGGTGTCAATTCCTCTTTGAATGTTTGGTAAAATTCTGCTGTGAATCCATCTGGTCCTGGGCTTTTCTTTGTTGGGAGCCTTCTGATAGCAGCTTCAATCTCCTTTATTGTTATTGGGTCTGTTCAAATTTTCTACGTCTTCATGGTTCAGTTTTGGGAGCTTGTGTGTGTCCATAAATTTATCCATTTCCTCCAGATTTTCAAATTTGTTGGCGTATAGTTGTTTATAGTAGTCTTGAATTATTCCTTGTATTTCAGATGAATCAGTTGTAATATCGCCTTTTTCATTTCTAATTTTTGTTATTTGAGTCTTCTCTCTTCTTTTTTTTGTTAGCCATGCTAATGGTTTGTCAATTTTATTTATCTTTTCAAAAAACCAACTTTTTGATTCGTTGATCTTTTGAATTGTTTTTTGGTTTTCAATTTCATTTAGTTCTGCTCTGATCTTAATGATTTCTTTCCTTCTGCTAACTTTAGGTTTGGATTGTTCTTGTTTTTCTAGTTCTTTAAGGTGAAGTGTTAGGTTGTTCACTTGCCATCTTTCCATTCTTCTGAAGTGAGCGTTTAATGCAATAAATTTCCCCCTCAATACTGCTTTTGCAGTATCCCACAGGTTTTGGTATGATGTATCATTGTTTTCATTAGTTTCAATAAATTTTTTGATTTCCTGCTTGATTTCTTCTTGGACCCATATGTCATTGAGTAGAATGCTGTTTAATTTCCATGTGTTTGTATAGTTTCCAGAGTTTCATTTGTTATTAATTTCTAGTTTTAATCCATTGTGGTCTGAGAAGATACATGGGATAATTCCAATTTTTTTGAATTTATTGAGACTTGATTTGTGACCTAATATGTGATCTATCCTGGAGAATGATCCATGTGCTGATGAGAAGAATGAATATTCTGAGGTTGTTGGGTGGAATGTTCTGTAGATATCTGCCAATTCCAATTGGTCTAGAGTCTTGTTTAGATCTTGTGTTTCTCTACTGCTTCTTTGCCTAGATGATCTGTCTAATATTGACAGTGGAGTGTTCAGGTCCCCTGCTATTATGGTATTAGTGTCGATTTCCTTCTTTAGGTCTAATAGAGTTTGTTTTATAAATCTGGCTGCTCCAACATTGGGTGCGTACATATTTATGATTGTTATGTCTTCTTGATGGATCAGTCCTTTTATCATTAAGTAGTGACCTTCATTGTCTCTTTTTATGGTTTTTAGTTTAAAGTCTATTTTGTCAGATATAAGAATAGCTACTCCAGCTCGTTTTTCTTTTCTGTTTGCATGGTAAATCTTTTTCCATCCTTTCACTCTTAGTCTGTGTGAATCTTTATGGGTGAGGTGGGTCTCTTGTAGGCAGCATATAGTTGGGTCCTGCTTTTTGATCCAGTCAGCCAGTCTGTGTCTTTTGATTGGGGAATTTAAGCCTTTTACATTAAGAGTTGTTATTGAAAGGTGTTGATTTATTCCTAGCATTTTGTTGGTTGTTTGGTTGTCTTAGGTGTCTTTTGTTCCTTGCTTTCTGATTTACTGATTGGTTTCTGTGTTTGTTGGTTCCTTATGTTGTAGATAGCGTTTTTGTTTGCTTGTTTTCTCTTCATGGATGCCATTTTTATTATACTAGTGGGTTTTTATTTTTCGTGGGTTTTTAGTGCAGTGGTAGTTATTTTTCAGGAACCAAACCCAGTACTCCCTTGAGGATTTCTTGTAAGGGTGGTCATGTGGTAGTGAACTCCTGCAGTTTTTGTTTGTCTGAGAAATATACTATTTGCCCTTCATTTCGGAAGGATAGCCTTGCAGGGTAAAGTATTCTTGGCTGGCAATCTTTGTCTTTTAGTATTTTGAAAATATCATCCCATTCCTTTCTAGCTTTTAGGGTTTGTGATGAAAAGTCTGATGTTAGCCTGATTGGGGCTCCCTTACAGGTGGTTTGACGCTTCTCTCTTGCAGCTTTTAAGATTCTCTCTTTGTCTCTGAGTTTTGCCAATTTGACTATGACATGTCTTGGAGAAGGCCTTTTTGGGTTGAATACGTTTGGAGATCGTTGAGCTTCCTGGATCTGAAGATCTGTGACTTTTCCTATACCTGGGAAGTTTCCTGCCACTATTTTGTTGAATATGTTTTCAATGGAATCTCCATTTTCCTCCCCTTCTGGAATACCCATGACTCGGATATTTGAGCGCTTAAGGTTGTCTGATATCTCTCTCAGATTTTCTTCCATGTCCTTGATTCTTTTTTCTTTCTTTTTGTCTGCTTGTGTTATTTCAAACAGCCCATCTTCAAGTTCAGAGGTTCTCTCTTCAACTTTGACAAGCCTGCTGGTTAAACTCTCCGTTGTGTTTTTTATTTTGCTGAATAACTTCTTCAGTTCAGCAAGTTCTGCTGCATTTTTTTTCAGGGCATTGATTTCTTTGTACATTTCCTCTTTCAGATCCTGTATACTTTTCCTCATTTGATCATGATGTCTAGCTGTGTTTTCTTGTATCTCATTCAGTTTCCTGAGAATTATCACTCGAAATTCCTTGTCAGTCATTTCAAGGGCTTCTTGTTCTATAGGATCTAGAGTTTGAGATTTATTAACTTTTGGTGGTGTACTTTCTTGATTTTTTGTATTTCTGGTATCTTTTTTTTGATGTTTATTCATTGTGGCAGGGGGTTTCACAGTCCACCGGTTTGAGACTAATGACTAACTAGGATGTTGCTGTGGTTGCCAATTTCGTATGGCTCCCTCCGTGGCTGCTCAGTTGGCCTCTAGTGCCTTGTGTGTGTGGTTGCCTCGGGTCTTGGGCTTCTCCGGGGCGCCACCTTTCTGGTCAGCTTGGATTCTGCTGGGCTGGTGGATCACGTACCACAGGGTGTGTGATCGCTGTTGAGCTTTCACTTCCTGTGCAGGACTTCTCCCTTTTCTGTGTGCTCTGGCCCAGGCTGTTGGATCGTGCAGTGGCGACCCCACTGGGTGTGTGGTTTCTGTCTAGTCTCCGCCTCCCTGGCCCCACGTCTCCCCACTCTGTGCGCACTGTGCTGGGCTGGGGCGTGTCTTCTGCAACCCTCGTCTATCAGCTGGGCCTTCAAGACCCTGCTCAGCACCGCCTCGCCCAGGAAGTCTACCAGGTTTCTGCTAGGCACAGACGACCGGTCGCTCTGGGTGCCTTTGTAGCACTGTGTAGATCTTTCTCGGGACTTGTTCACCTTTGTATCCCCCCCGGTATAAACCTTGTCTAGCGCCCGCCTGCAGCCAGCTCTCTGGCAGGTTCAAGTGGACCTGGGAACTCTTCTACCACACTATTCCCAACCAGAAATTGGTTATGCTTTTTTCCGAACTGGTGGCCGCAGAGATGGTATCTGCCTCCCAGTAACAGGAAGTTTACTGGGGGCCAGAGTCCAGGGTGCGGTGGAGTGAGAGTCGGCCCGCCCGTACTTCTTTGCCCTCCCAACACTGGCCGGGGACGCCCCACGCCACCAACCCGCCAGAGAACCGTGGAGGGAGTGGGAGGGGAGGCCGGCCCGCAGGCTCCAGTCAGGCAACTTTTTTTTTAAGACTACCTTCGAGTATTGGTGTTTATAAATTTGTCTGGAAAGCAAAAACAACACACACACACATAAATGCACACACACACACACCCCAAAAGAAGATAACAACAGACACTTACAGATTCACTCTCTCTCTTAAGATATTTTAAAGCAAGACCAAACTTCAAAAAGTTGGACGTTTCAAGGTAGACTTCTTATAATGGTCTTTAGTACATATTATACATTGTCTTAATTAACAACTTGAAGAAAGCTAATTGCCCCGAGAATAGTTTAATTGTTCATAGAAGGACTGAAACCCTTTTCAGTAAGGTCCTTCTAAAAAGAGAATGCTAAACATTTATAATTGACTAGCAAGGGTTTAAGAGATTTTTTTAAAGATGTGGTTATTAATATGTACAAGGGAACAAAAGAATTTGCTCAACAATTATAATCATAGGTCTGCACTTAGGAAGAAATTTTAAAAATTTACTTAATATTCTTTTTCTAAATTTTATCCCAAGTGATTAGTTTAGTAAATCTCGTTCTTGAGAAGTTAAACCCATTTTCATGGCTTGGAGTATAAAATTTGATTCCAGGAATCATTTCTTGATTTTTTTTTTTCAAACTTTGGAGGAATTAGTTTATGGTAAAACTTGCAGTTAGGCCATTTGCATTTAAAGACACAATGCACTGTCTTTTTCTTAAGACATACTTGTACTGAGATAGAACAAGTTCTGTCTGTTGAATGCTTATTTTGCATCAAACCCTTCATGAATACTGCTTCTAATTTTATCAACACATCTGAAAAGAAGGAATTATGATTACTCCTTTATAAATGAGGAAACTGAGTCTCAGAGAGCACGGCAATTTGTTGCAGGTCTCATAGCTACTAAGTGTGAGAGGTAGGACTAGAATCTAGGCTGTACTGTGCCAAAGGCCCCCAAATGGTTCCCTAAGGAAGCCGCTGGTTCCAAGATGAAGCACACAAAAAATGGAAGGGGCAGCTCATTGAACAAGTCTTTGAAAAGTAGATATAAAGGTGAAAAAGTAATACTCCAAAGTATTACCTGTGTTGTTTGTTTTTTTTCTTATTTTAAATAAAAATCTAGTAAAAAGCGAGAAGTTGCAGAATCAAATGTTAGTCGATATAAACTATTATGATATAAAAGGACACCTAACATTTTGAGTTTCTGGAAATTTTATTGTCTTGATCATTTATCTGATTTGATCTATCTGCAAAATAGAGGGAAAGAGGTTTTAGTTAACAATGCAATAAGTGAAGAGTTTTCTTCTGAAGGCCTCTTTATAATCCCAGATTTAGAGCAGTGTCAGCAGCAGTAGCATCATTTAACACTTACTGACGGCTCCAAGTGTATTGGATGCTAAGTAGATGAGGAACTCAGACAATTTAGGAAGAAGTACTTTGAGCAAGATGGGAACATAAACAGCATCACATTTTAATCTAAGGCTTTTTATTCATTTGCAATGTTCAAATGCTTATTGCGTATCTGTAATGTAAGATAATGTTTAGGGAACCTGATGTATTTAGCTTTTGAGAGGCAACATAGCTTAGTGCTTATGATCTCCTGACCAAGATTTCCTGGATCTAAACCCTGAATCAGCTACTTACCAGCTGTGTGTTCTTTATGAATAGGTTAACACCTCTGTGTCTCAGTTTTCTCATCTTCAAACTGAAGATTATAACATCTTCATATGGTTGTTACAAGGATTACATGAGTTAATAGCAAGTTCTAAAGTTATTTACAATACTGTGTAACATATAGTAAGTGCTATGTCAGCGTTTGATGCTTGTTTTAGGAAATAACTTATAAAGATGGATACGTGGGTAAATAATTACAACCCGTAATTTTTTTTTTTTTTTTTTTTTTTTAGCATTTTATTTTATTTTATTTTTTTTTTTTTTTTTTAATTTTATTTTGTCGATATACATTGTAGCTGATTATTGCTTCCCATCACCAAAACCTCCCTCCCTTCTCCCTCCCCCCTTCCCCCCCGACAATGTCCTTTCTGTTTGCTTGTTGTATCAACTTCAAATAATTGTGGTTGTTATATCTTCTTCCCCCCCCCCCGGTTTGTGTGTGTGTGTGTATGTGTGTGTGTGAATTTATATATTAATTTTTAGCTCCCTCCAATAAGTGAGAACATGTGGTATTTCTCTTTCTGTGCCTGACTTGTTTCACTTAATATAATTCTCTCAAGGTCCATCCATGTTGTTGCAAATGGCAGTATTTCATTCGTTTTTATAGCTGAGTAGTATTCCATTGTGTAGATGTACCACATTTTCCGTATCCACTCATCTGATGATGGGCATTTGGGCTGGTTCCAACTCTTGGCTATTGTAAAGAGTGCTGCGATGAACATTGGGGAACAGGTATACCTTCGACTTGATGATTTCCATTCCTCTGGGTATATTCCCAACAGTGGGATGGCTGGGTCGTATGGTAGATCTATTTGCAATTGTTTAAGGAACCTCCATACCATTTTCCATAGAGGCTGCACCATTTTGCAGTCCCACCAACAATGTATGAGAGTTCCTTTTTCTCCGCAGCCTCGCCAGCATTTATCGTTCATAGTCTTTTGGATTTTAGCCATCCTAACTGGGGTTAGATGGTATCTCAATGTGGTTTTGATTTGCATTTCCCGGATGCTGAGTGATGTTGAGCATTTTTTCATATGTCTGTTGGCCATTTGGATATCTTCCTTAGAGAAATGCCTACTTAGCTCTTTTGCCCATTTTTTAATTGGGTTGCTTGTTTTCTTCTTGTAAAGTTGTTTGAGTTCCTTATATATTCTGGATATTAATCCTTTGTCAGATGTATATTTTGCAAATATTTTCTCCCACTCTGTTGGTTGTCTTTTAACTCTTTTAATTGTTTCTTTTGCTGTGCAGAAGCTTTTTAGTTTGATATAATCCCATTTGTTTATTTTTCCTTTGGTTGCCCGTGCTTTTGGGGTCGTATTCATGAAGTCTGTGCCCAGTCCTATTTCCTGAAGTGTTTCCCCTATGTTTTCTTTAAGAAGTTTTATTGTCTCAGGGTGTATATTTAAATCCTTAATCCATTTTGAGTTGATTTTAGTATATGGTGAGAGGTATGGATCTAGTTTCATTCTCCTGCATAACGATATCCAGTTATCCCAGCACCACTTGCTGAAGAGGCAGTCCCTTCCCCAGTGAATAGGCTTGGTGCCTTTGTCAAAGATCAGATGGCAGTAAGTGTGAGGGTTGATTTCTGGATTCTCTATTCTATTCCATTGGTCAGTGTGTCTGTTTTTATGCCAGTACCATACTGTTTTGGTTATTATAGCTTTGTAGTATAGCTTAAAGTCAGGTAGTGTTATGCCTCCAGCTTTATTTTTTTTGCTGAGCATTGCTTTGGCTATTCGTGGTCTTTTATTGTTCCATATAAATGTCTGAATAGTTTTTTCCATTTCTGAGAAAAATGTCTTTGGAATTTTGATGGGGATTGCATTGAATTTGTATATCACTTTGGGTAGTATGGACATTTTCACTATGTTGATTCTTCCAATCCAAGAGCATGGGATATCTTTCCATCTTCTTGTATCCTCTCTAATTTCTCTCAGCAGTGGTTTGTAGTTCTCATTATAGAGATTTTTCACCTCCTTGGTTAACTCAATTCCTAAGTATTTTATTTTTTTGGTGGCTATTGTAAATGGGCAGGCTTTCTTGATTTCTCCTTCTGCATGTTCACTATTGGAGAAAAGAAATGCTACTGATTTTTGTGTGTTGATTTTCTATCCTGCTACTGTGCTGAAATCATTTATCAACTCCAAGAGGTTTTTTGTAGAGGTTTTAGGCTGTTCGATATATAGGATCATGTCATCTGCAAACAGGGACAGTTTGACTTCATCTTTTCCAATCTGGATGCCCTTTATTTCCTTCTCTTCTCTGATTGCTCTGGCTAGTACTTCCAACACTATGTTGAATAGGAGTGGTGAGAGTGGGCATCCTTGTCTAGTTCCTGTTCTTAAAGGAAAAGCT
Source organism: Cynocephalus volans (assembly GCF_027409185.1). NCBI lineage: Eukaryota > Metazoa > Chordata > Mammalia > Dermoptera > Cynocephalidae > Cynocephalus > Cynocephalus volans. Next base: position 11,137,036 of record NC_084472.1, on the reverse strand, counting down.
TTCAGCTTTTCCCCATTCAGGATGATATTGGCAGTGGGTTTGGCATATATGGCTTTAATTATGTTGAGATACTTTCCCTCTATACCTAACTTATAGAGGGTCTTTGTCAAGAATGAGTGCTGAACTTTATCAAATGCTTTTTCAGCATCTATAGAGATGATCATATGGTCCTTGTGTTTGAGTTTATTAATATGGTGTATCACATTTATTGATTTGCGTATGTTGAACCAACCTTGCATCCCTGGGATGAATCCCACTTGATCGTGATGAATAATTTTTCGTATGTGTTGCTGTATTCTGTTTGCTAGTATTTTAGTGAGGATTTTTGCATCTATATTCATCAAGGATATCGGCCTGTAGTTTTCTTTTTTGGTTATATCTTTACCTGGTTTTGGTATCAGGATGATGTTTGCTTCATAGAATGAGTTTGGGAGATTTGCGTCCGTTTCAATCTTTTGGAATAGTTTGTAAAGAATCGGTGTCAATTCCTGTTTGAATGTTTGGTAAAATTCTGCTGTGAATCCATCTGGTCCTGGGCTTTTCTTTGTTGGGAGCCTTCTGATAACAGCTTCAATCTCCTTTATTGTTATTGGTCTGTTCAAATTTTCTACGTCTTCACGGTTCAGTTTTGGGAGCTTGTGTGTGTCCAGAAATTTATCCATTTCCTCCAGATTTTCAAATTTGTTGGCGTATAGTTGTTTATAGTAGTCTCGAATGATTCCTTGTATTTCAGATGAATCAGTTGTAATATCGCCTTTTTCATTTCTAATTTTTGTTATTTGAGTCTTCTCTCTTCTTTTTTTTGTTAGCCATGCTAATGGTTTGTCAATTTTATTTATCTTTTCAAAAAACCAACTTTTTGATTCGTTGATCTTTTGAATTGTTTTTTGGTTTTCAATTTCATTCAGTTCTGCTCTGATCTTAATGATTTCTTTCCGTCTGCTAACTTTAGGATTGGATTGTTCTTGTTTTTCTAGTTCTTTAAGGTGAAGTGTTAGGTTGTTCACTTGCCATCTTTCCATTCTTCTGAAGTGAGCATTTAATGCAATAAATTTTCCCCTCAATACTGCTTTTGCAGTATCCCACAGGTTTTGGTATGATGTATCATTGTTTTCATTAGTTTCAATAAACTTTTTGATTTCCTGCTTGATTTCTTCTTGGACCCATATGTCATTAAGTAGAATGCTGTTTAATTTCCATGTGTTTGTATAGTTTCCAGAGTTTTGTTTGTTATTAATTTCTAGTTTTAATCCATTGTGGTCTGAGAAGATACATGGGATAATTCCAATTTTTTTGAATTTATTGAGACTTGATTTGTGACCTAATATGTGATCTATCTTGGAGAATGATCCATGTGCTGATGAGAAGAATGAATATTCTGAGGTTGTTGGGTGGAATGTTCTGTAGATATCTGCCAATTCCAATTGGTCTAGAGTCTTGTTTAGATCTTGTGTTTCTCTACTGATTCTTTGCCTAGATGATCTGTCTAATATTGACAGTGGAGTGTTCAGGTCCCCTGCTATTATGGTATTAGTGTCTATTTCCTTCTTTAGGTCTAATAGAGTTTGTTTTATAAATCTGGCTGCTCCAACATTGGGTGCGTACATATTTATGATTGTTATGTCTTCTTGATGGATCAGTCCTTTTATCATTAAGTAGTGTCCCTCATTGTCTCTTTTTATGGTTTTTAGTTTAAAGTCTATTTTGTCAGATATAAGAATAGCTACTCCAGCTCGTTTTTCTTTTCTGTTTGCATGGTAAATCTTTTTCCATCCTTTTACTCTTAGTCTGTGTGAATCTTTATGGGTGAGGTGGGTCTCTTGTAGGCAGCATATAGTTGGGTCCTGCTTTTTGATCCAGTCAGCCAGTCTGTGTCTTTTAATTGGGGAATTTAAGCCTTTAACATTAAGAGTTGTTATTGAAAGGTGTTGATTTATTCTTAGCATTTTATTGGTTGTTTGGTTGTCTTAGGTGTCTTTTGTTCCTTGCTTTCTGATTTACTGTTTGGTTTCTTTGTTTGTTGGTTCCTTAGGTTGTAGATAGTGTTTTTGTTAGCTTGTTTTCTCTTCATGAATGCCATTTTTATTGTACTAGCGGGTTTAGATTTTTCTTAGGTTTTTATGGCAGTGGTAGTTATTTTTCAGGAACCAAACCCAGTACTCCCTTGAGGATTTCTTGTAAGGGTGGTCTTGTGGTAGTGAACTCCCGCAGTTTTTGTTTGTCTGAGAAATATACTATTTGCCCCTCATTTCGGAAGGATAGCCTTGCAGGGTAGAGTATTCTTGGCTGGCAATCTTTGTCTTTTAGTATTTTGAAAATATCATCCCATTCCTTTCTAGCTTTTAGGGTTTGTGATGAGAAGTCTGATGTTAACCTGATTGGGGCTCCCTTATAGGTGATTTGACGCTTCTCTCTTGCAGCTTTTAAGATTCTCTCTTTGTCTCTGAGTTTTGCCAATTTGACTATGACATGTCTTGGAGAAGGCCTTTTTGGGTTGAATACGTTTGGAGATCGTTGAGCTTCCTGGATCTGAAGATCTGTGATTTTTCCTATACCTGGGAAGTTTTCTGCCACTATTTTGTTGAATATGTTTTCAATGGAATCTCCATTTTCCTCCCCTTCTGGAATACCCATGACTCGGATATTTGAGCGCTTGAGGTTGTCTGATATCTCTCTCAGATTTTCTTCCATGTCCTTGATTCTTTTTTCTTTCTTTTTGTCTGCTTGTGTTATTTCAAACAGCCCATCTTCAAGTTCAGAGGTTCTCTCTTCAACTTCGACAAGCCTGCTGGTTAAACTCTCCGTTGTGTTTTTTATTTCGCTGAATAACTTCTTCAGTTCAGCAAGTTCTGCTACATTTTTTTTCAGGACATTGATTTCCTTGTATATTTCCTCTTTCAGGTCCTGTATACTTTTCCTCATTTCATCATGATGTCTAGCTGAGTTTTCTTGTATCTCATTCAGTTTCCTTAGAATTATCACTCGAAATTCCTTATCAGTTATTTCAAGGGCTTCTTGTTCTATAGGATCTAGAGTATGAGATTTATTAACTTTTGGTGGTGTACTTTCTTGATTTTTTGTATTTCTGGTGTCTTTTTTTTGGTGTTTATTCATTGTGGCAGGGGGTTTCACAGTCCACCGGTTTAAGACTAATGACTAACTAGGATGTTGCTGTGGTTGCCAATTTGGTATGGCTCCCGCCGTGACTGCTCAGTTGGCCTCTAGTGTCTTGTGTGTGTGGTTGCCTCGGGTCTTGGGCTTCTCCGGGGATCCACCTTTCTGGTCAGCTTGTACTCTGCTGGGCTGGTGGATCACGTACCACAGGGTGTGTGATCTCTGTTGAGCTTTCACTTTCTGTACAGGACTTCTCCCCGTTCAGTGTGCTCTGGCCCAGGCTGTTAGATCGTGCAGTGGCGACCCCACCGGGTGTGTGGTTTCTGTCGAGTCTCCGCCTCCCTGGCCGCACGTCTCCCCCCTCTGTGCACACTGTGCTGGGTTGGGGCGTGTCTTCTGCACCCCTCGTCTATCAGCTGGGCCTTCAAGACCCTGCTCAGCACCGCCTCGCCCAGGAAGTCTACCAGGTTTCTGCTAGGCACAGACGACCAGTCTCTCTGGGTGCCTTTGTAGCACTGTGTAGATCTTTCTCGGGTCTTGTTCACCTTTGTATCCCCCCGGTATAAACCGAATCTAGTGCCCGCCTGCAGCCTGCTCTCCGGCAGGTTCAAGCAGACCTGGGAACTCTCCTACCACACTATTCCCAACCAGAAATTCGTTAGGCTTTTTTCCAAACTGGTGGTCGCAGAGATGGTATCTGCCTCCCAGTAACAGGAAGTTTACCGGGGCCGGAGTCCAGGGTGTGGTGGAGTGACAGTCGGCCCGCCCGTACTTCCTAGCCCTCCCAAAACTGGTCGGGACGCCCCACACCCCCAGCCCTGCCAGAGAACCGTGGAGGGAGTGGGAGAGGAGGTCGGCCCGCAGGGTCCGGAAAGCCCCGCGCCAGGCCAAGCAAATGGGCTCAGTGATGGCCGAGCAGGGCGGAGCTGCCCGCACCTGGGAAAATGGAGGCAGCACCGGGGCAATGAGTGGCCTGGTGGTGCAGGCGGGGAGCCGCGTGGGCATCCACCCCCCGAACAGAGCTTTGCCAGGGATCACTCACAGTGCTGTGCCAGGTCGGGCGCTCGCTCTGTCTCTGGTTTGTTGCCTTCCATGTTCTCGGCGCTGCCACCTCGGGCTGTTCAGTCGCGGCGCCGCTCGGGCGCTCCCAGGAGTCTTCTTTAATGCCGGCCTGAAACCTCGAATCCTGGATAGGGCAGCTGGCCGCCTTCAGTGCGGCCCCAGCCTCCGGGATCCTGTCTGCATCCACAGCAGCCCTGGCGCCGCGTTCCCTGTTTCAAGACTCGCTTTTGCAGCTAAGAATCAGTTCTTTTCCTGCTCCACACTTCAAAGCTGTTGCCTGTAAATGAGGCAGCCTCTCCTGCCGGGGGCAAAGTGGCGTTGAGCCCCCACGACCGGCCAGCAGCAGCAGTCCTCCCTTAAGAGATGGCCAGAGAAAGGTCCACAAGTTTCCCGGCTGCCTGAGGCCCAGTGGCCACCTTTTCCACCTCAGCTACTCCGCGCCAGCCGCCGCAGCCGCCGCCATCTTGAAACTCTTTTGCCTCTGATTAGACCTCATTCCAGAAGATTATTTTAAATATGAAAGAAAATCTTCAGGTGAGTAGATGATGAAGAATCAGTTTATTTATTTTCTCTCCTTAAAGGATTTTCATTACTTCTGTTTGGTACAACCTGATAATTAATTTGGTATTATCTTTAAAGAATTAAGGAGGGATGAATGTTTCAAATCTAAATTAAAATAAGTAAGAAATGTTTTTCTCTTGGAGAAAGAACTCTGGTATATTATCTGATAGCCTCATTACTAGAGAAACCTTTTCATGACATAAGTAATGATAATCTTATTTACTAAATGATTTTTTATTAACAAAACAACACTAACATAAAACAGAAATGAATGCCATATACAAATTGAAAGCACATAAAATCAAACTATTAACTTTGTTCAGCAGAAAATCAATAGCAGTGATTTTCTTTTTTTTAGGTCAGTGGTCTATCAAATTATAAAGGGATAGGGGAATCATATTTAGTCATCATTTAGCCAGGGTCAGAGAGAGTAACTTGGACCATACATTTCTGGATTTCTTTTCAGAAACTTAATTTTTCTATGAGGGAAGAGTTTTCCTATTCAAATGACAATTCTGCACATACGTAACGCATGGTGCTTTTCTGCCTTATTAATGCAACCGAGACCCAATTAGAGGAAAAGAAAAGTGAAGTGAAGGTCAGGATGTACAGGACCCAGAGTACATGGTTGATGACAATAGAAGAGATCTGGAGGGGTAGCTTATGGCTTTTGTAAGCATCAATTTAGGGGTTTCTTAGTTAAAGAGAGAAAAAATAGACGTATGATAAACTGTAAGCTTCCTTTGGGACAGACATCACCGACATTTACCTAATCTACTATTAGTCTGGCTTTGTCCATTCTCTCATTTCAATAGTAGCTCCATTAAATTACATTTTAGGACTCAGATGGTCACTGTTTTCTGAAATAAGTCTAAGTAATGTAATTTATAGTCTGAAACCTATCAGATCACTATCAATTGAAGCTTGATTTTACATGTACCTGGCATCAGCAGTGTAATGTTTAAAACATTGCACAAATCTGCTTCTGTCCTAAAATGGTTACCATTAATTACTAAGATTTCTCAAAATAGGGCACTGATATTTTATGCTGTTTGATAGCAATTTGCATGGTTTTCTCAAAATAATATTTAAGTCAAAATGTTAGTGCCTGAAGTGATTTAAAAATATCTTAATAAGTCTTTCAATTATTTCATTTTTTATGAGCCTAGAACTTGTAGAATAAAATGGATGGCTGTTTAATTTTTGCAATTATATTTCTTCTTTCTGTAACTCACTGATCCTTTCTTTTGCTTTAAATAGAGCTTTTTCTTCTTCTTTTTTTGCATTACATCAGATACCATTGGCTACATCTCCAGCATCTACTTCCTTCTTTCTTCTTGATAACCAAATCCTGATTTCCCTAGACACCAGCTCTTTAGGGAGGGATCCTGACTCTAAGTCAAAGGCGACCTTTAATAATCTAGTGATGGTAACCCTATTTCCTTGACACTGGTTGGTGTAGGAGTGGGCACAGGATCTAGTGTTGGCCAGTGAAGTAGAAGGGATGTCTTATTGGTGCATTCTAGAGAAGATTTCCTTATGGGATTCAGCAAATACACCGTGAGGTTGATAAAACACATTCCCATGATGACAGCTGTTCAGGAGACCTGGAGACAGTTGGTTTAAATTTGAGCAAGTGGATGGAGATCCAAAGAAAAAGGGTTTGAAGGCACTTGATAACACCCTTTAGAGACTGGTTGTGTGAAGGCAAATAATAGAAGATAAAAAAAAGCAATTAGAAAATACTTGAAAAATGTACAGTCTTCTGTGTTTAACGAGCTCAAGGGTATCACTGGACATCACTTTTGAATCACTCCCTTCTTGATTCTGTTGTCAACTTCTATGTGACCCATTCACTGAAATAAACCTCTATAGCTCCTCACCATTTCTGACTGTTCTTTTATACTCCAAGATACTAGAGGAGATGATCTGTTTTTCTGCTCCCGCTGTGAGGGCAGGAGCAGCCGTGACCATCCTGGTAGTTTACTGAGGCCTGAGTCAACATGGGAAAGACAGCAGGGGCAAGAGAATCACAGACAGGTGAGCCCTGTGCCATGTGCCTGGGCCTGCTCTTCCTTTAGGTTCTTTTTTATGTGGGAGAAACAGTCACCTTATCATTTATTCCTGTTTGGAGTCTGGGCTTTCTGTTACTTGCAGTTAAAGGATCCATTCACAATGTTAAACTCTCATTGAACTTTACAGACTATGTTAATATGCTGTAGGAATGAGAAAATTAAAGGTATGAAGACAGTCATTTAGGTGTGTATGAGTCCCATCTCCTTTATTGCTGTTTCTCAAAATCTTTGGATTGGTTGAAAATAGAGATCCTATCTCTGTTACAACAGCTTTCTCCGAGCCCTTCCCCTCAAAATATATATACCTGTTCTGCCTCACATACTCTCAGGGCTTAGACCTTGGATCTCTTATTTTTCGAATCTACCTCTACTTTCCAGATAATCTCATCAGATTTCATGATTTTAAATACCAACTGTATGTTGACAGCTTATAGATTTACAGCTCCAGTTGGAACTCTTCTCTGAACTCCAGAATCCTGTCTCCTAGAATCAATAGATTTCTTGACATCTTCACTTGGATGTCTAATAGGCAGCTCAAATTTAGCAAGCCCAAAACTAAACTCTGACGCCCTCCCCCTTTCCTCCCCGCCCGTGCCAAAGAACTTTGTTCTGCCATAATGTTTCTCTCAGTTAATGCCAACACTATCCTTCCACCTACTCTGGCAACAGCCTTTAAGCTATCTTTGACTCTGATATATTTCTTTTATACCCACATCTATTCCATCAACATGTGCTGTTGGCTCTATCTTCAAGCTATACTGCAAGCAGACCTCTTCTAATAACTTGCACGTTACGGCTCTTGACCAGGGCCACTCTCTCGTGTAAGTGCAAATTGGCCCCATGTCATCTTTACTACCCTTCCTTGGTCACTGCAGCCCAGCCTTGTGGCATTCTTTGCCATTCCTGGGACATGAAAAATCAGGAAGACTTCCAGCTCCACATCCAGGGCATTTCCCACATGCTCTTCTCTGCCGGTAGCTATCTTCCCTGCCCCAATCCCCCCATAGCCATGCTCTTGCTCACTAGCTGTGGGTTTTTGCTCAAATGTTCATGAGAAGTGAGCCTTTCCCTGACTCTCTTTTTGAAATGACATCTACTTTTTCCTCCTCAGACTCTCTGTCTGTGTGCTGGTATGATCTCACTTAACACTTATCACCGTCTGGTATACTGTATAGTTTACAAATACTTCATTGTCTATTTTCTCCTCCAGAATATAAGCTCCATGAGGACAAAGATTTTTGTCTGTTTTGTTCATTACTGTATCTCCATTGCCTGGCACAGTATTGGGCACACTGTAGGTACTTAATAAATATATGTTTAATTAATGAAATGATCCCTGTCTCTAGGTGATAACTAACTAATATGACAAGTGGGTTCTTGCTAATAGTCGTTAATGACGACATACTAAGACTTTAGTCAGAGATATGCCCTGAAGTACCTAAATATTCAATTTAAATATGGGCTCTTTGAAGTTAATATTTTAACAAAAAACAGTGACTTTAATAGCATATATTTTAGTAATCGTGAGAAAGTAGGCCTTGCCTTAAACCTTTGTTATCTGATAGCATTTGTTCAGTTGTAAGTAACAGAAACCTAACTCAAATTAAATAATAAAAAAATATTGGCTAACTTAAAGGATGTTTGTGTATAAGGTATTGGTCAGAATTCTCATAATTTTGGCGTCATTTATATTTTCCAGGAGTCTCTTGGGTCCATATTCTCTGTATGTTCACTTCATCCTCAGGCTGCTAAGATGTCTGTAGACATTATGGCTTCGCATCTGTGCACAGCAGTGTTCAAGAAAAGAAAGGAGAGGGTGTTTTAGAAAATTCTCAGAAGACTCAGTATTTTTCTAGAAGCTCCCCGTACGTAATCCACTCCTTAAGCACCACCTACCTGTTCAGTGTAAGTGACATATCCATTCCTGAATAAGTTATTGGCAAGAGGCTTGGGATTCCCTATAGCTATGAGGCTGGCCCCAAAACCTGGGAGTTGAGTAGACTTGCCCGGAGGCACATGGGGGTTCTGGAAAGGGGGAGGGCTTAGGAGCTGCAGATAATTTTGGTTCTATGAGGAAGGAGGAAGTGCGGAATAACCAAGTGTAGGGTATATATTTTACATTCTGGGGGCCAATTATTTTTATTCATCCAGTTTTAGGAACAAGTTTATCATCTTCAACATAACAGCTCTAAAGTGTTTTCTACTTTAGACTTCCTCTGAAATTCAGCTAAACTGATGCTGCCTATGTGGTGAAGAATTTAACTGTTTTCTCCTAAACGAACTCAGTGTCTCCTAGAGGGGAAACAGAAAGTTTATTTATTTTTATATCTTGAAGTGTTCTGAATTATGTAGCTAGTGATATATGAAGTGTGAAATAAATTTATTAGTTCCTACAATTATACTTGCATTTAAATATATATTACTAAAATATTTTAGTTTTATTAGAATGATAAATATATTTATTAATGTTATAAAATGACGTAAATGTCTGTATTCTCATTGTGAAAATTATACTGTGTACTCTTTAGAAGAATATATTGAAAATGTGTATTTGGATTAGTTTAAGGACAATTGGAATAAAATAACACAAATCTGTTTTGTGACTTAAAATCTAGGACATAAAAAGAATTCTTACAGAGCAAGTGATTTGTGTGCTCATTATAAATTCAAAACCAGATCCAGGTTTAATGAGAATATTCCAGGTGTTTATAAGTCAGTTAAAGTCCTATGGGCTTCCATTCAGCATTATTTGATTTTGTCTGCACATAAATTTGACAAGATATTTTCTTCTTGTCAAGAAGCAAGACCTGCACTCTAAACAGAAAACTACTAAAATCATGTCTTTGCATTAAAAGGGTCATTGTTTTGGAAATAGGCTGAGAAAATAGATTTTACTTGCCTGATTAAGGAACACCTGCTGTTCCTCCAGAGAATTCTCACTGAGAGGTTTCAGAAGGTTCATGAGCAATTAATTAATTATTAGAGTTAAATCTTCTTTGAAGGAAACCATCTCCCATATCTTGTGGTACAGGGGCTGTTCAAACAGGCTATTCAGTAGGCATTCAGTAATGTTTTGTTGAAAGAAGTGACTCAAGTAGATATTATGAATAGATTGAATGATCTGAGATGTGAGAAGATAACATCATTCCAATAATTGACATCAGTTGATGCAAGAGGTAGTCTTCCTTTTACTCTTCAAGAGAACTTTGGCTTGTGGTACCACTGGAATGTTTGAGTACATGTACCAGAAGTTATCTTCTAAGTAAGCGGAGGATTGTTGTAGGGACATATGGAGGGGAAAATCCTTGCCTGGTTAGGCCATAGTTTATGTTTACAACTTCGTGTTCTGCTTCATGAAGGTGCATATATGTATAGTCAGCCTTTTGTATCCATGGATTCTGGTGGATTCAACCAACCACAGATAGAAAATATTAGGGAAAAAAATTGCATTTGTACTGAACATGTACAGATCTTTTTCCTTATCATTATTCCCTAAACAATAGAGTATAACAACTATGTATATAGCACTTACATTGTACTATAAGTAGTCTAGATGTGACTTAAAGTATACAGGAGGATGTGTGTATGTTATATGCAAATTCTATGACATTTTCTATCAGAGACTTGAGCATCTGCAGATTTTGGTATCTGAGAGAGGTCCTGGACCAATTCTGCACAGATACCAAGGGATAACTGTGTGTGTGTGTGTGTGTGTGTGTGTGTGTGTATACATTTATTTTCAATCTCTTTCTCTCTCTCTCTCTCTATATATATATCTCATAGAAAGAAAAATCAATAACCAATAATATTTTAGGGTTTGCCAATTCTTGAGTCTGCTGACCCTTTTCAAATCCTTGTCTTGTCTAGAACTTATTTTGATAGGCATTAATTGCATTTAGGATATTTAGAGACAAGTGCAATTAAAAGGGTTTTACACATCTTATCGTTCCCATCAAATGCTAAACCCCCTTCATCCCCACTTGTACATATTACCTGTAATGCATCTAGCCTTCCTTATGCCTGATATGGACCCCAGTGCTGGCATTACTCTGATGTTTTCAAGAAAGTGATGAAAATGCTTAGCAGACATGCCAGTCAACAGTCTCCTCTGAAGGATGGCACTTCCTTGAGAAGCTCCCCAAAACATGCATTTTAATACTAATGAGATGAAGAGCAAAAAAATAAAACCTTTTTCTTCCTGTTTTTGCCTTAAGCTCTGACCTGTCTAAATTGATACTGAATATGGGTCCAAAATGAAACATCTGTAAAATACCTTTCTTTAGTGAATGCATTGAACCTTAACATGTAGAACAGAATAGAGCTGAGTGGCTATAACTGAATTTGATTCGAGGGCTCCACTTACACTCCACATGGCAAAGGCAGAATTCCTAGCGCTCCATGGACCAAAACTGGAAAATCATTGGGTTATGTGGTCCTTTCTAGTCTTAAAATTTGGAGGTACTGATTCATGGGCAGTTTGCATTGGGTTAAATTTCTATTTGCCTTGGTGTTCTTATTTTTAATATGATGGATATTTTGGAAAACAATTGAAAAATCAAAGTAACAGAATTACTTTATGAAGATAGAAATCAACCTGTTTATTTATTCATTTTGGTCAGGGATTAAATTAAAAGCTTTTTAAGAACAAGTAACTGAGCTGTAGGCAGTCTTTATTTTACTCAGTTTGTGAAATAAAATTTCTGGAATTCACTCTATAGACCTTTTACCTTTTCTGCACAGGGTCTATGTGTACCTTTAAAAAAATTTAAAAAAAAAATTTAACTTCTCAATATACATTGTAGTTGATTTTCATGACCCTTTACCCGTTCCTCTTCCCCCCCTCCTTCCGTCCCCTCCCCACCCCTCCCCTCCCCCCCACATCATATCTGTTCAGTTGTCTTAACAAGTTCAAGGAATTGCTGTGATTGTTGTGTCTTCTTCCTATGTGTACCTTTTAAGTGTGTCGTCTTTATAATTTGAAAAGCATTAAAAAAAGGTTTGTTTGTTTTAACCCCACCAGGGTGAAGAATGGTCTCCAATGTTTCAAATGGTACCCTTCTGTTTACAAGAATTATAATAAGAAGACCTGCCCCATGACATACAGGGAAACTGGACATTCCTTTTTGGACATCAAGGATAGAAATACACACTGGCCAAAAAATTTCTGCTTTTTATTTAATCACTCTCTTAAATACAAAATATGTTTTTAAAAGGTGCTTATGAATAATTCTTGCAAGCTAGGAGCTTTTTGCTAATTGAGTTGCCATGAGAGTGGCAGTGTGAAAATCTAGCAATTTGACATTTGGTAGACTGACCAGTAAAATAATCTAAAATTAGCATTGGCATCTTGATTTTCCTTCTGGGCTGTCTCTCCAGAATTGCTCAGAGCTTTATCTATAAATTTTAAATAGCAGACCTACATAAGTATGTTAATAGGGAAGGGAGGATCAAGATCCAGGTAACGATGAAGCTGTGGCTCTAAATGTCTGGCAATAAACCGAGACAGATGTTCTTGGGGTGGAAGAGGGGGCTGCTAATTACTATTCATAAGCATATGGCATTTGATCAGTTTGTAGACTACTTTTCCAGTATTGCATGTGACATTGTAAATACAAATTCCTGAACAAGAATGAGGAATAGAAAAATGGATAGACTTTTATGTGATGAAACTTTTCAAATAGAATGTCTCAAAGTTCAAGAAAAGTATTAATTTCCACATATATCTGAATGGAGGCACAAGTTCCATTTTAGTGGATACATTAGGTTGATGACCTTATACCTGGAATGAATGTAAAAGTCAGAAAAAAACCTCACTTTTCCCAGGTGTCCCTGCTTTTGTCACATCATCACTTCAGCAGGTGCGCTGCAAATTCTCCAGGCTTTTAAAATTGAAACTGGGATCTACAGTTATAAAGGCCAGACATTTAAGGACACACAACAACACTAAAGCCCCAGAAAATAGCCAGTTTCCTACGTGGAGTTGGGTTGCTGTGGCACTAATTTGGGCACAGGCCAAGAATGATGCCGGCAGAAGACATAGCAGCTGCGACCTGGTGAGCTGGAGTGAGGTGACCTGAGAGGGCAGATGAAACACCATACAGACACAGTGCAACATGACTCTAGACAAAGTAAAACAGGGAAATGATAACTTCTAACAGAAAAACAATATGTGCACCTCTGACACAAGCTGGGTGGCTTGCAGGGACCTCAGCTTCATCCAGAATAAAGAACCACATTCTTTATAGCCTTATCCTGAAAACAATCTGTTGATAAATTAGCACATAATAGACCCACAGCCAGGATAAAGTATGAAACTGGTGGCTTTATCCAGTGTCCCTTCTGACAATCTCAGAGAAATTCAGTTCTGGAGTCTTTGATAAATTTCTTTGGATATCAAAAACTAAACTAGTAGCAAGTTGTACTTATCATTGAACTAAGGTAGGCAGCATGAATTACAGCATCAGCCTAGGAGTCATATGTATGGGCTAAGTTTTATTTCTCCTATCACCTTGTAGGTAGGTTTGGGGTGACCACATTTTTATCTTCATTATTACAATAATGTCATCATTATTAACATCACCTCCATGAGCTGAATATTAGGTTTGTCTGTCTCTGTGCTCACATTTGAAACATGTTTCATTTAATGGTTGCAAGTGATTTATGCAGTAGTTTTTGGTATTATTATCTCCATTATATAAGTAATGAAACTGAGACTCAGAGAGATTAAATAACTTGCCCAACTTCACGTAGCCAGTAAGCAGCAGAGCCAGCACTTGATTGTCTGACTCTAAAAGTTCTTGCTCTTGTCACTGTACTATACTGTCACACCCTTTCCCTGTCTGAGCTTCAGTTTATTCACCTGTTAAACTAGGAAGTTGGGTGAAACAATCTTTAAACAACTCCTTTTCAACTCCTAATTTTGATTCTTTAGTTTCTTCCAGCCTCCCCATCCTATTCCACAACAGCTCCTAGAATATCTCACATCCTGGAAATGACCACCATTCTCAATCCACCCCTCTACCTCCAATTCTTTGTAGAGGAGACATTTTTATTTCCTTGATATTCTTTTTAGTGCCCACTTACGACTCCTTATAATTCATGCTACCACCTCACCCCCTTTAAAGAGGTCACAGTGAGATTAAGAAAGATATTTAAGTAGTGTTAGGGCAGATCCTGCAAGCAAGTTGGATTCCTTGGAGACTGGGAAGACTTACGTGCTAACCCCGCAAGCCATTAAAGAGGGGCAGGGAGGGTCCGGGCTGGGGAAATAGTGTGATCTGCAGCTGCTGATTTGCAGCCAGGAGAGGCTGGATCAGTGGTTCATGATGACGTTTGTAATGGAAGTAAGACATTAAAAGAGCAGATATTTCAAGTACAATGAGCTGAAGTCAAGGAAAGAATTATATGTTGAAGTAGTAAATTTAGATATCAGAAAATTTATTCCAAAAAATATGGACTAAGAAATCATTTTTACAATTTTATCAGTTTAGATGAGCTACCTTCATAGCACGATTTCCTCAAAGACACGCAAGTGTCATTTTGCTGTGTAGAATTTACTTGGGGAGTCTTAACAGTGTCATTTGCATAGTTTATATATGGTTATGCTAAGAAAATGATGGCTTGGGAAATCTCTTACATGTGTTTCAAATTACCAACTGTCCTTAAAACGTACGGTCCCACATAATTTCCTGATGTTACAGCTGAAAAATACAGATAGCCTATACAAATTTTCTAGGAATAATGAATACAAATAATTATGTGGCCAAGCTTCTAACCTCTAGGCCGTAGAGCTTTTCATTTCACTGTGGCTGACTGTACTCTTCTGTCTCCCATCCCTTCTGCCTCCCCCATTCTTGAATGCTTCAGGTGGAGAACGATGACAAAATGGTTAAACATTCTAGTTCTTGCACTGACTATTCACCACATAAATGACCTTGAAGGAGCCCGTTTCTACTTTCTCTTGATTTTTTTATGTATGGCAATTGAGATGTACTTGGGGCCCTCCTAGATGCCAAGACGCCAATTGGGATGTACTTAGGGTTATTTTGTCCACATTGCTTCACGGTAAGGATATGCTATGTCTCTTTGATGTGAATCTAGCTGAACTGATATGCAGAGACAGCAGGCAGAAGAGCTGCAGGGACCATGGGCTTGGAGGCTCAGCTGAGACAGTCTGGACCATATTTAGTGTCCAGATTCTGTGGTCCAGGAAAAGCACAGCAGACCTGTGGTTCTGCATAATAGCACCCTGCTCAACTGTCAGGGAGGCACCTTGAAAAGTTATCCCAGAGTTCACAACCACCAGCATCCAGAGACTGAAGATTTATTCAACAAATGGAGATAAAAGCTAGCAGGAAGCAAATGGGTCGGGTGGGGGGCAGGGGGACCCAAACAGTGACCTTAAATTGAGGAGAGGAACAACCTTAGTATTTCATATAAACAAAGAGAGAAGGTCATTTTCACCTGACTGGGTCACAGGTAGGTGTTCCTCTCTAGGTACTGCTAAGTACTACCTTTCCTCAGGGATATGGTGGGAGAGGGGTCCTAGCTCCCCAAGCGGCCTGAGGAGAAGATGGACTGACAGCCTTACTCCATTAAAAAGAAGTTTAGGAATCAGAGATACCACCCTGTAGTTCTTTGAAAGTGCTTGGCATCTTCAGTTTCAGATATCAAACAGCAAAATGGTTATTGAAAATCTTTTTTGACTTGGGATATAGGTTATTGATATACTGCCCAAAGCCCTGTCATTAATCCTAGGAGAGAGCACGAAAGCCTCTAGATCATGTTTGGTGTAAACAGCTGGGATGGGGATGAGACCTGAGCAGGGGCTGGCACGCGCACGGAAAGGTAAACCAACCATGTTACAAACCTTGTTCTGGTCAGACACCATCTGCCTTTTCTCATTCTCATTCAAGGAAAGTCATGTTTGTTAGCATTTTGCAGGCAGGTTAATTGAATGATATGTTAGAAGATGTGTACCTCCTCTGTTATTTCTTAAACAAAAATTGGATTTTTAAAAATATTGGATTAAAGTAATTTTAGTAAAAAATTTAGAATTCCACATTTAGTTAGAATGCATAATTTAGAATAAGGTAAATGAGACAACATTTGAATGACTCTTTTCGTAATATTATGTGGCTGGGATTCCAAACACACTGGAAATTTGTTTCTATGCATGTATTCATAACATTTATGTATTTCATCATTAATACATCTATACCAATAACCTTGGTATTTGCAGGGACATCTTTATCAGTCTCTTGCTCCATTTGTGTCACTGTCCCACTAAACTGTGAACCTTTTGAAGATAGGGTCTTTGTCTTATTTACTGATGCTTTCCCAGGGCCAGGCATGTGGCCATCACAAAGTGCTTACCGTATGTTTGCATTCATGAATGAAAGGATAACAGGAGGAATGAGCAGAATATCACCAGTACTTCTGATATTTACAGGGATTTTAGGAGGGGAAAGCTGGGACTATACCAACAAAAGCTGTATTCCATGAAATTTGTTGTTTGTGTCATTTGCAGAAGACTGTGTTTACTTGGGGACCATTACACTATTTAAAGAGGTGAATCTAATATCCCCGTGACTCCTCTGCTGTCAGTGATTTGATTAATTACCAGTTTTTTTTAATCATCATGTAGACTCTTTGTAATGCCAAATGTGTCATAATGTAAAAATGTGTACATAATAGGTGTAATGATATCTGTAGATTCTATTAGATAGTCTATTGGATAGTAGACATGCTAATTATTTCCCAAAATCACAGTATTGTTTTTTCCTTTTTAATCTCTAGTTCACTATTGAGCATCAATTGTGATGGTATACATCCTTAGATGGTCTGGATTTTAAAGGAAAAGATTTGAATGTCATATGTTTAATGTGATGTTTGCTGAGGGTTTTGATGTATTACAGAAGAGTTCTTTTCTTAATTTACTCATTTTTTTTAATATCACAAATTAGTATTGAGTTTTATAGGGGGCATTTCTTTCATATGTTGAGGTTGTAGTTGACTTTTTAACCCATAATCAATTGTTGTGGTGATATTTATTAATTGATTTTCTTATGCTAAACCAACTTTGCATTTCTAGCATAAACTTAAGTTATTCATGTTTTATTTGATATGTCTTATATGTTGCTAGATTCAGTGTGCTGATAGTTTTGATATGTTTTTTGGCTCATAAATTTATAAATGTGTTTTGAAAATTCAAATGTAAGGAAATTTTCTCGTTTTTTTAAAAAATTGATTTCTAACTTAATTACATTCTAATCAGGGAAGGTAGCCTGTATGAAGACTATCATTAATTTGCTGAGGCTTGCTTTATGATCTGGCATTTGGTAAATTTTAGTAAATATTTGATGTGTGCCTAGAAAAAAGTTTGTCTTTAATTGTTAGACGTGGTGTTCTGTATATTCCTTAGAGCAAACTTGTAAATTATAGTGTTCAGATCTTACAGATTTTACTGATTTTTTTGGTCAGCTTAACCTAGCAATTCCTAAAACATGTTTAACTATTTTCCACTATGCTGTTGGAATTTGTCTCTCCCTTGAAGAGCTGTCAATTTTTGGATGGTTAATAATTTGAGTTTTGTTATTAAATGCATGATGGTTTAGAATTATTTTATCTTCCTAATAAGTTGAATCCTTAATAATTAAACAGTAATTTTTCTTAGATCTAGTAATGCTCTTTTAAAATCTATTTTATACAATATTTATAATGCAACACCAATTTTCTTTTGCTTCGTATTTGCTTTGTATGTATTTTTCTATTCTTTTATATAAACTTCCTGTGTCCATATGTGTTTAGTGAGGTCTCTTGTGAATTACTTATTGATGAATTTTTAGAGAAGTTGGCGAGACATCTTTGTTTTTTAATAGAAAAATTGAACTTTTTTATAATTACTGATAAACTTGGATTTATTTCTACATCTTACTTTTTACTTTCTATCTTTGACTTTTAAAAAATTTCATGTTTTACCTCCTCTTTTGCCTTCACTTGGATTGTTTTATTGCTTTGTCTTGATTTTTTTTTTTTTTTTTTTTGACTGGTAAGGGGATCACAACCCTCGGCATGGTGTGGTCTGCACCACGCTCAGCCAGTGAGTGCACAGGCCATCCCCATATAGGAGTGAGCCACGGAGCTGGCCCTTTGTTTTGATTTTTGTTTTGTTTTGTTCATTGGTTTATTTTTCTCATTGGCTCTTCATTATTACACTTTACTATACTGGAAATTATACTCTACATATTTAATTTTTAATAATTATCCTAGATAGTTTCATGTATATATTTAACTAAATAACATCTGACTTTGATCAATATCTCTACCCACTTCTTGAAATATACTGGGACCTTAAAATGTTTTAACTCTGATCACAACTCCCCAAGCAAATTGTGTTCTATTTCTTTCTAGTATTTTTTCCTACTCTGTATTTTAACTTTTTATATTTTATTTTTTTTTGCCATGTGATTGAAGAATGATTTATTAAAACAAACTGCATGACAAATCATATAAAATAGCCATTTTCAGAAAGACATCCACAAGACCACCTGAGGACACATGTACAGAGATGTCTCCAAGAAGCCAGACAAATAAGTTACTATTCCCAAGTTGAAGGCCGGAGAGGGGGGAACAAAAGAACTCAATGTGGGGAGGAATATGAATTTGTGAATAAAAAAATAAAAATCATACAGTGTTAATCTGTATTTTTAATGCCATACATTATATATTATTATTATTAAAAACAGTGTTTTATAGATTTACCAAAATCACTCGCCACCAGTCGCTTTTCCACCTCAGAACGTCTATGATAATATTCTTTTGGAGTGGAATAGAATTTTTGGAGTTTTCTTTAATAAGAGTTAGCAGTAAGCACTTTTTTTTGGCTGAAAACGAACAAAATTTCATTATTATTCTTGAAAGATAGCTTTGCTTGTATAGAATTTTACATTGATTTTTATTTTTTCTATGCATATCAAAAAAATTTTTTACTGCCTTTGTTTTCTATTGTACCTATCGGTTTAAAATAATTCTTTTATGTTAGGCTTCTTTAAATATCACACTTGTTTTTGGTGCTCTACAATTTCACCAAAACTGTCTGCTGACTAATTATATAGATATAGATCATATACGTACTTTTTTTGTAAGGCAATCAGTGGGTTTCTGTAATCTGAGATTTCATGTCTTTCCACATTTTAGAAAATTATTTGTTTTTATTCCTTTGATTATTGCCTTATTGTGATTATTTTCTATCATATTTTCTTAGTTCTCTGATCGAACATATGTTAGACCTTCTCACTACATTCTAATCTCTTTCATGTTTTCCATATACTGCATCTTTGGGCTGCTTTCAGGGTAGTTTCTTTGTGTTTATCTTCTAGTTCACTGAAGTTTTTTTCAGCTGTATCTAATTTTTCCTCTAATCTGTTAACCAAGCTCTACATTTCAATTATCTTATTTTTCACTTATTTCAAATTTTATTGTTTAATTTCTATACTCTTTTGTCCCTTGTTCATAATTTTAATAATAAATACTTTATCTATCAAAACACATGAAAAGTATTCATTTTATATTCTCTTTCTGATTTGTTCCAATATCTGAAATCTTTGCTGGTATCTTGTTTTTGCCAGCTCTCCCTGATTTCATCCTATTTGCTCACATATTTTATAATTTTCTACTGTGGGCTCATGTTCCTTAGAACTTCCTCTGTGAGCATTTTTTGAGGCCCGGCTTTGACTGCATTCTGCCAGAGAGCATTTTCGTTTGCTTCTATCAGTCACCTGTCAGTGTTGCCAATTTGGTACGAATTAAAAATGTTTGTTGACCAAACAGATAGAAGGAATCCAGGCTGAAAATATAGATTATAAGAGCAAAATTGTACTTGCTAATCAGGGAGACTTAGAAGGTAAGCTTACTTGGTGACCATTCCATTTAGTAGATTTAATTCTTATTCACTCTCTAGGATTTTTATCAATTTTATGCAGAGATCTCCCATTAGACCCTTCAGGTTAGGTAGTCCTTGATTTCATTACCTATTTCCCATGTTCTGCATTGTCATCCAAACAGAAGCTGAAAATTACCGTGGCTGAGCAGATGCTTCCTGGGGAAAATTTGGCTTCAGGCCTTTATTATTTTCCCAGATGTCTTCTTTTTCTCTTGTTTTCAGCTTTTGAGCATTCTTTATTTTCTTGCTCTCTCGGGAAATCACTTAAAAAGGTGTTTTCAATACATTATTGAGCATTGTAAGCTATTTTTATTTTTCAGGGTATACAAGCTGTTTACCTCTGGAATGGAAATATTTTTTTAGAACTCCTTGGGGGAGGCGCTCTTCTGTGACCAACTCCCTTAGGTACCGTGCTGACGTACTGTGAGCTGGTGAAGACAAAACACTGACTTACTGACTGATATTCTTAAAAGTCAATTGGGTAGTGTTCTAAATTTTATTTAATTAATATCCTCGAGGAGTACATCGTACGATTGCAAGACTGAGATGTAAACATTAAAAAGGAAATGATACCCCAAGTACAAGTTGCTTAATCTAGTTTGTGAGGCTGCACATATGGCTGCTTTTAGTTTTATTTTTACATGAAAAATTATGAGTTAAAGTATGATTTAAAAATTCATTTATTTATGGCTTGTGGGAACAAAGATTTAACATGTAGTTTTCAGCTGTAACTATGCTTATGTAATGTTGATCATACAAAGCGCCTTTTAATAAACACTATGGCTTGAGAAAATCTGAGATTTCACCCCACAAATTCCCAAAGTCAAAACTGTAATGCCAGTTTGATACTGTGATTGTTGCTGTAGTTATTTCAGGGTTGTTTACAAAACAAAACACAACCAACCAGTGGATTTTGAATGGGGAAGGGAAAGAAGGAGCAGGTGTTTATGAACTGCAAATATGAAAGATTCGCTTTCAATAGAGTTAGACCGTCACTACTCCCTTGTTACCATGAGTCAAATGTTAATGTTTCTGTCTACCTAGGGAAATTGCTCTTGTCCTTGTTTAATCTCCTTAGGTTTATTACTTTCATACAGAGAATCTACAACAAATCTCCTGTAGCTCTGGGGGCCAGAACCAGCTGTGGAGAGAAACATTCCCAGAGAACTGGAAAGCACTTTGGGAGGTATGCTAGCTCTTTCATAATAGCAGAGTAATGATTAGGACACTTTCTGCATTGAAAACAGTGCTTTCTCTATTGTCATAGTCAGAAATATTCACGAACCTTCAAGCTTACATGTGGCATTGTTTGAGATTATATTATGTAGTCACCATTGTTATCGCATTAGTAATATATGTAACACTCAAATCTGTTTCGAAAATGGTAGGATAAAATTGTAAGTAAATATTAATGATTCCTGTGGAAATACAATTTCTATTTCATGATATGTTAAATGATGAAATGTTTCTTCTAATTGAAAATATTAACTTCATTAATTACATGACACAATTCCAAGACTACCACTTTTGGTGAGTGAATGGGAAATCTAAGACATGAGATAATGGGTGGGCAGTATGGAAATACCACTGCAGTAAGATGCAGGAAATCTGGGTTCTCACTCAGGCTCTGCAATGTGATCACGATGTGGTCTTGAGTAAATCACTTAATCCATCTAAGCTTAGGTTTCTCATCCATAAAAATAGGGATAATACTGATCATATGGTAATTAAGAGCATGGATTTGGGGAAGTTATACATCAGTTTGAGTACTGAATCTGCGACCCATAAATATGAGGAAGTTGCTTAGCTTCTTTCTCTAGGACTCAGTGTCTTGTCTATAACACGGAAATAGCAAGAGTGTCTGAATTATCATTTGAAATAATAATTGATTTGTTTCTTTCTTCCAGTGTAAATCCTTTCTTTTTAACCTCATCTTTCTTCCTCCTAGATATTACTAGGTTTCCAGTGCCTCAGAATAGGATTGTTGCAACAAAAAATGAAAAGAAAGACAGAAAAGAAAGAGAATAATAAAGGCAGTGGTACTTGCACTTATAATGGATTTGAAAGAAAATTTTCTGAGCCAATATTCTCTACTCTTATCCAGAATAGTTACCCATTTTCTGGCCTGGGGAAAAAAGAGGCAAGTTGAAGAGATGGACACGTCCTGGAGAGGAGGATCTGACTCCCACCTTGGGTGGAGTTGGAGAGAATGAGAGAACCTGAAGATACGCTTATCGAGCTAAGATCCCAGAGGAGATTTGTGTCACTTTCTGAGTGACAACTTGAAAAAACAGGTTTCTTCATGCATTAAAACAACTCAGTAAGTGGTAAAGTATTATATATATGTATTTCACATTGGGTTTGAACGAAGAGGAAATCCACAATTTTTACTCGCATTGTGTCTTAATTCCTTGATGTTCCCTCTGATTCAATTGGTAAGTTGATTCCTGAAGTTATCCAGCCAATACATAGAATGGAATAGTCTGATACAAGTCTGTTTCCATCTTCAGTGTTGAGAATTCAGTTTCTGCAAAGAGTCTGTGCAGGGTCAGGCAATGAGGAGATCAGGACTTGGCTTAGGTTGGGGCAACAAGAGGGCAGGAGCAACCAATATGGAGAGGCCAAACAAGCCTGGTACCAAACACTGGGCTCCATCTAAATGTCATTAGTTTGGCTTTAGGCAGGCTTCTAAAAATATTTTGATTTAAATACTATCTATAAGCTGTTGACAAAGCTCATTAACATCTCCAAGGATGTTTTCCTGCTTCCACCCTTTTCTCCCTACAGGATTGGTTTCACAAAGCCGCTGGGAATTCTTTTTAAGAAACATGGAAGATCACATTATTACTCACAGCCCTCCAATGGCTTCTGATCTTTTGAAGGTGAAAACCAAAGTCTGCAGACCACCTGCAAAGCTCTCTGGGATTTGGCAGCTGCCGTCTGTCTGACCTCATTTCCTGCCCTCTTGGCCTTGCTCACACTCACTGGCTGCTTTCCAGTTCTTATGCTCCTAGCGTGTTCCTGCGTCAGGGGCTTTGTGCTTTTCCTCCCACTCCTAGAATGTTCTTTCTTCACTTGGCCACATAACCCACTCTTTCATTTTATCCAGGTCTCTGCTCAAGTGTTGCCTTATCAGAGAAGCCTTCCCTAACTGTCTCGGAACAGCACTTCTCCCAACCCTAACACTCTCTGTCCCTCACTCTTGATTAATTTTTTTCAAAGCAACGAGTACTGACTAGTTGATCAAAACGCCTGCCCGGGTCTCACAGCTATTAAGTGCCAGGACCAGAATTCACACTTGTGTCTGACTCCAAATCTGATGCTTGTAACCACTATGCTCTGCGGTAAAAAGCTGCACCTGTTTGTAATTCTCTTAAATTCTAGGAAACAATAAAAATTCTTTTAGTCATAACTTTTCCTATTTCTTTTAGGACATAACATTGTTGAAGTCAGAGACTGTGTCTTGCTTATTCATTCAGTAAATAATTATGGAGTGCCTACTGTTTTAATAATTGGCATAGAGCAATCAAGAAACCAGCCAAAGTTTCTGCGCAAATGGATTCTGTACCCTAGGTTTCTTTATATTTACATGCGATTTCTAGCAGTTTCCATACTGCTAGCCCACAGAACATATATATATAAGATATATGTTGAATGAATGGTAAATGAATGAGTTTTTAAAAAGTACCCAGATAGAGTTAGTAAGTCAAAAGATCTGCTCTTCTATGCTAATAAAAAGAGAAAATGAACTTTATTTACATAAAGATTAATCTAGGAAATAGCATGAAAAGTCTGAGATGAAATTAACAAGTTCTGTCTTCTATTTGACTTTTTCCTTCTAAATTGAGCATCTACCCCTCACTGGCATAGGCTATGAATAGGTATTCTATTTGCCTTTTTATGAATGACCAATCCTTACACCAGAGGAGTCTTATGACTATAGATAAAGATTAACTTCCAAATTACATCAGCAATTCAAGCGTCTTATGATGTACTAAAAAATAGATTAAAGTAATTATCATCAATGTGCCACTTTAAGCTGTAAGAAAAATGGCTACACTGTCATTTTGATAAATAATGCTGGTATGAGAGAATGTGCATGTTTTAATTTTATCCTTAGGAGTTGAAAACCCACATCCATTTACAAGCAGAGTGGGATGATACAGTAGGCTTGTTGTTTGCCAAGGGGAAAAATCATTATCATATCTTTTAATAAAAATGCTGACGACCACTGCTCAGTATTCCTTCTTTGTAAGTAACAGACCCGTGGCTTTAACAGAGGGTTATAATTGATTATCAGCACTTAATAGTCTTATTAGACAGAAATCTGTATGGAAAATGCACCAAGATGTAGGTTTAAGACATGAGGGAGACAATGTCCTTCTGCAATAAATAGTCCTTGTACCAGGAAATACCCTAAGCATATTTCTTGAGGGTCTTAATGCATTCTTGATCAAGAGTAAAATAGCTTCTGTTTCAAATTGTGTGTCAGTTTTAATTTGATGAGAGCTTTTGCCTGAAAATAACTTTGAGACATTATCTAGCCTGCTCCCTTATTTCTAAAAAGACCATGCATACCATGTTTAATTCTGTTTTTAAAAGCCTCCAAGAAAAAGAGATTTCACAACTTCTTGGACTATAAATTACTGGACTGGGTAATATAAGATAACCCCATCTTGTACTTATTTCCGGATAGTCAAGAAGGACGGTCCTGACCCCTTGGCAGGCTCTCCTGTCTCCAGGACTGGGAGGTGGCACTGCCATTACCCAGGCCATTTCCTGTTCTTTGCATCTTTTCCTGACATAACACTGCTCTTGGCATTTTGGATGTGCATTAATAGTTCTTAAAAAATAAATAGACTTACTTTATAGCTTTCTTTCTTGGAGTCAGTTGGCATTGAATAATGTTGTAGGTTGGATTCCCTAGGAAACAGCCTCTGAGACTCTGAGATTTGCATGCAGGAAGTTTGGTGGGTAGTTTGTTCCTCGGAGTTAATCCCTGTGAGGCATTAGGAAAGCACGATTGCGTGGAAGGGGAAGGTGAATGGTGATGGGCGATGGTTGCAAACGGCGTCTTAAGTGAGTCTATAGACTTCTTTGGAGCTGGAGTGGACCTGCACTGTTGTCCTGAGTGCAGACAAGGGGACCTACTCATATACCGATTTTTGAGCAGTAACTGGTCCTGGAAAGGGAGGAAATTTTGAGAAAGGCAGGTTCCTTTTACAGAGCTCAATTTCTGGACAGGTCACAACTGTGAACCATCAGCTGCCATCATTTTTTGAAGCCAAGAGAACAATTGTGTAGGTCCTAAAGGGAGATCTGGTGGCACACTACAGCATGCACTGTACATAAACCCTGTCCACAGAACCCACTAATGATAAACATTTGTTGGATGAGTTAACTGTTACAGCTTTTAAAAGTAAGTGCTTTCAACATGATGGGGAACAAGAAATGATTAAATACTAAAAAAAAAAAAAAGTGTTTGGAAAGGAAGGGTGGGGATGAAAAAGCAGCTTTATAGCAATACAGAGGAAGAGTTTGAATTTTGTTACATCTATACATATGACAGCAGAGGAAGAAACAAAATTGTTGCAGCAAGCGGCAAATAAGAGAAACCTTTCTCCTACTCTAGACTGACCATGCCACTGTCTGTTCA
This sequence comes from Cynocephalus volans, assembly GCF_027409185.1. NCBI lineage: Eukaryota > Metazoa > Chordata > Mammalia > Dermoptera > Cynocephalidae > Cynocephalus > Cynocephalus volans. The sequence goes on along the minus strand of NC_084472.1, from coordinate 11,111,625 downwards.
TGGGATATGATGATTTGATTTTTGTCTTTCCATTCCCTTCTTGCGCCATGACTCTCTTTCTGCCATTCACTCTTCTATGTGCAACATGCATCTCAGCGTCTCCACTTTTGGTCCTGTAGCTTCTTTTGCCTACTATGTCTTCCCCATCCCTACAACCTGTCCAGCATTTATTCATCACTAAATGAATATTTATATCAAGGGTCCACCCTTCCTGAACCTTTTCCTTTTTACTCTGTTTCTGGTGCTGGGTGGAATTTAAAGCCTCCTCCTTTATGGGTCTTCCTAATTGATTATTCTGCAATCAGTTTTTTGCTTAATGTTTGACTCTCCTGCTCAGACTATAAACACTTTGGTAGCAAGAAGTCCTATATCTCTTTGAATAACTAACAGCTGATATTGTGTCTGGCAAGTGATAGTCACTTTCATTTGAAAGTAGTCATTTTCAAAAGTTGTTAGCAAGACTTTTCTAGCTGGGGCAGAGGACTCATGTGGATAGAGGGTAAAGTAGAAGGGTATCAGATGGAAAAGGACCTTGAACACCTGCATAAGAAGTTCATACTTAGGTATTCTAGTTAATCATTTTCTAATATGGTCATGTTTCCAAAGTCTCATTTAAAGACTAATAAGGTAACCACTAGGGTGTATGGAAGGGCCAAGTGATCTGAGATATCAGACAGGCCAGTTAGGTAGTCATTGCAATTACCTGGCATAAGGTGGAAGAGAACTCATCGTGAACAAGCAGTGTAACAGATGTTCTAACAGATGGGTAGTGTAGGGTACACTGATTACCTTGAAAGGGCAAACCCCGGGCAGGTCAGAAATGGGCGTGGCAGGACACAGCAGTCACTGCCTGCAGTCAGGGAATGCATGTGAGACACGACAGACGATCCCACCCCTCACCACCTGGGAGGTCTGCTTTCAAGTGGGGGGAACAAAAATTCAGAGAACTTGGCATCAGGTAATAGGTAGAGTTCAGCAATCCAGCCAGCAGGAGCACGATCTGGCAGGAGTAATGAGGAGCCAACTATAGTACCAGGACTTAGGAGAGTCCTTCGGACTTAATCCAGCCCTTGAGAATACCAGAGAGAACAAGATAGGGGTCTGTTACTCTAGAACTCTAATACCAGGCAAAGCACCAAGCCAGAGTCAGTTACTGAAAGTGTTGTACAAGGTGTGATGTGGCCACAGTAACAGGGAGCATTAGAAATATAGTCTTTGTTCTCAGCCATTGCAAAGGAGGAGACACAATCAGTAACCTCTAGTAACGGGGGTTTTCTTTTAAGGATACAGAGAGAGTAAAGAACATGGGAATAAATATGCAGCCCCCAAGAGCTTAGAACAGAGCCATAGCTTTACTCATCTGACAGCAGCGCTGGGTACCCTGTAAGGACTCTGATAGTTGTTGCCTCTGGAAGAGTGATCATTAACCAAAGGAACTGGGCTCTTGTTTGCCCCTGTTTCTTTTCCTCCTGCTGTTACTGAAGATCACCACTGTTACTTCCTGCCTTGGGTTTGCTTGTGGTTTCTGCTGACTGCTTTCTGTCTGCATGTCTCTCAGCTTCTGTCTCCCATTTGATAGTTAGCTCCTTCTAAATGTCTCATATTCAAATTTCTCAAGAGGGAAATTTGCTCCAGTTGGCAGGGTTAGTCAGTATTACAGCAATTTTGCAGGGCTGTCTCATAAATTCATGTAACGGGCTACTGACAAGACTATAACCTATTACCCTTAGGTCAGATGCCATCACTGGCTGTGCCAGCTGTGGTCTTGGTGACTGGATTACTTGGTCAGCTCCCTCTTGCCAAGGGCAGTGAAAGGAGCAGGACTTGAGTCACAATGGACTCCTTTACTCCAGTAAACAGGAGTAAAAAGTCAAGAAAGTAGCAGCCGGAAGACTAATGAGATGTATTGACCTAGGGTTCCAAAAATCCAAACCACCAGGTAGGTAGTTTCAAAGTGATACATACGAGAAACAGTATAAAGACTTGTCAGGAATTGGTTGTTAAGTGATTCTACTGTGTTTTCTCATGTCTTCCCTTGTTCCAGAAAAATCTCTTAACAAAACCTTTTAGAAAGGTTTTATGCACTCTAGAAATGAGAACTACAAGGAATGCTCTGAGAATTGAGGCCTATATGCTGTCTCTTATTTTCTGTACTCTATGAGGGCCACAGCCAACAAAAGTTGATAACGAAATGAAGGTTCTTGGGTAGATTGAGATGGTGCCAAATTTGGAAAGAAAAAACAGAAAGCATCCATGATCAGTAAATAATATTCCAAACAGCTTGTATTTAATACAAAGCCAAAAATTAATGCAATCTTTGTCCACATAAAATAAACCAAGAGGATTTTGAAGTGCAAACATGCCATTTTAGAGTGAGCCCAGATAGAACAGCTCTGTATCTACTTACTAGTATCTCATAAATCCTGTTGGGAGAGGAGTCTACACTTGTATTTAAGCACATAGAATTTAGTAAATCTAAAAAGGGCCAAACAAATGAGAATTTTAGGCAAGAACTTTAAATAGAAATGGCAAGGCCTTTTTCATCATCCCTAAATAATAATATACCTTACTTCTCTTCATCATTTTGGAAATTTGCAAAACTCATTACATTGTTTATCGTATATGATTTTTACCAAAACCTTTTGCATAAGGAAACTGAGGTCCAGTGAAGCAACTTGCTGAAGGTCATATGGCTAGTAAGTGGCTAAGTAAGAATTTGAACCCAGAATTTTAAAAATGTGATTTAGTTTTTTTTTTTTCTTCCCCATAAGTCCTTTTTTGTTCTCAGGAAGAGCTATATAAAAGGATAAATAAATGATAAAGTGTTAGCAGCACACTAAATAGTTTCTACTTTATTAACGTGTATCAAATTCAGGGATTCTTTGTTAAGTGAGATTGCATTTTCTTTAACTCCTTATGTTACACATCAACTACCTGGCTTCTTGGGATTCTTCCTCAGAGTACCAGGAATTCCAGCAATATCATCCAGATGCCAGCCTCAGATTACACTCATATAACTACAGTAGTACTTCCTTAGAATGTGGTTTGTAATTTACAAAGACTTTCATACATACACCATTTAAACACAAGCAAGTCCCTTCTCTATTCACACTCTCCTCCTAAATGGCAACTCTACTTATGAAAGTTTAAACAAATAAATAGGATAATATTATGTATACACTTTCTTTTAATACATTTTAAGGCTTTTTATGATTCTATAAATATATTTCTTTCAGATTTAACCTCAATACTTCAAAGTTTTCATCTAAAAATACACACTCAGACTATATTGAGCTTTCAAAAGTGTAAAGGAGAATCACTTTGAGTGTTAGAATGACCCACTGTTCAATATGTGGTCACTGAGTGACTCCTCTATGCCAGGCACTGAGCATATATAATAAACATAAACAGGATGGATGAGGCTCTGTCTTCATGGAACTTACATTCTTCCAGGGAAGTTAGACAACAAACAAATTAGCAAATAAATAAAAAAAAAGTTTCAGTACTATTGTTATGAATGGACTCAGCAAGGAAGCAGTCAGCACTCAGAGGGTTGGAGAGTCAGACATGTGGTAACAACTCATGAAGAGTTTTTATATTTATAGAGGCAAAATCCTTGCCCCAAGGCTGGTCAGCACAGACAGCAGAGCTATGGGCACTAATCGAAGCTCTCAGACTCTCAAAAGGGAAACAAGTCAACATTTACACTGACTCGAAATATGCCTTTGCAACTTTTCATGTCCTTGGGGTCCTATACAAAGAAATGGGCCTGCTGACAGCAGGAGGAAGGACAATCGAAAATAAGGAAGAAATTCTCCAGCTCCTCGAAGCAGTATGGGAGCCCACCCAAGTAGCTATTATACATTGCAGAGGACATCAAAAAGGCACTGACAGGATCAGTAAAGGAAACTAGCTGGCTGACCAGACAGCCAAGAAAGTGGCTGCCCAAACAGAGCCTGCTACAGACTGGAATGAGACTGCCAAGATCATGCTGGTGTTAGAGATGGCACAACAACTGAAATACACAAAGGAAGAGACACAATTGGCAGAAAAAGAAGGTGGAATTAAAACCCCTGAAGGATGGTGGAAGCTCCCAAACCACAAACTAATGATTCCTCAACGACTGGCCCACCGACTAGTCCTGGAGTATCATGAACTGACTCATTGGGGAAAATTGGCCCTGGAGACCACACTGAGTGGCTACTATTTCATTCCAAGATTGGCTTCCCTTTGTGCCCAGATCAGTTCCTGATGCCCAACCTATATTCCAAACAATGCCAAGCAAGGGACAGTAGGGACATCACCCTTTGAGGACCTGGTAATAGACTTCATTGAAGTAAAGTCCTGCAGGGGCTACAAGTGTTTGCTAGTAATGATATGTTCATTCACTGGATGGATGGAGGCACTGCCCCTGCATTCTGGACAAAGCTGGGAGATCATGAAGGCCCTTTTAAGGGAAGTTGTCCCAAGATATGGACTCCCTCTGACTATACGGTCGAACAATGGGCCAACATTTGTAGCAATAGTTATACAAGGACTGGCCAAAATGCTGGAAATATGATGGAGGCTCCACACAGCATACTGGCCACAGAGCTCAGGGAAAGTAGAGTGCATGAAATGGACACTAAAGACCACTTTAGCCAAACTTTGCCAGGAGATGGGGCTACCCTGGATAGATATACCTCCCTTAGCTTTGTTACAGGTCCAGTGTCTGACAGAGCCAACAGGATATTCCCCTTTTCAAATCATGTATGGGAGACCACCCCACTTATAGCTAGACTGTAGGGGGATCTTCACCAGTTGGGAGAGATGGAAATATCACAGTACTTGCAGTCACTGACCAGGACCTTCTGACAGATAACCAGGACAGTTTTAGAATGAGTTCCCATTCCTTTAGGAAATTGGGCATACCAGTTCCAACCCAGTGACACAGTATGGGTAAAAGCCTGGGAAAAGACTCCCTTAAAGCTGATCTGGATGGGGCCACACATGATTGTACTAACTACCCCTACTGCAGTTAAGGTTGCAGGTTTAATTTCCTGGATCCATCGTATGTGGGTAAAACAGGCGGCTTCCCCTGAAGACACCACCTCATGGTCCATGAAGGCTGACCCCTCTGACTTGCTCAAGGTCCAGTTCCAGAGATGCCCCACAAATCGTCACCACCCTGCTCTGGTCACACCAGAAGCTGACGAGCCTCTGCACGGCTGAAGCCTGAGGATTTTGCCGCCGTAGGACATAACAAGTGTACTGATTTATTTTTATGAAATGATAAGCACATTATCACCCCTTGCCTTTAGTTTTTGTTATATTGCTTGCCTTCTATTTGCCATAGGACTGACAGCCATTGCCCCTAAAGATTGGAATAGAATAGAAAAGCTATTACCAACATTCCTTTATCTCCTGTCAAGAGGGTGTTTCTTAGGCATCTCATGGTGGCAATGTGCCTTTTAAATTAACCCTTTCTTTGCTCTGTCTGCCTGTCAAGACTGTTAGATATCATTTTAGGATTAATGATATTTTTCCCTGCCTTGCTTATCATTGTGTAAATCATATTATCATCCTTGTTGGTATGCCCAGGAACCCCAAAACAGGCTCTATGTCCCTGCTTGCATGAAACATGGATATTAAGTTACTATTGTTCTTGACCCTGACTACCTGGAAATCTGAGGACAGTCTCCCCAGATGCCATTAATGGTCCTGTTCATTTTAGGTATCTGCCTGATTGTACCCTGCCTACTTCCTTTGTTGATGTGTAGCATTCATGCCACCATAGAAACTTCAGTTGAGAAAAAAAAAAAAAAAACAGCCAGTAGTCTTCTAGCCCTAACAGACTATGCCTCCCTCAAACCACTCTTAGACCCCAAAAGGGATGTTGAATAAGATGATGCTTACCCCAATGTTTAGCGAGAGCATCAAAGGGGGGAAATGTTGGAAAAATACAAAATTAATTCTTTCAATAGCTTGTTTTGCCTTTAGAACAGAACCTGCTTATTGTATCAGCTTTACTGATAATCAGTTGCTCTACTCCCACTTCTGTAAACGTGCTTGCATATCACAATGACTACTGTACTGGCTACATGAATGCTGAGAAAGCAAAACTTAAAAGAACCTGGAAGAGTCTGCCTATATAAACCCTGTAGGACCTAGATTTGAGGCTCAGATTTTTTTTTTTTGACCAGTAAGGGGATCGTAACCCTCGGCATGGTGTGGTCTGCACCACGCTCAGCCAGTGAGTGCACCAGCGATCACTATGAAGGATCCTAACCCACAGCCTCGGCACTCCCAGTGCCGCACTCTCCCGAGTGAGCCATGGGTCTGGCCTGAGGCTCAGATTTTGAAGTGCTAGCTCATCTGGGTCCACCAGTGTAATAAAATACCTGACTCTCCAACCCTCTGAGTGCTGACCACTTCCTTACTGAGTCCATTCCATAACACAGTGAATAAAATAAACAGATTTCTATAATAGAAAATGAGGAGTTTAGCAACAGGTTGTCAGAGAATTTCTCTTTAAGTATGTATTGGTTGAGCTGAGGTCTGAAAGAAGATCAGGGGAAAGATATTCCAGACAGAGAATAACCAGTATATATATAAAAAACTAAAAAGTTGGGCCGGCCCCATGGCTCACTTGGGAGAGTGTGGCGCTGATAGCACTGAGGCCATGGGTTCGGATCCTATAGGGATGGCCAGTGTGCTCACTGGCTGAGCATGGTGCCGACCACACCGTGCCAAGGGTTGTGATCCCCTTACCAGTCAAAAAAAAAAAATAAATAAATAAAAAAGTAACTGCCTTGTCGAATTTCTCCATCAGAAAGAACGAACGTGTGGGGCCGAGCCCGTGGCGCACTCGGGAGAGTGCGGCGCTGGGAGCGCGGTGACACTCCCGCCGTGGGTTCAGATCCTATATGGGAATGGCTGGTACACTCACTGGCTGAGTGCCAGTCACGAAAAAGACAAAAAAAAAAAAAAAAAGAAAGAAAGAACAAGCGTGTAGTGTCACTCTACACAAAGCAATAGTCATATGAAGGGAGTGGAGAGACAGTGAATCACCCCTCCCCATGAAAATGGAATTAAAAATTATTCTGGTGTTTGTTAAAAGTATTTTTCCTGTGTTAATATCTGAATTTCTATAATTTCCATTGAGATTTTAAATGAGATTTTACTCAGGTATTAAAGGTGGTTTGAGAACAATGCAGCAGCCAGAACACGCTAATCCCCCCAAAAGATACTTTTTCTTTCAGATGTCCATAATCATCCAGATTCTGGAATTGCTCACAATGCATAAACCAGTGCAAGGACTCCCCTGTGCATCAGTTTATTCTCAACAGATAAAGCAAAGATTTGTAACTATGGAAACCCAAGCACAAAAACAATGAGTGTGCTTTTTGCAAAAGTAACTCGGGCATTAATCATATTGTCTTCAGGTGACTTACACAGTGTAAATGGCCAGGACAGTGATGGGTTTTTATGGTCTCTGATGAAAGATTAATTGAACAGCATGGCTGTGCAGTTTTGTTAATGACCAGGTAGATTCAGATGTATTTAATACATGTCAGCTCTTAATAATCTCTGTCAATAGAGAAATGGAATGGCATGGATAAATGAAATAAAAGAAAACTACATTTTCACTAATGGTTCAAATTCCCTTACCTCTTGCTAGCTCTTCCCTTTCTCAAAACAAAGAACATGAACAAAACCCCAAAACCTTTTGCCTTCTCCACAAACCAGTTCTAAATTGGGTGATTCAAGTTTTCTCTTCAAGTTATTCCCAAGTGTTTTTAGTGAAGGCTTAAGCAGGCAATGAAGCAGTCTGTCATTTAGAAAGAAAAGAAACCAAAGACAAGGAAGGGGGCCAGAGAGAGGGTATTACAGTCTCCTGGGGGCTGTGGTGGGCAGCTTCTGCACGGCTCTCAGGGATCCCTGCCTCCTGGGACTCACACCTCTGTGCAATCCCTCTCCTAAGTGCAATCTGGATCTAGTGATTTGCTTGTAAAAAAAAGAATGTGGGAAACGTGATGGGATGTCACTTTCATGATTGGGTTTCAAAAGATGATGACTTCTGTCTGCTAGCATTCTCGCTCTCTCACTGGACTCTCTATCTCTCACTTGGTCCCTCTGATGAAGCTGGTTGCCATGTTGTGAGATGCTTTCTGGAGAGGCTTATGTGGCAAGAAGCCAAGGGAGGCCGCCTACCAATAGCTCCTGAGCTACGGAGACCTCAGTCCAACAATGCTTGAGGAACTGAATCTTGTCAACAACCATGCAAGTGACCTTGGAATCAGATCTTCCCCAGCCAAGCCTTTGGATGAGACTGCAGCCCTGGCTGAAGCTTTGTGAAGAGCTCTGAAGCAGGGAACCCAGATCAGTTGTACCCAGATTTATAACCCACATAAATTATAGTAGAATAAATTAATGTTGTTTTAAGTAGCTAAGTTTAGGAGTAATGTGTTACAAAGTAACATGCAAATAATACAGAAGCTTTCAAAATTACTGTCATAAACATGCTCCCTGCTCATCTTTTATCCCAGTGACTTGTCACAGCACCGTGGATTTTGAAACATCACCTCTCCCATTCCTATCTTCTATCCACTTGAAAGCCAGTGGCTCATCTTTACACTCAAAAATAAGTACTTAAATAGTTGAGAATGTATGGTACTAGCAGGCCTTCATATTTGTAAATTGTTTTTTGGTTTTAAGTGTGCAAGGTATGTGGCACGCCTACTTACCCTCTGTGAATTGTTCCAGGTATGTGGCATACTGCTGTACTCTCTGACAAATAGAAGAATAGTAGTTTCATAATGGTAGAACTAGGATTGGTGGTGGACACACCAGTAGGAAGTGGAGAAATTGGGGGAAATGACTGGCAAAATGATAAAAAATGGAGATTTTGTGGTTAGACAACTCAGAGTTTCAGCATAAGATATGCTGTATATATGTAAGCTCTATGATTTAGGACAAAATTATTCAAGGCTCTCAATTTTCCTCATTTTTGCAAATGAGGAAGTGATCAAGTGATGTGAATGAGAGAGCCCAGCACTTGGGGTGCTCACTGGAAGTGGTGCATTCTGCCCTTTCTTTCTTGCAGTGATGCAGGCAAACACTGAATTAGTGTTCTTTCCTTTTCTCATCTCATTCTACACCCTGTTTTTATGTGGAACCTGAAGCTCTTTGCTGGTTTTCTCACATCTCAAGTTGATATGATCTAGTAGTCAATGCATTAATTGGTAAGCCAATTTAAATTCCAATGGATGGAAAATGTAAACCATATTTAATTTTAGAAAGACAACTGCTTTCTCTTTCTTATCATACATGATTTATAGAATCTCTATTAAGTGTGGAACACTAAAGCTATACATTCGGAATAAAGCTATGATTAAGGTCAAGCAAAATTAAATGTATTCAGTTGGGAACAGGGTTTAGTTTGGATAAAGGAGCTTTGGCCCAGTTACGTCTCCGTAATTGCAAGCACCACATCTTAGGGGTAGATTTGAAAATTGAGCTGTTCTGAGTAACACATCGCCCTACCCATCCTCCAGCAATGCTCATTGTATGAGTGGATAGGGATGTATTTTTGAGCTTTTGTTGAGTCTCTCATTTGTGTCAATGAGCAAATCCTCTCAGAGAATGGGACAAACTGAACAGTTACAGTACAACCAGGGTTCTCAGTGTCAATCCTTTCTAGTTAATGTGGATAATTTCTTTGCTGCAAAGATCTGGAGCTTTCTAAAGATCTTTGCATATTAAGAACACCTACTCCAGAACCACTGGATCATTAGCCTTGCTTGAGGGACTCCTTTGTCCTAGGACTTGATTCAGGACACCCCAGAACTAGTTCTTTTGGGTCAGTATTCTGGTAGCAGCCCTTCCCTTTAGTGTCTAGTTTTGCTGTACATTTGTTGAGGAGCTTGTGTTCAGACTCCAAGATCTCCTTCACTGGGACAATCTCACTCCTTCCCTGAACGCAGGCCATCCCTGCCTACTCCCAGTCCCAGGCTTGGTTTGCTCTTACCTGCCAGAGAAGAGCTGGTTGAAAATGAAAATAAAAGCTTTCCATTAATGAGCTGGCCAATCCAACCATTTCAGCAGGGAAAAAAGTATTGGCTGCATGTCATTAGACCAAATGGTTGTCTATTTACCTTTTAATAAGATGGTATATATTTTTAACCCCCTCTTCCGGCCTGTGAACTTCTTTAGATCACATCTTATTTATGTTTATATTTTCCAGTGTGACCACCATAGTGTTTGAATTGTGTAATGTTTAATACTCTCTTTCTTGAAAGACAGTGAGAAGGAAAAGAAATTGGCATTTTTTAAGGCACTGTATATTGATATTTCCATATATGCTATCTATTCATTACTAACAAAGATCCTTTTCTCCCATTCTGTGGAGAAAGAAACTTAATTCATTCAAGGCCAGGTAGCTAGTATGTAGCACAGCAGATATCAGAGCCCAAGGCTGTCTGATACAAAGCCTGTATAACTTCTTTATAACTCAGCATTGTGGTTTCACTGCTGAAATCTTGCAAGATTTTTCTCCTGCAATTTTTATCTTTGAATCCTGTATGGACCTTTCTAATTATGGAACAAAGGCAGTCTGAAAAAAACTGCTGAAAGATTAAAGAGTAGATTTGTAACATTGAATTGGTAGAAATAGCAAATGGGTTGTATTTTAAATCACTCATTTTGCATACTCTCAGTTATGATCTCTTGCTCACTTTGATAAAGAATTCTTTGTCAGATTTTGGAAATAGTGCTGACCGTATATTAGTGTTAATAGGATAAAAGATAGAATGATGAATCCAAGGAAAAAAGTCATTTTCTCTATTACAAGTGTTAGGTTTTTAGTTTTTTTGTTTTTCTCTTAAATTTTTATGAGGAATGCTGCTTAAATATAAATGAAGCATACTATAAAATGTTAAAAACATTGCTAAATAGTTAAAATTGGCATCGCTGGATGAAAATGAATTTTAAATGGAAATGTAAAATAGAAAGCAAAAAAATCTTTAAATGTCTTATAGATTATGAATGCACTCGAGGGTACAGAAAACTTACTAGTGCATTAACCAGTAGTTGAAAATATTAACTAAAATATGAAGAGAAAAATATAAAATTCATGAAGGCTTTGCTAGATGGTCACAGCATGCACAACTGGTGGAAAACAAATCATAAATTTAAAATGTCTGAAAAGTAAGCAAAAAAGTATTAGAAGATTCACAAAACACAGCCAAGTCTTTTGAAAAAATTATAAACAGGTGAAAAAGTGCTTAAAACTGTAAACAAAATTCAGAGACCACTCTGTGGTGTGCAGAATTGATCAGATATGAAAAAATCACTGAGAAAATTAGCAATTTTAAATTCATTGGTTTGAACACCTGGGATGGAGAGTTTTATTCTTTTCATGAACACACATGTGCCTTCCTTCTGTGCAACCCATGGGTTGTAACAGAGTCCTTCTATCTCACTCTTTGGACCTTCATCTTTCAGGTAGACTCACCCAAATTCAGGGATCTGGTATTTCAGGTCGGGTTGGAATTACCCCTCCTTGGTTTTAGTCCCAATAGCCTACTATAGTCCCTTTTCATCTGCTTAAACTCCATCCCAAGGTATGATGGTATTATTGTGTTTTTCTGATCTTATTTGCTAAGAACTTCTGTTCTCCCTGACTGGTTTGTGCATGTAGCTGATATAGAAAGACCTAGTCTTAGAACCTTGTCTAAGACATATTCCCATGTGACTAGTTCATTTCAATCCTAGAAAGCTTCTTTCTGCTTGATTAATTCCATGCTTTTTGCCCCAATCTATCTTATACTTAAGGAGTCTCTTAAGCTTTTTGTATAATACCTTATTTGCAGACCAGGAATCAGAGAAGAAGAAGTCATCGGGACGTTTATCTGATAACTGAACATATCCCGTTTGCAAATCATGATTTCTCTTAGTGATCCCTAACAGCATATGACTTTTGTAATTCACATTGGTAAAACCGTTCTTTAAAAAATTATGATTATTTTTACTGCTGAATTTCTTTTTTTTTTTTTTTTTAAATTTTATTTTGTCGATATACATTGTAGCTGATTAATGCTCCCCATCACCAAAACCTCCCTCCCCCCCCCCAACCATGTCCTTTCTGTTTGTTTGTTGTATCAACTTCAAATAATTGTGGTTGTTATATCTTCTTCCCCCCCCCCCCGGTTTGTGTGTGTATGTGTGTATGTGTGTGTGTGAATTTATATATTAATTTTTAGCTCCCACCAATAAGTGAGAACATGTGGTATTTCTCTTTCTGTGCCTGACTTGTTTCACTTAATATAATTCTCTCGAGGTCCATCCATGTTGTTGCAAATGGCAGTATTTCTATTACTGCTGAATTTCTAATGTGGATATTTTAAAGAGAAAACTTGTATGATCTAATTTAAGTATATGGATTAAAATAAAGGGCATTGGAAGATGTGATGATAACATACTTCTGGCTAAAATAATTGAGAGATGTAAAATTTAGCGAATAATGCCCCAAACAGTTCTGTTTTCCTTCCCACTGTGTCTTATGATGATAATGGAGCCAGGAACTTCTAAAAGAACTCACAAGATTTCCCATTGTTAATATTGCCATGTAAATCTTATTGGAATAGGCATCGAGACACATTATTACTATATGTTATATATGTCATATGTTATATTATAGAGGATGTGAAGCATGGAGAAATGCAAAAATAGAAATGCATAAATAGAGCCTAATCTGCCTAAGAGGGAAAATGAATCTTACTGATGCCAAATGACAATTTCATTCTAGCTTTTTGGTTTAACTAATTCATGAGTTCACAACATTCTGCTAATCAGGTTAGGAAAATAAATAACAAATGAATGAGTAATTAGGCCATTAATTTGTCAAACATGATGCCAACCTTGTTATTATGAGCCTTAAAACAGACATTGCATTCCTAGCAACCGTTCCAGATATTGCAAAACCTGGGTTACAACCATTCTTGGGCTAGGAATTTTCTGAATTTTTAGAAAAAGTATTTAAATAAATAAACAGAAATGGATGATTGGGTTAAATGTCATGCCCAAACCCTTTAACTTAATCAAAGCTTGTGATAAACCAAGTAAGATTAAACATTGATTTATTATATAAGTACAACATAAATGCAGTTAGGTTAAAACCCCTTTTTGTCTTCTAGAGTACTGTGGATGTTTCTAGAGCCTGGAAAACAGCATGGAAACTATGTTGATGTCTGCTGTTTGTTATGCTGCCTGCCTTTTCCTGTTTTCTCCCAGTGATCACTACAATTTTAAGTACATTTCTTGAGTGATTGTATAATAGTAAAGACTGATTAATAGCTTTAAAGTCTATTATACTATAGACTAATATACTATATAATATAAAGCGACAGGTTCAACTTTACCTTGGAAGGAGGTAATGTATTAATTATATATAAACTATACTTAATTGAATTTAAGTGTGTAGTATTATATAATTGTTTCTTTACAGATTTAAAATAATCTTGGGTGGCACTCAGCACTTAAATGATTATCTTGAAAAAGTTACAGAATTTAAGTGGAGATTTAACATGAAGTAAATACTAGTCTTGGTTCAAATGGAAAATGTGATTATGTAAAGAGTCATAAAATTAGACTACTTATTTATGTCTTAAAATTCATAGTATTTAGTTTTATCAGTCAGAATAGGTCAAGTTATGCTACAGTAAGAAACAACATACACATTTCAGTTATTTAAGATAGTTAGGTTTATTTTTTACTAATGTTACATGGCTATCACAGGTTCAGTGAGCATTCTGGTCCATGTTGTCCTTAATTTGGTACCTGGGCTGAGGTAATAGACATGATCTGGAATATTGCTGCTCTGTATAGCAGAAAGAAAGGGAATGTGGTGGATTGAGCACCTGCTATTCTTTATATCTTGTATTTATTTGCTGAGACATTCTATTTTAAAATTTGTTTTAAAAATGTTCATGATTTCTCATTCAAGCACTTTAAGAAAAATCACTTTGAAGTCTTTCTATGTTAGCTAATTCCAACATCAGTGTCATCTTGGCCTTAGCATCTGCTGATTGTCTTTTTTCATATGAGTTTTTGTGGTTCTTTGCATGCTGAGTAATTTTGGATTACATCCTGGACATTTTGAATATTACATTGTAAGGCTCAGGTCTAATTTAAATCCTACAGAGAATGTTGGTATTTTTTAATATCAGAAAAATTGTTAGCTTCAGACCATAAGTTCCAATCTGCCTTCTGTAGGCTGTGGTTCCTGTGTGCATTCAGATTTCACAGCCTTTGTAATGCTCTTCAGATATGTCTAGTCTGTGCCTCACCCAAAGTATAGTCTGTGACCTGGCTGGTAGTTTACCTCTTAATTCAGTTTACAAAGTCTCTGGTATGCCAATTAGGATAAAGTCTCTGTGCATGAGGCTCCAAGAAGGGCCATGGAATTCATAAAAAACTTTATGGGATGGCTTTCATGAACTCCTTCCTCTTTTCTATCTTCCAGTATTTTCTGGCTCCCTGGGTCTTCCCATTTTAGTATTCTGGCCCAAATCTTGGGGTTCTAGTTGACCCTCTTTGCTTAATACTTCTGTGTTTGGGCTAACCTCTAGTCCCAAGCCAGGAAAGGATAGAGAAAGAAAAGAAGCAATGGGGTGGCCCCCTCTTTTGGAACCTCAGCTCCCCTCACTGGAGAGGAAGTTTCCCATTCCTCAGAGATTCGACTCCTGCTAGCTTCCATTACTGGCCACTGCTACCACCACCATGGGATTGCCTGGGGCATGGAGTACAAAAGAATGGAAAAAAGAGAGGAGTAAAAGGAGGGATTCCTGTGTTTCAAAATCAGTATTTTGAAAAGAACTAAATTTTTTTTCCTGAAAAACCTAATATTATACCTTTGATCCCATATGTCAGTCCATGTTCTTCCGGTTTTCTGTTTATACCTCAGAATATGGTGAAGTTTGTTATGATGTAGCATCTATACTTTTCTCCCCACAATTTTTGTAATATGTTAGGTGATTTAAATGTAAAACTGTAAGAATAATCAGTGGCAAAATATTAGTAGCAAGCTATTCACTCCCTCTGCAGAACGAATGTGGAAAAATAAACTTCAGGAGAGGGGCATGGAAAAGGAAAGGAAGAGAGATGGCGACTGCCACGTATGAGCTGTTTCACCTCTTGTGCCATCTCCTTCCCACAGTTACTCTGTACTTTGTCATTAACAGGCAGCCACTGGAGATACAACTAATGACATCACTAAAAATGGTCTGGCTAAGAGTTAGGGGCACAAAGATAAATATAACAGTTTTTGTTCTCAAAAGGCTTATGGCTTAGTGAAGGATATTAGCCCATAAACAGAGGATTTGATATCATACATGCTGAGAAAAAAGGCATGTAGAAGATAATTTGTAATGTTATAACAGCTATGGCCAAGCACACTATTGCATCTGAAGTGTTTTACATATTTTATCTTAACTCAATGAGTAAAGAGAGAAAATACTTTTACATCCACTTTAAAGATGAGGATACTTAAGATCAGAGAAATAAATGACTGATCCGTAAGTTGAATCTAGGTCTTTCAACTTCGAGTGCTTTTTTTTTTCTATGATACAATGCTACTTTAACATATACAACTATGTATAATCCACCAACCCTTACTGTTTAGTCAAACTGGCTGATAATACGGTGTCATTAAAATTGATTTCAGAAACCTTCAGATGAGTCTTAGGAATAGCCTATCCCTGATGTTTTACACCTTAACTTTCCCCATCTTTCCCATAATAAGTTATTTTCCCCATATAGGCAGATTTTATTTGATATGATTTTGAGCAGAGTGTTCAATTCCAAAGTTTCACACCACTAGAAAACAACTTAGAAAAAGAAAGTTGTTCTATAATCTCTCAGCAGCCTGGGGAAGGTGCAAGGCAAGAATTCAGGCAGACTCAGATCTAGTTTCCAAGTAATACAAAGGAAATATGTAATTCAGCAAGTAATTCTCAGTGAACTTATAGTAACATGACTCACGACAAGAAAATTGTTTGATAAAATATGCTGAATGGGAAATGATTCAGTGAAAATATTATTCAGAACAAGCAATTACTGAGTGAGGGTATTACCCACAGCAGGCAATTACTCAATGAAAATATTACAGGGAGCAGGCAAATATTCAATCAAACATTTGACAAGGAGAGCAATTATTCAATAAACAATCATATAATTGTACCCAATGGAGCATGCTTGCCATACGGCATACGAATCATTTACAGACACTCAGGATGATGTTCTGACTGTTGAAAATTTGGATAATTTATGGTTCTCATTTGTCATTGTTGAGATAATTTTATTTTAGTTTAACTTTCAAGTAAACAACATTAAAAATGTGTACAGCCATTCTAAAAATCAGTTTTTCAAATAATCCTATTTCAGTTTTTCTGTCCCCACTCTCGTATTTTTCTCTTCCTTGTTCTTTCTCTCTCTTTCCCGTATTTCCTCCTTCTCTGGCTCCTTCTCCCTCTCTCTCGTTATTTTCTTCTTTCCCGTAATATATTTTAAAGAGTAAGTCTGAATATTAAAAAGCTCATGTTTATTATTCAATCTCTTCTCTGTAAATCACTCATGAATATATTTTCTAAAAGAAAAACATCATTAGCAGCTATCTATCACAGACTGATGTGTTAGAAGTATAATTTGCAATGCTAGACGCAGTCAGAATGTAACTACACCTGCAAGAAGTTTAGAGGCTAAAATGGTGACAGCGAGTGAATCAATGAATACATATTTCAGCTTGCATACTGACTATGTGCTCCCTTTCAGAGATACAGATGACAATTCCTCTTCTCAAGGAGTGTGTGGACTAGTGGTAGAGACTGAACAACAAACCAAAAATGTCAACATAACATGGTCATTGTCAAGAGAGGGGATGCACAAGGTGATGGGGGAGCCAAGATGAGTTCAGCAAAAGCTGCCTTGAGATACTAAATCCTGAGCTAAGCCTGGAAGAAACATGAACATTTAGCCACGCAAAGAAAGGTGGAAATCAAGTCCTAGGCAGTGAAACAGCAGGAGAAAAGGTATGGAGGCATGAACCACGTGGGGAGTGTGTGCAGTCGTGTTGCAGTGTGTGGCATGGTACAGGGACAGCAGTGGGAGTGCGACTGGCCAAATAGGCACACATGGGAAGATCAATATACGGCAAGTGAGTAGTCTCCGTTACTTGTATTTGAAAGGCTCTTGGTATATATGGTTTTTTTCTTCGTTTTTCAATTTTGGAAGGAAGATTAAATACACTTGCTACTCCTTGTCTACATGTAGTCATAGAGGGGATCAAAAGGTGGTGAGTCTTCAGGAAGAAAAGTGCTTGCTTCAACATGTGAAGAAAAGGAGTGTAAGAGTGGTGAATAACACTGGAAGTGTGTGGAAAGGATATGGAAACCTAAAACCATAGGCACGTGGCAATCTCAGGAGGTGAAAGTCAGCTGTGGAATACTCCCAGGGTGAATATGGGCTGTAGCTGGCTCCAGGAATCTGGGGACATTCCAGGCACCATATTTTCTTAAGGTCCAACAAGGATGGCTATCATCAAATTTGCTTGATAGTACAGAGAATTTGTGGACGGTTCTAATGGACACTGGCTATTTTACCATCTGGCGTTTTTACCCTTCTCTTGGTAACTGCATCCCTTGGTCCCTACCAGGGGATCAAATCTCCCCAGGCTCATCCTTGTGATTTGATCTCACTGACTCACCTCTCCAGTTCCACGAGCTTATGAAAATCAGAGTTTCCAGTCTTCCATGGTCTCAATGATCTCCCTCTGGGAAGCACGTAATCCCTTTAGAGGTCACAGGGAACTATTTTTCAGGAGCGCCGAGGAAAGGAAACTGTCATTCCTCCTCTGAATTGACTGGATGATGGAGTGAGGCTGGAAGTACTGAGCCGTCTTCCTGCAATAGGGCGATTGGGCTGAGAAGGAAGCCTACCCCTGGCTTCCATGCCGAGTCAGACCATGTGGGCGTGCGGTATAGTTTAATGCCCTGATTAAGCCACTAGGAAGCCATCTGGAGTCACAGCAGAGCTAGATGGGTATGACCAGGGAACTTACTATGATAAATCCAAACTCTGGGTCTGTTTTTGTTAAAATTGAAACCCTGAAGAAGTAGCGCATGAGACTTTGCGGTTAAAAAAATTCCTTTTCAATAAAAGTGCAGTTGCTACACATTAATCAGTGTTATTTAATCATACCCTTAGGGAGTAGAGAGAGGTTCCTTGAAGGGTTGCTCCTGTCTTATGTCAGTAAATTAATAGGAGAATAAAATATCCCTGCAGAAGTAAAATAAGAAGGACCTCTCCTCTCATTTGAACTTGAGATAAGTGTATTAAATTCCAATATAGAATAGTTAACTCAAGCATTAATAGTACTCCCTATGAAATTTTTAATGATGTTTATTCACACTTTGCCATGACATATATTCATTTTATGTGTCCTCGCTTCTCCAAATAAATTGTGACCTTGTTGAAGGCATAGATGATGCTTTAAAAAATCTTGTTATCCTATACCTCCCTCCTGAATACACAGAATAATTCATCATAATATCATATGCTCAGTATATGTCTGTTGAGTATCTTGCAAGTAGATCTGCATCATGTTGGTCTAATGCATTTGTAATTTGTTTTAAAGAGAGGAAATATGAATCTGGTTCTAGTGAGATGGCAGTGAAACAAGAAAACTCATATTGTTAATAAAAATGTAACATAATATGAACATTTTGGAGAGCAATATAGCTGAATATCTCAGGATCCATAAAAATATGTGAGCTTTTTGGTCCTACCATTACATAAATAAAGATTTTATTCTAAAGAAATAGCACGAGATGCCACTCATTAATTCCACAAACAATTATTGAGCACCTCCTGCATGCCAGGCACTGTTGTAGAAACTTGACATACATCATTGAACAAAGTGGAACTTGTATTCTAATGGGGGTGACAGACAAATAATATGAGAGCACTTAAAAAATTTGTGGAATAATGAGATTAAAAAATAATACGAATATTTCCATGAGCTTTTTTTGAAGAACCTTCATAAGTACAGTAATTATGAATCAGTAAATTATACAGGATATTAGGTGGTAATGAGTGCTATGGAAAAAAGGAGAGCATAGTAAGGAGAATTAGTAACACTGGAGTCAGGTGTTACAGTTTTCAATGGGATCTGGGGATAGACCTTAGTTAGAAAGTCATATATAAGAAAAAACTTGAAGAGGGAGGGTTACTATGTGGATATCTGCAAGAAGAATGTAGAGCAGCAAATAAAACAGACCTAATTTAGGAAAGTGCTTGGCATGGTCCAGGAAGAGCCCAGATACCAGCTGAGGGGTGTGGGGGGTGGGGTGGGGGGTGGAATGAACTAGGTGAGGTTTGAGAGAAATGGGAGCCCAGATCCTGTAGGGCCTGGTGGCCTTTGTAAGGAACTTGGCTCTTATGCTGAGTGAAATGAGGATCCATTGCAAGGTTTTGAGAGAAAAATATGGCATTATTTAATTGGCATTTTGAAAGGCTCACTCTTGCTGCTGTGTTGAGAATAGCCCACAAAGAGGAAATGGTTGAGGTTGGGTAACCAGTTAGGAAATGTGATAGGCTGAATAATGACTCCCCAAAAGATATCACATCCTAATTTCTGGAAGCTGCCTGTGAATGTTGTCTTATATGGCAAAAAACAAAACAAACAAACAAAACCCTGCAGATGTGTTTAAATTAAGAATCTTGTGATGGGGGATTATCCTGGTGAACCCTAAATGAATTCACATGTATTCATACAAAAAAGGGAGACAGAAGGAGACTGGACCACTGACAAGAAGGAGGCCAGATGATGGGAGCAGAGTCAGAGACAGAAGATGTTACACCAGTGGCTTTGAAGACGGAAGAGGCAATGAGCCAAAGAGAACAGCGAATGCAGCTCTAGTTGCCGGAAGCGGCAAGGAAACAAACAGGCAAAGACACAGATTCTGCCCTGTAGCCTCTGGAGGGAGTGCGGCCCTGCAGATGCTTTGATTTTGGCTCATTGATAGATATTGGACCTCTGGCCTCAAGAACCACAGGAGAATAAATTTCTGTGTTCTGAGCCACCAAGATCACGGTACTTTGTTACAGTGGCAATAGGAAACTAGTAGAGGAAACTATTGCTCTCTCTTATCCAGAACAGGGGTGATGATCGTTCAGACTAGGATAATAAAAATGAGGATGGTAAGAAGAAATAGGGTTTAAATGTAGAATAAAGAGGATTTTCAGGTAGATCAGAAACAGGATATGAAGAAGATAAAATTGCCTCCAAAATTTCTGAAATGATTTTGCATCAGCCAAGAGGAGAAAAAGTTGCCTACGGAGGTTTTTCAAGGGGCAACCAGGAGTTCAGTTTGGAACATACTGGATTGAGATTCTTTTTAGATATCTGAATGGAGATTTGAGGAGGTAGTTGGGAAAGAAAGTGTAGAGTTTGAGGTCGACATCGTTGGCTATTGATCCAAGTTTGGGAGTTATTGGCACATGTTTAGTATTAAAAGCCATGGAATGAGATGAGATCATCAAGGAAGTAAATATAAATACAGAAGAGGGGAGAACTGAAGACTGATCCTTTGGGAACTAAGCATTATATGTTTTGAGAGAAGCTTTGTGTGTAAAAATAATTATAAGAATATTTATAAAAATTTATGAATAATATTAGTGTCCAACAATAGGGAGCTTCTTATATCAATGGAATTATCCCTTCACTGAAAACAATGCTCATGATGACAGTAGAAGTAATTATGATAACTTATTAAGTAGAAGAAATCAGAACTCAAAATAGCTATGTATTATAATTAAGAATGAACATGAAAAGGTCTTATATAAAATTAAAATAATTGCTAACTTTTGTTTCTTTATACTGAACAGATTTTATCTTATATATTCTATGATGCACAAGATTTCCCTGTGAGAGAACATTGAATCATTTCATGGTCTTTGTTTAGAAATAAAACAATGGAAAACACATGGAAAAGAATTAAGTGAACTATTTTAAAATCTTATTTCTTTTGAGTCATAGTCATTTTAAAAGCATTTTAAAATATGGTAAATATAACATAATTATTTATTCTCCATACCAACTATTTTTGTAGACTAAGTAATAGAGAGGACTGTAGGTCAGTTATCTAATGGGCACTTGGAATTAGAACTACTTCTTTGTATTACTGCTGCATGGAATTTTCCTGAGATAGACTTTAAAAAGCTACTTGTTTATGCTAGTTTGATGATACAATTGAGTGCCAAATTAGACTGATAGACTATTTTTGTCATGTGCGTATTGTATTTGGTTGCAGGGTAGTACTTGACCCTGATATGCACCTCTCTCAGTTCTTCAGGGTCTCACTAAAATAGCAATGGATAGGAAAACTTAGGTCATTGAAGTTATGATGGAAAGAAAAATCTTTGCTGTTCTGCTTTTAGTTGATGATTGTTTTCAGTTAACTTGAAGTGGGAAAATGACATCTTTACTAATGAATTTTAATAATTATTGGAAGTAATAAAGAAACTAAAAGATTTAAAAAAATTTCAAATATCAAGTTAATCTCTACTTGAACCCTATTTTCTTCTTTTTTTCTTAGTGTTTGTGCTTTTTTAATACTCAGAACATTCATGAAATTTACAGCTTTTCAATATGAAGATACAAAATTAGGTTATGGACATTGAAAAAAATATACCAGTAGAAAAATAGAATTGTATTTATTAAGTTAATGTTTAGTTGAAATGCTGAAAGTCTGCCTCAAAAAGATCGAAGTTCAACTTTCTTGACATTTATGTTAGTTTCATACAGATTATTAAAAAAGGGTTGGAGTGCTTTTGTTAAATGATCTTTGAAACTGCTTCTTTTTTTGTTTCTATACTTTTGATGCAGAAGCTCATAGCTTAATAAAAGCAATTTTCTTTGTAAAAAGAGGAAAAGGAAAGAAAAATAGATGTGAGCATTAGACAAGAAATGCAAAGATATTAGATATGGGTTTATTAATGGATATCTTTAAGAAAGATGATCAAATTGTCAAGAAAGATGGTCCAGTTATTTCTGATTTTTATGATAAATGAATTTAGACTATGATAGCTAGTACTAGAATAACCCGTCAAAGAGAGAAAAAGAAGTTTCTCAACTGTTTTCATATTGGAATGCAAAACTATCACTTTGTTGATTTTTCACTAATATAATTTTATTAAAAACATTTTTAAAATGCCATTGCTTGAATTTTACTTTTCCTACAAGCTTCTTGTAATATTCAAACATAATCTTGCATTGTCTTGAAAGGGTAGCTGGAATAAAAATGTTTAGAACCCCTCCTAAAAAGAAAATTATGTTAACTCTAAGGAAAAACACACCTGTATCTCATGACCTCTTCAATATTATAAAGCATCATCCAGAATCTCAGCAGACTTCTGTAAATTTTAAAAGCAATGATGGGATAATTCTATAATTTGAAGAACAGTGTTGTTATTTCCATTTCTGGCTCTGATGAAGTTGTTTGTGGAAGTCTTATCGAGATCAACTGTAAAATCAAATAAAGTATCCATAATAACATTTCTTTGAAGGCATCAGAGAGCTTTTAGGATGACAAGACTCTAGGGGATGTCTTGGGGAAGTAGGATCGACATGCAGAGATGAGCTGATACTCTGTAGCCAATTTTCTTTTTAGGGTGTTGCTGATTTTTGGGGGGTGCAGGCTAATGAAAGAGCCTGTGCAGAGGACTGCTGGTAAAAGGCCCAATAACAATCAGAGATTTTTTTCAGGCTACAGGAAAGAAAGATGAGAGACTTGAGATTCCAGAATCTCAATGAGAAGAGATGGATAAAGTATTGACACCAACACCGTTGATCTTTCCCTCAAGACATCTGTATGATTCTAGGGCTGATAGGGTATGAGGATTAGCAGAGTAAGAAGTTAAGCAGAAAGTTCTTGAAATGCAGGAGATCAATGCAGAATTGATCTCAATCGTGGGCTGAGACAAGGTATAGAGTCAGAACACTCCAGGGGGAGGGACTCTGGTGAATACCTCAGGTTCTCAGTGGAAATACCGGAGGGCCACCTCCTATGAGTAGGGAATAAACTGAAGGTAGAGGCAACCACACCTTGGGACAGCTAAGTCTCCAACAGGATTAGGGTGATCAGCCCCACACTTCTACCTACCAAAGGAAACATTAAACCTTGTCCAGAGGAAGATAACATGGTCCAAAACTTCTACAATTTTTCATATTATCGTGTTCCACATTTAATTAAAAAATTACCAGATATGCAAAGTGACAGGATCACATGCTCTGAAACAATATATAATAGAAATATACCCACAGATGATGCAGATGTTGAACAAGGACTTTGAATATTTGTGATTAATATGTGCAGAAATATGTGGAGAAGTAAAGGTAAAGAATGTACGGGAGATTTAGTATCTTTAAAAAGAAATCAGTTTGAAATTATAGAAATGGATAGCCCCTTAACTTAAGAACTCAAGTAGCAGATTTTGACATGAAAGAAGACGTAATGAGTGAAGTGGAAGGCAGGTTAAACAGAGGACAGAAAAGAATGAAAAGTATGGAAAACGTGTGAGTCCTATGGGACACAGTGAAAAGATCTCACATAGATGATGAAATCTGAGAAGACAGAAAGGGAAAAGATGGTACAGAACTAATATGAAAAGAAAACGACTGAAAACCTTCCAAAATGAATGGAATATACCAAGATACAGATTCACAAAGTTCTGCAAACCTCAAGGATGAGGAACACAACGAAAGCTATCTCACTTAGACATGCTGTAGTCAAACTGTCAAAAACCAAAGACAAAGAGAAAAATCTTGAAGGCAGCAAAGGCAATCAGAGATTAAAAATCACATCTATGAAACAAAAGTGAGGTCGATAAATGATTTTTAACCAGAATATGAGGAAGCCAGAGGAAAATGAAATGAAATATTTAACATGCTAAAAAAAAAAAATTGCTAGAAACCAAGAATCCTCTACCCAGAAAAAAATCATTCAAAACTTCAGATAAAATCTTGAGAAAAACCAAAATTGAGAGAAATCATTGTCAGCAGACTTACACTAAAAGAAATACTAAAAGGCATCTTTCATCCAGGATGACTCTAAGATACTTGGAAGCACGGAAATGCAGGAAGGAACGAAGAGCAACATAAAGGGTACATACATAGGCAAATATAAGTGAATATTGCTTTATAAAATAAAAACAAAGTCCTGTGTAGTTTTAAACATACGTGACTATGCAAAAAGCAGGAGGTAGGTAAATGGGAGTAAACTATTATAAATTCCTAGTGGTAAACTAATAGAGTGTTATAAATCAAAAATAGATGTTATTATCTCTAGGGAAGCTACTTAAAGAAATAAAGCAATGTAGACGGCTTGCCTTTGACCCGGTTACCCTAATAAATAGGGAAATTGATCCTAGGACAGTCCAGCCCCATGTCCTTATTGGAAGAGGAATAACAATCTATTGGTGACTTCACAAGGAAATTTCTTAGTGATTCATTTCAGGATCATTAAATCAGGAAAAGACAGCTTTTAAAGAAAATAATACACAAACTGGAATAAAAACTTTAGAATGCTGAGATGAGCTAGACCTTGGAGGAGAGAACCTGGGTTTGACATTCATTATGAAACTTTGAGCTAGTGTGGTAGTGTGTTCAGGCAGACACAATGAGTTGCATGCACAATATCCATTCTTCCATTTTTATGTATTTTATACAACTCCAATGTGCTTAGCTAAAAATACTTACTTTTCCAATTTCCTTAATCCTGAGAGTAGTCAGTTCTGGACTTGGGGTTTGAAACATGGAATTTGGGGGAAAATGTCACCCTGATATCCATGTAACCTCTTTCTCCCTCTTCCTAACCCTTTCTTCTAGGCTGGCTTCAGGTTTGGCTGCCCGAGACTTGCAGCTATCTTGAGATCATGAGGACATGCTAAAGGTGAAGGAGCAGAAAAGCAAAAGGAGCTGGGTCCTTAATGGTATCTTTGAGCAGCTAACTGCACAAAACATGAATTAACTACTAGAAGAATTCTTATTATATGAAAAAAAATACACTTCTATTTTTTTAATCCACTGTCGTCTTAGTGCTCTGTTGCTTCATGTTAAACACCCTCATAATTCCTGCATATATTTTTGTTATCAAGGTCGACTTTTTGTGCTGACACTCAAGGCAACCCACAGCCTGGTCCTACTAGCACTCTGTTCCTTCCACTTTCCTTCCCTTTTTGGTGGTCCTTCATTGAATACCAGAAAGAAGCACCTATTCCTCCTCACGAATTACATCGATCGGTTTAGTTCTCCTATCCTCATTCAATACTTTTCTGTCTCTGTATCTTGCTCAATGTTAAAACAAATTCAAGCTTAATATTTAATTATTGCTTACACAGTAATAAGTATTACAATCCCTAAAATGAAAATAGCCTTTGTACTTGCTTTTGGGAGAAGTAAAAACAGGGAAGTCTTAGGCAGTCATTTCTCTCATTTCAATGAGTAGCCTAGATATTAATCATGATAGGTTAGGTTATGCTTTAACAAAAAGTAATTCCAATATGCATGCCACTTGTTAACAACACGAAGATTTATTTCTCACTTATACTGTATGTCCCTTGTGGGTTTGCTGAGGAACCCAGGCTGATGGAGATTGCACCGTCTAGAATGTTGCTGGTAGCCACAGTAGAAGAGTGAGAACGCAGGAGCCATGCACCATCAGTTAAATGCTTGGGCCTGGAAGTGACACACGTATGCACATCATCGCCTCTCCCAGACCATTGGACAGAGCTAGTCACATGATCTAGGGCCAGAGCTGGTCACATGATGTACACAACTATAGGAGCTTAGGGTGTAGGATAGCAGAGGAATCTTTGATGAGCACTACTTTATCTTCCACAGGCCTCAAGGAGCAGAGTTAGTACTGGAAGCATCCAAGAGGAAAGGATGACTGGCTGAGTCCTAGGAACCTGCGGGAAAGAGAAGAACCCGGAGAGTCAGTCAGTCCATGTTGAGAGGTGGTCCTGAGTTTAGCTGTAGATCACCCCAAGTGTTCTCCAGCACAGGTAGACAGAGCCTGATGACTGGGAACAAAGGCCTGAATATTTATAGGCCTAGGAGGTCAGGTTGTTTGCAGCAGAGATGACACTGAACACATATCATGCCTCAGCAAGAAGGCTGGGTCATGGATAGAGGTAGTCGTTGCTCAGAGCTAGGGTTAATATTTGTGTCTTAATTTCTCTTAACTTCTTTTTCACAAAGTGTCTAAAGGATGCAAAAGATGGACCTCAAAAAAAAAAAAAAAAAGGGCTTGAGAGTAAACAATGAATAATCTACCTAGTACAATTGTACTAAGTGTAAAGTTTCCAGTTTCATATGTTTTAACAATAAATCTGGACATTCAAGTTTCAGATAAACTTTCTTTTTTAAGAAAAAATTGTATATATTTAAGGTGTACAACATAATGTTTTGATATACATATGTATAGTGAAATGATTACTGCAATTAACCAAATTAATATATCTATCATTGCACCTTTTTTGTGTCGTGTATGTCTGGTAAGAGCACCTAAAATCTACTCTCTTAGCAAATTTCTGGTATAAAATTCAGCACAACATTATTAACTATAGTTCTCGTGTTCAGATAAACTTTTTTATTTTTGAAACACAGGACAGCATTTCATTCCATCTTTATTACTACTTTATTTGGGAGGTACTGTTATCCCAGTTTCACAGATGAAAAAACAGAGGCCTAACCCTAACTACCTGCTCAAGTCTGAAAGGCGTACCTTGCTTGCTCCACGTTTCAATCTCAGACTGTCTGCTGTCTTCATACTGAGGGAGTTTTCAAATTAGGCTATAAATGCTACTGTCTCTTTGTGCTGATGAGCCAAAACACTTGAGTTTTTCAGCTAATTTTGAAACCAAGTGATTGCTTCCATATCTTTCATGGTGCGTGCCTTTTGGCTGTCTCTGCCTTCAGGGAATTTTGCTGGCTAAGTGCTGGCTGCAGTATGTGAAGTTCCCCAGGCTATTGTCTTCAGGGGTGAAGATAATTATACTGTTTGACAAATGTGATATCTGAACTTAGCATCCAGCTGAAACCAGCTTTCACAATGGCAGGGCAATTTGAATATCATGTAGGTTGCAAACACTTTATTACCAGCACCAAAATAGATAGATGCTGTGCCATGGCATAAAGCTTACAGAGAAGGTTGAAACATGGAAGCTTCTTTTGTAGCTAACAAATCAAATGTAATGAGGAAAAATTGAGAAAATGAAAATGGAAATTACTTCCCCTGCAGTTAGCTAAGAAATTGAAAGTTTTCTTTCCCCCTTATTTCTTTCTCAAACTTAATTTTATAGCAGATTTGCTCTGCATTAGCAACATATCCTTTTTTACTTTAGGTGTAATGTTTTCCATTGAAACCTCTATTAGAACCCAGAATACTTTCCTTTATAACCATGGTGCAAAGAAACACTAAAAAAAACCCCCAACAAACAAACAAACAAACAAACAAACAAACAAAAACCAAAAGCAGAAACGAATCTCGTATCTTTAACTTCATTCTTTTATTTTATGTGTCCTTTTTATATGCCTCATTTTATTATGCAAGGCACTTTCAGTGCAAATGAGAGAAAACTAAATACAAACTAGCTTAAATTATATGGAATGCTTTGGTTCACTCCACTGCTAGGACAAGCTCCAGGTATGGTTTGATAAGGGCTTCAGTTCCAGTTCTTTGCTATAGATTATCCATTACTTTTTCCACGTGGTGGTCTTACCCTCAGGCTGGCTTCCGTCTTGGGAGTAAAATGTCCTTACCTTACTTGTACTAATCTGTAAAAAGCAAGAGAAGTCTTTTTTGCCTCTAAGTAAGAGGCAAAAGATTCTCTGTCTTTCTCTGACTAATCTAGAATAATGTATTGTGCTGATTAACCTAGGCCTGGATAAGTTCCTGTCTCTAATTCTATTACTGTAATAAAGAGAATTCATTTACACCTGTAGAAAGAGGTAGGGCAAATATCCCCTCAATCCACACAGCTGATAGACATACGGAAAGAGAAGTCTTCTTAAAGAAATTGCGTTTCCACTTAGATAAAATATTTTCAAGAAACATTTTGCATGGTGGATTGGTTTGCAGACTAAAGGATAAATACCCGTACTTTATAAAATATTTGAGCAGAGGACATTCTACACCTTATGTTGTATCAAGTGCAAGCGACTGGCACACCTGCAAAGAACAGAGCCAGGCAGGGAGAAAGGTCCATTCCTGGATGTCGCAGTGTTCCATAGCTTCTGATTTCAGTCCCCTTCCTGGATCACACCTATTAAAATGTCTATGGCAGTTTCTCTTCAACTTACCCACTCATGAAGTTTTAGTAACAGCTCTTGTGACTCTTTCCAGATTGTGTTTCTAGGAGCAAGATTGCACCTCCTTTGGCTCCAGAATATGCTGGCACTGATTCTTCATGTCCTCTGACTTAGTTTCCACCTTGGTTTAACTTTTATTGAATGCAGCAACTTGCTATCTAATAGTGATCAAATTCCCATATTTTACAAGATGTTGAATATGTATATTCTTGTATAATATAGAATATTCTATGCATTCATCCCCAGAACGTGTAAATATGATATTCTATCACTCCTCTCATTCTGTTACGTTACATGACATGGTTAACCTCAATATAGGGAGATTTTCTGGGTGGGCCTGATCTGATCACAGGAGTCCTGAAAGGCAGAGAGCTTTCTCTTGTTGGTGGTAAGGAGGAAAACAGAAGGGAAGTCAGAGCAATTTAAAGCATAAGGATTTGATTCACTGTGGTTGGATTGAAGGTGGAGGGGCCACATGCAAAGACCAGAGAGAGGTCCCAGGAACTGCAAATAACTCTTAACCAACAGCCAGCAAGGAAATGGACCTCAGTCTTACAGCTGCAAGGAACCGAATTCTACCAACAAGCTCTAAGGAAGTGTCCATGTAAGAACTCAACCCAATCAACACCTGATTTTGGTCTTGTGATGCCCTGAGCCTAGAAGCTAGCTGATGCCACCCAAACTTCTGCCTACAGAACTGCAAGCTAATAGGCGGGTGCCGTTTTAAATTGCTAACTTTGTGGCAATTTGTTATGGATTATGTAGTTAAGCTGAAAGCTCCGTGAGGACAAAAGCCATGAATGGCCTCATGATTTTGTATAAGTGATTGAAGTTTTGCTTATGTTGGGTTGTTTGGTTCCCTTATATGCAGTGGCAAATGTTTTGTCCCACTGAACCTGTGGTTGGAATTGCCCCAAAAGTGGTGGCAGGGGAATTCCATAAGGGAGTGCCCCAAACTCTCCTGAGACAGGGCAGGTTAGGATTCCAGAGAAGCACTAACCAAATTTATTAGGGGTATTTACATACAGAGTGCTGCAGAATACCCTTGTGAAAAGAGATGTTCTACATAGGTATGTCTGCAGTGAGAGGGTCACGGTATAGAGTTTATTTAAGGGTTTAATGAATTTGGGTCAAGGCCTAGGCCAATTTCTTTCAGTGTTTTGGGCAACAACAATCTGTATACCTTTATCAGTACTCGGGAATGTTCAAGGCCCTGTTTTAGGTTCAAGCCTCCTGGGAAAACCTGAAGCTGGCTGGGTCACAGAGTAGTCAAAGCATTCTGTGATTTTTCAGTTGGGACACAGAAAGTTGGGGCAGCTGGGGGACCCTACAGGGATGGAGGCCAAATAATGGAAGAAGACGGTGCAAGTGAAAAATTGGCAAGGGTCACTGGGAAGGGTCAGTTTCTTGAGCAGGTAGATACACAGCTTCTACCTCTGGGCTTTAATTTCAGAATATTCATCTTACTTACCACATCGGAGCCATCATATTTTTTTTCTTGATTTGAATGGTCCTCTGAGAACAGTGCCTGTTTTCTCCTTTCCAAGTGTTTCACCACAGAGTTCCTGACCAATAGATATGAATAGTGTTTCCCCATTTAGTTCTACTGCCCAGCTTAAGGTGACTATGACCCCAGCAAATCATTCCAATAGCCTCCCACTAAGAATGAATCTCACACCTTTTATGACATACATTATTCTTATTCCATTTCACATTCTATTAAAACAGTCCAATTAGCCACAGTAGTACAGTCCCTCAAGAATATTATCTTAATGCCAGCTCTCAGAAACTCCTGACATTTGTAGTCTTAACTCATTAGTAAGTTAACCATTTTGATTGCTTTGCTCTAAATACACAAGAACATTGGAGAAATGCTAACCCAAATGCTAGAAAATTAGAGGAGGTGGTAGTTAAAAGTAAAACCTTGAAATTAGACATGAAGAAGTAATTTGAATGAGAGAAAATCAGCTGGTACTAAACATACCGGCAGACATTACAATGCTGAAGCTGTCACAGTAAAAGAACAGAGAAAAGGTACTTTGCTGTTCCTTGCTACAGCTTTGAGTTTAATGTGCCCTTGCATTTCAATGAGCTAGTGGGAGGACATATTTCATTTGTGTATTTTCTTGCTCTTCCACTGGTGAGCTTTAAACTCATCTCCTGCTAGGGCAGTAGAACTTTTTTTCCAACATGTTAGGATATTTGAAGTCTTGCCTCCACTCTCAGAACTCAGTGTTTTAGTTGATGATAATTTAGGATTCATTATAAGAATCTGGATAGTCACAGGTGAGCATCTTTTGGGAGCTTCTTTTCGGGAGTTTACATGAAAGTGGGAGGAGAAATAAAATATGATGGGGAGAAATTTTCTTTTGTACTAGTCCTGTGGTGACTGGTACCAGCCTTCAGAGCCACCTGTTAGATAAAAATAAGGGGTACGAAGTCATCACTTGCTAGCCGGAAAGCCAGAATCTTATCTGGGATGAACCAGACAGGAGACATCATCAGAACCAGGAGGTTTCCTCAGCTAGGTTAGCCTGTCCTGCACAGACTGAACCATTTCAGCATGAATTTGGTCTTTCAGCGTGAATCAGAATATAAGATTATACAGGAAGAAATTAGGAACCCATGTAGAAGAAATGCCGATTTTCCTTTTATGAGAATCACAGAGTGATTTCAGATCAAAAGAAAACCATAAATTCTAATTAGTACATATAATTGGATGCCAGCAAGTTGCTCTAATAAAAATTATTCAAGGAGACCTGGGTTTTTTTGCTTTTGCCTCTAACTGGTTGTGTGTAATCTTGGTAATGTTATTTAGCTACGTTTATTTCTCACCTGTAAATAATGTAAGAATAAAATACAACGTCTTTTTAGGCTTAAAGAATTCAAATAAACAACCCAAGCCCCATAACTCTATGGTTCTTAAGACAAACGTGTAGGAGTGATTTTAAAGCTATACTGATTCAGGCCTACAAATTGTTTTTAGACAGATAGTGTAAGGGTTCCAGGAAAAAAAAAAAAAAAGGAATTCATCTCCTACGGTTTTCTTTCAGTCTACTTTTAACACCTACATTATTGAAAGATATTAAGATCAAATTCTGCTTTCAAATGTCATATGACAATGCAGGCTTTTCTAGCTTCCCACTAAATTATCTCCAAATGAATAACCATCATAACAAAGTGAAAACATATAACCATATCCAAAACAAGGGCCCACATATGACTTTATTGCAGAATATGGGCAACATCTCTACTTGCTATAAAGCTGAATTAAACTGACTTGAGGGGAAAAAAAAATCCAAACTTCATTTTTTAACAAGTTTGAGAACACTTAAAGAAAGATAAGAAACAATTCTTAAAATCATAAAAGAAGGTGGCAGTGGGAAATAGTTATATCCTATGCAATAAAATCTTTATACATGAGAAAGAGATAGGAAGATCTTGGTAGATATAAGTATGAAATATTTATTTTTAAAGTTATTCTATATATGGAGATTATCAGTCAGCCAGGTAGTGGGGAAGGAGGCTCTCCCGCCCCAGTTCAAAAGGGGTGCACTAGCTGAAACAGATAATTGGACTCACAAGTCCATCCACAGCACATATGGGTGGGTCATATCAAGCTTGGGGGTGGCCACCCAGGGGGCAGACAACACATCCTCTTATCATCTGAAGTTCCTGGGGCTGACAGCTCCAACAGCCCTGGCTCTGGTTTCTGGGTAATAATAATACCTAACATTTTTGAGCACTTACTATGTGCCAGGCGTAGTTCAAAGTGCTTAACATGCCTTATCTCAAATAATCCTGTAAACAACCTTGGGTATAGGATCAATGATTACTTTCATTTTACAATTGAGGAAAATGAGGCACAACACATTAAAGAGCTTACCCAGGATACGCTACCACATGTAGGATTTAGATCTAGGCAGTCTGATCACAGACATGTTTGCAGAGCTGAGATCTGAAAAGATAATTCTGTCATTCTATAAGTGGGAGGAGGGCAGGAGGGCAGGGCCAAATGGATCCAAAATCCACTACTGCAGTAAGTGCCTTCTCTATTTATACAAATCTTGCCTTGTTTGAGGATAAGTAAAGAAAAAGACAGCAAAAACAAAGAAGGCAACAGAGAGAATATGAAGTACAGAAACAGTGTAACAAAAGAAAATGTAACTAGCATCTGGAAAACTTGAGAAGAACACACTCCTAAAAATGACATAACAAGGGATGAAGGGCACATTTCAGGAGACTGATATCCCTTATAACATGAAAGAAAATATGAAAATCAAACAGAAAGCCAAATAAGAGAATGGACTGAGATAAAACAGTTGAAAATGAGATGGAAGAAATAAAAAAACAAAATGAAAAGTAAAACCCCCAAACAGAATTCAAACCTTTATTTCAGTCAGGCAGGAGCCTAATTGTTCCCGCAGGAAATTGAATTAGTGATATGAGATCAAGTTGACAATCTCTTCCAGAATGCACTGTGGTACAAAGGAATCAATTTTCTTAAGAGCACCATGCTTTCAAGCGTTTTTTCCAGTATATATAATCCACAAGAAATAAAATCAAAGTTCCCTTTGTCTTATCAGTTCTTAAGATGGGTGAGATAGCTTTACTTTTTTTTTTTTAACAACTTTGATAATTTTTGGAAAGAAAATGTTTTTAAGTTGTTTTATGGATCATTTATATTTCCAGATTGTAGCTCATTTGAAAAGAAATGTTAGGACAGCTTAGTAATGCTGGGAAGCCTGCAATGCAAAAAACAATCCCCGCTAAGGCCAAATACAAAGGATTTTTTCCTTATGTTCTCTTCTAGGAGTTTTATGGTTTCAGGTCTTACATTAGGCCTTTCATCCATTTTTCTTAACTATATTTTATTTTCATGCTTTTGATTGATCTTTAATTTCTCAGAGCACTCTTTAGCATCATGAATCTTTCCCTGAACCATCTAATGTTACACTGATATATTTTAGGGTGATATCTACATTCCTTTTCTTTCTTTTTCTTTAACTTTTACAGCTGTCACATATATATATATATATGTATGTATGTATGTATTTATAACATATAATATATTTTATATATCCTGTAGTAATATATTTACATATAGTGATATACTATATACATGTGGTAATATATATCTGCTATAGTACTATATTTTGTAGTATATTTACATCTTATAAAACATAGCAATTTCCTGTTCTTTTCCAGCAACTTAAAAAGCTTTTTAATTGTGAAGAATAACACACGTACAGACAATTTAATGACATTGTGCAAAGAACAACAAGTAATTAGCAATAGGGGTGAACTATTGAGCATCTGTTATACCTCAGAAGCTTCCTGTACGTCCCTTCACAATTACAATTCCCTCTTTAGTTGCAAAGGTAACCATTATCCCAACTTTCATATTAAGAATCCATTCATATTTATATTGTAGTATTTTGTTATGTAACAATAAATACTATAAACACCATGGTTTTACCTGTTTCTGAACATTATATCAATAGACCATACCTTTTTTTGTTCTTTTGAGTATAGCTATTTTTATTGGAAATTCCATCCATGCTATTTTACATAGTTGTAGTTCATGTAGTTCATGTGCGTGTATTTTTGGTTAGGAATCTAATTCTACTACGTGAGTACACCAACATTTATTTAAACATTCTTCTATTGATAGTCTTTGGGTTTAATGTAGTCCAATTTCCCTATAAACACTTGGCATGATCAGGCTTTACAGTCAGTCATATTTTTGTGATTGTGTTGCGGTATCTTATTGTGCTGTCATACACGTATGTGTTTATTTTTGAGGTTAAACTTACAGTGCATCTTTATGAACTTTTGCATATGTAAAAGCCTATGTAAGGAAGACTCAGATCAGCGTGCGCATATGTAGAATATTCCCAGCACCCCTGTAAGACTCTCACGATTCCCCCCAAAG
Organism: Cynocephalus volans; assembly: GCF_027409185.1. Taxonomy (NCBI): domain Eukaryota; kingdom Metazoa; phylum Chordata; class Mammalia; order Dermoptera; family Cynocephalidae; genus Cynocephalus; species Cynocephalus volans. The sequence continues at coordinate 11,077,282 of NC_084472.1, read as the reverse complement.
GTAACCTCTATTCTGAACCCTGTCACAATAGATTGTTTTGCTGTGTTTGACCTTCATAGTCATATAAATTGCACTATACCTCGTGAATTCTTTGTACCTGGATTCTTTTGTTCAGCATTTTGTCCGTGGTATTAACCTATGTTTTGGCACGAAGCAGTTGTTCTTTCTCATTAATTTCTAGTGTACAATTCATTTATCCATTTTTTCTTTTTTTCCAAAAGATGACCGGTAAGGGGATCTTAACCCTTGACTTGGTGTTGTCAGCACCACGCTCTCCCGAGTGAGCCACGGGCCGGCCCCATTTATCAATTTTACTGTTGATGGACACTTGAGTTGCTTCCAGCTTTGACTCATATAAACAAAACGACTCTACACCTTTTCATGTGTGTCTTTTGGTGAATATAAGCACTCATTATTTGAGTATACACCAGGAGTAGAAAGGCTGGGCCATAAGCTATACACATGTTTAGTTTGAGCAAATACTGGCAAACAGTTTTCCAAAGAGGTTGTTTCAATTTGTACCCCCACCAGCAATATATGAGAGTTCTACTTGCTCCACATTCCTGGCAACACTTGGAATTGTCAGTTTTTATAATTGTAGTCCTTCTAGTGGGAGTATGGTGGTATCTCTTGTATTCCTAATTTACAGTTTGCTTTTAATATGCTCATTGGCCATTAGTATATTCTACTTTATGTTTAAGAGCCTCTTCAAGTCTTTCACCCTTTTAAAAACATTAGATTAACAGTTAATTTGTAATATACTTACATAAGTATTTTGTATATTTGAAAGTATGAATCCTTTTTCAAAGTTGGATGATACAAATATAGTCTGTGGCTTGTGGTTTTACTATCCAAATGTTGTCTTTTGATAAATAAATATTTCTAATCCTTATAGAGGCCAGTTTATTAAACTTTTCCTTTAGCTCTTCTTACTGCCTTTACAAAATATTTGCCCACCCCAAAATGATAAAAGTATTTTCCCAAAATCTTTATGGTTTTAGTATTCCTATTTAGACATGAACATTTTTGTGCATGATGTAAGGGTCAAGGACAAGATTTATTTATTTTTGCCTTATAGATATCCATTTGACCCAGCACCACTTACTGAAAATCTGTCCTTTCCCCACTAGATCTGTGTCACATTTGTCATAAATCATGGTTACTGACTTAATCACTGTAGCTTTTAATCAATTTTGATATCTTGCAGTGTGAGTCTTCCAGCATTGACTTTTTTCCTCTTCTTCAAGATTCCATTGCCTATTCTTGGCCCTTTACATTTCCATATAACTTTAAATATCAGCTTGTCAATTTCCAAAAAAAAAATATTTTCTGAGATTTAAATTGGAATTTTCCCAAACTGTAGATGAACCTGCAGACAACTGATATCTTTACAAAATTATATCTTCAAATGCACAAGAATAGCATAATCCTTTATTTCTCTAAGTCTTATTAGATTCCTCAAAAATATTTTGTAGTTTCCATTTAAGGTATGCTTTTCATTGTGATTTGTGCCTAAGTGTTTGATATTTTTATACTAATATAAGTTATGTTATTTTCTACTTACTATTGCTGGTATAAACATATAAAATCAATAACTCTCTATTAATCTTGTATCCATAGACCTTCCTAAATTATCTTACTAATTCTAATAGATTGACTATAGATTCTTTGAGATACCCTATGTACCCAATAATGAAATATGCATATAATGATCATTTTATGTATTTCCTTACAAACCTTGTGTGTGTATTTTTTCTTTTGTCTTGTTGCAATGGCTAGGACCTCTAGTGCCATATTCAATCAAACTGGTGTGAGTGGACAAACTTTTATCATTCCTGATCTCAGGGGTAAAGCTTTTAATATTTCAACTTTAAGTATGATATTTGTTATAATTTTTTTTGTAGATACTCTTCATCTATAGTATCTACAAATAACCACTGCTTTTTTTTTTTTTTGGACCGGTAAGGGGATCGCAACCTTTGGCTCGGTGTCGTCTGCACCATGTTCAGCCAGTGAGCGCACCTGCCATCCCTATATAGGATCCAAACCCGTGGTGTGTTGGCGCTAACAGCACCGCACTCTCCCGAGTGAGCCACGGGCCGGCCCAACCAGTGCTTTTTTTAAGTAAGTTTTTAAAATAATGTATAGATGTTGAATTTATTATGTACACACTTTTTCTACCTCTATGGAGATACTCATTTTTTCTCCTTTTTTCCCTGTTGGTGTGGAAAGTTACATCTATTGAACGTTAAATTTACCTTGCTTTTTTGGAATAAACCCAACTTTATCATAATATAGTTTCCTTGTTGTGTATGACTAACTGGACTTGATCAGAAATTATTATGTTTAAATTTTTTGCATTTATGTTTATGTGAGAGACTAGCCTATAATTTTCTTTCTTTTGAAGTCTTTGTCAAGTTTTGCTATTATTGTTATGACTGCCTCATAAAATAAGTATTATCTCTTTTATATAAGTTTTGTGAAGTTGTATGGGCTTGAATATTCTTCACGAAAAGATCTTCAATTATGGATTTAATTTCTTTCATAGATATTTTATTGTCTGGAGATAAAACCTTAGGTCATTGGTTTTAACTCTCTCCTTTTTCTAAAAAATGCATTTATAAATTATACATAGCATTTATAAATCTTCCAAGCACAGCTTCAGCTGCATCCCACAGGTTTTGGTATATCTATCCCATCACCACTTAGTTTAAAATATTTTCTAATTTTTAATGTTATTTTCTTTGGTTCATGGGATATTTATAGGCATAATGCCTAATTTATTAATATTTGGGCATTTCAGTTATAATTTCTTATTGATTGTTAGTTTAACATCACTTAATTCTATGTTGCCAGAGAACACACAGGATGTGAACCCTTTGAAATGTTTTGGGACTTGCTTTATGATCCAGCAGATGGTCAAGTATGTTTAAAGATTCTGCGAGCAGTTGGAAAGACTTTAGGTTCAGCTAAAAATCAGATTCACAAGACTCAAATGAGCCACACCTGGTTCCCAGGTGAACAGAGCTAGAAAGTTAATCAAGCTGAATTTCTCATGCAGAAAAGAAATGGGATTTTTTTTTTTACAGTAGATAACATAAGACCTTAGAACACTTTTTCTTCGTTGACTGTATTTTTGTTAATTTCTTGCTTTATAATTCTCTCTCTTTTTCTTTCTCTTACTTTCTCTTTGTCCTTTCACAAATATACAATTTTTAGACATTTTGATGTAATCTCCAACTTACAGAGAAGTACAAGGATTTGCCATATACCCCCTACACAAATTCACCAAATTTTTTATATTTTTGCCCTGTTTTCTTTATCATTTTCTCTCTTATAATATGTCTATACATAGAAGAACCTATGGGTCTTCTATGGTGTAGTTCTCCAGGGTTCCCAACTGAGACCTGCTGGCAGTCCTGAAGCCTCCCCCTTGAGGGTTCTAAACCCACCTGTTGTCTCTCCAGAGCTGTGGGTTTGCTGAAAACTCTACTTCCCTCCACTTGCTGTTGGCTTCTTAGCGTCCTGTCCCACACAGTTCAATTAGAACAAGCCTGTACTGGAAAACGAGTTCCAAGAGAGGGTCTGAATTTGACCCTCTTTTCTAAAGGATCTTAGTCCGTTGAGTCTTATTTGCTTTGGGAGCCCAGACTGCTCCCAAATCTCTGCTGCTTTCTCTGCATTTTAGTATCACCCTCAATCTGGCCTCTTTCTCCTCTTGCTTTGCATTTCAAATTGGCAAACACCCAAACAGAAAAGCTGATGTGTGAAATAGAGCTCAGAAAATGTCCTTCTCTCCATGGTGTGGCCCCTCAGGTCTTGGCTGCCTCAGCAGCATTCTGATGCCATCAAACAGATAGTTTTGTATTTTATATAGTTTGAGAATTTTTTTTTTTTCAGTAGCAACATTGGTCTGGTACCTACTTGGGACCAAGTCCCTTACTTTCATGTTTCTAACTAACATGCTTAATTAAGGCTATTACTTATTTTTTATCATATATGTAGTCTATTGTTACCTATTACGTAAAGCAATGAGGGTAAGAACGTGCTGAAGGTTTATCTTCCTTGTTCTGGTCTATATAGGTGTTGTCATCTCTGAGATGGGAGCCTGCAGAGTGGCTAGATGATTTTTTCCTACCATATTCATACCTGCTCTTCTGTTGGGAACACAACAGTTTTTAGTTTTTATCGTTTCGTGGACATTTATTCTGATACCTGGTTTTTAGTCTCTTTTCAACTTTGTTTTTATGTTATTCAAAGGGAAGGAAACTTTAATCTGCTAAAAAATCTTTATCAGGTTTGTGCTAATCAAAACTAAGGAGATTTGTTAATAAATATAGCTTAAGTAGCATTTGAAATAAAATAAATTAATACTTGGTAGAACCAAAATCCTTTGTCTTTCTAAGTTGTATAAAATTTCACACAAGTATCATGTTAATTGCTGATTAGGTAAGTGTTTGATTATTTTTTGATAACCTGCAACACCAATATAGTCAATATTTATCATTAGTATTATTTCTATAGATGTGATTAAAAAAGAGACACCAAATTACTTGTATTGTGAATGATGTAAAATGTCCTTTTGAATAGAATGGAAACATTTGCCTGTGCAGTTGGTTAAAGACCTAAAAGTGAATTGCAAGGGTTTGGTTCCAAATCATGTTAAGGCATAGCAGACAATAGATTTAAAAGGCTTGTATTGTCTAGATTAACATTTGTAGATAAAAAATTTTTTAAAGCATCTATAATGACACTTTGCTACCCATGTAGCTCCTAATTCCAATAATTCACTAGATTGTAAGCTTTCATAACATAACAGGAAATAAAATCATGGGATAACTAATAGCAGTTTCATTTGTTTTATTGAAAGGTAAATTTTCAGCTCTCTTGTTATGCAATAATGGTTCCCATGTATTTTCTTACAATCATGGACAAATCACCCCAAATTTATATACCTCATTGTGGATTGGGGGAGTAAAAAACAAAATTGACATTTTCTTTTGATTTCGAGTATTATATTCTTAAAATAGCATTCTTGTAGAAGTAGAGAGTTCATGGAAAAATTATAAAATTTCTTTTTGATTCTTAATTAGAGCCTCCATTTCCTCATCAAGTAAGAAAGATTTGAGTATTAAATTCATATTTATATAAATACCAAGTGAATTACTGTTTATTAATTTATTTTAAATTTCTCACATATTAGAATCAATAGAGCATATTTCATGGGACATTTCACATAAATTGTTTACTAGATTATTCCTATTTTGAGTAGAGAATTTAAATACCTTTGAAGGAACTGCCTGAGGAAGAAAGCATACTACTGTGCCATTTCTACTGAGTAGCACCTAACTGCCTGGCTACATCAGGCTGTCAGAGATGAGTCAGGATAAGCAGGAGAGGGAAGAGGAGGTTGCCCAGATTATTGTACATAGGACCTGTGACTGAGGGGCTTACGTTTGCACACGCAGAGTGAAGGGGGCACACTTCCACAGGACAGGATAGAATGGGCATTGGTCTTGAGAGTGCTTTAGAGACAACTGAGTTTAGAGTTCTGAGATTAATGTCTGATAGGGAATACTGATTTAAGGGGGGAAATAACATGTTTCAGTTTTATATTCATAAAATATTATACTTATTCATTCATGTAGAGCTAGAATTTCTTCATTTGGAGAAGAGAAAAAGTAATGGCTAATTCACAATGTGGTGTGGAGTTTAAATTAGCAGCCCAGGAAATCTATGAGCACAGTGTAAGGCACAAAAATGCTGCCTTCATCCACTTGGTGCTGTAGCCATGTGGCTATGAGTTCAGACCTTGGAGTTGATTGTGATGTGGCTTTGGGCAAGGCACTTAAACCTTCTGGATCCACAATTTCCTGATCTATAAAAACACAATTGCTAATCATATCCATCTGACATAGCTATTTTGAGAGTTGGAAGAGAAATGCACATTAAAAGTTTAGGGAAGAGCTTGAGGGAATTAGTGCTTCCTACATGTATTAGCTATTGTGAAAGTGATTTGTTAAATTTGCTTTCAAAGACAAAGTTGTATCACCATGTATATGGCAGAAAACTGTTTGGATATTGTAATGTTAGATGAATACTACTTTGATGAAGAAATGAAAGGATTATTTACTCAATGTATCAGTCTAAACAATAATATCAATAGTAGTTTAATCTTTTTAGCTCTTAGTGGGTGATAAACCCTTTATTTGTTCAATCTCCATTATTACTCTGTCATACTTTGGGTGATTGGTACATGGACATACTGATTAAGTATATTAGGTGCATCCAGCAAAATAGGAATGTGAATATAAATTTAATTTTCTATTTAGCAGTGTAGGATATTTAGAATACTGAAGACTAAGAGAGAAAAAGCCCAACTATATACCTACAGCCATGGCATGCAATGGCAAAGACAGAGGAGATTTTGTTAGTATGGTTTTAAGGCTAGTCTAGTCAAGAAGATAATATTATTAATCAGATAATAAATAATGAACAATTAATCATTTGTCAGAAAGCCACCTAAGCTGAAACTATGTATTGGAATACACAATAGTAATAATAAAACTTTATTTTAGAAGCTTAGAAGAGGGGAAATCAATGCTTGAAAATGAGTCACTTTAATTTTCAGGTATACAGAGAAAGAATTTGTAACAGCAAGAGAGCAAGTAAGATAAAGTGTGAACAAAATCTGCCTCCTGAAGTTATCATCTCGTTCACAGAGGTTCAAGTGAGGAAAGTGCTGAGAACCGCTGGAAAGTTACAGGTCAAGCTAGGACTGCCAGAGGTGCCAGCTGACTTGTCATCCTTCTAGGTTATTTTATTAAGTCTTTAAAAGACTTTAGAAAGTCTTATTCATTGCAGACTGTAAAAATACCTAAATTTTCATGGATCAGTGACAGTAAAAAAAAGGCCAAATAATTCTAACGGTACCTCAAAACTCTGTATGCCAATTTAATTAAAACAACTGGCATTACTGTCAGTGCCTTTATGAGGGCCACATCTATTAAGATTGGGGGCCCTAATTAATATACACACTTTATTATTTGTTGAAGAAAGAGGTATATCTTAATACAACTCCTTAGGGTTTGGGTGACAGATGATTAGATCCAAGAACATCATTCTTGGACCCTATGACTGGTGGCAAACTTGGATTCACTTTGGTTTTAGGACATTTTATTCAAAATAAAGCTAGAATTAAACATTCATGTCTGGCAATAAGTAAAATATTAATTAAAAATGGAGAGTCCACAGAGTTGAATATTAACAAACTCAACCCCAAGCTAAAAATATTACGTAAATTAATAACCAGTTGAAATATAACTTGTGAATGTCATTCTCTGAGCTGTTGGGATGAATGTGTCCATGTCTGAAAACTGGGACATTTGTCAATTTTAAGATGAATGTCATTATTTTACTGGGACTGTGACTTTTTCAAATGGGAGAGACACTCTCTTTGGTCAAATGCAGGAATTTAATATGACTTCAAGACTACCACAGCCATTGATAGGAAAAACTGAGATGTGGATCAGTCAGGAAGTCCTTGGTGGTCCTCCTTGAGTTGGCCAAGACTCTTGACTACAGCCCAGGTAACAATCTTTCCTTCATCTAGGAAAATACAGATTTGACAAATGGTCCCTAATGGATGCACAGAATCCCACTCAAGGCTTGGGTCATTCCAGTTTGAAGATATAATTTATATGAAGCAAAGAAATGAAAAAATGAAATAGTCGTCATTCTTTTAATCTTCCCACCTTATTGTGGGAATTTTTGTGTACTTGCTACTTTGTAGGTTTTTTTCTATTGTTAGAGAATTGAGATAGATAGCCTTTCAGTGCCTCAAATTAGAAAGGAAACTTTGTAATTGAGTGCCATCACTCTGAATTATTGAAGATATAAAAATGGGGAGAGGTCATTTCAAAGGAAGAAGCAGTGTCTCCACTGTGACCTTGAAAGTTGACTGCAGACAAACCTCTTCTGTCCACTCTCCAAAGAAGGGGATGTGGTTGTTGGCGAGTTGTGAGGTTTGTAGTCTGCTCAGGCTATGGAACAATTCAGGGAATGAAGCTGCATAAGCAGAGGACTGAGAACATACCATAGTTAATATCTGATTTTAAATTAATATTATCTTAAATTGAGAAGGACTGGATCAAAAACCCTTGTGACTGTCTCTTGGAATTGCTAGGCTTTTATTCACTCACTGCTTTATGTATTTATTATTTTTAATTTTTTAATTATACATACAATTAATTATGTTTAAATTATACATACAATGTTGATTTTCAATAATTGTGTATGATGTGTGGTGGTTAGATCAGCATAGTTAGCTTATTCATCATTACAATATGCAATCATTCTTGGTGTCCATTGACCAATTCTCATTAGCTCACCTCCCTGTACCCCCCCTCCCCTTTTCCACCTCTAGTTTTTTAAAAGTTCAACGTATTACTGTGATTGTTGTTTCTTTCTCTCTGTCTCTCTTTATTGTTCATTTGTTTATTTGTGGATTCAGCTCCCAGTTATGAGTGAGAACATGCAGTATTTTTCTTTCTGTACCTGGGTTGTTTCACTTAGGATAATTTTCTCCAGGCTCATCCATGTTGTTACAAATGATAGAATTTCATTCTTTTTTATGGCTGAGTAGTATTCCATTGTGTATATATACCACAATTTCTTTATCCATCATCCATCATCCATCGATGGACATTTAGGTTGGTTCCATCGCCTAGCTATTGTAAATAGAGCTGCAATAAACATGGGAGTGCAGGTATCCCTTTGACCTGATGTTTTCCAATCCTCTGGATATATCCCCAGGCGTGGGATCGCTGGATCATATGGAAGCTCTATCTGCAGTTGTTTAAGGAACCTCCATACTGTTCTCTATAATGGCTGCACTAATTTACAGTCCCACTAACAGTGCAAGACGGTTTCTCTCTCTCCACATCCTCACTACCATTTGTTATTCTCTGTCTTTTTTATAATAGCCAGTCTGATTGGGGTGAGGTGCTATCTCAAGTGGTTTTGATTTGCATTTCCCTGATAATTAGTGATGTTGACCATTTTTCCATATACCTGCTGGCCATTTGTATGTCTTCCTTTGAGAAATGCCTATTCAGCTCTTTTGCCTATTTTTTAATTGAATTATTATTATTATTATTATTTTATGCTATAAAGTTATTTGAGCTCTTTGTATATTCTGGATATTAATCCCTTGTCAGAGGCATTTTTTTGTAAATATTTTCTCCTATTCTGTAGGATGTCTTTTCACTCTATTGATTGTTTCCTTTGCTGTGTAGAAGCTTTTTAGTTTGATATAATCCCATTTGTTTATTTTTTCTTTTGTTGCCTGTGCTTTTGGAGTGTTATTCATAAAGTCATTGCCCAGTCCTAAATCCTGTGGTGTTTCACCTACATTTTCTTCTAGGAGTTTTAAAGTTTCAGGTCTTACATTTAGGTCTCTAAACCATTTTGAGTTGATTTTGGTACATGGTGAAAGGTATGGATCAAGTTTCATTCTTCTACAAATGGATATCTAGTTTTCCTAGCACCATTTATTGAAGAGGCAATCTTTTCTGCAATGTATGTTCTTGGTGCCTTTGTCAAAGAGCACTTGGTTGTAAATATGTGGGTTAATTTCTGAGTTCTCTATTCTGTTGCATTGGTCCACATGTCTGTTTTATGCCAGTACCATGCTGTTTTTGTTACTACAGATTTATAATATGCTTTGAAGTCAATAAGTGTAATGCCACCAGCTTTACCTTTTTTTCTCAGGATTGCTTTGGCTATTTGGGTCTTTTTTTGTTCCATATAAATGTTAGGATTGCTTTTTCCATTTCTGTGAAGAATGTCATTGGTATTTTGATGGGAATCTCATTGAATCTGTAGATGGCTTTTGGTAGTATGGACATTTTTACTACATTGATCCTTCTAATCCATGAACAAGAAATGTCTTTCCATCTCTCAGTGTTTTTTAAAAATTTCTTTCAGAAGTGATTTGTAGTTCTTGTTGTAGAGATCTTTCACCTCTTTGGTTAGATTTATTCTTAGGTATTTTATTTTTTTTGGAAACTATTGTAAATGGTCTTGTTTTCTTGATCTCTTTTTCTTCTAATTTGTTGTTGGAGTATAAAAATGCTACTGATTATTATATGTTAATTTTGTATTCTGAAACCTTACTGAATTCATTTATCAGCTCTAAGAATTTTTTGGTAGAGTATCTTGGGTTTTCTACATATAGAACCATGTCATATGTGAGCAGAAACAATTTGATTTCCTCTTTACCTATTTGGATGCCCTTTATTTCTTTCTCTTGTCTAATTGCTCTGGCAAGTATTTCCAATACTATGTTAAAAAGGAATGGAGAGAGCGGCTATCCTTGTCTTGCTCCTGATCTTAAGGGGAAAGCTTTCAGCTTTTCCCCATTCTGGATGATATTGGCAGTGGGTTTATCATATATGGCTTTCATTATGTTGACATACCTTCCCTGTCTACCTAATTTGTTGAGAGTGTTTATCATGAAGGACTGTTGAATTTTGTCAAATGCTTTTTCTCCATCTATTGAGATACTCATACGGTTTTGCTCTTGACTTTGTTGCTGTGGTGTATCACATTTATTGACTTGCATATGTTGAACCATCCTTGCATTCCTGGGATGAATCCCATTTGATCATGATGTGTAATCTTTTTTATATGTTGCTGTATTCTGTTTGCTGGTATTTTGTTCAGGATTTTAGCATATGAATTCATCAAGGATATCAACATGTAGTCTTCTTTTTTTCTTGTATCTTTGTCTGGTTTTGGTATCAGGGTGATGCTGGCTTCATAGAATGAGTTTGAGAGAATGGTTTCTGTTTCAATTATTTGGAATAGTTTGGAAAGACCTGGCATTAATTCCTGTTTATAAGTTTAGGGCCAGGAAGGAGAAGAGCAACCTTCTTCCCTGATTTTTGCCAGGAATTTCCCCTAAATGATGTTCAATAAAAAAACTGCAATTGTTTCCATAATGTAAGTTCACACTTTCATTTTCCTTATCTTTCAATTTGCCTAGAACCTACTCAGAAAAACATTTCACATGACTTATTTTATGTATGTTGTAAACACCATTTGATATAATTTACATAAGATAATAATGATATACATGAGAAGAACTGAATGATAATGTTTTCAAAAAGTCCATATCATTTTTGGGAAATGCAATCAACCCCACAGATATTTTGAAAATGATGGAAAATGTGAAACAAAGAGGAGTGTGTTTTATGATAGCATATTATGCAAATAATGTGACAAATTTACTCAAACCCAGCTATTGACAGAGTACAATGAAATGAAATGGATTACAAATAAGGAAACCATAAAAATAAAAACTAGATTCTAAAATACTACCTTTTTTCTTAAAAGTGAAGGTTGTATGGGAAAACAGTCTGAGTGAAAGTTGAGAAATATTGGATATATAGAGAGAATAAAAGTTACTTTGGGAATCTGATATTCATATCTTATACTGAGAACAGAAATATCCTATTCAAAGGCATACACTAAAGTGTATCTATTGTTATGACATTATATGATGAAAGCCTAAGGAAGCAGGGTTATAATACAGGTGCTCTTTGCCTTACAATAGGGTTATGTCTTGATAAACCCATCATAAGTTGAAAATATCCTAAGTCAAAAATGCATTTAATACACCTAACTTATCAAACATTGTAGCTTAGCCTAGCCTACCTTAAATGTGCTCAGCCAAAATTATACAATATTAGCCTCCAGTTGGGAAAAATCATCTAACACAAAGCCTATTTCATAGTAAGGTGTTGAAAATCTCATGTAATTTATTTACTACTGTAAGTGAAAAGTAGAATGGATGTATGGGAGCTCACCATTAACAGACACACTGAAAGCACCATTGTGCTTTCACTAATGTCAAAAAATTGTAAATTTAACCATCATTAGTGGTGGACTGTCTGTACAGTGGCACTCATGAGGTGGAGGTAGGAGTTTCAAGAAGACAATCTGACCATAAAGACAGTAGAGGGTGAAGAGGGACATGCCCCAGTTCAGGCAGGTTTATTTCAGCTGGCATGATGGCCCTGAAAAAGGGCCTGATCTATAAGAATAATTTAGAGGCTGCTCTATCACTGGGAGCAGAATCTGGTACAGAATTACAACATTTTATAGGACTTGGTTTCAAAAGAAGCTGAAGGGGACTTAGCCTCTCACTTGGTCAAAGTCACCCATCAATAACATGGTGACTAGAGAGGGGCTTAGTCAAGTGGGCACTTGATTGTCTCCCCCCAGGCAGAAGAGACAATTCTCTTCATAGACCCCACAAGCTGATACTTCTTACTTTTGCTTTTGATGTAGCTGGCTCTTGCCTACTTGAAGCCACTATTGGCTGCTAGATTGAGTTTGGATCTTCAAGTCTCTGGCTTGTTTTTTATCCTCCTTGCCAACCTGCACAGAACACTGAGGTGATATGGGCAACCTGAGAGGCTGTGTAATCACGACAGCATGCTGGCATGGTTGGGATGCTTGGAGGTTGCAGGAAAGTGAGAATTCTCCATACTACCCAAAATGATCTACAAATTCAACACAATCCTTATCAAAATCCCAGTGGCATTGATCACAGAAATAGAAATAACAGTCTTAAAATTTGTATAGAACCACAAAAGACTCTGAATAATGAAAGTAATGTTGAGAAAAAGGAAGAAAGCTGGAAGTATCACACTTCCTGATTTTAAACTATATTGTATACCTTTAGTAATAAAAACAGTGTGATACTGGCCTAAAAACAGACATATAGACCAAGGGAACTGAATAGAGGGCCCAGAAATAAACCCACATGTATATGGTCAACTAATCTTTGATAAGGCTGTCAAGCATACACAGTCAGAAAAGTACAGTCTTTTCAAGAAATGGTGTTGGGAAAACTGAATATCCACATGCAAAAGAAAGAAATTGACCCTCATCTTATACCATACATGAAAATTAAAAAAGAATGGATTAGAGAGTTAAATGTAAGATCTAAAACTGTAAAACTCTTAGAAGAAAACATAGGAAAAAGTTCTTGGGCATTGGTCTTGGCAATAATTTTTTCCAATATGACACCAAAAACACAGGCAGTAAAAGCAAAAATAAACAAATAGGACTACATTGAACTAAAAAGCTCTGCACAGCAAAGAAAACAAGCAATAAAATGAAGAAGCAACCTGAGGAATGGGAGAAAATATTGGCAAATCAAGTCCGATATGGGGTTAATATCCAAAATAAATAAGAGCTTGCACAACTCAATAGAAAAAATACAAATAACCCAATTAAAAAATGGGCAAAAAGCCTGAATAGACATGTCTCAAAAGAAGACATACAAAAAGCCAACAGGTGTATGAAAAAGTGCTCAACATCACTAATCATTAAGGATATGCAAATTAAAACCACAATAAGATATCACCTCACACCTGTAAAAATGGCTATTATCAAAAAAAAAAAAAAAAAAAAAAAAGAAGGAAAGAAAAGATAAGAAACATTGGCCAGGTTGTGGAGAAAAGGGAACACTTTCACACTGTTGGTGGGAATCTACATTCATACAGCTATTATGGAAAACAGTATGGAAGTTCCTCAAAATATTATAAATAGAACTATCTAGCAATTCCTCTACTGGGTATATAGTGAAAGGAAATGAAATCAGTATCTTGAAAATTTATCTGCACCGCCATGTTCATTGAAGTACCATTCACAATAGCTAAGATACAGAATCAACCTAAGTGTCCATCAATGGATGAATGAATAAAAAATTTTGCACACTTATATATTTTTTCAATGAAATATTATTCAGCCATTTAAAAAAAAGGATTCTGCCATTTGAGATAACATGGGTGAACTGGAAGGATATTATACTAAGTGACATAAGCTAGACATAGAAAGACAAGACCAATATGACCTAAGTTATATGTGGAATTTTTAAAAGTCAAACTCAGAAGCAAAGAGTAGAACAGTGGTTGTCAGGGCCTGGGGTTGGGGGGGGATGGGGAGATGCTGGTCAAAGGGTTAAAACTTTCAGTCATAAGGTGAATAAGTTCTGGAGACCTAAGGCAGAGTGTGGTGACTATAGTTAATTATACTGTGTTTCCTTGAAATTTGATGACATCAGAGTTGTAGTGTCCTTACTGTCCCTCCCAACAAATGGCAACTATGTGTTTTTTTTTTTTTTTTTTTGTCGTTTTCGTGACGGGCACTCAGCCAGTGAGTGCACCGGTCATTCCTATATAGGATCCGAACCCGCGGTGGGAGCGTCGCTGCGCTCCCAGCACCGCACTCTACCGAGTGCGCCACAGGCTCGGCCCGGCAACTATGTGTTTTGATGGATGTGCCAATTAACTTGATTGCAGTACTCAGTATACAGTGTGTATATTTGTGTGTATACATATGAAGGTACTTCAAAAGTTCATGGAAAATTAAAATTAAAAGATAATACGAATATTTCTATAAACTTCTCAAAGTACCCTCATATATATAAAATAATCATGTTGAATACATTGAATTTATACAATTTATACTTCTCAGTTTAATATTAAAAATTTTTAAAGAGGGAAATGACACCAAAAATCATTATTTAAAACCTCCAGGCTTCTTAAGGTTACTTAGTCTTTTCACGGTTGCCAATAACAGAAATTCAACTCAACTTAGTGAAAAAAAAAAAAAAAAAGAGAGAGAATTTTAGAGTGGTGACTGGGATATTTTCTGTGATCCAAGTTCCAGGATGCATGCCAGGGACAGGCCAAAAGGGAACTGGAACAACGTGTTGGCTAGGAACAACTACTGCTTTCTGCATCTTAATCTTTGTCTTAACATTTCCCTGCATGACAACTTATCAGCTTCATTCTGCACATATGTACACGTGTATGTGTATCATTCATTTTACATATAATCAATAAAATGAGTATGCTGATATATATGTTCAGTCAACTTTTCAAGCATAAAGAAAATACAGAAAATATTATGTCAGACAACTATATACCCATCACTACAATTAAGATTTTATTAGCATTTTGAAGTATTTATCTAAAGCCCTACTCCCGTCTTTTTCCCTCTGCATCTCTATGTTGAAATTATGACTCTTCTGAATTTTTTGAATATTATTCTAACAAACATATCTGTATTTTTCTACGTAAACTGTTATGGGTACTAAACCACATTTGGGGACTGCATTAGGCAGTGTTCTCTGGAGAGACAGAACCGATAGGATATGTATATAAATATATGAGAGGAGATTTATTAGGGGAGTTGGCTTACACAACTGTGAACGCTGAGGAGACCACAATAGGCCATTTGCAAACTGGATGCCAGTAACATGGCTCAGTCCAAGTCTGAAGGCCTCAGAACCAAGGAAGCCGATGATATGATGCTCAGTCGGAGGCCAAAGGTCTGAAAGCCAGGGGTTACCACTGGTGTAACTCCTGAAACCCAAAGGCTAAAGAATCTCCAGTCCTGATGTCCATGGACAGGCGAGCAGAGTGTATACAAGCTCCAGCAGACAGAGAGAGAGAGAGATTCATCTTTTCCTCCATTTTCGTTCTGTCTAGGCCCCCAGAAGATTGGATGGTTCCCACCCATACTGAGGGCAGATCTTTTCCCCCTAGTCCACTGAGCCCACATTGCTGATCTCTTCTGGAAACATCCTCATAGACACACCCAAAAAGACAGCTTTCCCAGGTTTCTAGGTATTCCTTAATGTAGTCAAGCTGGCACCTAAAATTAACCGTCACAGGGACCTTAAATATTACATATATAATATCCCATCCTTTTGAATTGTCTTTTTTCTCCCCACGTCTTTGCTTTTGATTTTTGTTTATGTTGACCATCATAACTACGTTTTTTTCATTTTAAATAATGTATAGTGTCTGTTGCATGAGTAAACTTTAGCCTATATTGGGTTGTTTCCTATTTTTTGTAATTGCAAAGACTGCTTCGATAAACATCTTTGTGCACCTGTGTGCGTTTTCTAGGAAACATCCTAGAATTGAAACTGCAGGACTCTCATCTTCAGCTTTACTAGGTATTTCTAAGTTGTTCCATAAAGTAGTTGCATGAATTTACCTTGCCATCAGCAATGTACAAGTTTGTCCATCCTCACGTCCCCACCCAAACTATTTTTTAGAAAGAAATTAAGTGACAGCTGGTTTTTAATTTTCTCCTGCCTGATTTCTCATGAAGTTGAACATCTTTCCATATATATGAAATAATTTATGGCTCAACTAATGTAATTGAAATTGGAAAACATTAGAATTATCAATAATGAAAACATTACATATTAAAATGTGTGGGATGGAGCTAAAGTACTAAAGAAAAGCACCTGTTTTGCTTTGGCCCTGGGTGAACAGAGTCCTCCTCTGAGAATTCTGTTGCACGTGCCTTGCATGTATTTGAGTTTAAAATATACACTACTCACATGGTCCAGGAACATCACTGTAGGCTAAATTGGGGGGGAGGGGAGAAAGGGTTTCCATCAGGAGAGGAGAGTGGGGATCTAAAACAACACATCATAAATCCCACTTCCCTTATCTTAACCGAGAGTCAAACACCACTTATTAAGGCTCCCCCAGAGGTAAAGCTAAAGCTTTCCCAGTCCAGCTCTAACTCCACGCCTGGTATGTCCCCTGATGATGGAGGGGAGGTAAGTGCTGGGGATACTGGCAGTTCCAAGAAGAAAAGGAACTCTGGGTACACATAAGAAAAGCTGCCCACTCATTATCAGAGTTCAGATTTATTCTTTGGACAGTGACACCCAGTCTTGAATTTAAGAAAGATGAAATGCAAGGGCCAGAAAAGAACTTCAGGTATAGAATCAGAAGGGATTCTATCATCCTCTTTCTCTGTGCCAGGAAGACTAATAACTTCAAAAGGCAGCCTCCACCTCTGTGTCCACGCATCCGTCCTGTGTGTGATGATTTGGTGGTGTCTGTGTCTGGACAGAGGAACCTTAAGGCCTACAGAAAACATAAAAGGAGGATGTATCTGTGGTGCTGTGCTTGCTGTCAGAAACTCCCTAGGCCCCAAGTCTCTGAGTTTCTCTTGCTCTTGGTTTGCTCTTCAGCTCCTGGGAATAGCTTTCTTATCTGCTCCTTGTCCTCACGGACTATTTTTGTTGAGGGTTTTTTTTTTTTCTTCTCCCACCTCAGATGATTTTTTAAATCACAGCAAAACTCTTATAATGCTGATTATAGCCTGCTGTGTCCCTCAAGCTATTACACAACTACTTTGGCTTTTCAAAGCTTTTAAAGGTAGCTAAAAAAGCCAAGAAGACAAACTGGTGTGAAACAAAAAGGAGGAGGTGTAAATATTGAACAGTTCCAAGAGTCCCCTCTGACTCTTTGCCTCCTGTCTCCCTCTTATCAGGACCCTCATGATTACATTGAGCGCCCCCAGGGTCATCTCCTCATCTCAGGATCCTTTACTTAGCCACATCTTCAAAGCCCCTTTTTCCCTGGAAGGTAATATAGTCACAGGTTCTGGGGGTTAAGAGGTGGATGTCTTTGAGGAGGCACTATTCAGCTACCACACTGTCTTTTCTTCTACCTGAATCAGCCCTTGGTTCCCTACCAAGTGTCCAAAGAGAAAGGGGTTCCACAGAAGATGGCTTCCCTGGACATCTGTCGCTGGCTCGCTGCAGCTGTCCCTGCAGCCTGCATCCAGGCTCTGGGCCCTGCCCTCTGTCTGCTGCTGCATCACCCTCCTGCCACCTGTGTTGCTGCCTGGGGTTTTACATGTTGCTACTGCTGAGTCATACATCAAGTACATGGTGTACCATTTTAGCTTTCTTAGTATGTAAATTGAAACATTGTCCACTCATGACCTGACAGAAGCCTGACAGTGGAGACAGTCCGGGAGCAATGATTCAGGGACAGAGTTGGTGCTCCAGGAGCACTTGAGTCAATCAGATTGCTTATGGATGGAAATGGCAGAACACTGTGGAAATTCTGTCAAAGGCAGGCCAAGCCTCAGCCTCTTTCCCGTTTTTTTCATTGGTAATATCTGGTTAACTTGACTGTTTCTAGCTCTGCTTTACCTCTGGGCTTTGGATTTCTGGTTGTATCCCTACCCACAATGTAGTCCCCTGGATCCCAGATAAAGTGTAATTCCTGAGCATGTGCAACCATTGCCAACCTGGCTTGGCCACAACTCCTCTTACCTCATTTATCTGCTTCACTCCGATCAAACCTGGGTTCTGTGGGGAGCTAGGGGGAAGCTAGAAGGCTTCCTGGAGCCTAAAGTGATGCTAGCAGTCACCATTACCTTTTCTGTGACTGTTATAGGTAGAAGACAAAAATAAAACAACTGAAACCAAACTACAATCTCGAGTACATTTCATTTTAGAGAAAATTATCAGAGAAATCCGTGACAGGAAGATTAACCAGTGAGGATGCTCATGTTAATCACTCAGAGATAAAAAGAGCTTTTTACAGCTTGAAAACAAAGACTGGGAGACAAGAATTTGTCATGTGTTCAGCTTATTTCTTTGCCAACTGATTCAAAGTTTGACTCATCATTAATTATTTTCTTACTATCCATTTTTTTTTTCTTTTGACTTCATGTCACTATCTAAAAATGTCTCAAAATTCTGGAAACTAATTAAAATGTTGAGGGTTTTTGTTGAGGCCACTGAAGCTAATGACCCAAAGGCACACACCAGGCTTTCTCCAAGAGTGTTTATTAGGAGAAACTCATGGGAAAGAAGTGGATGCTCCCCCAGGACAGATTGCATTACCTTGCTCAGGGATCCAGCAGGGCTGGCCATCAGACTTTGAGAGGGAGACCCGGCCAGGAGCTGTAGGGCTTTTAAACTGAATGACTGGAAAAGCACCAGCTCTAACCTTGTATAATAGGGGCTGGATCCAGGTGTGGTGGTCCTAACCTCAGCAATCTGCCTGGACTTCTTGCCTTCAACACTTAGCTGTAGCAGATTTCTCTGGACCTGTCAGTCCATGACCCTGATCTCAAGGAGCAATGGTTCAGGCTGGAAAGTGTCAGGTCTGGTCGTGGGGTTGGCCAGACAGTGGCTGGCAAAACAGTGGAGTGAAGTTGAACAAAGCTGGTGTCTGCTGCTGCAGCATGAGAAACAGGGCAGAATTGCACAGGACAGGGTGAAGGTAAAAACCCTGTATGTTTTAATTCATTTCAAAGATTTCAAAACATTTTTAGTCAGAGACATGATGTAAAAAGAAAAGAAAAAATGATGGATAGTAAGAAAATAACTAATGAATGGGTCACAGTTTGAATTTTCTGCTCTGATTGTTTGGACCACCAACTGCCAGCCAACAGCGAGCAGCTCCTGCAGGTTGAAGTCCACCCACGGTTTGATAGAGAGTGTGTTGTTCCCCAACTGCCTGAGAAAATCTTAGATGAGGAAATGAAAAGAAGCGTGGAAGAGATATCTAGGATGAAGGATATTTCATTGGTTGATTGGATAATATCTGGACATCTTAATAGTGAATTTCATTGTCCCTCTAATGCTCGAATCACGCAGGGGGCTGTGGGCATTTTTTAGTCAAACCCTCTTCCTGGACTATCAACCCCTAGAAAGTAACTCTTGCGTTGACTGACCGCTTTGCTGCCTTAATATCATGGGAAGGGTACACAATTTTGCCATTTGGGTCATCCTCATACTCTGAATATTCTTTATCTTATGCACTCTGAAGTTAGTCTGATTGTTTCTGTCCCTTCAGTGGTCATGGAAAGCACTTCACATGTCCTCTCACTATTTTTTTAATAAAACAGGGGTTGGACATCGTCTACTTTATTGCATCTGAATTCTTGTTTGGCTACCTGTGACTACAAAGCCTACAAGGGATGCCTCGTTGAGGAGACTTACAGAATGGTCCCATCAGGTCCTTTTATTCCACTCTGTTATTTCCTTCCCCCTTCCAGGGCAGGTAGATCGTCACACTGGACAATGCCTTGCCCTTTCCACTCCATATGCCACGTAACTGGACATGTAGTAGTTCTCTGTCATCTTGAACTCACCATTCTGTCTTAGGAAGAGAGTCAGGGAAATGACTCTGCTTGGATAAAATCGTCTAATATTTCTCCTGCTTGGGGTTGGTTGACGTGACTTACTTGTACTTTCTGCTCTCCTGGGTACCAGTTTATCTTTTCCCTCAGTGAAATCTGGCCCCTCCTGGGTGAGTTCTTCCAAGCTTGTTAGTTACCAGGGA
This sequence comes from Cynocephalus volans, assembly GCF_027409185.1. Taxonomy (NCBI): domain Eukaryota; kingdom Metazoa; phylum Chordata; class Mammalia; order Dermoptera; family Cynocephalidae; genus Cynocephalus; species Cynocephalus volans. The sequence goes on along the minus strand of NC_084472.1, from coordinate 11,057,084 downwards.
TATTTTCCCAGGTGACAATCTCTTGCCCCCACTGTGTCTTCTGTTCATGGTGGATCCCTGAACAGGAGATCCTCAGGAATTTCATCAGGAGTTCTCACTTTTTCTATCAGAGGAGTCCTTCTTATTCTGGGTAATTCTCTCTAAAGATAACAGCCATGGAGTATGAGTGTTCATGAAGAGCAAGTGTAGAGCTTTATTGCTGACTGGTGAGTGCATGTGCCAGCTCAACTGTGGAAGTGACGTTCCATGTGAAAAAGCTTGGAAAGGTGTAAAGCTCTTTGGAGGATTCATTCTTTACCATCCTGTCATGTCTAATCCATGAAATCATGTCTAATCTTTTCTTTAGTAAGAAAAGATGTCAGAAATAACTCTGATCCTATGGAAGAGGATTCTAGGCAATTGAAAAGCAAGTTAATTCACTTTTTGTTGTTGTTTCTTAATGATATAGCTTTTAATTTTCTTCCTTCCTTTCTTCCTTTCTCTTTTCTTTTTTTTGACTAAAAATGAAGTTGGTATTCAGGAAGATAAAATGACTATCCAAGATCACATACTTTATTAGGAAGATAGCTGGGACTAGAATCCAAATCTATGGCCTGTGACCTACTCTTTGCCGAATTCTACCGTGGACTTTGTTACAGAGTGGAGTGGAAAGGGTAGAGGAAATTAGAATGTCTTTTTCTTGCGCTAGCTCTGCAACTTAGGAGTCATTCAAGTTTGACAAGTCCCTCAGCCATTCTAGATTTCAGTTTTTTACCCGTAAATATATATTAAAATATTTGTGGAATGTTTCATACTTTAAAGTCACTCTAAATGTAAGTTATTATTTATTGGGGTAACCAGGGCCCCAAAGATACTTCTCTTGTCATAATTGCAGTTTCAGTTTAAATTTCATTTGAAAATATAAATTGAAGAAGATCTCAGAAATTTTAACCAAGGGCTTTATAGCTGGGCTTTCTTGTTGTCTCTTCTGAAATTTTTGATTCTCTTATCTATGCATTTCCTAATAATGGCTCTCAAAACTGCAAATGATTCTCTAATGATTTGCCTTATGCTATATCATCATGTGTCTCAGGGAAGATGGCAGATCATTAACAATCTGGATTAACTAATTTCCTTTGCTAATAAAACCGCAACACATGGGTTCACATATTTTGTATGTAGGAGAAGGGAACAATCGACGGAACCTCAGGGCTCCTATGGCCCTCAGTGGGCATTTCCCCCAAAACAAAAGAAACTCTGTTTGTGAAAATTTAAAAATGCAAGTGAGGTTATGTAACCACAAGCCTTATTAAGTGGTGTAGATAGAATTCCTATCAGAAATTCTATGAAAAGTTCAAAGTTGACCTCAACTAAATAAAAAGGTAAGTTTTTGCAACGGAACTGGTCTGTTAAACCCACCTCTGCACAGTCTTTCCTTTGCTGCCTGGAGTCTTTGCTCAAAAGGTCCAGCCCGTGGCTGAAAATCAGCTTTACTCAGTCCCTCAGTGCCCTATGTGCTCTTGAACTACTGGTCATAGAAAGAGAACCCTTACCTCCCTGGAGGGCAATTTTATTTACACAATAATCATGTTTTCTTGAGCCAAACACTTTTTTTTTTTGACAAAAATAAAACTTCAGCATGTTAATATAAAAGGAAAACAATAAAAATGAAGTGATTGAAGTCATGCAGATTAAAGTTCATATACAAAAGTCAAATTGTGTATCCAGAGAAGTAAACAGTAAAAGGGAGCAAAATGAATCTGGGTGTCTGTGTCCTGGAACACGGACATTTCTAAATTTTCCCCTCCTGGGTTGCCCGGCACTGCAGGGAAAACTGCACCACGTTTCTGCCTGCATCCGCTCAGGCCCACGCTGCCCGACTCCACCTTGCCGTCCTTTGCTGTATTCGTCTCCCATCGCTTCTGTTTCCTCCCAAGTCATTCCTCAGAGTTACCATTCACCTCAAGCCAACAATTCTGCCCCCGTGTCTTAGTAATCGCAGCAGAAGATGTAAAATCCAATTTCATTGAGAAGACTAAGGCTTCCTGACACTGGCTGCTTGAACTTTTTTTTTCTCAGCTTCAAAATTTTAATTCCCATCCATTTTCCCCACTAAGAACATTTCGGTAGTTTTCTTTATTTTTAAATCCCTTTTATTTTTCAAATTATCTCTTGTAGCAGTGCTAGATCATATCCATTTTTTTTCTCATCTGAATTTTGTTTTATATGTTAATTTCCTCTCTGTGTGCAATATATGATAATTTCCTGTTTGCTAGATTTTCCCTCTTTCTAAGTGGGCAGTTTTGACTGCCCTATCCTAAAGAAACATAAAACGAAACAAACGATCATAAAAAATAGTGCCTTTGAAAATATTTTTTAGGGCTGGCTAGTTAGATCAGTTGGTCAAGTGTTCAGATCCATGTACCAGCCAGCTGCCAAAAAGAAAAGAAAAAAAAAGAAAAAGAAAAAAAAAATTTTGTCCATCACAAATCATCTACTTTCTTTTCACTCTTCACTTCAAAATTTCACAAAAGTATAATCTACAAATATTACTTACACTTCCATGCCTTCCATCCTATGTCAACTGTAACAGCCAGCACTCAGACGTTCCCACTGTCCACATTTCTCAAATTAGTCAGCTTCAGGCCTGACAGCTGAAGACCAAACTCATTCTAGAAGGAAAGTGCCAAACCACATGCAAAAGGAACACTGCAGCTGGATTGTGAATTTGGCAAGATTTACCTCTTCTCCATCAACACCTCCTTTGATCTCTGTTAGACGTTTACCCCCATTTCCTGTGACCCATTCTCCATGTCATTTCCATGTGGATGCTTGGTTGCATTTTAGGCTCTGAACTCTCACTTCTCTTTGGCATATTTCCCTTTCTGCTTACAAGACCTTGTCCGTAGTCACTTTGGCAGCCAGAAACCACACTGGCTTGAAGAGTGTTGCCTGGAGTCCTGGGCTCTGCCCTCCTCCCAAAGCACAGCTTAGATGAAATTCTTTACTCAACTATTAGCGGGAATCTTCTATTCATGAAATCCAATGGCTTTATTTTTCTTTATTTGCCCTTCCTGTCTTCTCTATACCATGGACTATTATTGACCACCTGCTTCTAGACTGTTGCCTTCACTTGCACTCCTGGCTTCTTCATCGTTGACTTGACCGCAGCCTTCCCACCCTTCCTCAAAGTCTCCCTTAGGTTCTCTTCTCCCGTCTTTCCACATGTTTTTCCTAGGAGTTGACATTTACCTAGTGTGCTCCAAATATCATTCCAAAGAGTTCAGGCCTCCAGTTTTTCTTGTTTATTTTCTTATGTTTGGCAAGTAATCTATTTAGCAAATCTTCCATTGTTTTTTACGTCTCATGTTCCCCCCTCAATTCTTGCTACCCAGTTCTCGTTCAGACTCTCCTAACTCCTTCTAATTGCTCTCCTCTTTAATTTATCATGACCTCACCGCTGAATTAACTTCCCTAGATCAGACTCCTTTTCTTTTTTATTTTTATTTTATTTATTTATTTATTTATTTATTTTGTCTTTTTCGTGACCGGCACTCAGCCAGTGAGTGCACCGGCCATTCCTATATAGGATCCGAACCCGTGGAGAGAGCGTCGCCGCCCTCCCAGCGCTGCACTCTCCCGAGTGCGCCACGGGCTCGGCCCCAGACTCCTTTTCTTAAAACCAAAAATGACTCACTGTTTTACATCAAACTTTCTAAATTTCTGTACAAAATTCCTCACACTCTGACAACTGTCTGCTCTACCATTCCGTAAATCCCTTGACTAGTGGTGCTGCTCACTCCTATTTCTTCACAAGCTGTAATTCCTGCAATGCTGCCTAAATCCAACAGTTTCCCCTCATTTCTTGCTCTTGAAATCCTATCTATTGGTTAAGGCCCAGGTCCACCGCAACCTCTTTTATAGGAATTTTCTTCAAGTATTTTTGACTAACAGCAGGTTCTTTAAATTAATAAAGGATCATATATCATGATGAATCTTGAATTACAACTTTTATTTTTATTAATTAATTAATTAAATTATTTATTTATTTTACTTCTCAAAATACATTGTACTAGATTACCATGCCCATTTACCTGTTCCTCTCCAACCCCTCCCACCTCCCCCCACATTGTATCTGTTCTCTTGACTTAAATAGTTCAAGGAATTTTTGTGGTTATTCTGTCTCCCCTCCCCTTATTTGTTTGTGTGTTTATTAATTTATTAATTTTTAGCTCCCACAAATAAGTGGGAACATGTGGTATTTGTCTTTCTGTGCCTGATTAGTTTCACTTAATATAATTTTCTCTAAGTCCATCCATGTTGTTGCGAATGGTAGTATTTCATTTTTTTTATATCAGAGTAGTATTCCATTGTGTAGATGTAACACAGTTTCCTTATCCACTCATTAGATGATGGACATTTGGGCTGGTTCCAGCTCTTGCCTATTGTAAATAGAGCTACAATAAACATTGGAGTACAGGTATCTGTTTGGCATGATGATTTCCATTCCTCTGGGTATATTCCCAGCAGTGGAATTGCTGGGTCATATGGTAGATCTATCTGTAATTGTTTGAGGAACCCCCATATCATTTTCCATAAAGTCTGCACCAATTTGTAGTCCCATCAACAGTGTATGAGAGTCCCTTTTTCTCTGCAACCTCTCCAGCACTTATCATTCTCAGTCTTTTGGATATTAGCCATCCTAACTGGAGTGAAATGTTATCTCAATGTGGTTTTGATTTGCATTTCCTGAATGCTGAGTGATATTGAGCATTTTTTCATGTGTCTGTTGGCCATTTGTATACTTCCTTTGAGAAAGGCCTGTTCAGATCCTTTGCCCATTTTTTAATTGGGTTTGTTTTTTTGGTGTAAAGTTGTTTGAGTTCCTTGTATATTCTGGATATTAATCCTTTGTCAGATGTATATTTTGCAAATATTTTCTCCCAGTCTGTTGATTTCTCCCACTCTTTTGCTGTGAAGAAGCTTTTAAGTTTGATATAATCCCATTTGTTTATTTTACCTTTAGTTGCCTGTGATTTTTTGGGTGCTATTCATGAATTCTGTACCCACTCCTGCTTCCTCGAGTGTTTCCCCTGTTTTCTTTAAGGAGTTTTATTTGTTTCAAGTTGTATATTTATTTCTTTAATCCATTTTGAGTTGATTTTGGTATGTGGTGAAAGGTATGGGTCTAGTTTCATTCTCCTACGTATGAGTATCCAGTTTTCCCAGCATCACTTGTTGAAAAGGCAGTCTCTTTCCCAGTATGTAGATTTGCTGCCTTTGTCAAAGATCAGATGGCTGAAGGTGTATGGTTTGATTTCTGGGTTATCTATTCTAGTCCATTGATCTGTGTGTGTATTTTTATGCCAGTACCATGCTGTTTTGGTTATTACAGCTTTGTAATATAGTTTAAAGTCAGGTAGTGTTATGCCTCCAGCTTTATTTTTTTTGCTCAGGATTTCTTTGGCTATGCATGGTCTTTTGTTATTCCACATAAATGTCTGGAAAGCTTTTTCCATCTCAGAGAAAAATGTCATAGGAATTTTGATGGGGATTGCAATGAATCTTTAGATCACTTTGGGTAATATGGATATTTTCACTATGTTGAATTTCCAATCCAAGAGCATGGGATATCTTTCCATCTTCCTTTGTCCTCTTTAATTTCTCTCAACAGTGGTTTGTAGTTCTCTTCATAGAGATTATTCACATCCTTGGTCAGCTTTATTCCTAAATATTTTATTTTTTTGGTGGCTCTTGTAAATGGGCTAGCTTTCTTGATTTCTTTTTCTGCATGTTTACTATTGGAGTATAGAAATGCTGCTGATTTTTGTGTGTTAATTTTGTATCCTGCAACTTTGCTGAAATTGTTTATCAACTCCAGGTTGATACTTGAACTTTTTAATATAAGCTTTAGGCTGTTCAATATATAGGATCATATCATCTACAAAAAGGGACAGCTTGGTTTTACCCTTTCCAATCTGGATGCCCTTTATTTCCTTCTCTTTTCCGATTGCACTGGCTAGTACTTCCAACACTATGTTGAATAGGAGTAATGAGAGTGGGCATCCTTGTCTAGTTCCTGTTCTTAAGGGAAAAGCTTTCAGCTTTTCCTCATTCAGGATGATATTAGCAGGATGATAGGACTTATTGTATATGGATTTAATTATGTTGAGACACTTAATGTCTATGCCTAACTTGTAGAGAGTCTTTATCATGAAACAATGTTGCATTTTGTCAAATGCTTTTTCAGCATCAATAGAGATCATCATCTGGTTTCTGTCTTTGCTTTGATATGGTGTAATCACATTTATTGATTTGCAAATGTCGAACCAACCTTGCATCCCTGGGATGAATCCCACTTCATTATGATGCATAATTTTCTGTATGTGTTGCTGTATTCTGTTAGCTAGTATTTCATTGAGGATTTTTGCATCTATTTTCCTCAATGATATTGGCCTGCAGTTTTCTATTTTTGGTGCATCTTTGTGTGGTTTTGGTATCAGGGTGATGTTTGCCTCATAGAAGGAGTTTTAAGAATGGCCTCTGTTTCAATCTTTTGGAACAGTTTATAGAGAATTGGTATCAGCTCCTCTTTGAAGATTTGGTAGAACTCTGCAGTGAATCCATCCAGTCCTGGTCTTTTCTTTATTGGGAGTCTTCTGATAACAGCTTCAATCTCATTTATTGTAATTGATCTGTTCAGATATTCTATATCTTCTTGGCTCAGTTTTGGTAGTTTGTATGCATCCAGAAATTTATCCATTTCCTCTAGATTTTCAAATTTGTTGGCATATAGATGTTTATAGTAGCCTCTAATGATTCCTTGTATTTCTGAGGTGTCAGTTGTAACATCACCTTTTTCATTTCTAATTTTTGTTATTTGGGTCTTCTCTCTTTTTAGTTAATCTTGCTAAAGCTTTGTAGATTTTATTTATCTTTTCAAAAAGCCAACTTTTTGTTTCATTGATCTTTTGTATTGTTTTTTGTGTTTCTATTTCATTTACTTCTGCTCTGTCTTAACTATTTCTCTCCATCTACTAACTTTAGGTTTGGATTGTTCTTGTTTTTCTAGATCTTTAAGGTGAAGTGTTAGGTTATTTACTTGCCATCTTTCCATTCTTCTGAAGTAAGCATTTAATGCAGTAAATTTCCCCCATAATACTGCTTTTGCAGCATCCCACAGGTTTTGGTATGATGTGTCATTATCTTCAATAGTTTCAAGCAATTTTTTGATTTCCTGTTTAATTTCTTCTTGGACTCACATGTCATTAAATAGAATGTTGTTTAATTTCCATGAGTTTGTATAGTTTTCAGAGTTTCATTTATTATTGATTTCTAATATTAATCCATTGTGATCAGAAAAAAATATATGGAATAATAAGTCCAATTTTTTTGAATCTGTTAAAACTTGCTTTGTGACCTAATGTGTTGTCTATTCTGGAGAATGGTCCATGTGCTGATAAGAAGAATGAATATTCTGAGGTTGTTGGGTGGAATGTTCTGTAGATATCTTCCAAATCCAATTGGTCTAAAGTATCATTTAGATTTTGTGTTTTGCTATTGATTTTTTGCCTACATGATCTGTCCAATGATGAGAGTGGTGTGTTCAGGTCCCTAGCTATTATGGTGTTAGTGTCTATCTCTTTCTTTAGATCTCATAGTGTTTGCTTTATAAATTTGGATGCTCTGACATTAGGTGCATATATGTTTATAATTGTTATGTCTTCTTGATGGATAGATCCTTTTATCATTATTTAGTGGCCTTCTTTATCTCTTTTAATGGCTTTTGCTTTAAAGTTTATTTTATCTGATATAAGAATAGTTACTCCAGCTAATTTTTCATTTCTGTTTGCATGATATATCTTTTTCCTTCCTTTCACTCTTAGTCTTTGTGTGTCTTTACAGGTCAAGTCAGTCTCTTGGAGACAGCATATTGTTGGGTCCATCTTTTTAATCCAGTCAGTTAGTCTATGTCTTTTGAATGGGGAAATTAGTCCCTTTACGCTTAGAGTTATTATTGTATGGTGTTGATTTACTTCTAGCATTATACTGATTTTTGTTTAGATGTCTTAAGTATCTTTTGTTCATTTCTTTCTAATTTTCTGTTTGTCTTTTGTATTTATTGGTTTCTTGGGGTGACAGATAAACTATTTTTTTCTCTTTTGCTAGCATTTTTGTTTTGCTGGTAGGTATTGTTCTTTCTTGTGTATTCATGGCAATGATGGTTGTTTTTGTGGTATCAAACCCAGTACTTCCTTGGGAATGTTTTGTAGGGCTGGTCGTGTGGTAGTGAACTCCCACAATTTTTGTTTGTCTGAGAAATATACTATTTGTCCTTCATTTCAGAAGGAGAGCCTTGCTGGGTAAAGTATTCTTGGCTAGGAATTTTTCTCCTTTAGTGTTTTGAATATATCATCCCAGTCTTTTCTGGCTTTGGGAGTTTCTGATGAAAAGTCTGATGTTATTCTGATTGAGGCTCCCTTATAGGTGACTTGCTGCTTCTCTCTTGCAGCTTTTAAGATTCTCTCTTCGTCTTTGAGTTTTGTCAGTTTGATTATCACACGTCTTGGAGAGGACCTTTTTGGGTTGAATGTGTTTGGTGATTTTTGGGCTTCCTGAATCTAGGGATTTGTGACTTTCCCTATACTTGGGAAGTTTTTTGCTATTATCTCATTGAATATGTTTTTGATGCCATTTCCTTTTTTCTCCTCTTCTGGAGTACCCATGATTTGTATATTTGAGTGCTTAAGGTTTTCAGTTGTCTCTCTTAGATTTTCTTCAATTTTTTTGATTCTTTTTTCTTTTTTCTTGTCTGCCTGTGATAATTCAAACAACCTGTCTTCAAGGTCAGATATTCTCTCTTCTGCTTGTTCAAGTCTGCTAGTTAAACTCTCTGTTGTGTTTTTTATTTCGTTGAACGAATCCTTCAGCTCCATAAGCTCAGCTGCATTCTTTTTCAAGGCATTGATTTATTTGTACATTTCTTCTTTCAAATCATGTATGTTTTTTCTCATTTCATTGTGTTATCTTGCTGAGTTTTCTTGTATCTCATTTAGTTTCCGTAGAACAGTTACTCTAAATTCCTTGTCTGTCATTTCAAAGACTTCCTGTTCTATAGGACCTAGCACTTGAATGTTATTAATTTCCTTTGGTAGTGATATACGTTCTTGATTTTTCATACTTCTGGTTTCTTTCCTTTGGTGTTTTGTCATTGTGGCCAGGGTTGTTGTACTCCACTCATTTCACCCTGATGTCTGGCTTGGATCCTGAAGGGACTGCTGCTTCTGGATAGCAGGAACTAGCCTGAACTGGAAGTCCCACCCCGCCTTCCCCACTGGCTCATCTGGCTCAGGGTGTGGGGGCCCAGAGCCTCTCAAGTCATTCTCGGAGACGGAGGTGGCCTGGGCTGAAAGTTCCGTCCCATCTGCCCTCTCTGGGACAGCAGGCTCAGGGTGTGGGACCCCGAGGCTGTTTTGTCTTTCATGGTGTGGGACCAGCCTGTGCCAGAAGTCCTGTCCTGACCCTTCCCGCCCTCTCCAGCCTGGCAGGCTTGGGGCCTGAGGGCCCAGAAGCTCCAAAGTCTCTCCACAAAATGAGGAGCAACCCAAAGCAGGGTCCTGCGGCAGGTGGCTCCTGTCTGCCCCAGCACAGATCTTGGGCCCTCCATTGCTGCTCCTCAACAGCTGCAAGTTAGTCACTCTGTGGGAGAGAGCAACACCAGGAACCGACGACTATGCCATCTTGACTGGAACCCAAATTAAAACTTTTATGCACATACATAGTCTTTTTTATTCCTCCAAATCTCCTGCAATGTCTATCAAACCAATTTGGAAATTTTAGGGACAAAAAAAGTTACTTTAATGAATAGTAACTTGTTATTTTGGAGTGCTTAGTGTCATGCATTCTCTAGAAGTCAGATGCAGAAGGAAGTAACATAAAAGCTTTACTATCATTTTGAAAAATTCTCCATTTCTATGAATTAGCATTAATTTATACTCGTTACTGCACTCGCTTTGTATATGGCTGCAATCTAGGATGACAATTAAAACTTGAAATGCCCACGTCTCTGACACTGCTTACTTTTCCCCTCGTAGTTCCAATTAGACACTTGTTTCCACTGGGTCCTTATTTAAGGGCCTTCCTTACTTCCTTCCTTTTGTCTGGCAAACTTGGAATTGGTAAGGAACTTTCCTCCTTGTAGTTGGCTTAAGTATAACTCCTTCATACTCTGAAAAATACCCTTTACATGCTTGAGCTTCATTTGGTAATGAGCCCAGAACTTTGCTGTCTGCTCATGCATTATGACCTCTGGTTCTGGTGATGAATGGGTTGCCTTGTCCTGCAAAGAGCACCCCCCAAATTTGCTAATTAAGTCTGTGTTTGGAAGGTTTTTGTTATCACATTCTTCTAATATATGTGCAAGAAGCAAAATAAAAACCTCTCTTGTTCTAAAGTTCAAGTGTTACAAATTCAGCAATCCTGGCTACATTGGGAATGTGCTGAACTGTGTAAGAATTTCCATTTTATTTCTTTTTTGAACTTTTGTTTATTAATTTGGTCCATTCTACAATTTTCTGTTTTGCCTAGAATTCAGAATCAGATTTGAGGAATTAGCAGTCACAGAAATAGAAGTTACTTTTAGGTAATCACTTTTTCAATCCTCATGTGGTCATCTCCCTCAGGGGCAAGGCTGCAGGGTGACTTAGTAACTGAAAGTCCCTTGCTATTTTGTATGCTGTAATGACACTTCTATATGTATACAATAACAGTTGACTCATATGTTGTTAGAAAGTTATATACCCATGGCAACAGATAGGTATTTGGGAGGTGTTATGGGTTGAATGTATACCTAAAAAGTTCATGTCTTGGAAACCTGATCCTCATTGTGTTAAGGCGACAGGAAATCTGATGACAGTATTTGAAAGTTGGGGCCTTTAAAAGGTGATTGGATTGTGAGGACTATGCTCTTGTGAATGGATTAACCCATTCTTGTAGTGTTGGGTTAATGATTTAATGGGTTATTATGGGCATAGACTGAGCACGTGAACGTGCTCTTGCCATTCTCATCATGTGACACTCTGGCATCCACACTACTCTGTAGAGTTTCCACCAAGAAGAAGGCCCTTACCAGATGTGTTCCTTGGACCTTGGACTTGCCAGCCTTCAAAACTATAAGAAATAAATTTCATTTCTTTATAAATTACCCTGTTTCAGGTATTTTGTTATAAGCAACAGAAAATAGACATTAGGCAATAAGACAATGTATTTGGCCATGGGCAAGGAATGATGTCTTAGTGTATTGATTAGCTCTTCCTCTTCCTCCTCCTCCTCCTCCTTCAAAACAATATACCCTTTTCCAACTTTGTTTCAAAAGGTTGTTTCTTTTGCACTGAGGGGAATTTTCAAGACTTTACCATTCTGACTATTGGATAGGCAGATTTTCAATGAAGCACAAAAAATAATAAAGCATGTGAGAATCCTCCCTTGTTTTTGCATATCATGTATTTAATTTTATGATTATTTTCAATGATTAAAAAATCCTGTTCATTATGAAAATTTTAAAAGAATATAGATAATAGTTAAAATAGTAAAAGTACTCATTATCCATGATCTCAATGTCCATAAATGTCCACAGCTGTAATCACTGTTAGTATTTTGGTTATATTACATATATCTATTTGCAAACTTCCTCAAGTCCTCCCTAGCCAAGAATACAAATAAAATCATATTACTAGTTATGCTTAGTTTTTGTGGCATCTCTCTCACCTTTACAACTGCAGGGTCTATGCCCTCTCTCCAGCTCCCTTCCCTTTCTTGTATTCTAGAGGGTTCCTAGAGCAGGTTTTGTGTGCTCACACAGTGAGGGTAAGTCACCACCCTCACTGCTCTGGATCACTGGTGAGGGCCTTTGGGGCCATGCCCCATGTCATCATGCTCGACAGCCTCAACTGGTGAAGTTTCCACCTTTCTGGAGGGGTCTGACAGCAGAGGTCTTTGGGTTGTAATATGTTACACAGGTGAGTCAACCTACTTCATGGGAGGGAGTAGTTAATAAATGACCTTCTGTTCCCTAGGACAGTGAGGCTAGCAGATTGCTCCATTGGGAACACAATCAATTAACATCCATCACTCAAAGCTCAAAATCTCCTCAGTCTGATCTTCAGCCGCCACCTTTTTCTCCTCCTTTTCTTTTTCTCCTCTCTTCTTTGCAGCTGGCCTGTGTGGGCATCTGAAGCCCCGACCTTGGTGTTATCAACACCACTCTCTAACCAGCTGAGCTAACCAGCCAGCCCCACCTTCTTGTTTAACTCTGATATTTACTGATTTCATCTGAAAGCTATTCCACATACTATCTTAATGGTTTTTATTAACTTTAACTTTTATTTCCTGACTTTTAGTTGCTTGGATATGTCTCTGTTTCCACAGGCTAGATGCTAGGTGTTTTGATTATCCATTATGAATTCCTACATAAAAGAGCTCCTATTGTGAAGGAGGCATGAGAGCATGGCAGTAAACAAAGGCACAAGGCGATGCTGGTTGGATGATAAAATTAACATAATTGTGTGTATGCGGCAGCTGAGTAGAGCTTTCTATACTTACCTTAATTACCACAATTCTTTATGAAAAATATTTATATATGTGGATTGGATGATAATGTGTGAGTAGGATTCAGGACTGGTTGAATGACTAAAATGCTGCTAATGAGACCACTGCCCACTTAGAGAGAAATATGAGTCGTGCTGAAGGACTCTGTCACCTGCTGGTTCCTGATTTTTTTCTCACTGAAAGACACTAGAGAACACTGATCAGATCTGTATATGCTGTGAAACTTTGATGAGTGCTTTATCCATACGTAAATGTACTCTGGCAAGCATATGTAGTTGTCAAAGGACAACACTTGAATAGAAATTAAATTTTTACCATATGCCCCATAGGACAATTCCACAGCCACAGGTCAGAAGAGACATAGTTTGCCAGCAAATTTACTTGTAGACAAGGCCTGGAGTATTGATTGGCTCAGATCTGTAGGGAGTAATGTGTGATGAAAATCTCAGGTGTCATCAATGAAAGTGTTTTCAGGTCAAGGGAGATTTACAGTCAACTTCGTGCTGTACAGATCATACTGAGACTACAGGGTCCTGATCTGGGCACTACATGTCAATTGGGCTGATGAAAGGTTAAAGTAAGTAACTCTAAATGATGATGAAGTAACTCTAAACCAAAAAATACCTGTGAAAAAAAAGTGGATTTTCCTTAGCCTGAAATAGAAAAAAGAAACGGTGAAGACATTACAGCTGTCTTCACACATCAGTACATGGTGTCTTTACTCAGCATCACTCCTGAGAGAACAGGGACAGAGAGAATTCCATGTATTCAGTACCTACCACATGCCCAGCCTGAGCTAGGCTTGTTTCCCAAGTCCCTGACTTATAATACTTTGACTTAGGATTTTTTGACTTTATGGTAGTGCAAAAACTATACACATTCAGTAGAAACTGTACTTTGAGTACCCATACAACCATTCTGTTTTTCAGTTTCAGTACAGTATTCAATAAATTGCCTGAGATATTCAACACATTATTATAAAATAGGCTTTGAGTTAGATGATTTTTCCCAACAGTAGGCTAATGTAAGTGTTCTGACCATGTTTAAGGTAGGCTAGGCTAAGCTATGATGTTCAATAGGTTAGGTATATTAAATGCATTTTTGACTTATGGTATTTCAACCTACAACGTGTTTATCAGGAAGTAACCTCATCGTATGTCAAGGAACATCCGTATATAATTTCTTAAAATTTCACGGCAACTTTACAACATAGGAGTTGTTATATCTATTTTATAATTGAGAATCCTGAGACTCAGAGAATTTTAGAGACTTCTTCAAGGTGATGTGCATAGTTAGGAAATGGAGAGTTAGAGTTGAAGAGTTTAGATTCTGTGGCAGACACCTGTGATCCTCTGTGGAAACAACTCTTCCCCCTCCCCAGTCCATGAGGTGTGAGAAGCTCTGGACTCCCTTCCTGGATCCAGGGACAGGCATGTGGTCCAGTCCTGCCCAATCAAAGCATAGGGTTTCTGGGCCTCAGGGACTCAATCCATGCTTGCTTGATCCATTCTAGGACCTATGATGGAGACATCAGGAAGAGTCCTTCTTATTTTTCAACAGGATTCTGAAAGACTGAGATGTGAGCCTGGTACTGCTGGCAGACAATTTGTGTCATGAGGCAGAGAATGGTGCCTGGCAATGGCGCCAACACAGAAGAAAGTGAAGTATGTTGTTAAATTTAATCTTTACCATGAATAAAAGGATGATTCCACTATTACTCTAATTACACAAGGGATAAAACAGGGTTATTGGCAGTATCATGTTCATACCCAGCTTTGTCACATCTCTTAGGTACTCATTGAATACCATCTCTGTTTTTACTTGGATCTTAGAAATCAAATTAAAATTGAGTGCATGATTATTGCAAGCTGTGTACCTCATCTAATCTGACCCTAAATATAGAATTTCATGTTTTGGGGGAGATTAATAATAAAATTTAGGTGGAGATGCCAAGTTAAGTAACTCCTAAGAGAAGGTTTCCATTAGTGTTCAGAGAGGCCATGTATATCAACATTTTACTTTTGTAATTTTGTTGTTCTTTCTTTTCTCTGCTGCTGAGAAAGCCAAAGAAAATTATTTATTATCTGTTTGCACAGCCTCTAGCAATGGGATGCATAATGTTTGTCTTATTGATTATGATTTATTAGCAATTGTATGAACACCTAAGGACTAACCACAGGTGTTGAACCATTGCAAATTGCTTAGGAGTGGTGAAAATGGGTGCTAATTGCTCATAGATTAAAATGATTTCTGAACTTCTTTTGTAAATCATACATCTGCAGCTAAGGGATTCCACATTGGAAAGAAAAATAGAAATCCAGTGACACAGAGCATAGGTCTCTATCCTCTGTGCAAAAACCATGTCTCTTTAGATCAAGCTGCAACTCCTGCTTAATGGTTAGGAACCTTTAACTGCTAGCAAAAGGTAAAAGTAATGGAGGCCATTATACGAGTATAATAAATGAGAAATATTATTGACTTTTTTCCTCCACATGACACTGAAATCTAAATATCATCAGTAGCTTGCAATTTGTCACATTTTGCCACATCTAGACTCTTTCTCTTATAAAAATCAATATATTTTAATAGTATGTGGTAGTGAGTGTCCTCACTGACAGCCTATTCATCCATAAGCCATTGACTTTTCTGGCATATTCAATAGAGCAGTTGAAGTTGAATTCACTTAAAAATACCAAAAATGATAGGATGTGAATCTTAAAGACAGGTAATACTTAAATAGATTACTTTATTACTCATATAGCTCTGGAAAAAAATAGAAATATGCACAGATAATTGATTTGGAACTAAAGTATGCTAAAGATAACTCAGCTTTTGTAATCATTACATTTAAGTTTCCTCCTCTCCAAAATAACAAACAAACAAACAAACAAACAAACAAACAAATAAATAATTAAATATGTTTCCTTCTCTCCTGTCCTCACCAAATGCACTGCTTGGGAAGTATTGTTGATTCTCCAATTGTATCTGAAGTTTGCCTACTCTTTTAAAACCTTAGCTGCCAAAACTTAGTAGCTCTTGGCTAGGCTGCTACCATATTCTGCAAGCTAATCTCTCATATTCTCCAGTGCTTCTTCTATATTTCATTCTTCATACAGCAGCCAGAGTGATTTTGTAAAAAAATATGTCAGGTTATATCAAAACACTGCTTAAATTTTTTCTGGGCTTCCTATGGTGCTTGTGATAGAATCCTAATCCTCTTTAGGCCCTATGTGGTCTTGGCTCATCCTGCCTCTCTAACCACATGGCATGCTATCCTTTCTTCTTGCTCAATGTGTTTCAACCCTTACTGTCTTCTTTCTGCTCCTCAAGCAGACTAAGTTTATTAATGCCTTGGGTCATTTTCATGTGCCTCATCTGCCCAGGGTGCTCTTTTCTTAGATCTTCTTATGACTGCCTCCTTGTAATTCAGATCACAACTCGTATAGCATGTCATGGGCAACAGACAGCTTTCCTGACTGCTCAGCCAAAGTAGCCAGATTCAGTTCCAGTGCCCTGTTTAGTTTTACCATAGCAATCATCACATCCTATATTTTCTCATTTATTTATTTGTTTATTGTCTGTCTCCTGTCACTAGAATGTAGGTTCCCCCACAGCTTAGAAGAGTGGCTGATAGATAAGACTCTCAACACATGTTCGGTAAGTGAAAGAGTTTAACCATATTTCAGTTAGGAAAAAAAAAAAATTGGAAATACTACAAATAAAAGCACAATATAGTTCCGGTAAAGATGGTGGACTAGACGGTTCCTAGTGTAACTCTCTCCCAAAAATCGACAAATTTCCAACTATTAAAAAGCAACAAGCCCAGCCCAGGCAATTACACGCAGCCCAGGGAGGCCCCCCCCCAGAGGGGCCCGAGAGCTGCTGTGACCATGCGTCACGGAGTGCCAGCCTGCTGGAGCAGGCAGCCACTGATGTGGGACCCCCTCAGCCCACACAAATACATGTGGACCAGAGAGGCCCTCCCAGAGGGGCCCAAGGGCTGCTGCAACTACATGCTCCAATGCACCCACCCACTGGAGCAGGTAGCCACCGATGTGGGACCCCCCCAGCCCAGGTGAGTGCACACAACCCAGAGAGGCCCTAAAGCCCCCAGGCCTGCAGGTCACCAGGCCACCCACATGAGAACAGGCAGGTGCCACTGCTGGACTCCCAGCGCAGTCCAGTCCCCATGGCCCAGAGAGGCCCGAGCCTCTTGCCCAAATTGGCAGTCCTGGCAGGATCCAAGCAAGACATTAGGGTCAAACAAGTGGACCCTGAAATCCCCTGCCACAATGACTAAACATCAAAGGAAAGATACCAGAAATATGAAAAATCAAGAAAGTACACCACCAAAGGGTAATAATAACTCTCAAGCTCTAGGTCCTTTAGAAAAAGAAGCCCTTGAAATGACTGATGAGGAATTTCTAGTGATAATCCTAAGGAAACTAAAATGAGATACAAGAAAACTCAGTGAGACAACATGATGAAATGAGGAAAAGTATACAGGACCTGAAGAAGAAATGTACAAGGAAATCAATGCCCTGAAAAAGAATGTAGCAGAGCTTGCTGAACTGAAGAATTCATTCAACGAAATAAAAAACACAACAGAGAGTTTAACCAGCAGGCTTGAAGAAGCAGAAGAGAGAACTTCTGACCTTGAAGATGGGCTAAACACAGGCAGACAAAAAAGAAAAAAAAAAAAAGAAAAAAAAGAAAAAAGAAAAAAGAATTAAAAACACTGAAGAAAATCTAAGAGAGATAACAGACAACCTTAAGCCCTCAAATATCCAAATCATGGGTATTCGAGAAGGGGAGGAAAAAGGAGATCACATTGAAAACATATTCAATAAAATAGTGGCAGAAAACTTCCCAGGTATATGGAAAGACACAGATCTTCAGATTCAGGAAGCTCAAAGATCTCCAAACATATTCAACCCAAAAAGTCCTCTCCAAGACATGTTATAGTCAAACTGTCAAAACTCAAAGACAATGAGAGAGTCTTAAATGCTACAAAAGAGAAATGTCAAGTAACCTACAAGGGAGCCCCAATCAGAAAAACATCAGACTTTTCATCACAAACCCTAAAAGCCAGAAAGAAATGAGATTCAAAACACTAAGACAGGGATTGCCAGCCAAGAATACTTTACACAAAATGATACACCATGATCAAGTGGGATTCATCCCAGGAATGCAAGGTGGGTTCAACAAACACAAATCAATAAATGTGATGCACCACATCCATAAAATCAAATACAAAAACCATATGATCATCTCTATAGACATTGAAAAAGCACTTGACAGATTTCAACATTCATTCATGATAAAGACTCTCTGCAAGTTAGGTATAGATGGAAAGTATCTCAACATAATTAAAGCCATATGTGACAAGCCCACTGCCAATATCATCCTGAATGGGGAAAGGCTGAAATCTTCTCCCTTAAGAACAGGAACTAGACAAGGATGGCCACTCTCACCACTCCTATTCAACACAGTGTTGGAGGTACTAACCAAAGCAATCAGAAAGGGAAGGAAATAAAGGGCATCCAGATTGGAAAAGATGAAGTCAAACTGTTTGTAGATGACATGATCCTATATATTGAACAGCCTAAAGCCTCTACAAAAAAACTCTCAGAGTTGATAAAGGATTTCAGCAAAGTAGCAGGATACAAAATCAACACACAAAAATCAGTAGGATTTCTATACTCCAATAGTGAACATGCAGAAAAAAAACTAAAGAAAGCTAGTGCATTTACAATAGCCACCAAAAAAAAAAAAAAAAAGTCGAATACATAGGAATAGAGTTAACCAAGGATGTGAAAAATCTCTATGAAGAGAACTACAAACCACTGTTGAGGGAAATTAAAGAGGATAAAGGAAGATGGAAAGATATCCCATGCTCTTGGATTGGAAGAATCAACATTGTGAAAATGTACATACTACCCAAAGAGATATACAAATTCAATGGAATCCCCATCAAAATTCCAATGACATTTTTCTCAGAAATGGAAAAAAACTATCCAGACATTTATACGGAATAACAAAAGACCATGCATAGCCAAAGCAATGCTGAGCAAAAAAAAAAAAATAAATAAAATAAAAATAAAGCTGGAGGCATAACACTACCTGACTTTAAACTATACTGCAAAGCTATAATAACCAAAATAGCATGGTACTGGCATAAAAACAGACACACTGATCAATGGAATAGAATAGAGAATGCAGAAATCAACCCACACACCTACAGCCATCTGATCTTTGACAAAGGCACCAAGCCTATACACTGGGGAAGAGACTGCCTCTTCAGCAAATGGTGCTGGGAGAACTGGATATCCATATGCCGGAGAATGAAACTAGACCCATACCTTTCACCGTACACTAAAGTCAACTCAAAATGGATTAAAGAATTAAATATACACCCTGAAACAATAAAACTTCTTAAAGAAAACAAAGGAGAAACACTCCAGGAAGTAGGAGTGGGTACAGACTTCATGAATAGGACCCCCAAAGCACAGGCAACTAAAGGAAAAATAAACAAGTGTGATTATATCAAACCAAAATGCTTCTGCACAGCAAAAGAAATGATAAACAGAGTGAAAAGACAACTGGGTGGGAGAAAATATTTGCAAAATATACATCTGACAAAGGATTAATATCCAGCATATACAAGGAACTCAAACAACTTTACAGCAAAAATCCAAATAACCCAGTTAAAAAATGGGCAAAGGAGCTGAATAGGCATTTCTTAAAGGAAGATGTACGAATGACCAACAGACAAACGAAAAATGCTCAACATCACTCAGCATCCAGCAAATGCAAATCAAGACCACTTTGAGATACTATCTCACTCCAGTTAGGATGGCTAACATCCAAAAGACTGAGAGTGGTAAGTGCTGGAGAGGTTGTGGAGAAAAAGGAACTCTCATCCACTGTTGGTGGGACTGCAAAATGGTGCAGCCTTCATGGAAAATGTTACGGAGATTCCTCAAACAATTACAGATAGATCTACCATATGTCCCAGCTATTCCACTGCTGGGAATATACCCAGAAGAATGGAAATCATCATGCCAAAGAGATACCTGTACTCCAATGTTTATTGCAGCACCATTTACAATAGGCAAGAGCTGGAACCAGCCAAAATGTCCATCATCAGATGAGTGGATAAGGAAACTGTGGTATATCTACACAATGGAATTCTACTCTGCTATAAAACAGAATGAAATACCAGCATTCGAAACAACATGGATGGACTTAGAGCAATTATATTAAGTGAAACAAGTCAGACACAGAAAGAGAAATACTACATGTTCTCATTTATTTGTGGTAGCTAAAAATAAATTTTAAATAAACACAAACTAATAAAGGGGGGGAGAAGACACAGCAATCACAACAATTCCTTGAACTTGTTTAGTGAACAGATATGATGGGGGGAGGGGAGGAAGGGATGGGGCAAGAGGAATGAGGAAAGTGTCATGAAAATCAACTACAATGTATTTGAGAAGTTAAAAAAAACTAAATATTGTGTATTATTTCAACAATGTGAAATAGTCTAAGTGTAGTAAAAAAGGTTAGGAAGACTCATATTAAAATTAATTAGTTCTGAGTTGGGATTTTGTTTTCTTTTTAATTTTTTATCTTCAAAATTTTAATGATTATTGCTAATTTAGTAAGAAAACAACTTTAAAAAAAAACTAAAATAGTGTCAGGAACATTATGAACTATTAAGAGCTTCCTTTAGGTGTATTATGGGTGACCTCTTTTCTTCAATTTTTGTTGTGCTTTTCAACCAGCAACTAACATTTTACCACTTTTTCTCAAATAGTGTGTAAGAAAAGTTGCCTTAATTTAATGAATATGAAAATGTTACTTAGAATCAGGATTTGACTAGGAATACTCGTATCTAATAGCACACACAGTGGTACATTAAAGAGGGCTGCAGATTCTGTGACACTCCTCCCCTTGAGTGGTGGGATCTGCTTCCTTTCTCCCTGAACCTGTGACTTTTCAATGACAACATATGGCAGAAGTGACACTATGCCAATTTTGATCTCACTTTAACAAGATTGCAGTCTCTTCCTTGTTCTCTTGAGCCACAGAGGCTGCGATATCATGGGGAAGTCTAACCTAGTCATCTGCAGAGGCCATGGAGGGAAATCAGAGGATGTCCAGCCAGCCCCCAGTGTCACAGCCCCCATCATTCAAGTCATCCTAGATGAGGTTCCCAAAATCATGGAACAGAGAGAAGCATTTACTGAATTTCTGATTTATTAAATCACAAGATAAAATCATAATAAATTATTATTTAAACTACCAAGTTTTGGGGTGTTCTGTTATGCAGCATTAGATAACTGGAACTTACACACTTATATAACTTTCCTAATAAGAAGTATTTCAGAAATTTACTGTAAAGCAAGTGATATATTTCCATTAGTTGACATAATAAAGTTAGAAAATGTTTTCTATAGGAAATATGTTGCTATGATACTCCAATATTAAAAATTCAGACTTTTACTCTCAGAAAAAAATAATCTTTTTTATAATATAGGATAGGTACAAAAGGCAAGTACCAAAAACTGTAATCTCTTGAGTAAGAAAGCATAAAATAACCACTTTTATCTAACATTTTACTGGGGGTTCTAGCTAGTTCCAAAAAGATAAGAAAACAACATCAAACAGGTATGAATTTCTCTGTTTCTCCGTGTGTGTGTGTGTGTGTGTGTGTGTGTGTGTATGTGTGTGTTTCTAACTTGTGCCTGATAAAAGAAACAATGTATAATAAAAGGTTTCAATAAGTTTTATTTAATATATATATATATATAGAGAGAGACATACTTGGTGAAGTATTTAACAGTTTGTATAAGAAGAATAGTTCCTTCAGCATATTTTTTTATTTTTATTTTTAGTTTGCTTTTTTCCCCCAAATTTTATTTTATTTTGTCAATATACAATGTGCTTGATTATTGTGGCTAATTACCGAGAACTCCCTGTCACCTCCCTCTCCCCCCTCCCTCCCAACAATGTCCTTTCTGTATGCTTGTTGTATCAATTTCAAGGAATTTTAATTGTTATGTCTTCTCCCCCCCGCTTTTTTTTGTTTACTTATTTATTTATTTTTAGCTCCCACAAATAAGTGAGAACATGTGATATTTCTCTTTCTGTGCCTGATTTGTTTCACTTAATATAATTCTCTCTAGGTCCATCCTTGTCATTGCAAATGGTAGTATTTCATTCTTTTTTTATAGCTGAGTAGTATTCCATTGTGTAGATATACCACATTTTCCATATCCACTCATCTGATGATGGACATTTGGGCTGGTTCCAAATTTTAGCTATTGTAAAGAGTGCTGCGATGAACATTGGGGAACAGGTATACCTTCGACTTGATGATTTCCATTCCTCTGGGTATATTCCCAGCACTGGGATAGCTGGGTCATATGGCAGATCTATCTGCAATTGTTTGAGGAACCTCCATACCATTTTCCATAGAGGCTGCAGAGACTTGATTTGTGACCGAACATGTGATCTATCCTGGAGAATGATCCATGTGCTGATGAGAAGAATGAATATTCTGAGGTTGTTGGATGGAATGTTCTGTAGATATCTGCCAAGTCCAATTGGTCTAGAATCTTGTCTAGATCTTATGTTTCTCTGCTGATTCTTTGCCTAGATGATCCATCTAATATTGACAGTGGGGTGTTCAGGTGCCCTGCTATTATGATATTAGTGTCTATTTCCTTCTTTAGGTTTAATGAGTTTGTTTTATAAATCTGGCTGCTCCAACATTAGGTGCATATATATTTATGATTGTTATGTCTTCTTGATGGATCAATCCTTTTATCATTATGTAGTGGCCCTCATTGTCTCTTTTTATGGTCTTTAGTTTAAAGTCTTTTTTATCAGGTATAAGAATAGCTACCGCAGCTTGTTTTTCCTTTCTGTTTGCATGGTAAATCTTTTTCCTCCCTTTCACTCTTAGTCTATGTGAGTCTTTACAGGTGAGGTGGGTCTCTTGAAGGCAGCATATAGTTGGATCCTCCTTTTTAATCCAGTCAGCCAGTCTGTGTCTTTTGATTGGGGAATTTAAGCCTTTTACATTAAGAGTTGTTATTGAAAAGTGTTGATTTAATCATAGCATTTTATTGATTTTGTTTGGATGTCTTAGGTGTCTTTTGTTCCTTTCTTTCTGATTTACTGTTTGTTTTCTGTATTTGTTGGTTCCTTGGGTTGCAGGTGGCCTTTTTGTTTGTTTGTTTTGTCTTCATGGATGCCATTTTTATTATACTAATGGATTTTGATTTTTCTTGGGTTTTTATGGCAGTGGTAGTTGTTTTTCAGGTACCAAACCCAGTACTCCCTTGAGAATTTCTTGTAAGGGTGGTCATGTGGTAGTGAACTCCCACAGTTTTTGTGTCTCAGAAATATACTGTTTGCCCTTCATTTCAGAAGGATAGCTTTGTGGGGTAGAGTATTCTTGGTTGGCAATCTCTGTCTTTTAGTATTTTGAATATATCATCCCATTCCTTCTGGCTTTTAAGGTTTGGGGCTTTCTTATAGGTGATTTGATGCTTCTCTCTTGCAGCTTTTAAGATTCTCTCTTTGTCTTGGAGTTTTGCCAATTTGACTTTAACATGTCTTGGAGAAGACCTTTATGAGTTGAATATGTTTGGGGATCTTGAAGTTTCCTGAATCGGAACATCTGTGATTTTTCCTATACCTGGGAAGTTTTCTGCCACTATTTTGTTGAATATGTTTTCAATGCAATCTCCTTTTTCTTCCCCTTCTGGAATACCTGTGACTTGGATATTTGAGCACTTAAGGTTGTCTGACATCTCTCTTAGATTTTCTTCAATGCTTTTAATTCTCTTTTCTTTTTTTTTGGCTTCCTGTGTTATTTCAAACAGCCCATCTTCAAGGTCAGAAGTTCTCTCTTCTACTTCTGCCAGCCTGCTGGTTAAACTCTCTGTTGTGTTTTTTATCTTGTTAAATGAATTCTTCAGTTCAGCAAGCTCTGCTACATTCTTTTTCAGGGCATTGATTTCCTTGTACATTTCTTCTTTCAGGTCCTGTATACTTTTCCTCATTTCATCATGTTGTCTCACTGAGTTTTCTTCTTTTTTTTTTTTTTTGTCGTTTTTTCGTGACCGGCACTCAGCCAGTGAGTGCACCGGTCAGTCCTATATAGGATCCAAACCCGCGGCGGGAGCGTCGCCGTGCTCCCAGCACAGCACTCTACCAAGTGCGCCACGGGCTCGGCCCTCACTGAGTTTTCTTGTATCTCATTCAGTTTCCTTAGAATTATCACGTGAAATTCCTTGTCAGACATTTCAAGGGCTTCTTGTTCTGTAGGATCTAGAGCTTGAGAGTTATTACCCTTTGGTGGTGTACTTTCTTAATTTTTTCATATTTCTGGTATCTTTCCTTTGATGTTTAGTCATTGTGGCAGGGGGTTTCACAGTCCACTGGTTTGACACTATTGTCTGGCTAGGATGTTGCTAGGGTTGCCAATTTGGTATGGCTAACTCAGTGTCTGCTCAGTTGGCCACTAGTGCCTTGTGTGTGTGGTCACCTCGGGTCTTGGGCCTCTCCGGGGAGCTCCCTCTCTGGTCAACATGCACTTGGCCAGTCTCCTGGGTCACACGACGGCACCACAGGGCATGTGGTCTCTGTGGAGCTTCTGCCTCCCCTGCTGGACGTCTCCCTGCTCTGTGTGCACTCAGGCCCTTTAGCAGATTTTGAAGCACAGACTATTCGTAACTGTGAACACTTGAATAGTCTATTTGCTTATTTCCAATAAGTAATATTAGACTGTTTTTGAGCCTTTACTTTGTACCAGGAAGTGTGCTAAATAAAGTATATGCATGATTCTTACTGTGTAATTATTAGCTTGTTATAAAAATGAGAGTATTGGGGAATTTAAGCCTTTTACATTAAGAGTTGTTATTGAAAGGTGTTGATTTATTCCTAGCATTTTATTGGTTGTTTGGTTGTCTTAAGTGTCTTTTGTTCCTTGCTTTCTGATTTACTGTTTGTTTTCTGTGTTTGTTGGTTCCTTAGATTGTAGATAGTGTTTTTGTTAGCTTGTTTTCTCTTCATGAATGCCATTTTTATTATGCTAGCGGGTTTAGATTTTTCTTGGGTTTTTATGGCAGTGGTAGTTATTTTTCAGGAACCAAACCCAGTACTCCCTTGAGGATTTCTTGTAAGGGTGGTCTTGTGGTAGTGAACTCCCGCAGTTTTTGTTTGTCTGAGAAATATACTATTTGCCCCTCATTTTGGAAGGATAGCCTTGCAGGGTAGAGTATTCTTGGCTGGCAATCTTTGTCTTTTAGTATTTTGAAAATATCATCCCATTCCTTTCTAGCTTTTAGGGTTTGTGATGAAAAGTCTGATGTTAACCTGATTGGGGCTCCCTTATAGGTGATTTGACGCTTCTCTCTTGCAGCTTTTAAGATTCTCTCTTTGTCTCTGAGTTTTGCCAATTTGACTATGACATGTCTTGGAGAAGGCCTTTTTGGGTTAAAAGACACAGACTGGCTGACTGGATCAAAAAGCAGGACCCAACTATATGCTGCCTACAAGAGACCCACCTCACCCATAAAGATTCACACAGACTAAGAGTGAAAGGATGGAAAAAGATTTACCATGCAAACAGAAAAGAAAAACGAGCTGGAGTAGCTATTCTTATATCTGACAAAATAGACTTTAAACTAAAAACCATAAAAAGAGACAATGAGGGACACTACTTAATGATAAAAGGACTGATCCATCAAGAAGACATAACAATCATAAATATGTATGCACCCAATGTTGGAGCAGCCAGATTTATAAAACAAACTCTATTAGACCTAAAGAAGGAAATAGACACTAATACCATAATAGCCGGGGACCTGAACACCCCACTGTCAATATTAGACAGATCATCTAGGCAAAGAATCAGTAGAGAAACACAAGATCTAAACAAGACTCTAGACCAATTGGAACTGGCAGATATCTACAGAACATTCCACCCAACAACCTCAGAATATTCATTCTTCTCATCAGCACATGGATCATTCTCCAGGATAGATCACATATTAGGTCACAAATCAAGTCTCAATAAATTCAAAAAAATTGCAATTATCCTATGTATCTTCTCAGAACACAATGGATTAAAACTAGAAATTAATAACAAACGAACCTCTGGAAACTATACAAACACATGGAAATTAAACAGCATTCTACTTAATGACATATGGGTCCAAGAAGAAATCAAGCAGGAAATCAAAAAATTTATTGAAACTAATGAAAACAATGATACATCATACCAAAACCTGTGGGATACTGCAAAAGCAGTATTGAGGGGAAAATTTATTGCATTAAACGCTCACTTCAGAAGAATAGAAAGATGGCAAGTGAACAACCTAACACTTCACCTTAAAGAACTAGAAAAACAAGAACAATCCAAACCTAAAGTTAGCAGACGGAAAGAAATCATTAAGATCAGAGCAGAACTGAATGAAATTGAAAACCAAAAAACAATTCAAAAGATCAACGAATCAAAAAGTTGGTTTTTTGAAAAGATAAATAAAATTGACAAACCATTAGCATGGCTAACAAAAAAAAGAAGAGAGAAGACTCAAATAACCAAAATTAGAAATGAAAAAGGCGATATTACAACTGATTCATCTGAAATACAAGGAATCATTCGAGACTACTATAAACAACTATACGCCAACAAATTTGAAAATCTGGAGGAAATGGATAAATTTCTGGACACACACAAACTCCCAAAACTGAACCGTGAAGACGTAGAAAATTTGAACAGACCAATAACAATAAAGGAGATTGAAGCTGTTATCAGAAGGCTCCCAACAAAGAAAAGCCCAGGACCAGATGGATTCACAGCAGAATTTTACCAAACATTCAAACAGGAATTGACACCGATTCTTTACAAAATATTCCAAAAGATTGAAATGGACGCAAATCTCCCAAACTCATTCTATGAAGCAAACATCATCCTGATACCAAAACCAGGTAAAGATATAACCAAAAAAGAAAACTACAGGCCAATATCCTTGATGAATATAGATGCAAAAATCCTCACTAAATTACTAGCAAACAGAATACAACAACACATACGTAAAATTATTCATCACGATCAAGTGGGATTCATCCCAGGGATGCAAGGTTGGTTCAACATACACAAATCAATAAATGTGATACACCATATTAATAAACTCAAACACAAGGACCATATGATCATCTCTATAGATGCTGAAAAAGCATTTGATAAAGTTCAGCACTCATTCATGACAAAGACCCTCTATAAGTTAGGTATAGAGGGAAAGTATCTCAACATAATTAAAGCCATATATGCCAAACCCACAGCCAATATCATCCTGAATGGGGAAAAGCTGAAAGCTTTTCCTTTAAGAACAGGAACTAGACAAGGATGCCCACTCTCACCACTCCTATTTGACATAGTGTTGGAAGTACTAGCCAGAGCAATCAGAGAAGAGAAGGAAATAAAGGGCATCCAGATTGGAAAAGATGAAGTCAAACTGTCCCTGTTTGCAGATGACATGATCCTATATATCGAACAGCCTAAAACCTCTACAAAAAAACTGCTGGAATTGATAAATGATTTCAGCACAGTAGCAGGATACAAAATCAACACGCAAAAATCAGTAGCATTTCTTTTCTCCAATAGTGAACATGCAGAAAGAGAAATCGAGAAAGCCTGCCCATTTACAATAGCCACCAAAAAAATAAAATACTTAGGAATTGAGTTAACCAAGGAGGTGAAAAATCTCTATAATGAGAACTACAAACCACTGTTGAGAGAAATTAGAGAGGATACAAGAAGATGGAAAGATATCCCATGCTCTTGGATTGGAAGAATCAACATAGTGAAAATGTCCATAATACCCAAAGTGATATACAAATTCAATGCAATCCCCATCAAAATTCCAAAGACATTTTTCTCAGAAATGGAAAAAACTATCCAGACATTTATATGGAACAATAAAAGACCATGCATAGCCAAAACAATGCTGAGCAAAAAAAATAAAGCTGGAGGCATAACACTACCTGACTTTAAGCTATCCTACAAAGCTATAATAACCAAAACAGTATGGTACTGGCATAAAAACAGACACACTGACCAATGGAATAGAATAGAGAATCCAGAAATCAACCCACACACTTACTGTCAGCTGATCTTTGACAAAGGCACCAAGCCTATTCAGTGGCGAAGGGACTGCCTCTTCAGCAAATGGTGCTGGGACAACTGGATATCCATATGCAGGAGAATGAAACTAGATCCATACCTCTCGCCGTATACTAAAATCAACTCAAAATGGATTAAGGATTTAAATATACACCCTGAAACAATAAAACTTCTTAAAGAAAACATAGGAGAAACACTTCAGGAAATAGGACTGGGCACAGACTTCATGAATACGACCCCAAAAGCACGGGCAACCAAAGGAAAAATAAACAAATGGGATTATATCAAACTAAAAAGCTTCTGCACAGCAAAAGAAACAATTAAAAGAGTTAAAAGACAACCAACAGAGTGGGAGAAAATATTTGCAAAATATACATCTGACAAAGGATTAATATCCAGAATATATAAGGAACTCAAACAACTGTACAAGAAGAAAACAAGCAACCCAATTAAAAAATGGGCAAAAGAGCTAAGCAGGCATTTCTCTAAGGAAGATATACAAATGGCCAACAGACATATGAAAAAAGGCTCAACATCACTCAGCATCCGGGAAATGCAAATCAAAACCACATTGAGATACCATCTAACCCCAGTTAGGATGGCTAAAATCCAAAAGACTCTGAACGATAAATGCTGGCGAGGCTGCGGAGAAAAAGGAACTCTCATACATTGTTGGTGGGACTGCAAAATGGTGCAGCCTCTATGGAAAATGGTATGGAGGTTCCTCAAACAATTGCAGATAGATCTACCATACGACCCAGCTATCCCACTGTTGGGAATATACCCAGAGGAATGGAAATCATCAAGTCGAAGGTATACCTGTTTCCCAATGTTCATCGCAGCCCTCTTTACAATAGCCAAGAGTTGGAAGCAGCCCAAATGCCCATCATCAGATGAGTGAATACGGAAAATGTGGTACATCTTCACGATGGAATACTACTCAGCTATAAAAACGAATGAAATACTGCCATTTGCAACAACATGGATGGACCTTGAGAGAATTATATTAAGTGAAACAAGTCAGGCACAGAAAGAGAAATACCACATGTTCTCACTTATTGGTGGGAGCTAAAAATTAATATATAAATTCACACACACACACACAAACCGGGGGGGGGGGGAAGAAGATATAACAACCACAATTATTTGAAGTTGATACGACAAGCAAACAGAAAGGACATTGTTGGGGGGGGAGGGAGAAGGGAGGGAGGTTTTGGTGATGGGGAGCAATAATCAGTTACAATGTATATCGACAAAATAAAATTAAAAAATAAAAATAAAAAATAAATAAATAAATTAAAAAAAAAAAAACAGACAGAAAAGGACAAATATTGTATGATTCCATTAATATGATTCTATGGTCTGAATATTGGTGTCCCCCACCCCTTAAATTTATAAATTGAAATGCTAACCCCCAAGGCAATGGTATTAGGAAGTGTGGCCTCTGGGAGGTGGTTAGGTCATCTTATGGATACGATTAGTACCCGTGTAAAAGAGACCCAGGAAGCTCCTTTGCTCTTTCCACCATGTAAGAACATAACTGGGGGTACCATTTATGAACCAAGGAACAGGTCCTCAATGAACAAGACACCAAATCTGCCAGTGCCTTAATCTTGGACTTCCCAGCTTCCAGAACTGTGAGAAATAAATTTCTGTTGTTCAGAAGCCAGCTAGTTTCTGATATTTTGTTATAGCAGCCCAAACAGACTAAGACATATGTAGTAAATCATTAGTAATAAACCTCAATTTAAAACCTCAAACTATAAAACTTCCCGAAGAAAACATAGGGAAAATTTTATGACCCTGACCTAGGCAAAGATATCTTAGATATGACATCAAAAGCATGACTATAAAGGAAATGGAAATTGAACTTAATCAAAATTAAAAGTGTCTGCTTTTGAGGAGATAAACTTTAGGAAAATATTTACAAAACATATGTCTGACAAAGAGCTTGTACACTAAATTATAAGTAGCTCTAAAAACATGATAATATGGAAGTGAATAATCCAATAAAGTAAGGCAAAGAGTTTGAACAATTACTTTCCAAAGATGATATATGGATGGCCAATAAGCACAAGAGTATATCATTCCTCTTTATGGAAATGCAAATTAAAATCACAATGAAATATAACTATAATACAAATTAAATTTAAAATTAGTTAGACTGGCTAATATTAAAAAGGCTGAGTATACCAAGTGTTGCTAAGAATGTGGAGCAATTGGAATCCTCATACACTGCTTGTAGAAATATCAAATGCTACAGCCACTTTGGAAGAGTTTGGCAGTTTCTTAAAATTTTAGACATGCGCCTAGCATACGATCCAGTTATTGTAATCCTAAGTATTTACCCCCCATATATCATATATTACATAAGAATGTTCATAGTCGTTTTATTTGTAATAGCCTAGAAACCACCCTAATGCCCATCAGCAGGTGATTGACTAAAATATGGTGGTATATCCACATAATATCTGGTGCCATTTATATAAAACTCTTGAAATTACAAATTAATATAGTGACAGAAAGCAGATCAGTGATTGCCTGGTTATGAGAAGAGAGTAAATGTGGGTAGGAGGCATCACAAAGGGCCAAGAAGAAACTTTTGATGGTGATGGATACGTTCACTATCTTGATTGTGGTGATGGGTTTACTTGTGTATACATATGTTACACCTTATCAAATTGAACACCTTAAATAAGTAGGGTGTATTTTTTGTCAACTATACCTCAATAAAACTGTTTAAAAACTTTAAGAAAGGGAAAGAAAGAAAGAATGGAAGGAAGGAAGGGAGGGAGAGAAAAAAATATATGTGGATGTAACTCTTACCACTTAGTAGTTCAGATACTACTTAATTCAAATTCTAAATATTGTTAGTATTTATTTATTTATTATTGGTTATGAATATTCATGAGGTACAAAGATAATTGTCACCACTCGTGCCCAAGATGTGAGGGCCAGATCCATACTGGAAGCATGCCCATTACCACAAATTGTGATTATACCCCGTGTTCTCCACCCAATTACCCCTGGCTTCCCTCCGCATCCCCCTTTCCCCACTCCACTTTGTATCCCTAGGTCTGCTCTCTCCCTCTGCAAGTCCACACACCACTGTGGTTTTTCTTTCCTTCCTTCTTTCTCCCTTAGCTCACACCTATGAGTGAGTACATGCAGTATTTATCTCTCTGTGCTTTGCTTATTTCACTCAACATAAGTTTCTCCAAGCTCATCCATGTTGTTGCAAATGGGAGAATTCATTCTTTTTTATGGCAGAGTAGTATTCCATGGTGTATACATACCACATCTTCCTTATCCAATCATCCATTGATGGACACTTAGGTTGGTTCTATACCTTAGCTATTGTGAACAGAGCTGCAATGAATATGGGAGTACAGGTATCCCTTTGACATGATAATTTCCATTCCTTTGGGTATATACCCAGAAGTGGGATTGCTGGATTGTATGGAAGATCTGTAGTTGTTTAAGAAACCTCCCTCCATACTGTTTTCCATAGTGGTTGTACTAATTTACAGTCCCACCAACAGTGCAAGAGTGTTCCCTTCTCTCTACATCCTCACCAGCATTTGTTATTCTCTGTCTTTTCGATTATGTTTCAAAAATATTTTAGTCTTCTTACTTAAAACTCCTGCCTAAAAATAATCTTTCTAAAAGCAGACACTCTAATGTGAAAGTATCTTATTCATGATTTTGTGACTGTTTTAGAGAGGCAGGAAAGAAATTTAGTCAAGAATCAGTTTCTTAGCTTGCTTTGGATAAAGTATCCCAAGACAAATATTATAATTTCCAGATATTCCTTCCCAATTGTACTGCTAGATGTATACTTTTGTCTTTCCCCCATGTAATAATATGATGAAATTAATCCCAATAATAATAATAAATCTTTAATTTTAAGTTAATCACAACTGTTCACAAAGTCAGTGTTAAATGTTTTTCTTGAATATAACTTTATAGTTTTGCTATTCTAAAAATACAGTTTTACGGAAGCAGCCATACATTTCAGAGTATTAATATACCATAGTCAGCATATGCGGTAGGAAGGATCTCTTGCTTACTGTGTTCTTGCTACTGTGTCATGTTTAGTATTTTCTGATCCGACTATTATTATACAGTAAACAATGGGATTTTGGTTAAACAATTCTTTAGCTAGTTTCTTCTGCTCTTTTTCAAGTGCATTATAGCCCTAGCATAACAGACCATCTTTCTGTCTCTTTTTCCTTTTCCTTTCTCCCTAATGTAGCTAGAGTGAACGATGTACAGAGACATGCACAGTTTCCCCCCGTATTTTATGTTTTAAAAATGACTTTATATACCAAAAAGGTGGATGGCTAAACTGTACCACCCAGTATGTAGTCTCTGAAGCTAATTAAAATAGGGTGGCTTTTGAATTAACTTGAGGGTCCCCACAGTGATGAAAATTGCTTCTTTCCAGTATTATTGACTGACAAAGCAGGTGATAACTTGTTTGCATCCTTGAAACAAGTTTATTAGTTTCCCATATTGGGCGTTTCAGGTAAATACTCCAGTGTTTAATTAGCAGACTCTCTTTGGTGAGCTTGTAAACAATTACAGGACCTTTTCTCTTCTGCTTGTGTTCAAAACTCAAATTTTTTATGGCTGTTCTGACTCATCTTCAGTCAATTGTTGTATGCCTGACAGCTGCCATTAATAATTATTAAAGCAACTGCCTATATATATCTTCATCATCTAAAAATAAGATTCCATCAATCTTGAAGATTAACTGCCTGGGCAGCAAAAGTTTTAAGCCTCTTCAATCCAAGTCTTCCAGTTGACACCACTTAATGTTGGTATTTATTCTATGTCATTGCCTAATAAATTGAAGCAACATGTAAGTACTGAGAATTTCTATGCCGAGCACATATATGTGTTACACTGACAGTAATCTGATGCAAGTGGATGTTCAATGTCAGCATAGAAGTACTGAGTGTCTGCCATTAGCTTATCCCTAGGGATACAAGGGGTACTCAAGACCCAATCTCTGCATTTAAATAATTCCCAGTATAGTGGGGGAAAACAGACAAAGCATTCAACCATACTACATTTTTTAAATGTACTGTTAGTCTGATGAGACTCAGAGAAGCGAGTCAGAGGGATATTTGTATTTTGGATAGTGAGACTTTGAGGTAGTTGCTGTCTACTACTTGTGAAAGGAAGGAAGTAGACAAGAGAATATCACAACATTGAAAAAAGGGCATGAACCTCCAGTAACATGGAGAGATATCTAAAGGCTCTTAGGAAAGTTTTTCTTCGTGATGATTCCCCATAAAAAAAAAATCTCACAATAAATATCTAAATTATTCTTTATAGCTCTTTATGTTGAACTTGTATTTCTTTTGAATGTTCACTATATTCAGATTGACCATTGTAGACTTAGCTTTATGAGGTGTACAATTTATGGGATATTTATTTATATATTTATGGCTGGCCAGTATGGGGATCCAAACCCTTGAGCTTGGTGTTACAACACTGTGCTCTAACAAACTGAGCTAACCAGCCAGCCCTTAGATCTTAGACATAAGGTGAGGATTCAGTGACATTTTGAATCAAGCCATTACCCTAGAACTAAGCTTAAAGGATACCTTTGCAATGACCACCACATGTTGAAATTAGAGTGCAAGGGATTGGGTGTTAATAGGACAAAAAGTGTGATTAGTTTTTGAAATAACCCAAATCTATGGAAATTGCAGAGAACTCTCTGGGATTAGAATTCTGGTTAACAGAATTTGCTCTTCATGACTGTGCTTTATTAGAGGTAGAATTGAATTTATTCAGAATTATGTCAACTCATCAAATTAAGACAGCCTTAGAAACTTCTTTGTGAAATTGTAAACTGACAAGTTTTTTACCCAATAGTCTTAGACTAAAAATTTTCTAGAAAATTAAGTCCTTCTTGGATAGAGAGAAATGTCCGGGGTCCAGCTGAAGAGTTTTACTTGATCAGTCATCAGCACCTGAGTCCTCAGGGACTTGGCAACTCCTTGGAAATTCTAAGGCAAGAATTATTGGTATGGTTGTTTGGTACTGGAGAAAAGCAAGACTGGTAGAGAGCTTTAAAGCAGGGATCTCAAATTCAATTCCAGCATTGGTCAGTATAAATTAATGCAGCAGGAGGGTATTTCAAGACTTAGAATTGAAAAGCACAAATCCTGCCCATCTGAGGAGTTTAGCTGCTATTTGGGTCTTGGGGAGCTAGGGCCTAATTGTTGTCACCATGGAGCTAGGGCCTAATTGTTGTCACCATGGAGCTAGGGCCTAATTGTTGCCATACCTTCCAAATTTTAAACAGCAACTGAAATTCAGTATGTACAAAGCGTTAAATCCCCTAATTTTTAAATATTATATTCTAAGAATGCCATCTAGGTTTAGCATGCTGTGGATAATCATTGTTAGGACCAACAAAGGACATGTTCAGGCCAAATCTTGCAATTATCAATATTCACAGATTCCATGTTTGCAATTTCCTCTACTTGCTAAAAAGTCATAACCTCAAAACCAACCCTAATATAGCACTTTCACAGTCATTCGTGAACATGCACAGGGTGGCAAAAAATTTTAGTTGCCCAAAGCATATCTTTCCATCTGAGGTGAAACAAGTCAACACTCTGCTTTCTTATTTCAGTTCTCATACTGTAAATAAAGTTTTAACAGTCTGTTTAGTGCCATATTTTCACATTTTTGTGCTTTATGTTGGTGATTTTGCTGTTAAACTGTCTACCAAGCATAGTGCTAAAATGCTGTTTAGTCTTGCTACATGTGAAAAGACTGTGCCTTATGGAAAGAGTACTTATGTTAGAGAATCTTCATTCAGGCATGACATGAATTATAGTGCTCTGGTTTGTGAGTTAAATGTTAATGAATCAGTGATGTGTTTTAAATAACGTATATTTAAACAGAAACACATAAGTTTATATATTGATTAGTTTACAAAAATGTTGTGACCAGAAGCTTGCAGGACACTAACCCTGTATTTCCCCTAGAAGCAATGGCCCAGTATTTGCTAATTCAGTACTTGTGGAGACTTTTTAAGAACCTAACTACAGCAAATAATAAGAATCAACTGTAATCTATTGTTATAGTTATGATCTCTTGTTATACTTATGAGTTACTAAAAAAAGCCAAGCTTCATCCAAAACCCAAAGAGTGACAGTTCGTAAAGCTATTTAGAACTGAGGAATAACGGATCAACAAGGGGGCCCTGGCTCAAGATACCTGGGCAGAAGTGGGGAGTCTGAGCGATCCAAGTGTTTCTCACACCCCTGAAGTCAGTTCTCTTCACACACAGGGTCCTGCTGAGAGTGGAAGAGAAAGGTTTTGGCATATTATTCACCAGGTAAGTTTTCTCCAAGCCTAGCTCAGGGCTCAAGTCACATATTACCCCTTCTAATTTACTTCCAGAGTGACTGGATTGGTAAGTGGTAAGGTCACTGTGACCATCTGGGCATCAAGTCCCTGGCACTCTCTATTCCCATCAGCATGATGAGAATTGAGGTGTTCTCACATCATTGCACTTGTGAGATGATGAAGATATTTGTGGACCAACTACACTGACAAGGAACAAACAAGATGAATCTTTCACTTTCTCTCCACACTGTGACATAGGGAGAAGCTCGATTAAAATTGAATTCTGATAATAATGAGTTTGCTCCCATAGCAATTGCAAATACCGAACTGCAAGCTTTATTGGAAACTTTATGATTGCAGCCAGGCTGAGACAGGCGTCACCATCCACAGGTGTAAGAGAGAGGACTGAACCAGGATGCGAGGAAGAAAGCAGAGTTTAGTAGTCAGTCAGAAAAGGCTCAGATGTCTCAAATCAACATTTTGTTTTCTCCTCTTATAGATTCATTTGAAAGAGAGATGTGTGTTAGCTTTGTTTGGGAGGGGGTCATTAAACATGTTTTTCAGAGGAAAAGATAACAAAATGCATAAAACAAATGATTTAATTCTCCAAAATTCCAGACAGATTCCTTAGCTTATGAAGCAAAGATCAGAAGATAAATTA
This sequence comes from Cynocephalus volans, assembly GCF_027409185.1. Taxonomy (NCBI): domain Eukaryota; kingdom Metazoa; phylum Chordata; class Mammalia; order Dermoptera; family Cynocephalidae; genus Cynocephalus; species Cynocephalus volans. Next base: position 11,021,256 of record NC_084472.1, on the reverse strand, counting down.
CATTTTTGGGGGAATTTTCCATGGAAGAGAGGATATTATGTTGGAAAATCAAGGTTTTAGAAATGAGTGATGAATTAGTAGAGCTGAGGAGAAAGGCAGGGAAGGAGCATGTGAACTGGGAGAAGTGTAGCAAGAATTGGATCATGGACAGGGTGGAGAGATTTCTAGAAGCTACCATGGGCATAACAATTTGTACAGGGGAGAGGTACTTTAGGTGATTTTTAGAAAGTTTTGGTATAGGATGAATCATAGCAACTCTGGATTGTCCCATTCAAATCTCATTAAAGACATAATAATTTCTAAGATTTTTCAAAATGAATCTGTGTTTTTTGAAAATGGATCAGGGAGTCGAAATTGATCATGAGAGTACAGAGAAGGGACTAAGTTTATATATAAATTTTGTCATATGAGTTTATGAGAAAATGAGTTTATCTTGTAAAAGTGAGAATGGCTGGAGCATAAGCTGACTGTGGACACATTAGATTGCCAGGTCATCTCTAAAATCCTAAAAGCTGAAACTATTGACAAATTTTATATGTATGCACATATGTTTAACCTGTCTAGTTATTTGATTTTATTCGGAAGTACTCAAGAAACTGCTACAAGTTTGGAGAAGACAAATACTGTGTTCCTACAAAGGTGGACATTTATAGGGGAGTGGAAAAAAATGACAATGTCTCAAGATAACTTGGGATACTGGCACAAATGTTTAAAATGATAGATTGCAGGGTCTAAATTGTTTTAGGTCTGCTGTGGTTCTACAGAAGTAAAGAAAGGAGAAAGCTAATAAAAATAAATATCCCAATGGGACTGATGATTGTCCCCATGAGACAAAACAATATGTAGAATGTTCTAGTATAAAAAGAATGATTCATAATCCCAGAAAGAAAATAATTAGTTGGGGAGCTATGAATTGATGTGATATAGAGCATGACTTTGTTTTTTGTTGTCATTGTTGTTGTTGTTAGTTGTCCTTGTTTTAAAACATGTCCATAAAGTCTTAGTAATTCTCTTTTAATGAATAAAATATGGCAGAAGTGATGCTATGTAACTTCCAAGGCTAAGATAGAAACAGCAATACTGTGCCCACTAAATTCTCTCTCTGTTGTGATTCTTGACTTTGAAATCTAGCTACCACATGTTCTGACAAAACCCAGACCACCTAGAAAGGACACAGTAAGGCATTTTGGGAGTTAGCTCCAGCTAAGATCCAAGCTAACAGCCAGTAACAACACCAACCCAAGTAATTGAATGAGCTTTCAGATGATTCCAGCACCTTGCCTTTGAGACGCCCAAGCTGACATTAAATGGAATAGAACCATGCTGTCTCCATAAAGCCCTTTCAAAATTGCAGATTTATGAGAAAAATAATACTGTTGTTTTAAGTCATGAAGTTTTGGGGTGGTTTGTTACACAGCAATAAATAACTAGAAGACGTGTTTTCTTGAAATATTTGGGTGCCGAGGTAAGCATTGTCCTGCATGCCACCACTGCAGGCCCAGACCAAAGCCCCAGAAAGACCTACCCACTGCCTGAGCAGGAGCCAAGGTGAGAGATGTCCCATGCACTGCTGCAGACCCAAACTGAGGCCCTGGAAAGGCCCTCCCACTACCTGAGCAGGAGCAGAGGTGAGTGCTATCCTGCATGCTGCTGCAAGCCTAGACCCAAGCTCTGGAAAGGCCCACCCAACACCTGAGCAAGAGCCAAGGTTGTCTACCACAGCCATATCCACACCTACTGCCACCATATGAATGACTCAGCATGACAGTAGCAGTCAGGGCCACCCTACAGGCAGCCCACCACACACTCAACTGCATTTATACAAGAAGAGTCACCAGTAGAGCCTACAAATAAAGGAGGAAGTCTTTCTCCTCATAGCCCACTCCAGAGTAATAGAAGAAGCAAGTGCCCTACCAGATGACCGAACATCAAAAAAAAAAAAAAAAAAAAAAAAAAATACTAGAACTACAAATAAACAAGAAGTTATGACATCACTGAAGGAATACAGTAATTCTCAAGCACCAGATCCCATAGAGCAGGAAACCCTTGAAATGTCAGAAAAGAAATTCTGGGCAACGATCTTAAGAAAACTCAAAGAGATAAAAGAAGATTCAATTAGAGAAGACAATGAAACAAGAAAAAATATAGGATATAAAGGAGGAAATTTAAAAAGAGATTAATACCTTAAAAAAGAATGTAGTAGACTCCTAGAACTTAAGGAAATAAATAAAAACTCCAATAAAATAAAAAACACAGCAGAGAGCCTGAGCAGCATGCTAGAGCAAGCAGAAGAAAGAATCCTGAAAATGGTCTTTTTGAAATAACCCAGGCAGACAAAAAAAAAAAAAAAAAAAAAAAAAAAAAAAGAAAAGAAAAGAAAAAAGAATTTTTTAAAAATGAAGACAATCTAAGAGAGCTAGCAGACAACCTGAAGTGCACAAACATCCAAATCATGGGTATTTCAGATGGGGAGGAGAAAGGAAAAGGCATGGAAAAACTATTCAAGGAAATAATAACAGAAAATGTCACATGTACAGTGAGAAATGCAGACCTTCAGATCCAGGAAGCCCAATGATTCCCAAACAAATTCAATCCCAAAAACTCTTCTCCAAGGTACATTATAACCAAACTGGCAAAGCTCAAAGACAAAGAGAGAATTCTAAAAGCAGCAAGAGAAAAGCATCAAGTTACCTATAAGGGAACCCCCATCAGACTAACAGCAGACTTTTCAACTGGAACCTTAACATGCCAGAAGGAAATGAAATGATATATCCAAAATACTAAAACAAAAAAAATTTCCAGCTAAGAATTCTGTACCTAGCAAGGCTATCCTTCAGAAATGAAGGAGAACTAGTGTATTTCCCAGACAAACAAAAGTTGTGGGGGTTCACCACTACATGACCAGCTCTGCAAGAAATTCTCTTGCATCTGGAATCCAAAAAACAAAAATCACTATCACAGATACACAAGAAAGAGTAAAACCCACCATTAAAACAAAAATGCAAATGAAAAAAAGAAAGAAGCTAAATCATAGCACCTGAAAAATCCAACTAATATTGAAGATAAAAAATAAAAGGGGAAGAAAGAAACAAAAGATGTTTAAAACATCTAAACAAAAAGCAGTAAAATGACAGGAGTAAAGCGATAACTGTCAAAAACACTCCTATATATAAAGAAATTAAACTCCTCATTCAAAAGGCATAGACTGATTGGATTAAAAAGCAAGATCCAACTGTATGCTGTCTTCAAGAGACTCATCTCACCTGTAAGGACACACACAGGCCAAAAGTGAAGGAATGGAAAAAAGATATGCCATGCAAATGGAAACCAAAAATGAGCGGGAGTAGCTATTCTTGCAACAGATAAAATGGACTTTTAACCAAAAACTGTAAAAAGAGACAAAGAAAGCCACTATATAATGATAAAGTGGTCTATCCTTTTAGAAGACATAACAATTATAAATATGTATTTACCCAACAGTGGAGCACCCAGATATGTAAAGCAAACACTCTTAGACCTAAAAAAAAGAGAATAGGCCCTAATATGATAATAGTGGGTGACTTGGATGTCCCTCTCTCAGCATTGGACAGATATTCCAGGCAATAAATCAACAAAGAAACACAGGATTTAAATTACACCTTAGACCAATTGGATCTGCCAGATATCTACAGAACATTTCATCCAACAACCATAGAATATATATTCTTCTCATCAGCACATGGAACATTCTCCAAGATAGACCACATGTTAGGTTACAAATCAAGTCTCAGCAAATTTTAAAAAATCAAAATCATTCCAAGTATATTTTCATACCACAATCAATTGAAACTGGAAATCAATAACAAGCAAAACACTGGAAACTATACAAGTGCATGGAATCTCAACAACATGCTCCTGAATGACCTATGGGACCAAATAGAATTTAAAGAGGAAATCAAAAAAAATTTTGAAACTAATGAAAATAAAGATACATCATTCCAAAACCTGTGGGATACTGCAAAACAGTACTAAGAGGGAAGTTTATTGCAGTAAACACATCAAAAGAATAGAAAGACTTCAAATAAACGACTTAATGCTACACCTCAAAGAATTAGAAAAACAACAACAATCCAATTCTAAAAGTAGTAGATGGAAGAAATAATTAAGATCAGAGCAAGTAAACATGGGGAAAACACTCCAGGAGGTTGGAATGGGCAAAGACTTTATGAGTAAGACCCCAAAAGCACAAGCAGCAAAAGAAAATACTTAAGGTCAGAGCATGAAAATACAGGGGAAACACTGTAGGAAGTAGGAATGGGCACAGACTTTATGATAAGGCCCCAAAAGCACAAGCAACAAAATAAAAAATAAACAAATGGGATTATATAAAACTAAAAAGCTTCTGCACAACAAAGGAAATAATTAACAGAGTCAAAAGACAATCTACAGAATGGGAGAAAGTATTTGCAAACTATACATCTAATGAGGGATTAATATCCAGAATATATAAAAAACTCAAACAACTGTACAGTGAAAAAACATATACTCCAATTAAAAAGTGGGCAAAGGAGATGAATAGACATTTTTCAAAGGAAGACATACAAATGGTCAATGGGTACATGATAAAATGCTCAACATCCCTAGCCATCAGAGAAATGTAAACCAAAACCACATTGAGATATCATCGCACCCCATTTACACTGGCCATTATTAAAAAGACCGAGATTAACAAATGCTGGCAAGGATGTGGGGAAAGAGAAACTCTTCTACAATGTTGGTGAGACTGTAAATTAGCACAGCCATTATGGAAAACAGTATGGAGCTTTCTCAAACAACTGCAGATAGAACTGCCATATGATCCAGCAATCCCACTATTAGGACTTCCATCCAGCAATCCCACTACTGGGATTTATAAGGAATGGAAATCATCAAGTTGAAGGGATACCTGCACTTACGTATTCATCACAGCTCTATTTATCATAGCCAAAATATGGAACCAACATAAATGTCCATCAACAGACAACTGGATAAGGAAAATGTGGTATATATGCACAATGGAATACTACTCAGCCATAAAAAAGAATAAAATTCTGCCATTTGCAGCGACATGGATGAGCCTGGATAAATTTATATTAAGTGAAATAAGCCAGACACAGAAAGAGAAATAACACATGTCCTGACTCATAACTGGGTGCTAAGGAACAAAGGAAAGAAGGAAAGAAGGAAGGAAGGAAGGAAGGAAGGAAGGAAGGAAGGAAGGAAGGGAAAGAAAGAAAAAAAAGAAAGAAAAGAAAGAAAGAAAAGAGCACAATAATATGTTGAACTTTCAGGAGAGAACAAACCTAAGGACACTAGAGATGGGGGGAGGGATAAGGGGGGTTGGGGAGTGATAGGTCTGGTAAAGGGCATAAAGAAAAATTATAATTTGTAATAATGAATATACTATTACTACTACTACTAATAAAGAAATATATGGGCCACATTTTTTTCTCTTATGGTTGGATAGGGAAAAAAATGAGCTGGATGAAAAATATGTATTTATTTGAAATTATGGGAAAGGGAAAATAGGAGAATTTATATCTGATGTTCTTTATCTCTTTATAAAGCAGGAGATGAGCCTGTTTGTTTTATGGGTGGGGCAAAGTGGAGAGGAGTTGGTAGGGATGAATTTAAAGTCTTAAGAAAAATTATAAAATTTCACAATAAGTTTTTTTGGGACCTAGGAAGGAAATAATTAAAGTGATTGACACTACTAAAAGGGTAAATGAAATTGCTAATTATGTTTATAATACAGCTCTTTTCAGCACAGCTATGGGTTTTTTTTAATGATGCATATCAAGAATGGAGAAAATGGACTTCTGGATGAAATATTTTGCAAGATGGATTTGGTGGAAAATAAAGGGAGCTATGAAATGGATGATGTTAGTGATATTGTGAGTGAAATGATTAGCTACAGAGTTTAAGATAGGTAGAAAAAACAGCAAAGCCAAGGGGAAGTTGATAACCTAGGAAGTTAGGAGGGGGTCAAGGAACCAGAGGTCAATATGTGGTCAGCGAACAATTTTACTTTGAGACAATAGAAGAGGTTAAAACACCATAGTTGGACATAGAAATTTCCAATCCTAAGAAAAGATAGAACCATATCTTAGTAACAAGAAAAAGTACTGTTTCCACATGAGAAGATTGCAGGAAGGTAGTAAAGGTAAAAAAATTAAGAGGCTGTGAGTTCAGGAAGACTTGCAGGTTGTTGTGTGGTTTTTGGCGTTACAATTGTGTTAAAAGTTGGAGTAAAAAGAAAGACTGAGTAGTCCAAAACACTCCGGGGAACCTAGAAATTGTGACATGTTGGTGCTGAAAATAGAGGGGTAGTATAAATGTGTGTGATGGAACTCAAGATTGAGAGTCTGTTGAGCAAAAGTTGTTAATGTTGAATGCTAATCTTTCCTCCTGGGATTGGGGTAGGGGATGGTGTCATTCCACCTGAGAGTGTTGGGAAGACACTGGGGTCATTAAAAAATAGCTAGTTTGGTTAAATCCAAGGGCTGAAGTGTTTTAGGTAAACATTAAGCTGTATAAAAGTGTCTTTAAAATAGTCTCGGAGTCCTAGAGACTGCTGATAGGTCATGAAGATGGAAATGGAGTGTGGGAAGAACGTTGCTCCCTTACTGCAAGAATCTGGCAGGGGCTGGGAGGGCAGGGAGAGCCTGGACAGGGCATAATCCAGGGCAGGGGGATTCTCAAACGAAACCCCTATCTGTAATGTTAATTCTGAGTTACCAAAGATGAGAGTAATCATAAACAAAACTGAGTCTAAACGCTGAATAGGCCCATGTGACCAAATACAGTGTAAAGGCAATCAGCAAAAGGCCACACAGGATTTCAGAGCTGTTAAGAAAAATTTGTCTTTATTCCCTGACTGCAGATTCCATGACAGCAGGAAAAAGGACCATTTTGTTCACTGTTACATCCCTATACAATGCCCAGCACATAGGATATGCTTAACCAATGCATATGAATTAAATAAATGAATATGAATAATACTAATCTTGATAATGTTAAGAGTTTTTGTTAATTGAGTGTGTATTGTGTGTTGGAAATGGTACTAAGCAATATATTACTCCATTTAATATACAAATTTATGGGGTATAATCACCAAATTCAAGATAAAGACACTGAGAGGTTAAATTATGCAGGCATAAAGTTATCATGAGGCAGGGCTAGAATTTAAACTCATATCTGACTCTAAAATCTGTGCTTTAAACCACCACTCCATAATATACTTATAAAGTGTGAATTATAACCAGTGCGTGGGGCGAGGCAGAAGGGGGTGGATCTTGGGTGGTAACTGTGAATTATAGGGATGAAGGCTCAGAAAGTTGATGGGTACAAAGGAGGGATATCGATAGAAATAACCAAACTCAGAGATCCAACCAGATCTTTGGTGTGACACATCTCCAACTTCCCAGGAGTAGCAAAAGGCAAGAATCATCTGACTCAGATGTAACTGGCCTGCTACCTGCAATGAGCAGTCAGTCTTCCTGTTAAAAATTAAATAGAGGAAACAAAGGAAAAATCCAAACTACAATTTTTAAGGCTTAATAAAATTGGAACTTGATGTTAAAAACATAAATAATTTATTTACTCTTGATTCATCAATTCAGTCTCACTTAGATCAATAATTAAATCAGCATCATTCAGCTACACTTGAATAACTATTAAAAACACCTGTTTGGTTTAAGTCCCATTCTGCAGACTTTTCTGTCACTGCTACTTTTATTTAAACTTATCCTCAAAGCCCATAATGCAATATTTGGTTCCAGTCTCCAGTCTTGCCTTCAGTTTATCAAGGATTCGTCTCTGGTTCTATCAGGCAACGACTCACATTTACAAGCCAAGGCATGCCCCATGAGGGGACTTCAATACCACACCCTTTCTCTCATCTTCTGAGCAGAGTTCTCTTCACAGCCTAGCTTTTCTTGTTATCATAGTCATTAATGGCCACCTGTTAGAGAACATCTGAAGGACTCACACCAACATTCTGTTTGGATTCTTGAAGGAGAAATGGAGACTTCTGAACAGCCTCACACATGGACATTGTTAAACTTCAGACAACACATGAGATTTGCCTCTGGATAAAATCTGGGTCAGTTAACTCATCCATGCCTCTCCTCCTGTTATGCTATGCTAGCAATAATAGTAATTTAAGGTCTGCAATGAATTCAGTTGTAGTTGTCTCTATGTTATATACACTTCTTTCACTCTTTTCTTCTTCCTACTTTCATTTTCCCTCCAAACCTATTTCACTATGGCTTATATAATAAACAATCCATTACAAATAAATGCACCTTAGTCCTTCTCTGTGCTCTTAAACCCTTTGGTAGAAAGAAAATCCAACAGTCCCCCAAGATACATCTGAGAACCCAGCACTCTTGAGTGTTGGCTTATTATTTCTTCCACGTTCTGTATACCTCAGAGCCAAGAGGCAGCCATTATTTTAGCATTCCATCATGGCTTTCAGGTTCTATTATTCCTCCTGGGTGCAAGATCTTGTCCTTTTATGAGGTCCACCCTGCAGCCATACTGTCATCTTCCATTCTTTATTTTTGTTATCTACTGATTTAATGGCTATTCTCATAAATCACTGAGTCTCTTGGCCTTTAGCTCCTGCTCTGCCTCCTTGTTCCAAGCACTGATTTATTCCTCACTACTCCATGCCCTCTGCACATCCTGTGCTATTTGAAAACCTATGTGAAAGATGCATCTAATGCTATAGCTTCAAAGTTTTGTGAACTTCAGAATACATGCTATCATACCTTGTTTTAGAAATCCTTCTTCCCAAAGTCATAGAAACTTTTTTTCTATTCTATTTTATAATTTTGCCTTTAACGTTTAGACTATCATTACACTATTGAATTTTATGTATTATGAGAGGTAGGATCTAATTTAATATTTATCAATAGGTAGATTACTGATTTCTGCCCCTTTTATTGGAAAATAGATCATTTTCAATGATATGAAATTCCAGCTCTAGGATAAACTGAGTTCCACTTTCTATGGGTAGATCTGTTTCTGGGATGTTTGTTTTTCTCTACTGTCTTATTTGTTTATCTTTGTGTTAATACCACTTAATTATCATAGTTTATAGCAATTCTTGAAATCTGTTAAGGCAATTTTCACTACCTTCCTCTGTTGCAAACATATATATGTATAGGGAGGGGGCAATTTTAGGCTTTTTGCTTTGTCAAGCTTCATAAACAACATGTTGGGGTTTTTTTTGCAGTGGCATTAAAACTACTGTAATGTGCTACATAATGATGCTTCAGTCAGCGATGGACTACATATATGATGGTGGTCCCATAAGACTATAATAGAGCTGAAAAATTCCTATTGCCTAGTGATGTGTGTATGAGGAGGACACTAAGGAACTCTTAGAGATGGTTCTTGAGAAACTGATTAATGAGAAGTTGTTGGAACTGGAATAATGCACAGCTAAAGAAGAGGCAAGAGAAAAGGAAACTGCAAGAGAAAATAAACTAGAAGAATCCCCAAGAAAATTCAGTGAAACTTTTTTGCAGACCTCAATAAGCTCCTTGAAAAGTTTAGAAACAAAAATCCCAACACCAAAAGGTTTTTGTTAATAGAGAGCGTTCATGGTGCATTATCTGCTTACAAGCAAATCTATGATGAAAGAAAGAAACACACCAATGCCCATGAAGATACTTCTGGAAAGAGTGACACCTCCTCGAGAAGAACCTCAGACAGGTCATTCAGGACACTGTTATCATAGGAGGTGACAGCTCCATGTTGTATTATTGTCCCTGAACTCCTTCCAGTGGGACAAGATGTAGAGGTAGACGATGGTGATATTGGTGATGCTGACCCTGTGTGGACCTAGGCCAATGTGCATGTTTGTGTTTTAGTTAATAAAAAGGTTTAGAATTTATTTAAAAAGGTAAAGAAAAAGCTTATAAAATAAGTATAAAGCTTATAGTATTTAAAAATATTTTTGTACAGCTGTACAACGTGTATTTTAAGCTGTTATTACAAAAGATTTAAAAAAGTTTATAGAATAAAAAAAGTTAGAGTAAGCCAAGTCTATTTTATTATTGAAGAAAGAAATTTTTTTATAATTTTAGTGTAGCCTAAGTATACAGTGTTTATAAAGCCTACAGGAGTGCACAGTAATGCCCTAGGCCTTCACATTCTCTCACCACTCACTCACTACTCCCCCAGAGCAACTTCCAATTTTGCAAGCTCCATTCGTGGTAAGTGCCCTATCAAGGTGTACCACTTTTTATCTTCTATACCATATTTTTTCCTGTATGTTTTCTATGTTTAGCTATTTTGATACACAAATACTTACCATTGTGCTACTATGGCCTATAATATTCAGTACAATAACGTGCTGTTCAAGTTTGTAGCCTAAGAGCAATAGGCTATACCATACAGTCTAGGTGTGCAGCAGGCTCTATCATCTAGGTTTGTGTAAGTACACTCTATGATGTTTGCACAAAGGCAAAATTACCTAAGGATGCATTTCTTAGAATGTATCCCCGTAGTTAAGCAACACATGATGTATAGATCAATTTAGGGAGAATTGACATCTTTATTTAACTGAGACTTCCAATCCATAAATATGGTATAGCTCTCCTTTTATTTAGGCTCTTTTAAGTGTCTATTGATAAAGTGTTATGGTTTTACTTTGCATGTCCTTGATGCTATGGTAAATGGCATTTAAAATTTTTTCAATGTCTAAATTTTTTGTTCTTGGTACGTAGATGTATAATTAATTTTTCTATATTAATTTTAAGCCATAATATTTGATAAACTGAAATAATTCTAATGTAAATTTCTTTGCAGGTAATGAGAGTATTGTTTCTTCCTTTCCTTAGCTTTGTAACTTTTATTTCTTTTTTTGTCTTTGTGTGCTGACTGGGATCCCCGATATAATATTTATTAGAACTTGTGATAATTGATACTGTTGTTTCTTATATTAAAGGAACTTTTTTGAACTTTGCACTTTTAAATCAAATGTGTGTTATAGGCTTTGTGTAGATATTCTTTATCAGCTTAAGGTTGTTACCCTCCATTACTGCTTTGCTAAGAATTTTTCCTATATTGAACAGCAAAGAAAACAGCATAATAAACAGGCAACCTACAGATTGGGAAAAATATACCTGATAAGGAGTTAGCATCTAAGATTTATAAAGAACTCATACAACACAATAGCCGAAAACCAAATAATCTGATTAAAAATGGGCAGAGGACCTGCATAGACATTTCTCAAAAGAAGACATAAAAACAGCCAACAGGTACATCAAAAAATGCTCAACATCTCTAATCATCACAGAAATACAAATTAAAATCACGAGATATCACCTCACACCAGTTAGGATGGCTATTATCAAAAAGACAAGAAATAAGTGTTGGCTAGGGTGTGGGGAAAAAGCAACACTTGTACACTCTTGGTGTAGATGTAAATTGGTGCAACCATAATGGAAAACAGTATGGAGGTTCCTAAAGATGTGAAAAATAGAACTACCATAAGACCCAGCAGTTATTTTTCTGGGTGTATCTTCAAAGGAAATGAAATCATCACCTTGTAGAGATATCTGCACTCCCATGTTTATTGCAAAATTATTCACAATAGACAAGATATAAAACAACCTAAGTGTACATCGACAGACAAATGGATAAAGAAAATGCGATATACATACACACATGCATGCATACAATGGAATATTATTCAGTCTTAAAAAAGGAGATTCTGCCATGTGCCCAAACATGGGTGAATCTGGAGGACATTACACTAAGTGAAATAAGCCAGATACAGTAACAGAAGTATTGCATGGTGTAACTTACATGGGAAATGTAAAAAGAAAAGTCAAATTTACAGAGGATGGGAATAAAACAGTGGTTAATAGGGGCAAGGGGCAGAAGAAAGAAATGCAGAGATATAGATAAAAGTAGCAGTTACATAGGATGAACAAGTCTAGAGGACTTGTATAATATGAGGACTATAGTTAATAGTATTGTATTTGGAATTTTTGCTAAATGATTACATTTTAACTACTCTTGCTACAAAAAAGGGGGCTAAGTATGTGAGATGATAGATATGGTAATTTGCTTCACAATAGTAACAATTTTTATTATCTGTATATATTCATAACATTAGGTAAACTTCAAATATATACAGTCATATTTGTAAAAAAATAATTTTTACTATAAAAGAATGTTGCATTATTTTCCTTTTTAAGTCTGTTAATGGGATGAAATACATTAATAGAATACCAATATTTTTCTTATATTCTTGGTCCCAGAAGTATTACCTGTTTAATTTGGTTGCTAGTTTATGTAGATGTTTAGGATTTTTAGTCTATGTTTGTGAGTGAGGTTGGCAAGCAACTTTTCTTTCTCTTAATGTCCTTACCTGATTGAGGTATTGAGGTTATTCTAGACTCAAAGATAATATGAAGAGTCTTTTTTTTTCTATGTACTGGGACAATTTTTATAAGTTGTAATTTTCATGTTTTCTCTTTTATAATGTCAGTGACTTTTGAAATTGTACATTTTTAGAATTAGAAGATATAGATGTCCATTTCATCTGTTTTCAATTTTATTGTCATAAAAATATTCACAAAATTCTACTCTAATATTTTATCTATTTATTTACCTTTTATTGAATAATGACTTTCATTTGTTCTCTCTGCCTCTTCTCTTCTCTTGCTCTCTCAAGACTTGACAGAGATTTATTAGCTTTATTAGTTTCCTTATAGAACCAACTTTTCTCTCCAGCAATTTTATTTACTCTGTGTTTGTTTTATGTTAATCCAGTGACTACAGAATACACATGTAAATACAGGACACTCACACCTAAGCTTGCATTCTCATTTTTTTATTGGTGTACTTTTGAGGAGCAGAGTTTTTGAAATATAGGTTGGGTTCATTTTACCAAGCATTCTGAAGGTTTTTTGCTTCTTATTGTCTGTCTAAGAAATCTTTGCTTATTCCGAGACTGAAAGATTTTCTCCTAGGTGTTCTAAAAGTTTTGCGGTTTTAGCTTTTATGTTTAGGTCTATGGTTCATTTTGCATTAATTTCTGTGTACAGTATGAGATAAGGATCAATGTTTATTTTTTCTGTATGGATTATCAGTTACTCTAACACAGTGTTGAAAAGACTATCATTTCCCACCTAGAAAGGCATTGATGACTTTATAATGTATCAATTGACCATATATGTCTCAGTTTATTTCTAGCTCATTCTAGTATTCTGTTGATTTATATATTTATCCTTTTGGAAATACTGTACAGTCTTAATTACTATAGTTTTAAATTAAGTATTAAAACCAGGGTCAAATTTTGTTCCTCTTTTTCAAAATTGATTTAGCTATTTTATATTCTTTGAATTTCAATTTCAATTTTAGAATTAGTTTATTGATCTCTACAACAAAGTTGTTGATATTTTGATTGGAATTGTATTAAATCTATAGATCGGTTTGGGAAAAATTGAATCTTTCAATTTATGTAGATACCTTTTATGTTTTACAGAACTACTTAAATTTTCTGAGCAACGTTTTATAGATCTTGAACTCTTTTATTGTATTTGTCTCAAACTATTTCATATATTTTTATGCTTTTGTAACTTGTTTGTCTATATTTCATTTTCTAATTGTTCATCTCTAGCAATATTAAATTAATTTTTGAATGTTAACCTTGTATCATGGGTCATTGCTGTTTGCTTAATAATTCTAATGGTATTTTTGTAGATGCCTTAAGATTTTCTACACACATAATTATGTCTTCTGCTTAATAAGACAATTTTACCTCTTCTTAAATCTAGACAACTTTTGTTTCTTTTTTCACCTTATTGTACTGGTGGGGATCCTTGATAGATTGTTGAATAACAGTAATTTGAAAACTATTTTCTTTTCCAAAATTAGTAATTAAAATAATGAAAGCTATACATTTTTCTTTAAATATCATCTAACTGAAAAACCAAATTCTCATAATGTATTGTTCTGGTTTGGTGGATGTATCTTATGCATTTGAAAAAAAGAGAATAATGCTGCCATTGCTTGGTATAATGCTTTAGTAATTTTAATTAGATCAAATTAGTTGACAGCTTTTTTAAAGGCTTCTCTATCCATGCTGATTTCTCTTGTTCAAGCTTTACTTTTTCAATAAATTATGGAAAGAGAAGTGTTGAAATGTATTACTTTAAGTGTGAGTTTGTCTAGTTAATCTTTCACTTGCATGATTCTTTGTTTCATATATTTTGGAGAACTATTATTAGGAGCATTCAGTTAGGAGTGTTAGGTCTTTTTGATAAGTTTTACCCCTTTATCATTGTGACATATGCCTTTTTCCTAATCTCATAATATTTCTTACCCTAAATTTTTCTATGTCTGACGTTAATATAGTCACTCTTCTGGGAAAAGTTTTCAATTAGCAATAATCGCGCCTTGGATAAACCTCATTGGCTACGATACTGCCACTGCGCAAAGCTAATATAGTCACTCTTCTAATAATTAATGTTTTAGTGGTATTTTCCCTATACTTCCTACTTTTCGTCTATCTGTGTTTTCATATTTAAAATATGTTTCCTATTGACTGCAACTAGTGGAGCCATGCCTTGTAATCCAGTTTGATGATATCTGTCTTTCCAGAATGCATAGGCACTTACATTTAATGCGATTATTGATATGGTCAGGTTTAAATTACTATCTTATTATTTGTTCCACTAATTTATTATTTCTTTTTTTGCTCTCTTTCCTGCCTTTTGTCTTTATAGATTTTTATTCTTATTTGGCTGTTATTCTTTACGTATAGTTTTGTTGGCCATAGAATGCTAGCTTAACAGGCTGACAGTATTTTTTAAAGCAATTTAGGACACAGTTTCATTGTATGAATATTGTGGACTGAATACCTCTGTGGCAAAGTTACTGTTATTATTATTATTATCTACATTTCCCTATTTGTAATGTATCTTTTTTCCTCTGGCTATTTTATAGAATTTTTTTCCCTTTACCACTGTTTTGTTTTGCTTTTTTAGCAATATGATTATTATATAACTTGATGTGTGTTTCATTTTCTTCTCCTTGGGGTTTCATCAGATTCATGGAATTTAGGCTTATGTTTTCATCAAGTTTACAGTTTTTCGGCATTTACTTTTTAATATGTGTTTTATGTCTACCCTTTCTTTTTTAAAAAATCACCAATTAAACAGCTTTTAGACTGCTTGATATTTCCTCACATTTCATTTTAATGAGGCCTTCCTTTGTTTTTTAAAAAAGCTTTATTTCTCTAAATATTTCAGTTTGGATAATTTCTATTATAATGCCTTTAAGTCATTAATTCTACCATATATAAACTTCACCTAAGCTCACTCAGTGGGTTTTTTACTTCAGATATTGTATTCTTAGCTCTGGAAATTTGGTGCGGTTTATTTTTTATCTTTTCTTTATTTTCTTGTTATTTTTATCCCTCTAAAGCATTAAGCATATTTAATATCACTGTTTTAAATTCCTTATCTTTGCTACTGGGCCTTGCGTTATGTTTGCTACCAGGCTTGGTACAAGCCACTTGGCTCTTACTAGAGTGTGAGCGTTTAACCATGAAATATCAGTTGATCATGCAACCCAAGTTACCCATCACGAGCTGGAAATCATTGTACGCAGCAAGCCATATGTAGCCATTTCCAGTAGCGGTTTATGACTATGTGGAAAGACCATAAAAGGCATTGGGCTTAGGCAGGCATAGAAGGCACAAATAAGTTATACGAGTGGGTGGCTCAGACTCCTTCATCCCCCACTCTTGTCGCATTGCCTTCTTCCTCTCCATCCATAATGGGAATTTCTTATGAGCAGCGGACCAAAGAAGAAAAAACTAAAGCCTGGTTATAAAAAACTCAAGACCTGGATAGACAGGTCTGCTGGTACCAGCTGTAAGTGAATGACTGTAGCATTACAGCCCCAGGCAGAGGTGACCCTTCTAAACACCAGTGAAGGAAAATGTTTCCTGGGGGCAGAATTTGGTTGTTTACTTTTTTTTAAGGAGTGAGTTGACAGAAGGATATATCTACAATGACCTGAGGGTAGTCACTAATGGTTTGATCTTATGGTCAGGAACTTGGAAAGAACATGACCATAGGATGGATGAAAAGGCAGTCTGAGGGACAAGCATTTTGACTGGATTGCCTGGGGTTAGCACACACAGTGAAGATACTTGTGTCTCGTGACCACCACAAGGCAATCTTATTTAAGGAGGCCATAAATAGGACAAAATAAAGCACTCAAAGGGTGTCAGCCAGCCTCTTTCATCAGCCACCCTTGTGCTTGTACAAATAGGTCCATGGACAAAGTGGCCAGGGTGGCAGTGATGCACGAAATCCATGACATAAATTTCCCTTTACTCTGTATGACCTGGCTGCTTCTATTGCTGAGTGTCTAATCTGCCAACACTATACACCAACACTGGGCCCCTTGAATGACACCATTCCCCATGGGACCAGCCAGCCACCTGATGGGTCATTGATTACATTGACCTTTTCCATTAAGGAGGAAGCAGACTCATCCTCAGCAGGGTACACACATTTTTTTTGCATACAGATTTGCCTTCACTGCCAGCACCATCATCCATGCATTCATACAATGCTTTCATTACCATCATCGTATTCCGTGCAGAGTTGCTACTCAGCAAAGAATTCATATCACAGCTAAGAAAGCGCCGTGATCATAGTTTAGTTTAATGTCAACACTTTTTTTCTTTCTAAATGGTTCATAAAATAATAGTCTGAAAATCATGGTATATTCTAAGGATATTATAAGAAATATGATATTGGCCTGTTTTTAAAGACCTGATCTTTTAGGCAGGTAAAATATTCTCAACTTGTGTGCATTAGGTAATGGTTATTGATACAAATGTAAGCACATTTTAGTTTCACTATTTTTCTACTCATTTAAATGTTGAATTAATTTCCAAATATGTATCCTTTTATAGCACTTTGGGGGTTACAAAACAAAGAATAATTAATTATAAATATGAATATTAAGTTAAAACCTATAGAATGCTAATGAAAAACTATTTTTAAAGTAGTTTAGTGAACTGGTAAATATAAAAAATAATAACAAAGTAAACTCCTTTTGACAAAATCAAAATTCTTTAGTAATATCAGTTTTGTTCATTTTTATTTAAAATCATGTTTTATATAAAGTGAGAAAATCATTCTAAGGTATCTTTGCTACTTATCGAACATATTTTAAGGTTTGGTGGTCTACCATAAATAGTATGCCTCTGATTTTTTTACCAACAGAAAAAAACTTTAGATTTAAAGCTGGAGATTTATTTCTAGTTCTGGGGTTATAAGAATACTCAGACAAATAATAATTTGCTTCAACTTCATTTTCCTTACTCAAAAAATGAAAGAACGAGACTTAATGAGTTTTAAGGATCCATTTAGCTATAAAAACTAAAATTCCTTGATAAAAAATGGATTTAATAGCTACTTAGATCAATCGAGGAAAAGTTATTCTTAGGAAACTATTCTTTGTTTGAAATCTGTATTTTTCACTAGCTTGTAAGTTTCACCAGTGCAAGATTATGACATATTTATCTTAGTATACCAGTAACAAATATGGTGTCTAGTATGCACATGGTGCTCAATAAATGTGGAATAAATATTTGATATCATTGCAGGAAAATTTAAAACAGAAAATGGTGCTCTGCTGTGTCTTTTAAAAAGCCTAATCTTTTTATTTAAAAAGAAAATCTGGAGAAAACACTCACACACACACACACACAAACCTTGTTAAGGAGACTTACAGGATAATATGAGAAGTTTCAGATGGCAATTGTAAAGTTAAATCTTAAAGACTGTGACATTTTAAACGGTGAAAACATCAATTAAAGCTATAAAACCCCAAATTATAAGTTCATGTGTAATTTATTTAAAGAAGCAGTGTCTTCTAGCTTGATGCACATTCCTCTCAATTACTAATAAGCTAGACCTTTAAAACCACATGGTAACATAATTTTATTGCTTGCTAATTAGGCTCCACATTTTAAAAACACACTTTTATAAAATAGAAAATCTCAACAACTTCTTGGGTATTTGAAAAACAAAGCTCAGCGTTTGCTCATTTAGTTGATTTTCTTCTTATCTGTCCAATTTCAAGGTTGTCTTCTTCCATTTAAGATATGCAGATAACACTGAAAATAAACAATACTAACCTCTTTTTTCTTACAGAAAAACTTTAATTTAGGCCTTTCATCATGAGTTTATTTAGTCACTTTTCTTAAGATTTCAGTGCTATTGAACATTTGCAATATACTTTCTGTTCTGTTGGAAAGTCTGAAACACCAAACTTTAATTATTAGGACCAATACAGAATTTGATATTTCTGTCTTTTCAGGCTCCAATTCCTGCTATCATGATTTATTTGATGGGTCTCTTCTTTCAAAGATCAATACAGCTTCTATTACATACAGGACTTCCTTATTAACTGAGTTGACTCATCAGCTAGTATTTCTATTATTCTATTTTGTGGAATTCAATGACTCTGATGGACTTAGCAAGAGAACCCGGCATTATTTGGAAACAATCCCATCATTTGTTGCAAACAAACTACTCTTTTCTCAAGCCATATAAATTTTGATGACAATGAAAAAAGTAGCCTGAATCCTAAATATATGTTCAAAATTTTTATGATGGTATATTGATGATGTTTTGAAGGTATTTTGTCACAAGGTAAAAAAGTTTTCATAAAATAAAAAATAAGTATTTATTGGAACATAATTCTTTGTGGGTAGCTCATGTTTTTACCAATTTTATGGGCAAGGTACTAGCTGCCTTTTATTCTGGACCATCTTTTCTAAGACATTTGGCTAGGAAAAAACCTCAAAAAATAGATAGTGTCTCACTCTGAAGCAAAAGGCAGACATACTTATTGTCTAATTTAATACGGTTAGTGATAATGTCTTCTTCTTACTAATATAAAAATTTGGCTTCCCTAAGCTCAGGGTTCCTCTTTTATAATGCAACCCATTATGTATGCGGAGGTCATCTAGTCTTCTTAATGCCATCCTGTGGAAACTGGAGGCTACAGAACTGGTGCAAAAATAATGATACTCTCACTACTTCTTTTGCAGTAGTAAAGTGTAATAAAGTTTTCTTCATCTCTGACCCAGGAATCTCATGTCTTCTATTAGCATGCAGAAAACTGTGGCAGGCTAACTTCTTATCTTGCAAATAGGGTGAAAACTCTGGCCTTTTATAGTTCTTCACAGTTCTCAGAAATACCTGTATGTTATTGAGATAGAAGAAAGGTTTATGTGATTAAATTGACCTACATTAAATATAAGTGTAGATTGTAAGTTCAATTTTACCTGAAGGCCATACAGTTCTGCTTACCTCTCCAGGTAATCTACAGTCTGACTCACTCTAGTTAACCTAAAAGTGCTGCCTACCATATCTTTTGTAACAATTGGGAGATGTTATTCTTTGTATACTGACCAATTTACTGTTTTTTCTTCACTTTATTCAGATTTCACATTAGTTTTTTCCAAACGTTTTTTTCCTGTTTAGGATCCTTTCCAGGACGCCATTTTACGTTTAGTCCCTGTTCCTTAGTCTCCACTGGTTCATGACAATTTCTTAGGTGTTCCTTATTGATGATGACCTTGACACTTTTGAGGAAAACTGGTCAAGGACTTTCTATAACTACCTTCTAGTGGGATTTTTCCAGTATTTTTCTTCTTGCTAGATGGGGGTTATGGGTTATTCGGTGAAACATCACAGAGGCAAAGTGCCATTGTCACCACATCATATCAAAGGTGCACACAGTCAAAATGACATCACTGGTGGTGTTACCCTTGATCACCTGGTTAAGACGGTGTTTGCTAGGTTGCTCCATTGTAGAGTTTTCCTCCTTTCTAAACTCTACTCTCTTCAGAAGTGAGCCATTAAGTGTAGCCCATATTCATGTCAGGAGAGGAATTCTACAACTGTGTAAGAAATAGCTATTATAAATCATTTGAAATTCTTCCATATGGAAATTTTTTTCTTTTTCTCCATAGTTTTTTTTCAATTTTTTAAAAAAATATTTGTCTTCTTTTCACTTCTCTTTCTTTCTTTCCTTCTTTCTTTCTTTATTTTTTCTTTTCTTTCTTTCTCTTTCTTCCTTTCTTCCATATTTAATTTTAGCATTTACTTGTAAATTTTTGTGGGGCACATGTGCTGTTTCAACACATGCATATGCTGCACAGTGATTCACCTAGGATAGATATAGCAGTTTTACACCAATTAGTCCACCACTTCACCACTTCTCCTCCACCTCACCCTTCCCCTCCCCTCCTGGCCTCTGGTAATCATTATTACACTGTCTACTTCTGTTCTATGAGGACAACTTTTTTTTTCTGGATTCTACATGAGTGAGATATCAGTATTTGCCTCTCTGTACCTGACTTACTTCACTTAACATGATGGTTTCCAGTTACATCCATGTTGCTGCAAATGATAGAATTTCATTTTTTTTTTTTATAGCTGAATAGTGTTCCATTGTATATACATATACCACAGTTTTAAAAATCCATCCATTTGTTGATGAGAATTTAGGTTGATTGAGAATTATCTCTCGGCTACTGTGAATAGTGTTGCAGTGAACATAGGAGTGCAGGTGTCCTTTTGATATATTGATTTCATTCTTTGCGGGGTATATACCCAGTAGTGGGATAGCTGGGTCATAGGGTAGATCTATTTTTAGTTATCTGAGGAAGCTCCTTACTGTTCCCCACAGTGGCTGTACCAATCTCCATTCCCACCAACAATGTAGGAGAGTTCCTTTTTCTCTGCATCCTTGCCAGCATTTGTTATTTTCTGTCTTATTAATGATGACAATTCTGACTGGAGTGATATTATATTTCATTGTGTTTTTAATTTGCATTTCCCTTATGATTAGTGATGTTGAGCATTTTTTGGTCTGCCTGTTGGCCATTTGTATATGTTCTTTTGAGAAATGTCTCTTCAGGTCCTTTGCCCATTTAAATAATTTTTTTTTCTGTTGTTTGAGTTCCTTATATATTCTGGATATTAGCCCCTTGTCTGAAGTGTAGTTTGCAAACACCTCCCATTTTGTAGACTCTCTCTCCACTTTGTTGATTGTGTGTCTTACTGTGCAGAAGATTTTTTAGTTTGATGAAGTCCTATTTATCTATTTTTGCTTTAGTTGCCTGTGCCTTTTAACTTTTGGGTTTTGTTTGTTGTTTTTTTTCTAGTTCTTTGAGGTGTAATGTTTGGTTGTTTATTTGAAGTCTTTTCTTCTTTCTTTCTTTCTTTCTTTTTTTTCTTTTTTTTGGATGTAGGCATTGCTATAAACTTCCCTCTTAGAATTGCTTTTGCTATATCCCATAGGTTCTCGTATATGGTGCTTTCATTTTCATTTGTTTCCCAGAAGGTTTTAATCTCCTTTTTGACTTCTTGTTTGGCCCATTCATTGTTTAGGAGCATGTTACTTAATTTCCATTTATTGGTACTGTTTTCAATGTTCCTTTTGATTTTTAGTTTTATTTTATTGTGGTAGGACAAGATAGTTAACATAATTTCAATTATTTAAAAGTTGGGGAACAGCAGAAGGCAGGAAGTATGCCCAGGGACCTCGGCAACCATAGGAAGCCCTCCACCAGACTGGCAGGGGGAAGAAAGTGCACTCAGGGACCTCAGCAGATGTGGGCAGCCCTCCACCACACCAGCAGAATTCAGGAAACATGCTCAGGAGCCACAGCAGCTATAGGTGGCCCCCGCCTCTGCTGCAGACATTGCTGCCACATGATGGTACATCACAGCCACCGCCACAGCCACTTCCTCCACAAGGATGGCTTACTGCCAGAACAGCAACCACCGCTGCCATGCAGGAGGCCCACAGACCACTGAACTGCATTGACAAGGGAGAGTCACCAGTGGAGCCCAGGGAAAGAGGTGATAAAATGCAGACTTGTGACCCAGTAGCCCAACCCACAGGGGGAATTATGCTGCCACATGTGGCAGCACAACTGTGGGTGGGAGATACATGTGCAGCCCACACAACTGCCTTGATCCAGGGAGAGACACATGCAAACAACCCAAGAGTGCAGAAAGCAGGATACCCAAATAGAATAAGGAAGAAAATTTCCAATCACCACCAACCCATCCCCCAGCCTGGAGAAGAAAGGACCCCAAAAGAGCCTCCACCTGTAGAAAAGAGGAAGGATAAACCAGGCCTAGAGTCACCCATTCAAACTGAGGAGCTCCAATATACCCCAGTGCACACATCAGGGTCATGGGAAACTAGCTAGGGTGCCAAGACTTTCCAGGGTCACCCACCCTAACCAAAGAGTGACAGGGCACCTAGACACTTCTCCCAAGAACTCAAGATCTCACTCATATTCTTGACAAGCCAACACAGCATCAATAACCTCAGCAAGGAATCAATAAGTGCCCCAGTGCCTAGCCGCAGAGGCACTCATACACAATTTCAACATTGAATATAGCTGAAGAACCCACACAGTGACTACACTACTGCCCAGAACCAATACTTAAACATTCTACTCAATAGTCAATATAAAGCACATTTATGGGAGGAAGTCTCTCCTCAAAGCCCATTACAGAGTATTAGAAGCAACTGCTCTGTCAGATAACCAGACATCAATGTAGAGACACTAGACAAATGAAAAAACACGAAAGTATGAGTTCATCAAAGGAATATAATAACTCTCCAGTATCCCATAAACCCTACAAATGACTGAAAAATAATTCTGAGTAACAATCTTAAGGAAATTCAATGAGAAACGAGAAGGCCCATGTAGATGATACAATGAACTGAGCACAGGATATGAAGGATCCTATACAGGGTATGAAGGAAGGAATTTACAAAGAGATTAATACTTTAAAAAAGATTGTAGCAGAACTATTGAAAGTGAAGGAGTCATTCAATGAAATAAACAGAACTGAGAGCTTAAACAGCAGTCTAGAACAAGGAAAAGAAAGAATTTCTGATCTTGAAAACTTCTCAAGTATGGAGGGAGACACAGACCTTTGGATTCAGGAGGCTCAAAGATCCCCAAACAGATTCAATCCAAAAATATCCTCTCTGAGCTATATTATAGTCAAACTGGCAAGAATCAAAGACAAAGTAAGAATCATAAAAAACAGCAAGAGAAGTATCAAGACACCTGTAAGGGAGTCCCCATCAGTCTACCAGCAAACTTCTTGACAAAAATTCTACAGGCCAGAAGAGAAGAAAGAATATTTTCAAAATACTAAAAGAAAAAAGCCTCCAGCCAAGAACACTATTCCCAGTATGGCTACCCTTCAGAAATGAGGGAGAAATAGTGTATTTCCCAGACAAACAAAAACTGCAGGAGTTTACCACCATGTGACCAGCCTTACCTGAAATCCTCAAGGGAGTCCTGCGTCTGGAATCCAAAAAAAAAAAAAAAAAAAAACCCCACTACCATGAATACAAAACAAACAAACTAACTAACACTGGCAGAATAATAATGTAAATGAGAAAGAGAAAGAAACTGTATGTTACCACCTCACAAAACCAACCAACACTGAAGACAAACAGTAAAAGAGAAAAGAACAAAAGATATTTAAAACATGTAAAATGCTAGGAGAAAGACAATATGTATCAACAATAACCCTAAATATAAATGGATTAAACTTCCCACTTTAGATCAGTTGGACTTAGCAGATATTTACAGAACATTTCATCCAACAACCACAGAATATATATTCTTCTCATTAGCACATGGAACATTCTCCAGGATAGACCAAATTGTAGGTTATAAATGAAGTCTCAACAATTTTTTAAAAATTGAAATCTTTTTAAGTATCTTTTCAGACCACAGTGGAATGAAACTAGAAATCAATGACAAGCAAAACTCTGGAAACTATACAAATGCATGGAAATTAAGCAACATGCTCCTGAATGACCTATGGTGCCCAAAAGATATTAAACATAAAATAAACAAATTTCTTGAAACTAATGAAAATAAAGACACATCATACCAAAAACAGTGGGATGCTGCAAAAGCAGTTTTAAGAGGGAAGTTTATTGCAATAAACACATCAAAAGAATAAAAAGATTTCAGATAAACAACCTAGCACTATACCTCAAAGAACTATAATATAAAGAAAATCCAATCCCAAAATTAGTAGATGGAAAGAAATAATTAAGATCAGAGCAGAACTAAATGAAATAGAGGCCCCCAAAATGATACAAAAGATAATGAAACAAAAAGTTCATTTTTTTGAGAAGATAACATACACAAACCATTATTTAGGCTAACTATAAAAAGAAGAGAGAAGACCCAAGTAACAAAAATCAGAAATGAAAAAGGATGCACTACAACTGATACCACAGAAATACAAAGACCTCATTAGAGACTTTTTATAAATAATATATGCCAACAAATTTAAAAAATTGGAGGAAATGGATAAATTTCTGGGCACATACACACTACCAAGACTGAACCAAGAAATAGAAAACCTGAACAGATCCATAATAAGTAACAAGATTGAAGAGTTAGTCAGCAGTCTCCCAACAAAGAAAAGCCCAGGACTGGATTGTTCTACTGCTGAATTCTACCAGGCATTTAAAGAGGAATAAGTATCAATTATATCCAAAGAATACCAAAAAATTAAAACATAGGCTATCTTCCCAAACTCATTCTATGAGGCCAGCATCACCCTGTTACCAAAATTAGACAAAGACATAAGAAAAGAAAACTACAGATCAATATTTTTGATAAACAGAGATGCAAAAATCCTCAATAAAATATTAGCAATCAGAATCGAGCAACACATCAAAAAAATGATACACCATGATCAAGTGGATTCATCCCAGGGATGCAAAGATGGATCAACATATGCAAGTGTATAAATATGGCATCCCATATTAATAAAATCAAGGACAAAAGCCATACGATTATTTCAATAGATACAGAAAAAGCATTTGACAAATTTTGACACACCTTTATGATAAAGACTCCCAGCAAATTAGGTATAGAGGGAAAGAACCTCAGCACAATGAAAGCCACATATGACAAACCCACCATCAATATCAGTCTGAATGAAGAAAAGTTGAAAGCCTTTTCCTTAAGAATGGGAACAAGACTAGGATGCCAACTGCCACCCCTGCTATTTAACATAGTATTGGAAGTACTAGCCAGAGCAATCAGGCAAGAAAAAAGAAATAAAGGGCACACAGACTGGAAATTATGAAGCTAAATTGTCCTCTTTGCAGATGACATGCTCCTAATGTATAGAAAAACCTAAAGACAATAGAAAAAACTCTTAGATTTGATAAACGATTTTAGTAAAGTTGCAAGATACAAAATCAACATGTAAAATTCAGTAGCATTTTCATACTACAACAACTAACTAGTAGTAAAAGAAATCAAAAAAGCTAGACCCTTTACAGTAGTCACCAAAAATATAAAATATCCAGGAATAAATTAAACAAGGAGGTAAAAGATCTCTACAACAAGAACTACAAATCACTGCTAAAAGAAATTAAAGAGGACACAAAAGGTGGAAAGACATCCATGCTCTTGGATTGGAAGAATTAAAATTGTGAAATATGTCCATCTACAGATTTAATGCAATCTCCATCAAAATACCAGTGGCATTCTTCACAGAAATAGAAAAAAACAATCCTAAAATACACATGGAACAACAAAAGACCTTGAAAAGCCAAAGCAGGGAGGGGGGTAGGGGGGAAGCCAGAGGCATAACAGTACCTGACTTCAAATTATACCACATAGCTATAGTAACCAAAACAGCATGATACTGGCATAAAAATAGACACTCAGACCAATGGAACAGAATAGAGAACACCAAAATCAACCCACAGACGTATAGCCAACTGATCTTCAACAAAGGCACCAAGAACATACTTTGGGGAAAAGACTGCCTCTTCAATAAATGGTGCTGGGAAAACTGGACATCCATATGCAGAAGAATGAAACTAGACCTTACCTCTTGTCATATGCCAAAATCAACTCAAAATGGATTAAGCACTTAAATATAAGACCTAAAACTATAAAATTCCTAAAAGAAAACATAGGGGAAACACTTCAGGAAGTAAGACTGGGTAAGCACTTTGAGAATAAGACCTCCAAAGCAAAGGCAACAAAAGAAAATAAACAAATGGGATTACATCAAACTAAAGAGCTTCTGCACATGAAGTGAAACAATTAACAGAGTGAAAAGATAACTTACAGAGTGGGAGAAAATATATGCCCACTATGCATCTGACAAAGGATTAATATCCAGATGGACAAGGAACTCAAACAACTTAATATTAAAAAACGAGTAACCCAGTTAAAAAATGGGCAAAGGAGCTGAATATACATCTCTCAAAGGAGGAAATACAAATGGCCAACAGACACATGAAACAATGCTCAACATCACTAAGCATCAGGGAAACCCAAATGAAACCCACATTGAAATATCATCTCGCCCCAGTTATGCTGGCTATTATCAAAAAGACAGAGAATAAGAAATGCTGGCGAGGATGAAGAGAAAGGGGAACATTCCTACACTGTTGGTGGGATTGTAAACTGGTGCAGTTTTTATGGAAAACAGCATTGAGGTTACTCAAACAACTACAGATAGAACTGCCATACAATCCAGAAATTCCACTGCTGGGTATATATCCAAAGGAAAGGAAATCATCATTTGGAAGTGATACCTGCACTCCCACGTTTATCACAGCCCTATTCACAACAACCAAGAGTTGGAACCAATCTAAATGTCCATCACTGAAAGACTGGCTAAGGAAAATGTGATATATTTATACAACATAATACTACTCTGTGATAAAAAAGAATGGAATTCTGCTATTTGCAGTAACATGGATGAACTTAGAGAAAATTGGGTTAACTGCAATAAGCCAGGCTGATGGAGTTTGGATGTGTTGTCCCCTCCAAAACCCATGTGGAAATATGATCCACAATGTGGCAGTGTTGGAAACTGATTGAGTCATGGGGGTGGACCCCTTATGAATGGATTCATGCTCTCCCTAGGGGAGGGGGGAGTAATGAGTGAGTTCTTGCTCTGTTTGTTCCCACAAGAGCTTGTTGTTTATATGACCCTGGCACCTCCTCTCTCTCTCTCTCTCTCTCTCTCTCTCTCTCTCTTTCTCTCTCTCTCTCTCTCTCTCTCTTGCTTCCTCTTGACATGTGATCTGCTTGTACCTGCTGGCAGCCTGCCACTTTTCTGTCATGAGTAGAAACAGCCTGAGCCCCATGCCAGATGCAACTGTCCCAGAATCTTAAGCCAAATAAACCTCTCTCTTCTTTATAAATCACCAGTCTCAGGTATTTCTGTTATAGCAACACAAAACAGACTACCACCACCACTTAATCTCTTCACGGGACCTAATTGGTTGTCCTGTGGTTAATTTCCAAACTGGAGGAACTTCCTGTTGGGAACAGAACTTGAGTTATATGCTTGAGCTAAATTTCTGCTTTGCTGCTGTTTCTCAAACTGGGGAAAGCTATTTGTGTAGATCAGTTTTTAATTATTGGCCTTTTAGCTTCTTCTTACTTTGAGCTTGTCTTTTAATAATATAATCTACCAGAATTTTGAGGATTGAAATTAGGCTTGTTTTCCTCCAGAGAGTATTTGCATTTTCCAAATTTGGATCCTGGAGATATTCAATTTTTTGGAGGATCCTGGTTTATTATGGGGGACCCAGTTTCAGTTTCTCCACCTTGCAGTATCCTCAGACTTAGTTTATTTCATTTTCTCTGTGTTCTTATGGGCCTTTGGTCCTAAAGTAACTCAAGAGTTTTAATTCACTTACTGGTACTCTTTAAATTTTAGCTTTCTATTCGTCTTGCTTCCTCACCCTTTTGCCATGTGTGAAAATGTATGTTTGTTTTGTTTTCCCCACTTCCCATTATATTCAGAGTACACAGCTCTTGCCAGGCACATATTCAGTACTCAATAAATATGTAGTAAATGAATGTTTTTATCATGAAAATATTACCAACCAAATTAAGAATTTACCAATGAGCTACTATCATAAACATAAAAATCCATAGTTTTTAAAATTATATAATTCTTCAAGTTTTTTAAAGCTTAAAAATCTAGATAACATAGAGAAAACTACATTGTAAAAGAACTTGAGTGAAATAACTTTTATTAAATTTTTAACTAAAAAATAAATAAATCCATTAAAAGGTCAAACGCCTAGAAACAGAATAAAATGGCAGTTAGCAGGGGCAGGGATGAGGAGAATAGGTGGAGATGTTGGTCAAAGGTACAAACTTGCAGTGATGGAGGATGAAGGTCGAGAGATATAACGCACAGCATGAGGACCACAGTCAAGAATATTCTATTGTACACTGAAAATTTGCCAAGAGCAGATTTTGGGTGGCTCTAGCTTACATGCACAAAAATTAACAATGTGAAGTGATGGATATGTTAATTTGTTTGACTGTAGTAAGAATTTCACTATCGATATGTATATCAAAGCATCATGTTGTATACCTTAAATATGTACTCATACAATAATAAATAAATCAATAAATATTTACCGAGAGAGAACGAGTAACTATTGCCATTTTGTTAATTTCCTGTTTTGTAGTTCTTTAGTCTGCCTTTTATTTCTGTTGACATGCTTTGATTCCTTTTTCTTTTGTGTGACTTCTATACTTCTTTTTGTCATTACCTTGTGGCTTACATAATATATCTTATTATAAAAACAGTACATTTTAAACTGATAACAAGTTAAGTTTAATTGCATACAATAACTCTACACTTTAACTTCCCATTTCCACACTTTATGTTACTGCTGATGATTTACATCAATTCATACTGTGTATTTTTGAACATATTTTCTAGTTATATTTTTACTACTTTTTTCTTTTAACTTTTATACTAGAATTAAAGGTACTTTACCCACTATCATTAAAGTAAAATGGCATTATGTATTTGTCTATGTACTTGTATTTACTAATGAGTTTCATACTTTCTTACACCATCATGGTGCTATTTAGTGTTCTTTTATTTCAACTTGAAGAATTCCCTTTAGCATTTCTTGTAGTGTAGATCTAGAAGTGATGAGCTCCCTCAGCTTTTGTTTTTCTGGGAAAGTCTTTATCTGTCCTTTTTTTGAAGGACAGTTTTTTTAGGTATAGTTTTCATAGTTGGCAGTTTTTTCCTTTAGCACATTGAATATATAATCCCATTCCCTTTTGGCCTGCAAGGATTATACTGAAAAATCCACTGATGGTCTCATGGAGTTTCCTTTATACATGACCCGTTGCTTTTCTATTGTTGCTTTCAAAATTATCTCTTACTCCCCAAAATAATCCATGCATATAAAGTTAACTAATCTTTGACAAGGATGCCAAGAATATGCAATGTGGAAAGAATAGTCTCTTTAACAAATGGCATTGGGCAAATTGGATATCCACTTGTAAAAGGATAAAATTAGACCCCTATCTTACTCTATATAAAAAAAACAACAACTCAAAATGGATTAAGAACTTAAACATAAAACCCGAAACTGAAAAACTCCTAGAAGAAAACATAAGGGAAAAGCTTTAAGATATCAGTCTTAGTAATGATTTCATGATATGATGCCAAAGGCACAGGCAACAAAGACAAAAATAGACAAGTGGTATTGCATCAAACTGAAAGTCTTCTTCACAGTAAAGGAAACAATCAACGGAGTGAAAACACAACCTACAGAATCACAGGAATATATGTAAACCATATATCGGATAACTGGTTAATATCTAGAATATATAAACAACTCCTACAACTCAACATTTAAAAATAGTAACAACACAATTGAAAGATGAGCTAACGACTCAAATAGACATCTCCCCAAAGAATACTTACAAATGGCCAGCAGGTATATAAAAACATACTCAATGTCACTAATCATCAAGGATACGCAAATCAAAACCACAATGAGATCTCATCTGACACCTATTAGGATAGCTATTATCAAAAACAAACAAACAAATGAAGAGTGTTGACAGAGCTGTGGAGAATTGCAACCCTTACATGCTGTTGGTGGGAATACAAAATGGTGTGGCAGATGTAGAAACGATATGCAGGTTCCTAAAAAAATTAGATATATCTTCCCTGTAACCCACCAATCTTGGGTCTGGGTATTTACGCAAAAAAATTAAGATCAGAATATCAAAGACATATCTACACTCACATGTTCATAGCAGCACTATTCACAAAAGCCAAGATTTTAAAACAGGCTAACTTTATCCATAGAAGAATGGATAAAGAAATATTATGCATACATTAATGGAATATTATTCAGCCTTAATAAAGAAGGAAATTCTGCAATATACAATGACATGGATGAAACTTGAGGGTATTATGTTAAGTGAAATAAGACAGTAACAGAAAGACAAATACTATGTGATTCCACTTAATGAGATATCTAAAATAGTAAAATTCATAGAATTAACAAATGAAATGGTGGCTACCAGGAGCTGGGGGGAGGGAGAAGTGGGGTGTTACTAATCAATGAGATTAAAGTTTCTGTTAAGCAAGATGAGTAAGTTCTAGAGATATGCTATGAAACTACTGTAAGAAAACATAGGGGAAATACTACATGAAATGGGAGTGGGCAGCACTTTTTTTGACTGAGACTACAAAGGTAAAGACAACTAAAGCAAAAATATACAAACGGGACTACATCAAACTAAAAAGCTTCCGCACAGCCAGGGACACTCAACAAAATGAAGAGACAAATTAAAAATGGGAGAAATTGTTTGCAAACTACACATTAGATAAGGCGCTAATATCCAGAATATATAAGGAACTCAAACAACTTAACAGCAAAAAGCAAACAAACAAAAAACAAAATTCAATTAAAAACTAGGCAAAGAACCTGAAGAGACATTTCTCAAAAGAAGACATACAAATGGCCAACAGACACATGAAAAAATGCTCAACATCACTAATCATCAGGGAAATGCAAATTAAAACCATGACGAGATATCATTTCACCCCAGTAAGACTGGCTATTATCAACAAGATGGAAAATAACAAATGTTGGTGAGGATGTGGAGAAAAATAACTCTCCTACATTATTGGCGGGAATGTAAATTGTTATAGCCATTGTGGAAAACAGTATGCAGCTTCTGGAGACAACTAAAAATAGGTCTACCTTACAGCACAGCTATCCCAGTACTGGGTATATACCCACAGGAAATGAAATCAATATACCAAAAGGACACCCTCACTCCCATGTTTGTTGCAATACTATTCACAATAGCCAGGTGATGTAATCAACCTAAATGTCCATCAACTGATGAACAGATTAAAAACAGAAAACAAAAACCTGTGGTATGTGTACACAGTGAAATACTATTCAGCTATAAAAAAAACGAAATTGTATCATTTGCAGCAATATGGATGGAACTGGAAACCATCATGTTAAGTGACGTAAGTTGGGCACAGAAAGACAGACACTGCATGATCTCACTCACATGTGGAATCTAAAAAAATGGTTCACATAGAAATACAGAGTAGAATAATGGTTACCATAGGCGAGGAGGGGTGGGGTGAGGAGAAGTTGTGGATTAATGGGTATGAAACTATGCTCAGTGAATCACTGTTCAGTATATGCCTGTATTGGAACAACACTGTACCCTACAAATATATACAAATAAATATTAAAATAGAAAAAAAAATTTTAAAAATTAGCAATAAGTTCTGGTCTTGGCTTTTTTCTTCCCCCACGTAGCAGAATGATGACTCACATGCAAGCTGTCATCAGGCCAGTGCATTTGTCCTCCTAAATGGATATAAATGCTGATAACAAAGTCATGTCTGTATATTCAGAAAGATGCTCTCAGAAAGTATGAATCACAACATCTCATTCTTTATAAAAATATTTAGTATTTCTTTGAGTTTATACTCTTCATATATAACCTCGTATTTACAATTTCTCCCCACAGATGTTCCCAAATAGATTAATTGTGAAAAATGGAGGGCATTATCAAAATGCTTTGTACTTTTTTCCTGTGATAAATGAATTCATATATTTGCTTTATGTCCCTTAAGAGGATATGTACTCAAATCCTGGGTCATCAAATGGAATTTCTGAATGCACTTACCATGAATATCTAAGATTTCAAAAATTATCACAAATATTCACAAAAAAGGGAAAGCCTAAGCTATCTAAAGCAGCTCTGCAGAAAGGGTCAGACAAGCTTTCCTGCTCATGAGGGCCAGAGATGTTCTCACGTGCAAAGTGTTTTCTCTGGTTTTACCAAAGGTTAAAGCTCCTTTTATATTTCAGGACCTTGGAACATGGTCCCCCTCAAAACTCAAGCCTTTACGTTTGGTGGGATGTTCTCAAATTCATCTTAACCAAATTGAAATTTTAGGAAGAGAGAAAGAGAAAGCAATTACCAGAAAAACATTGTTGAAAGCATAGTTTGATTTCAGTGTGGAAGCTGCATGCATTTGCTGGCAATATTTTCCTCAATATACCTCATTATCCTATAAGAATATTTAAATGACAGTTCTGCATTTGCAGTTTAGTTTCTATCTTATACCATCATGTCAATTGCCATAATCTAAAATGAGCTATTTCACAAGATAAATAAAGAACGCTGAAAATGTCTTGTGTACCAAGAGTTTAATAATCTTCCCATTCCTCCTGAGCCATGAACACTGACACTCTGTACACATAAAAAGAAGATTTGACGCTCCATATCCCTTCCTCTCTTGATCTTCAGTCTGTTTGATGTTGTCTGATACACACTTCAGCATCTGGGATTAACCACACAGCCCTGGCCTACTGGAACCCCAATGGTGCACCCAAGAAACACTCTTTTCCTCATTAACTCCTGTGTCTTGTCTCATGAAGACGTGCAGATGCCAAGGTCTCCCCTCTTCCTTTGTTTCCATCTCTCACAATTTAGTCCTGCTTCAGGCAATCTTCTCACACAGAAATGCCCTCTTTGACTTCCTTCCTCATTTCCTTTCCTCCAAACTTCAAGAGAATAAGCTCAGAGTTCTTGACCTCACTCTGTTTTTAAGAAAAAAATTTAAGCCAAAAAACAATATTTTAAAAAGCATTATGTAAGGAAAACATGGATATTACAAATACAAATTAGAGAAATTTTAAAAGAATTTATGCCCATTCAAAACTTGTGCCTACCAAATAAAATAAATACATAATATGTAAAATTTAAATTGACAAATTTTCAGAACAAATCAACACCCCCAAAATTATAGTGGGAGATTCTAAGATTTCTTTTTTCAGTCATTGATAATCAGACAAAAAATTGGTAAAGGTATTTTTAACTTGAACAGCACAATTAAGCTTGATATACTGGCCAAACAACAAACTCTAATTAGAGAATCTAGATTCTTTTCAAACACACATTAATTAGTTGTCAAAATTGATAACATAATAAGCCACAGGATAAGTTTCAACATATTTCAATAAATCAAGTATCATGCAGACCATGTTATCTTAACACAATGTAATTAAATTAGAAGTCAACAATGCAAAATAAAAAAAAGTATGTAAGTTTGGAAATTTAGAATGAGGCATCTAAATCACTGATCGGTGAAGAACTCATACTGAGAATTAGTATTATTTTTTACTGCTAGCCCCAAATCTATTTTGATTTTTGTCACATTTCTAAAATGCTTCAAAGAGTTTGCTTTTAAGCTTTTTGAGGGCATGTGTGGAATGGCCTCACCCTGTGAAAGCAGAGTATATATTTAGATGTCGCTGTGAAGATTTCTGGAGCTTTTTTCCTACACAGCGGCCTCATCGCTGGTACATTTTAATGCAAACCCAACTGCTTCAGCAACACCAGTGACTGACCTTTCTCTCCTCAGCTCTTGGGCAGTTCTGCTTGGGTTCCTTGCCCCAGTGCTCCCTGAGGGAAAAACGCCTCAAGGCAGAAAGCTGGGCTATTTTTGGCTCAGCATTTCTTCCTCTTCTTTACAAGAACACAATCCTGGATTGCCTGTGGCACATTGTCAGAAAATAGTTGATTTATATATTTATTATATTTATATGTACACATCAAATTATATATTTTATCCTGTTTTCTAGTAGTTTGTGAGAAGTGGACTAATCTGTACCCAGTTACATCCCTACTTAGGACTGTCACTTCTCTTGCTGTTTCCAATCTCGGGGAATCTTTCCTCTTGCTCCCTTCCTGCCCTCTTTCCTTCTCCCCCTTTTCTCCCATCAGGGGCAAGCTAACACAGCCTCTTCAGTGTGCTTAGCCTTTTACAAAAGAAAGAGCAAAAAATTATTTGAAACGGCTCTTTCTACCTTTCAAAACCTTGCTGAGGGAAGAGCTTCCAAGTGCCTTTGTTTGTGGGTTACATGTGTGTATGAGTGTTGGCAGAGGGCCCTATAAAAGTATTTTAAAGATCACATAAAGGGCCATATAAATTGAGATTTTAATAAAATATTCTGGCCAAAAACTCCTTTGTAATTGCTGCATTGGTAACTCAGTGTAATCTCTCTCTCTCTCTGCACAGAAATTGTTAATTGTGAAGTACCTGTGATGGAAAATTTTGTATCTACTTGACTGGGCCATGGCATGGGATACTCAGGTATTTGGTAGGACATTATTCTGGGTGTGTCTGTGAGGGTGTTTATGGAGGGAATTAACTTCTGAATTAGTAGCTTGAGTAAAGCAGGTTGCCCTCCCCAATGTGGGTGGGTCACACTGAATCCACTAAAGGCCTGAATAGAACAAAAGACTGAATAAGGGAGAATTTGTTCTCTCTGACTGTCTTCAAGCTGGGACATCAGTCTTCTGTTGCCTTTGGACTCAGACTAGGTCTGGAACTTACACGATCACAATCAAGTCTTTTTGGCCATCTTACTTTTGATTTACTTTTGGAGTGCTTTTAACAATTTGCACAGTATTTTTGTGACGGCTCTGATTTTTTCACTTCACAGTAAAAGTAATGTTGTGCATTTGGGGGAAAATAGAAGGGGGTTATAAAAGGAGATCCAGGCTTACAGACCACCACATCTGTGAGAACCAAGAGCTATCAAAACTCTTGGTGTGCATATCACATTCCACCAAGAGCTATCAAAACTCTTAGGTGTGCATATCACATTCCACCAGGATATCCAACCTAACACTTTGGGTGAAAAATGCAATTCACTGATATGCAAAGTCATAGTCAATGGAGGAAGAAAAGCATATGGTTGGAATTCACGCTTTATTCTGTCAACTCAGTTTAGAGAATAATTTCTCAAACTATAGTTTAAAAAATTTTTGGTACATGACATTTTCCTTACATGTGAAGTTTTAATGCATTTTATGTAAACACATGAGATAACATTTTGTGATCTTTATTTGTAAATATGTTAGCTTTCTGAGATATCTTTAATTTCCTGAGATGTTACCTGGGTCTCCCTCTGTTTATTGAAATCATCTGAGGTCAATCCCAAATCACACCTCCTCTTTGGAGCCAACTTTCCTTTGAACTTATATCCCTATATGGATTTCACATGTGATATTCTATCTGTTTGCAGAGAGAACATCAGAGTGGAATGCAGAAGAGACAAAAGAAAGAAAACTGTAAAAGAGAATACTCCTTGATATATAAAAGGATTGAGTGAAGAACACATTGGACTGATATTTTGGATTCAACTGTGTCCCTCCTCCCAATTCATATGTTGAAGTCCTAACCCCCAGTCCCCCAGAATGCAACCTTTCATAGAAGAAGGGTAATTGCAGATGTAATTAAGATGAGGTCATACTAGAGTATGATGGACTCCTGCTCCAAAGCGACTGGTATCCTTATAAATGGAGAAATTTGGATATAGACACACACAGGGAGGATGCCATATGGATATAAAAGCAGAGATTGGAATGATGCATCTAAAGACCAGGAACACCAAAGATTGCTAGAAAACCGCTAGAAACTAGAAGAGAGGCATGAACCAACCCTACTGACACCTTGATCATGGAATTTGAGGCTTCAGAAATGTGAGACAGTAAGTTTCTGTTGTTTAAATAACCCAGTTTGTGGCACTTTGTAGGGGACCCTTAGGAAACTAACACAAGTGGAATTCAGAAAACCTTGATTTTTTTTTTTTTGTCTTTTTCGTGACTGGTACTCCACCAGTGAGTGCACTGGCCATTCCTATATAGAATCCTTGATTTTTGACCTGGCTTTTATACCAACTCTGACTTGGAAAATGTTGATCAACATCTCTGTGTTTTAGTTTCCTCAGCTAAAAAATGAAGAACTATGTGAAATTAGCATTTCTCACAGATATGTATATATTATCTTCCAGCTCTATTTTTTCATGAATTATTTGAAGCTTCTGTGTGTGTGTATGTGTGTTTATTTCTTTACAAACTCAAAAAGTATTGAGAACCCCAAAAAGCTTTTGACTATGTTGTTTATAGATATCTATATTTGCTGTAATAAAATTAAACTGAGAAATTTAAAAGACATTTATTGATTTATGAATTATTTTAACACAAGAAACTAAATATATATTAAAATGAACAATATATTTACAATGTATATTTATGAAGACTCTATTTTGCTAAACAAGCAAACAGCAAAAACAGGACTTAGAAGAATAACATTGTTTTAAGTTTTTGCAAAACTCTTCAATGTCTGGCTTGTTACAATATAGCTGGATTCTTGAATATGGCTGGGTTCTTATACCTGCTGCAGCATTCAATCATTAGCAATATGCTGTGTTCATTTAAGCATATAAAGAAAATCGAAATGCACAGATTTATAGCTGGAGGAGTATTTTAATTGCTCTTCTGAAAAGATGTGAATATTGTTCGATTTTTACACTGAGACTTGGTTTGTGTTTTCTTAAAGTTAACTTGTACTATTGAATCTGAAACCTTATCAATGAACTTTTTATTTTCTCTTACATTGTAATATTACAATCTCCTGACCTTCTTGTATGTTGAACGGCTTTTTCTATCCAAGTATGGTTTTGTGTCATAAAACACTGTCATTTGGAAAATATTGGATCACTGAATTATGCATATGTTCCAAATGTTGACACATTTCACTATTTAATATGAAAAAAATCACATTTGCAAATATGCTGTTAAGCACACGGTTGCAGATACAAGTTTTCCAAAATTCTAATTTTTACTTTCAAGCTCAAATTTTGTGAATATATATATAAAAAATCAACTATTTCTCTGAAAGTAACAAGTTTACTTTGTTCATTTTTGAGAAAATGATTGCTAAATTCCCAAGTCTGAATGACCATAGTTTGTGTTTTCAAACTTATTTTCAACAGTAAAAATGTTGTTCCATGAGAAGAAAAAAGGCTGATTAAGTTCTCATTTTAAAGAATAACACCAGTCATTTTTTTTCCAGGCAACCACTGTACTTCAATATACTCCAGGAGTGCTTATGTATATCTCCCATTTCATCACACAGAATGTTAAAAATACATGTGTTTTGGTGTACACATTTAATAAAATTAATAATTTTTACTGTATCATCAAACACATTTTTGAGTGAGAATAACTTTTCATTTCTCTGAGTGATGGCCAAAAAAACCCTGCCACAGTACAGTTTGGTGCCTTGATGTGTGCTAAGTGCCAGTAGTTTTACCCACCATCATCAGTACAAATGTTGGCCCAGTGAAAAAGACAAATAATGTCCTCAGATTATTGTAAAAATAGTTTTTATATCATGAATCTCCTGAAAGGATCTTGGGGTTCCTTCAAAATCTGCAGACCACGCTTGGAGGACTGCTGGCCCACATCATTGGACAGTCCTTCACATATACTTCTTTCATATTTTCCTTTAAAATTTTCCTATGAGTAATCTTGTGATATGTAGAACACATTGATCATGTTTCTAATTTATTTACTCAATGTCCAGTAATGAAAATACTTTGTGGACAAGAAGAAAAACCACTATCTAATTGGGGCATTGTGTAGTTCCAAAGGACTTTAACGGAGACTTCCCAAAAGTCAGTGTCGGAGACATATGCACGTTGTGTGACTGGACTGGTGCCTCCAGCAATCATGCAGATGGCCAGATGAAACATTTTACTTTCTCCTGGTGGGAAGTTACCCCGAATTGTCCTGGCAAGTGAAGATCATGAACAAGACCAGACCAATACCATGCAAATTTTCTCTGCATAGCAATCTTCTGTGATTTATGAGCCTGAGCCAATGTATGTTTTGAATTACATTCTCAACACAAACAGCAAATTACTTTTGAGAAACTTAATTCCTGCTGAATGTTATGAACCTTTTAAAAAATTTTTATAGTTACGTTTTATATCTGAATGATCATTGATCCTTACAGTTCTCCAGCATTAACATTTAACTCAAAGGAGCAAGTTACAAGTACTGTGAAAACATTTAATGAATATTTTAATAAAATATTTACATTTCGAAGTGTATGAAAATGGTTTTCAGTCTGACTCATACATTGAGATTTACTAGGCCTGTGCCCTACAGGACATAGTTATAAAATTCAATTACCTTGTATCTATCTACATCTATTGCAACTAGAATCAAAGTATATTTACTGTTGATAATAAAATAATTTAATGATGCACATACAGACTTGTAATGGATATTTACTTGGAGAAATAAATTGTTATCGAATTCAATAAAATCCCACTTGGTTTTTTGTAGGTAGTTGAATGCTGAGTAGCCTTTGTTCTAAAGTCACAACTGAAGATAAATAATTAAGGAGAAAAACAGAATTGACCCTAAAGAAAACTTGTCTCATCATATTTTACTTCAGTTTTATTGTCATTCAGTTCTATGCATTTGACAGAGCACTGTGTATTATTGATGGGAATACTTTCTCCAGATTAATGTTTTAAAGGATTGGTAAATAAATGCAGCATAGAAAAGAATCCACTGAAGAAGGCACTGCTGAGGAAGAAAGTGATTGTCTTCCTCACTCAGTCTTCTTCAAAGTGAGGTAACAATTACATCAAACAGAAGCTTGGATTACTAAGAGTATTCCAATCTAGAAAGGAGGAAAAGGGAAAAGGAAGAGAGATAAGGCAGGAAGAGAGACCTTAAGCATAGTTGTTTCATATTTCATATCTTCCTGATGTCTGGCATACTGCTTTGCACATAGTAGGTGCTGAAAAGTTTCAGCATCTCTCAATGGTTTGAAGGAAGTAATAGCACATTATGATCTAGCCCATTGGCTATATCTATAGTTTACTTAAAATATGTGATCATTATTTTCATTTCTAACACAACTGTACCACTGACACGGAGCTTAGAATCAGAGGACTGGTTCAGAATAGATACATGATGGTTAAGGGGAAAAAAGCAACTCTCAGAAGGAAAAATAATCAACAGAGCAAAGGTAGTGAGGGCCAAAGAAACATTAAGTCCCCTTAGGCTTTGAGAAAATCTAGTGTTCTGCAGGGATCCTGGCATTTAAACAAAAATGTCTCAGCAACTCTTATGTGCTTGGCTTGCAGATTGCAGCAGGCCAGAAAATAAGGTCAATAGCAGCACCTGCCCAGGTTGTCGGAGCCACAATAGGAGACTTCAGGTGCAATCCTCCATTTGCCAGATGAGGAAGCCATGTTAACAGCTGGAAACGTGGTGGTGAAAGAACCAAGAAAAGGAAAATTGTCACCTTCTTGCACCATCCACTGAGTTAAAATTTGGAGTTTTTTGTTTGTTTGTTTCCTTGTTAGTCAAACTTGTCAGTAGGCTTCCGGCTTCTGTGTCCATAACCTGCAGCAAGGTAAGTATGGCAGTGGGTTGAGTTAGATCAGCATAAATTGAGTGAGTGGGGTGATTATTATAAGGTACAACATATAATAAACAATGTGGGAAATTAAGAAATTCTTAATTTGTGTATTCTGGCCCAAGAAAAGGAAAAGCTAAGATTACCTCAGACTGTGTTTAGATAACTGTTTTGCATTTCAAGATTCTTTCAGAATCATCTCATTTTAGCCTTATAATCTAGAAATTTTTTCATACCTATATTTTCCTATTCCAGAATACTGACAAATATTCTTTGCTTAAACAAACTCTAGTCAGTCTCCTAAACCTTCTCCTAAGCCTATCAGTGCACTTATTTCCTTGAAAAATCCAGTTTCCGCAAGAACCTTAAGTGAGTTTAATTCAGAGTTAAGTTAAATTTAACCCCCACCTTTGATACCCGATCATCCTCAATATCTGTTCATGGTCCTCATCCTCCACCACCCCCTGATGATTCTGATCTGGCCTATCTTCAGCAAAAATCCCCTTAGGTTGGTTTAGCTAGAATCCCCCTTTCCTGATGTTTCCTCTTTTTAATTTTCCATCCACTGACCTCCCCACACTGCTCCTTGGCTATAAATTCCCACTTGTCCAATCTCCCTCCTCTCCTGCAAAATCCCTGTACCTACCTCAATGGTTCTGAATAAATCTTTCATGCTGTGTTTTAAGTATCATTGGATAATTTTTTCTTTAACAATACCAATGGTTTTTAAATAATTATGAACAAGTGGACAGTAGGCTTCCATGAGTGGTGATTTTCAAGAATGGGAGAAGAATATCATGCTCCCTTTTGGGGAAGCTTTGGTTTGAAAATTGGAGACCCCTAACATTTTGGGGCCTGTTGTGCAAGAGTACAAATAGAGCTCACATTTTCTATGTTTAAACATTTTTTTAATTATCAGTCATGTTAACAAACTGTTAAATAAAATATGCTCTGTACTCATATGTGGACAAATGCACCTTTATAATGAATTAACAAAAATATTTATGAAAACTTGTGGTTTAAATATGATCAAAAGTCAGGAAATATCAAACACCACTGAATATATTTATTACCACCTATGCCTGAGGGTTCTTTTTACGGAATGGTGATTTGGGATGAGTGATAAAATAAAGGCATACATAATTCACAAATTATTATAAATTTATTTCGTGAAGTGTTTTTTTTTCCTTGACTGTATTTCAGCAAAACAATGACTTACACAGTTATGATAAAAATTTTTACATAATTTGTAGACTATTGATGGAAATGGCACACTATGCAGCCTTTCTTAGACTATTGAGGTTCTTAGATAATTTTAATTAATTTCAACACAAAGAAATTTCTATCAGCTAAGGCAGTAGCAACTGGAATTTTCAATAAGACTTCTAAAGCAGTACTTAGATTTGAAAATAAACCATGAGTTTACATAGCTTGTTCAAAAAAGTAACAGGGTCAAGTATGACATATTATCATGACCGAAGAAATTAATATAAATTATTTTAATTTTATCATATGCATTTGTATTACTTACATTGTGATTTTTACTATTTCCTAAAGCAATAGATAGATTCATATTATATTCCTTAAGGTCTTATTTAAAAAATTTTAATGCTGAGAATGTAAAAGTAAAACCCATCATAAACATGTATGCACCCAATACCAGAGCACCCAGATATATTAAGCAAATACTCTTAGACCTAAAGAAGGAGATAGGACCTAATATATTAATAGTGGGTGATCTGAATACCCCTCTCTCAGTATGGGACAGGAATTCCAGGCAACAAGTCAACAAAGAGACACAGGATTTAATCTACACCCTAGACCAACTGGACTTGGCAGATATATACAGAGCATTTCACCCAACAGCTAAAGAATAAACTTTCTTCTCATCAGCTCATGGTATATTCTCTAGGATAGACCACATATTAGGTCACAAATCTAGTCTCAGCAAATTTTTAAAACATGAAATAATTACAACAATCTTTTCAGACTGCAGTGGACTAAAACTGGAGATAAACAATAAGCACAACACTGGACGCTATACAAATACATGGAAAATAAATAATAGGT
Source organism: Cynocephalus volans (assembly GCF_027409185.1). NCBI lineage: Eukaryota > Metazoa > Chordata > Mammalia > Dermoptera > Cynocephalidae > Cynocephalus > Cynocephalus volans. Next base: position 10,979,455 of record NC_084472.1, on the reverse strand, counting down.
TCCCAAATAACTTATGGGTCCAAGAAGAAATTAAACAGGAAATAAAAAAATTTCTAGAAACTAATGAAAATAAAAATACATCATACCAAAACTTGTGGGACACTGCAAAAGCAGTATTAAGAGGCAAATTTATTGCAGTAAATGCTTATATCAAAAAAATGGAAAGACTCCAAATAAGTGACCTAATGCTATGCCTCAAAACAACCACAATCCAAACCTAAAGGCAGTAGACAGAAAGAAATAATTAAGATCAGAGCAGAACTAAATGAGAGACCCAAAAAACAATAGAAAAGATGAACAAAACTAAAAGTTGTTTTTTTGAGAAGATAAACAAAATAGACACACCATTAGCTAGATTAACAAAAAAAAAAAAAAAAAAAAAAAAGGAAAGAGACGCCCCAAATAACAAAAATCAGAAATGAAAAGGGAGACATTACAACTGACACCACAGAAATACAAAGGATCATTAGAGACTATTATAAACAACTGTATGACAACAAATTTGAAAATATGGAAGATATGGATAAGTTTTTAGACATATGTAATTTACCAAGACTGAACCAAGAAGAGATAGAAAACCTGAACAGACCAATAACAAGCAAGGAGATTGCAGTGGTAATTAGCAATCTTCCAATAAAAAAAAGTCTGGGTCCGGATGGCTTAACAGCTGAATTCTACCAAACTTTTAAAGAGGAGTTAATACCAATTCTCTTGAAACTATTCCAAACAATTGAAACAGATGCTAATCTCCCAAACTCATTTGATGAGGCCAACATAACTCTGCTACCAAAACCAGAAAAAGACACAACAAATAAAGAAAATTACAGGCCAATGTCCTTGATGAACTAAAGTTCTAAAATCCTCAACAAAATATTACCAATTAGAATACAGCAACATATTAAAAAAATTGTACACTGTGATCAAGTGGGATTCACCTCAGGGATGCAAGGATGGTTCAGCCTATGAAAGTCAATAAATGTGATATATCAAATCAACAAGCTAAAAGACAAAGACCATAGGATACTCTCAATAGATGCTGAAAAAGCATTTGACAAGGGCCGACCCCGTGGCACACTTGGGAGAGTGTGGCGCTGAGAGCGCAGCCACGCTCCTGCTGCGGGTTCGGATCCTACATAGGAATGGCCGGTGCACTCACTGGCTGAGTGCCGGTCACGAAAAAAGACAAAAAAAAAAAAAAGCATTTGACAAAATTCAACATTCCTTCATGATAAAGACTCTCAACAAATTAGGTATAGAAGGAAAATATCTTAACACAATAAAAGCCATTTGTGACAAGCCCACTGCCAGTATTATTCTGAATGGGGAAAAATTGAAGGCCTTCCCCTTAAGGACAGGAACAAGACAAGGATATCCACTCTCACCACTTCTATTTGACATAGTACTGGGGTACTAGCTAAAGCAATCAGGCAAGAGAAAGAAATAAAGGGAATCCAGATTGGAAAAGATGAAGTCAAACTTTCCCTATTTGCAGATGACGTGATACTATATATAGAAAAACCTGAAGACTCTATAAAAAAACTCCTAGATCTGGTTAATAACTTCAGTAACATTGCAGGATACAGAATAAATGCCTCCAAATCAGTAGCATTTATGTACTCAAATAATGAATTAACAGAAAGAGAAATTAAGAAAGTAAGCCCATTTACAATTGTCACCAAAAAAATATGATACCTAGGGATCAATTTAACGAAGGAGGTAAAACACGTCTACAATGAGAATTACAAACCACTTCTGAAAGAAATTAAGGAAGACACAAAAAGACGGAATGATATTCCATGCTCTTGGATGGGAAAAATTAACATTGTGAAAATGTCCATACTACCCAAGGTGATTTACAGATTCAATGCAATCTCCATCAAAATAACAATGACATTCTTCACAGAAATGGAAAAAACAATCTTATCTTTCGTATGGAAAAACAAAAGACCCCAAATACCAAAAGCAATCCTGAGCAAAAAAAAAAAAAAAAAAAAAAACAAAGCCGGAGGCATAACTCTGCCTGACTTCAAATTATACTACAAAGCTGTTGTAACCAAAACAGCATGGTACTACTATAAAAATAGACATTCAGATAAGTGGAGTAGAATTGAGAACCCAGAAATCACTCCTCAGGCTTATAGCCATCTGATATTAGACAAAGGCAACAAAAATCTACATTGGGGAAAAGATTGCCTTTTCAACAAGTGGTGCTGGGAAAACTGGATATCCATATGCAGAAGAATGAAACTCAATATGCATCTCTCACCATACACTAAAATCAACTCAAAATGGATTAAAGACCTAGGTAGAAGACCCGAAACTGTAAAATTACTAAGGGAAAATATAGGTGAAACACTTCAGCAGTTAGGTCTGGGTACAGGCTTTATGCACATGAGCTGGAAAGCACAAGCAGCAAAACAAAAAATAAACAAATGGGACTATATCAAACTAAAAAGTTTCTGCACAGCAAAAGAAACAATCAACAGAGTGAAAAGACAACCTAAAGAGGGGGAGAAAATTTTTGCCAACTATGCATCCAACAAGGTACTAATATTCAGAATATGCGTAGAACTCAAGCAATTATACAGTAAAAAAAAAAAAAAACGACACAATTAAAAAATGGGCAAAGGAGCTGAATAGACATTTTTCAAAGGAAGACATACAAATGGCCAACAGATACATGAAAATATGCTCAACATCACTAGTCATCAGGGAAATGCAAATTAAAACTATGTTGAGATACCACCTCACTCCAGTTAGACTGGCTATAATCAAAAAGACAGTGAATAACAAATGCTGGTGAGGGTGTGGAGAGAAGGGAACATTACTGCATTGTTGGTGGGACTATAAATTAGTACAACCACTTTGGAAACAATTTGGAGGTTTCGCAAACAACTACAGATAGATCTTCCATATGATCCATCAATCCCTCTTCTGGGTATATATCCAGAGGAATGGAAATCACCATGTCAAAGAGATACCTGCACTCCTGTGTTTATTGCAGCTCTGTTTACAATAGCCAAGATATGGAACCAACCTAAATGTCCATTAATAGATGACTGGATAAGGAAACTGTGGTATATCTACATTATGGAATACTACTTTGCCATAAAAAAGAATGAAATACTCCCATTTGCAACAACATGGATGAACCTGGAGAAACTTATGTTGAGTGAAACAAGCAAAGCACAGAGGGATAAATACTGCATGTGCTCACTCATATGTGGGAGCTCATATGTAGTGCCATGATCCAAAAAAGGGAGGGAACATTCCTAGGGCTACAAATTGGAGTTGAGGGGAGAGGGGGAAGGGGAGGGAGGTTAGGGGGTAATTGGGAGGGAAAAAGGGTACAAAAGTAATTTTTGGTAGTGGGCATCCCCCAATATGAACCTGGCCCCCACATTATGGGCAGGAGGGGGGCAATTAGCTTTGTATTTCATGAGTATTCATAATAAAAAAAAAAATACCAGTTTGTAGTTGTGTTTAATTTTTTAAAAATCAAGACTATGTATTTGTCTGTAGTGGCCAGAAAATAAACTTTACAGACTTAGGATTATTTGTACATAGATCTTTCACTTTATATTTAAAAATTTTATTTTATTTTATTTTTCTAATTTATTTAAATTTTTTTGGAATTTCACTTTTGTTTCATCGTTGATGATAGAGTTTGGATGTGTTGCCCTGCCAAAACTCATGTGGAAATTTGATCCTGAATGTGGCAGTGCTGGAAACTGATTAAGTCATGGGGGCATATCCCTCATGAATGGATTAATGCTCTAAGAGGTGGGATTAATGAGTGAGTTCTTGCTCTATTAGTTCCCGTAAGAGCTGGTTATTTAAAAGACCCTGGCACCTCCTCTCTCTCTCTTGCTTCCTCTCACCATGTGGTCTTCTTGGACCTGCTGCTGCCTGCCATTTTCCGCCATGAGCCTGAGGCCCAGTGCCAGATGCAGCTGTCTTAGAATCATAAGCCAAATAAACCTCTGTTCTTTATAAACTACCTGGTCTCACGTATTTCTGTAATAGCAACACAAATGGACTAATACAGTTTATGTATGGTTTGTTTAGATTTAGAAAAATTGTGCCTAAAATTTTATGTGGTATTTAAAAAAATCATTTCAGAAGTTAAATTAGTAAAACAAATTTGTCTAGATTTTTTGGTAAATTTTGCAAACATATTAATAGCAAGCAATATTTTATAAAAAATAAATCTGGATAGCATAAATTCAACTAATTTTATTTTTCACCAAAAACCACTTTTTAAAAAAATTTGAAGATCTCCTGTTATTTTGTAAAACTACTGTAATGCATCTCACACCTTGTCTAAGCAGAATCTAATTGATTTAATAGCATTGTGTTGTGAATTATTGTACGGTCAATTTGACTTTTGTTTCAAGACGTTCTTATTTTTCAAAATTGTATTGGCTATTCTTGACCATTTTAACTAAAATATAAATTTTCAAATCACATTGTAAATTTCCATTATAAAAAAGCCTTCAGAAATATTGATTTGACTGCATTAAAATGACAGAATGACTTTTGGAGAATTAATGTCATAATTCATGAACAAAGTATATTTTTCTATTAATTTGGGTCTTTGATTTATCTCTGTAACTTTATGTAGTTTTCTTATAAAGGTAATGCACGTCTTTTGTTAGATTTATTCCTAGGTATTTGACTTTTTAGATGCTATTGTAAATGGTATAATTTTATCACTTTCTTTTCTATTTATTTGTTGCTAGTCAATAAAAATTCAATTTATTTTTGTATACTGAACTGATATCAAGTGTTCTTCCTAAATTTAGTCATTAATTCAAATAGTTTGAAAGCAGATATCCTTATATCCCTTCTGATCACAAGGGAATGATTTCAGTCTCTCATCAACAGAAATATTTTCCATAGATTTTTGTAAGATATTTATTATCAGATTAGGGATGTGCTCTTCTATTCTTAGTTTATAAATGACTTAAAATGGCCATCAATGGGTTGAATTTTGTGACATCTTTTCTACATGTATATTGAGATAATCATAAGATTTTCATCTTGTATTTTGTTAATGCATGAGTCACATTGATTTTATGAATGTTAAAGTAACTTTTCAGCCCTTGCCAAAACAAAAAACAAACTTTGTTATAATGTATTATCCTTTTTATATTTACTATATTTAGTTTGCCAATATTTTAGAGAACTTTTATTCCATGTTATTGAGGGTATCTGGCAAGTGCTTTTCCTTTTTTGTAATATCTTTGTCAGATTTAGGTATCAAGGTGATACTGGTCTGAGCCGGAAGGTATTTATTTACTCTTTTCCGACTGTCTGGGAGATCATGTGTTAGGTTATACTTTTTCTTCCTTAAATGCCTGGGAGAATTCACCAGTAAAGCCTTCGAGCCTGAAATTTTCTTTGTGCAAAGGCTGATTCAATATCTTTACTAAATGTAAGGATTAAGATATGAGTCTTCTATTTTTTTTAGAATGAATTAAAATGTGTTTTACTAAGATTTTTTGCATTTCATCTGAATTTCCAAAATTATTGACATAATTTTTTTCATGAATGCCTTGTATATATATGAATATATATATGCACACACATACACAGACGTAATTTTAAAAAACATCTGCCTAATGTTTAGTGATATTTTCTTTTTTAATTTTTGGTGTTAATTATTTTAATTATTGGTGCCTTTATTTATTTTTTTGATCAGCCTTGTGAGGGGTTTATCAATAGGCTAATTATTGGCTCTGTTGATTTCTATTTTGTTGATTTCCATTTTACTGATGTTTTTCTTTTTCTTTTTTAACATTCTTTGAATATAATTTTCCATTCTCTTTCTAGCCCCTTGAAATAAATCCTCAGAAAACTGATTTTTAAAAAAAATTTATTTATTTATTATTATTATTATTATTTTCTTATAGTCTAAGATGTTGTGGAGCAGTTGGGGGGAGGGGGAGAGAGAGAAAGGAGAGGGGAGTAGGGTGGGAGGAGGAGGAAGGAGAGGGGGTGTGGTCAAGGCTTGTGGCATCCCCCTCATTCTGGCAGTGGAGCCTAGGGAACTGGGATGATGTGGACTTTAGGGGGGCATGGCTGAAACCCTCAGCCCCTCGCACCCCCAGGATCCTGAAGCACTTCTGGCAGTGGCTCTGTGGTTATTGTATGGCTGGATGTGGACATTGGGGGATGTGGCTTAGACTCTTGCCCCCCACTGCCCTGGCTGGGGAGCCTGTGGTGCTTCTGGCTGTGGGATGGTGGTCATCTCTGGGACGGACGCAAATGTTGGGGGGCCATGGCTGAGGTACTTGGTGCATCCCCCAACCTGGTTGGGGAGTATGAGGGGCTTCCGGTCCTTCTGGGTTTTATAGGTGTTCTTTAGTGGTGCTCAGAACGTTGTCTCTGATGTGTGGGTTTTTTGTTTTCCTTTCAATTCTGTGTTGGATTATTTGCTATTCCCACCACTTAAACTGTGCACTGGAACTAATCTGTTGTCCTTCGCTTACTTCTAAAATGGGGGAACTTCCTGAGGGAACCAGCACTTGAGCCCTGTGGTTGAGCTAAATTGCTGCTTTGCTGCTGATTCTCTGAGGAGGGCTTTTTGTACAGCTCAGGATTTAATTGTTAACTTTGTAAGCATTTCCAGGTCTTGTGAGGTCCAGTACACCTGGGCTGTGTGGAAACTCTGGTCTGGGCCTGAGTCTTTTCAGAAAACTGCACCCTCTGCAGTTCTATATTCCTGATTAGTCTCCACTGAATGATCCTGTGCTGACTGGAGGGCAGATCAGCAGTCCATGCTGTACCCCAGTGTTCCCCCATTGGGCCAGTCTCCCCACCCCCTGCACTCTAAACACTTCCCATGGGCCAGTCCCTCGTGATGACTGAGTGGCTGATCCCTGGCCTCTGAGTGGCTCCTTGCTCCAATGTTGGTCCGTGGGAACCCTGTTAGTGGTCTTGCTGGCCTGGGGGACACCAAGGCCCTCTTCTCCCCTGCTGCCTCCAAGCAACTTCATCTGAAGGGCACAGTAGTGGCTTTTGCCAGCTCTTGCTCTGTGTGCTTACCAGGGCCAGCCTTGAAGTGGCTGGGGCTCAAAACAGTCCAAGCATTCCTTTCTTTCTCTCATGGTGGCTTCTCCTGCCTCCATGTACTCTGTAGGTCTCTCTTTCTCTTCCCCCTGAGCTCTAGCGGCCCTGTCTTGGCAGTTGTTGCTTGTAAATTGGTTGATTGTGGGAGAGGGTGAAGCGGGGACCATCTATCCCACCATCTCAACCCGGAGCCCCTCAGAAAATTGACTTTCAGTTGTTCTTTAATGCCATAAAATTTTCCCTGAAGACAACCTTAGCTGCATCCCACACATTTTTACTTGCTATATATTGTATATTAATTATTCTTCAGTTAAAGCATTTTTTTTTTCCATTTTGATTTCTTCTGTGACCCATGGGTTATTCTGAATATATTACATTATTTCTATACATTTGTGGGTTTTCTAGTTTCCTTTCCATTATTAATTTCTAGCTGAATTCCACCGACATCAGAAATACCTGTTTTATTTCATTTTTAAAAAATTTATTAGTACTTTCTTTTTGGTTTAGTATATGGAACATTTCGGTTGATGCTCTGTGCATGTTTGACAGGAATATATATTGTGTAGTTGTTGGGTGCTGTGTTTTATATGTAAATTATTTAATGTTTCAATGTTCAATGTCCTTTTTAAAATTTTTACTTGCTCATAATATCAGTTTCTGAGAGAGATGTGCCAAAATTTCCTTTGATGTTTGTGAACTTATTTATTATTTCCTTTTAATTTTTTGCTCTATGTAGTTGAGGCGGTGTGTGTAGGTGTGCATAGATGTGTATCTTCTTGTTGAACAGACCTTTTTACAAATTTCCTCTCTTATCTGTCAAGGTCACACTGGTAGTTGTGGCAGAACTGACACTAGAAATTCAATCTATATCAATCATTAAGTATTTATTAAACACTGTCTATGAGTGGCAATGGGTCTGGACCTGACCCTAGCTGATTCAAACCTCTACCAGAAAATTTCTTAGCTTTAAGGAACACGAGGCCCAACATTGAGAGGGCAACATTTTTGATGGAAGTTTTTTCTATTTTTTCTGTTTTGCATATCAATGGAAAAAGACAGCCAAGATTAACTAATTTTAATTATTAACCATTTAGAGGAGATGAGTTAGGAAACCTTAGCTTAAAAGGTGTGCCTTATTTACTTATTGAATTAATCACTTATGTCCATGTTTTCTCTTACTCATGAAAATTGAGGGTAATCATAAAAAAAGACAGAGCTTTGAATTAATACCTGGACAATACAGATGAGTTGTAAATGTAGGCTTGCACATTAAATTATGGATAAATTTTAATCTCAACTATAATTTCTTTTCTTTATAGATAGTGTCATTAAATATTTAATCCTTTGATATTTGCATACTGTTTTGTAATGAAGCTTTTAAACCACTCATTCAAAATGTATTTAGCACATAAGTGTGTGAAACACTCATTACGGGTTATTCAATGAGCTCTTTCTTTCTAGATATATAAACAATCCTATTAACTTTATGTTGATTTTAAGAGCACAGAAAGATTGCAGGCTGAATCTTACTACCACAGAAGATAAAAGAAAACACCCAGATATTACAAAATTGACTTAGCAAAAGCTTCCTTCCTTGGCGACAAAAATAGCCAATTTCTTATCCCTGATGAAAAAAAAAGTAAAAATATCCGGAAGGAGAAAAATAAATGGCTCCCAATTACATTTAGACTGTTAGCTGCATGTAAGAACAGAGCAAAGAATAGACGCAGCAAAGCTAGCTATAACAGACACATTATTAGAAACAGAAAATTTTCTATTTTAGGTGGTGGCAAAAATATTTAGAAATATGCAAAAAATTGCCTACCAAAAAGCCTATATTTATTTTTAAAAATTAGACATTGTAAATCAGCTAACGATATGACCGCAGATATTGAACGGATCTAATACAGAATGGCAATTACTAGTTTACAGATGGGCTTATCTCTAAATGGTTGGAACCACCATAACTTGAGAACAGGAGTGTAACTCCAAATGCCAGAAGCCATCCCAGATGGCATAGCAAATCCACTAGAGAATACATTTCAACAATCATCTGTATGCAAGAATAACACTTAAGGAATTTGAGATTCACTTTCATTTTTGTGCACGAGCATCATTCTCTAATGGGGCATTTACAGGCATGTATAACAGCCAGGATCCAGGAAAACAAATTCCACTAGATTCTCTTTTTGAACTAGGTATCCAAGCATGGAGGCTTGACTAGTCATCTATTTAAGGCCTTAACTCAAATAAAATGAACAATATATGCAAAGAACATTTCTAAGCATCTCAAGAGATAAACAAGGTTAAAATGCACAGTATGTGTTGCTATACCCCTGTAGCCAACCATTGCTAGAGAAAATCCACATAACAGCACAGATTTATGTTTGATGTGTATGAGTATAAATTTATGGTTTCCAACCCCAATCTGGTGCGATTTGGCAATCTTTTATAGATTTCTACTTCACTTGCTCTTTTTCCCACATGGGCAACTCCTAAAGTTTAATCCTCCTAAAGCTTAATAGTTCCAAAACTATTCCTACTCTTCTTATTCTCAGGAGGTGACTGCGTTCTACTTCAGGGAAAAAATAGAGGGTCTTTTCTACATCACCAAGTTGGAATATTATTTGTCTTGATATCATTTCCTTTTTTCTCAGTGGAAACATTGATCTTTCTTCCTATCAAGGTATTTTCTCTGTTTGTGTCCTGAATCCTCATGCCTGTAATTGCCTATACAACTTGAAACAATTTTCTCTTCCCTAAGACATGAACTTTTCTACACCGTCTCCTTCCTATTTCCTATTTTCAAAGCACTTTGCCTCTAGCCATCCCTCTTTTCTCTGCTGCCCACTCCCTCCGGTCCTCCAGCCCACGGATTCCTCAACCCAGCATGCCCTGTACTCCACCCACACTGTTCTACAAACACCATCTCTACCAGTGCCCGTTTTGTCTATCTTCTCTCTCACTCTTGATCCTGTTGAGCCATGCTTTGTTTTTCAACCTTTCTACTCCCTTGGATTTGTGGCATTTCCTTCCAATTTCTATCCCCATCCCTTTGTTTGTCTCCTGTGCAGGTTCCTCTTCAGCATCTGTCTCTGACTGACAGTGCTCCTTCACCACCTTAATCTTAACCTTGTCCCCTCTAAGTCTTTACTGGATTATTTCTTCTACCTTGATGGTTTTGGGAGCCACAAATATATAATTCTGTCCCTTTCTTGAGACCCAAATGTATCCAGCCTTCTGAGGAGCTCCAGTGAGTATTCTGTAAACATTTCAGATTTCGTATGTGAATTCACTGTCTCTCATCTGAGCCTCAAAACTAATCTTTCTTAATAATAATATAATAGCATCAATTGCTAAGATCTCTTGAGGACTATTCTAAACACTTTATCACTATCATCTCCATTTTCAGATGAGCACAAAGAGTCAGGAAAGCATTAAATAGCTCATCTAAGATTAGGAGACTAGTAAGTGAATGTATGGCTTCAGGCCCATGCTCCCCACTTTGACACCCAGGCATGTGAGTCGCTTTCTGCCAATTTTGTAGACCAGATTTTCATTATTTCTTACCTAATCTAGAACAATACCCTCCTAATTGATCCTATTACTCTAGTTTTCCCTCCTTCATTTTACCTTCCACATGGCTGCCAGAGTTATCTTTCTAGAAGATAAATATGATCTCATTAAAATCTTTCAATGGCTTCTTATGACCCATGATAAAGTACAAGATATTTGACAATATCACAAGATCCTTTGGAATACACCGCTGACCATTATGTCTGATTTTCTGCTGGTGGCCACCGATTTTTGCTTCTGTTATGTTGTTCATGTGGTTGCCTGAGTTATCCTTTCCCTGGTGTGTCGACCTGGAGACAATCTCCTCATTTTCAAAGACTTTGCTCAAATGTAAATTTTGTGGCCTCCTTTCCAAGTCATGCATTTCTTCTCTTGTGTTCCCACAGCACTTTGTACAAATTTTTATTATACAGTATGTCAACTTGCTTGCTGAACTTATTTATATGTCTCTGTTGCACTAATCTGTAAAACCCTGATTTGTTAGTGTGCATGTTTTCTCAGCACCAAGCATAAAGTAGGCATTTAATGTGCTTTTTTATGTCTGTATGGAAGGAAAGAATTGAATTCTGGAAATATAAATAAATGTGCTTAATATTAAATCTGACAAAATTTCAGAGCAGATTATTAGACATGTTTCCAAATATTTAAAATGGAAATGATATTATGATTATTTCTTATCTGATCTAGGACAATAAATACTCTCCTAATTGGTCCTCTTCCCGTAGTTTCTCCTCTTCCCATCTTATTTCCCACATGGAAGTTGGAATACAACATGAATTTGTTAAAATAAATCAGAGTAACATATGCCGACATCATTTACTTTTCAATAAGGTTAATAGTTTCAAAGAACTATGGAATGAGCACAGAATGAATCTAGATTTCTGTAAAGCATTTGGCCAAGACTTGTTACATCGTTACAATTGAGATAGATCAGCCAGAAGAAGTAACAACGGCATTTGGTGGATTCATAGCTGATCCAGTTCTCCATTTTGTGAAGACTGTGATTCTACATTTTTATTTTCACCGTGTAGGGGATCTTCACTTGCATTTTATTCTAATTTGGCTGTTTTACATTTTCGTCACTAAGAAATAAAGTCATAGAAGGCCAATATGTCATATTTATGGAGTGAAAAAAAGCTATAAGTTTTGGAATCAGACACACCTGGGTTCAGGTCTCACTGTAACATGTACTTGCTTCATAACTTTGGGACCCTTAATCGACTGACTCTAGCTTTCTTTATATGTAAGAAGCGGATCATATCTGATTCATAGGGCTATCATGAGCATTCATTAGATAAGATGTTATGCCTGAAAAATTACAGACTCATTAAAATATATCTTTATTATTAATGATTATGATTTAAAGAATCATAATCTTTGAAAAATGCTCAGTTCTCTAACGATATGTAGACTAAGAAGGATAATTGTTAACTCCTATGACTTCGTTTAAATATTAACTGCCATGCAGAGCTCTGATTTATTAGTTATTTATATGAGATCAGGGGTTTTGAGTCCAGACTTATGAATCAACAATGTGGCGTGATTGACATATAGAAAAATAACAAATTTAATTTTAGCCTATATAAACAGAAATATAGTGTCTAGAACAATTTGTGAGAAATCCCCCCCTCCGTTATATTAGTCAGTTCACAGCTGGCATATTATGTGTGCCAGAGGAGTGTGACTGGAAACCATGTCATGGGGGAACCAATTAAAGATGCGGTTTTAATCCCAGCCAAAGGCAGACTTCGGAAAAATTTATTATGGCTACCTTATCATTTTAAAAGGATTGTCATGTGAACTAAGTACAGTCATATGCTGCATCATGACATTTTGCCAATGGACTGCATATGTGACAGTGGTCCCATAAGATTATAACTCTGTATTTTTACTGTACCTTTTCTGTGTTTAGATACACAAATACCATTGTGTTATAATTGCCTACAGTATTCAGTACAGTCACATGCTGTGTAGGTTTGTATCCTAGGAGCCATAGGCTACACCACATAGCCTATGTGTGTGGTAGGCTATAACATCTAGGTTTGTGTAAGTACCCTCTATGATGTTTGTACAAGGACAAAATTGCCTAATGACACATTTCTCAGAAGGCATTTCCATCGTTAAGTGATGCATAACTATACTAACTTTATTTGGGGTGATCCGAGAATAACAAAGATAGACATTTAAGAGAGAAAAATTTTTGCTCAATATAAATAAAAACTTTCTTACATTTAGGGATTTTTAAACACTGAATGGGTTATTTTACAGCACAATATGGTCCTTGTCACTGTGCCCAGGAGTACTCAGAGTCAGATATAATTAAGGAATAGCTTGTAATACAGTGGAGAATATTTGTTGAGTTTAAAAGGCTTGGGATTGATTCTGAGCTGTGTGTCTTACTAATTTGTGACCTTTGTCAATTTATTATCCTCTCTAAATCTAGTTTCTCACTCAAAAAAGGAGGAAACTTACGGGATATCTGTCAAGATTCAATACAATGGCGTATTTTAATGAATATTTCTGGCACATATTAGCTCTTAATACAGATCTTTGTTTTGCTTTACCCTCGGTGTTGTGGGTGTATGTGAAAATTAAATTGTAGAATTAGAGGACATTCACTGCCAAATAATTCATTGACAGGTGGCAAATCAGAAAGAGTCTGTCACGTACATTTTAATACCAGGTGGGCTTCTGGAGACAGCTTTGTTTTCATGGCTAATATTATTGGCAAAGAATTTGATTCCTCAGCTTATTTGGGAACTGGCATGCCACAGACATGGACTGCATAAGTTGTGGTCAAAGGCCACATTTTCACATATCATCCCAGTCTGGAGAGTGAAAACAGAACGAGCTGGCAGAACAAGTCAAAACAAAGGCAGTGGAGGAATTTTACAATATTGTTGCTTTCATTCAAGGGCAGATGTTGCTTAGGTGTCTGCTCCACCACTGACATGTGCTGTGACAGAGTCCACAGCAGTAGTAACAGCACTGTGCAAGCTAGGAGCTCTGACAGGCTTGCAATGAAGACATTCTGTTTTCCTTTGGGAAGTGTGAGACGACGTGGTTGATTCAGAGGCACTATTTAAATCTAAGGCATAAGCATTCTTGAGCTTAATCAAAATTACACAGGATGATAGGGAATTATCTCATTCTCTTCCCACTAGTTTTTTTTGTTTCATTTTTTCTAGTTATAGAAAAGTGAGTTTGGGCAAGTTAAAATGACTTTGGGGAATCATTGACCCTTTACTTTTCCTGTGTTTAAGAGTCATGAAGCATAAGACCTTTAAAAGTTGAGCAGTGGATCAAAGAAGTAAAAATAAAGAATCATGCCTTATTTTCTTAATAATTAAAAGTTAATGATATGTTTTTAAAGCCCCCAAGGCTCTGCTTAATTCCTGATTGAGCTTGAAGAGGCTATTGATTTAACCGGAGTTACATGCTCTACATCTTAAAGTTGTCATTGTGGCTATGAGATAAATTGTGTGTAAACACTGTCTGGTTCACATGATTCCTGGCTGTCTGTGATCTCAGAAAGAGAGATTCCTTCTCTCCAAGACTCTATACCAATTCCTGAAAAAGAACTTCTGCTCTGGGGGCATGGCCACCCCTGAATCTGCATCAGTGCATCTCAAGGTTATAGAGACACTCAGATAACCCAGCCTGATTTCACAAGGCATGGGAGTCAGCATGTGACTGACAGTCCCACCATGTAGGAGAAGAGCATTTCAAAAGTACAAAAAAAAGCTTTTGTTATCAGAGAAAAAGGAAAGAGACTAAACAAACAAAACAGCAGATATCCACTATATTTTTATTTTAAAAAAAATCTCATTCTGTTTTTCACTATCCCAAATCTCTTACTTTTCATGTCTTTGACTTTTAAAGTGCACATTTTTAAAGAATTTCTTGTGTTGGTTATAGGAACTTAATTTCAGAAATGTACTTTTCCTTGGAGTCCTCAAACGAGGCTTATTTCTTTATTTTCATGATATCAAATTAATCCCGTATTGTTTTTTTCCTGTTTGTTTCTTGTTAGGTGTTTTCAACCAGATAAGCTGTATGGGTTGCCTGAGGCACATTTTCCATTCAATTGGTCTTTGTTCTATTATTCTTTCCACATTGAGGACTGAATAAGTGTGTTTATATATGTGTGTGTGTGTGTATATATATAGAGAGATAGATATATAGCTCCTATTGCCTTCCACAATATTCTAGATAATGAAGTTCTGTGGGATTATCTCCTACTTCTACTTCATTTCTTTTTAAAATTTTGAACAGATGAAAATCTGAAAAAATAACACCCCCAGAATATATTGCTAACAGAGCTCTAATTGTCTCCCCAGCTCCTCTGAGGATGCTTTTTCCCTGAGGGCTACAGTTCTCCTAACTCAGTGAGTTACTACCACAGCGACTTCCTGTGGTACTCTCTAAACCACTATCTCCTCCTAAATCATCACTGCCACATCTGACACTTACCATGCAATGGCTTTCTGAAGTGCAAATCTCTGGGAAGATAAATAATGAGAGGAACCAGTGGGGCACAGAAAAGACTCAACTTCAAGAGCAGCACCCCGAGAGGAGAAGGACCAGCATCTCATTTCCTGTTTGCTGATCCAAGGACAGACAGTGGGGATGGATTAAAGACATTCTATTTAGTGTGCTGTCTCACCCAGCCCAATAACATCGTGCAGACCATAGCTAGACGTTTTAAATGTTTCACTTGCTGTATAGGTAATTCCTCTCCCCACTGTTTTTTTTTTTTTTTTTTTTTTTTTTTTTTTTTTTGGTCTAAATGTTGATTCTTGGTCTTTTTTTTTTTTTTTTTTCTGTCTTTTTCGTGACCGGTACTCAGTCAGTGAGTGCACCGGCCATTCCTATATAGGATCCGAACCCGCGGCGGGAGCGTCACTGCGCTCCCAGAGCCGCTGCGCTCCCAGAGCCGCACTTTCCCGAGTGCGCCATGGGGTTGGCCCTCTTGGTCTTAATTTGCCTTATTTAACTTTTCATCTTTGGGATGCCAATTTGAGTAGTTGCGTTAGAGTACCACTTTATTTTAAACCAGAAAACTGATCTTCCCATAATTTCCAATTGAAAAGATAACTCAATATTTAATGATATTAATGATCTATGTGTGGTTTAGTCCATAGAATATTAGAAACCATTGAAAGTTTTTGAAGTTTTCTTTAAATAATATTAATAACCTGGGTGATGGATTTTACTTTTGGATGTTTCCTTAACTTTTTTTATTCATTAAATTTTTTCTCATCTCCAGTCATAAAATAATGATTAAAATATTTCCCCTAATCCCTTTTCATTTATGTGTGGCTATAAATATGTATGTGTATATAAACACATACATATACATACACACTAACTTATACCTTTTTAATTTCTAGTAATTCCTAATTTTCTCTACTTCTATAGTTTTAATATTTCCTCTGATAAATTCTAATCTTTAATTTTAATGTATTTTTCTTTTTTGCTGTTAATCTTTTATTCTTCAGAAAGTAACTTTATTTTGAAATAATTTTAGATATACAGAAAATTTGCAAAGGAGCGCAGAGTTTCTATATTCCTTTCACTTAGCTTTCCCTAACAGAAGACCTTACTTACTGATGGAATCTTACATAACCGTAGCACATTTGTCAAAGCTAAGATATTAACACTGGTACAATAATCTTAACTAAACTGCAGACTTTATTTGTATTTTACCAGGTTTTCCACTAATGTCTTTTTTCTGTTTCAGGATCAAATCCAGAATTTCAAATTGCATTTAGCCTTTATGTCTCCCAAGTTTCTTCCAATCTGTGACAGGTTTTCAGTCACAAATATCAGAGGCTCCATAATATCCACAAGACATCACTGATGTTTAATTAGGTCACTTAGTTAAAGTGGTATCTGCCGGGTTTCTCCCCTGTAAAGTTAAACTCTTTTTCCTTTTCCATACTTTATTCTAAGGAAGTTAGTCTAAAAGTCCAACCCAAGGACAAAGGGAGTTGTATCTACGTAATATTTGAAATTCTCTTATAAGGATGATTGCCCTTTTCTCCCATTTATTTATTCATTCATTAAATTCATTTAATCATTTATTAATATAAGTATGAACTCAGGTATATTGATATTATAATTTGGGTTAAGATCCATTAAAAATATTTTACTTGCTCCAATTTTTCTAGCTTTCGCCCTTGAGACTGGCCCCTATTTCCTTTGGATAACTCTCATCATTTGTTTCTTGGATATATAAAAATGTATTTTGAATATGTCTATAAACTTAAATGACATAAATATGGAACTAAGGAGTTGGTATTTATCAGGAGACATATTATACGTCAGGTACTTGACTTACATTTTTTCTTTTAATCCATGTAATATATCTCTAAACAGGAAATTATATTTAATTGCAGGTTAAGAAACTGAGAGTCTGTCATTTGGTAACTTTGACAGAGTAATACAATTAATAAATAGTAAATTCAGATTGAACTCCAGGTCTGTCTGAATCCCAGGCAATTTGGTACTTCCGTAAATTGGGAGAAGCAGGATTAAAATGGAGGGTAACTTAAACACAGTTAACCTAGAGTCCCCTCCTTTTATATTTGCAGCAATTTTAGAATATCCTTTTGGACTTCATGTGTGGTGAATTTCTCTTATTCTGTGTTGTCTGTATGCTTCATGGCAATATCGCAGCAAGATTGATTAAAGCCAACACTCTTCTTTCACCGCATGCTCTGAACTCTTCCAGTTCATTTGTTGGCCTCAGTCCAATCTCTGTTCCTGCTACCGACTGTTTTCTTCCTCATTATTTATTGTTTCCATAGTTGTCATAGTTCTGCTTTATTACTTTCAGAATTTAGCTTCCTAGACAAGTAGGAAGATTGTTGACAATATATTAGCTACTCCAAGTCCCCAGGTCTATTTTAGAACATTTTTAGACTTAGAGAAAAACTGCAAGATAATACACAGAATTCTCATATATCCCACATCCAGTTATTAACATCTTACACTAATATGGTACATTAAACACAGTTAGTGAGCCAATATTGGTACATTAGTATTAACTAAAGTCCAAGCCTTATGCAGATTTTCTTAGTTTTTGTGTAATGGCCTTTCTCTGTCCCAGGGTCCCTTCAGGATACCACATTATATTTACTTGTTTTTATTTTAGTTAGGCTTTTCTTGAATGTGACAGTGTCTCAGAATTGCCTTGTTTTTGTTCACCTTGAGAGTTTTCAGGAGTACATTCAGATATCCTTTAGAGTGTTCTTACATTGGAATTTGTCTAGTCTTTTTCTTGTACTTGTACTAGAGTCATTAGTTTACCTGTGAAGACCACAGAACTAAAGCGTCATTTTCATCACATCCTATCAAGTGTGCATACTTTTAACATTACTCATTCCTGTTGATGTTACCATTGATCACTGAGGTAGTGCTTGTCATACTTCTGCACTCTGGGTTACTCTTTTTCTCCCCTTTCCATTCTGTATTCCTTGGAGGGAAATCACAACATGCAGCCCACACTTAACGGAATGAGGAGCTGTGCTTGAGGGCTGAGTATCTACATAAAGTATTTAGAATTATTCCACACTGGTGGTTTGTTTCTTTTTCTTCATTTGTTTATTCAATCACTTTTCATATCAATATGGACTCATGAACAACATTTTATACTTTGGGTCATAATCAAATATTATTTTTATTTTGTTACTGAAATTTTTCCAGCTTTGGCCATTGGGAGGTCTTTCGGTTGATTTCTGTACCCCTTTGATGTAGCCTCATCATTGTTAATTTTTATAAGCACTCACTTTTTTGGCACTACAAGATGTTCTAGGATCACCTTGTGTATATCCTGCCCTGGTCCTGTGATCAACTGTTCCTCCAAGAAGCCTTGGTTTCTTGAATTGGAGAATGGTATTAGGAACCAAGTTCTGGGGATTAGATGTGCTCATTGTCACTGGGTTGCCAATGTTTCTAGGCCCTCTTAGCAGACAGAGCAAGGAAATATATGTCTATACTAACCCATGTATATACACTTATCTATAAATATTTCTATATGTAGGCCTGTGTGTATCTATATTAAGCTAACGTGAGTTCATACTGATGTCTCCAAACGTAATCCATTAGCACATCAATTGTTGTAGCCCATCATTCTACCTCCTCTTCCTCTGAGTGTCTTTAAACTCCTGCTCCAACAGGAAGAAATCTGGCTCTCACCTATGCCTTTCATTTGCTTTTTATTCAGTTCCAGTATACATGCAAAGTCATATCAGAATTGTTAATCCATATTCCCATGGAAAATATTGTATCAAGTGGGATACAGCGTTTATGCACAGTTTCCTTTGGCTTTAGTCTTGCAAACTCAGTTCAATTCCAAAGTTACTTAGGTAAGCACTTTTCCCCAAAATCCTTCAGTTATGTTGTTTCATACATTTGTAAAATAATTAAATTCTTTTCTCACATTCTACATCTGATTGCGGAATTCCCCAAACTCCTAAATAAAAAAATATATTATTTTAAGCTTGCATACATTAGATTCGCTTTAAGTGGTGCAAAGTTCTCTGGGTTTTGACAAAAGCAGTGTCATGTATCCACAATTATAGAATCATACAGAAGAGCTTCATTGTATTAAAAACCCACTGTTTCACACAAACAACCCTTCCACTCTACCCCTGAGCCCCTGAAAACCTAGGTTTACTTCTAGAAGTTTCATCATTTTGTGTATAATTCTATGATTCATCTTGAATTAATTTTTGTGAAGCTATAAGGTCTGTGTCTAGATTACTATTATCTTTTTGCATATGGAGGTCCAGTTGTTCAACACCATTTTCTGAAAAGGCAGTAATTTCTGTTTTTAATTGCCTTTGCTCTTTTGTCAGAGATCAATGAGCTATATTTGTGTGGGTCTATTTCTGGGCTCCCTATTCAGTTCCATTGATCTATACGTCCATGTTTTAATCAATGCCACACTGGTGTGATTACTGTAGCTTTATATTAGGTCTTGAAATCAGGCAGTATGTGACCTACAACTTTTTTCTTTCTTCCTTTTTTTTAATTAAAAAAATTTTTTTTTGTCTTTTTTGGTGTTTTTTGCAACCAGTTTGTTGATATCTACAAAGTGAGTGGCTGGGATTGTGTTGAACCTATACATCAACTTGAGAAGACTCACAATCTTAAATTCACGGGTCATGGAATTCCAGATGGGCAGTTTGTTGTCTCTTTGTTTCTTTCAAAACTTAAATATTTCACTCTATATTCTTCCTTGCTTGCATAGTTCCTGACAAGAAGTCTTCTGTAATTTTTATCCGTGTTTCCCTATAAATAAGGTGTTTTTCTATCCCTTCTCTGGCTTTTTTCAGGATTTTCTCTCTGTTTTTGGTGTTCTGTAGTTTGAATATGGCATTCCTAGGTGTAGATTGTTTTGTTGTGTACCCCAGCTTGACATTCTTTGAGCTTATTGGACCTGGATTTGTCATCTCTAATTAATTTTGGCAATGTGTTGGTCAACATTACTTCAAATACTTTTTTCTGTTATATTGACTTTTTCTTCTCCTTCTAGTACTCCTTTTACATACGTGTCACACCTACTGAAATTATCCCATGGTTCTTAAACACTTTGTCCTGTGTTATTTTTCCATTAGTTCTTCTCTTTATGTTTAATTTTGGGAAGATTTAATTGACCTATCTTTAAACTCATTATACTTTACTCTGTCATATTTAGTCTACTGGTGATCCATCAAAGACATGCTTCATTTTTGTTATAGTGTTTTTGATTTTTAGCATTTCCTTTTTATTTTTTCTGAGAGATTCTGTCTCTCTGCCTGCATTACCCTTGGGTTCTTACATATAGTCTACTTTCTCCATTAGAATCCATAGCATATTACTCATAGTTATTATAAATTCCCTGTCCAACAATTTCAACATCTATGTCATATCTGAGTCTGACTCTGGTACTCATGCTGTCTCCTCAGACTGTGCTTTTTCTTGGCTTTTAGCATGCCCTGTAATTTTTTTGGTGGAAACCTGGGTATAATATATTAAGAAATAGGAACTGAGTCAAATATGTCTTTAGTGTGAGGATTTATGTTAACATGGCTAGCAGTTGAACCGTGTTTAATGTTTTCTGTAGTTGTGTGTACTAGAGGTTTCAAATTCCTCTAGTATTTTATTTTTGCCTCATTTATTGATTTTTATCTTCCCTAAGTCTTCCCTCTTAGAGTGAGTCTGCATTTCACAGCTCCTTCAGCTGTAATCCACTGAAGACTTGTTGGTGTGTCGGTAAATTGTGGGAGAGAGAAAGTGTTCTGTATTGCCCAGAGTAAACCTCAGTCTTTTAGTGACCTCCGTAAGTATGTCTTAGTTCCCTCTCGATTTACGTAAGGCAAGAATGCTAGAAGAGGGTGAAGTGGGAAAAATCCCTTTTCCTCAAGCAGGACAAGACTCTGGTAAAAGTCTTTTCCCTTGGATAGTAGGACTTTGCTATGAAGAACACTGGGTATATTTCTCAGTGATTATTCTTTCCTTCCCCCTTCAAGAGCCATGGGGGGGATCTTCTCAAATCCTCACTGTGAGAACCTAATGGTGTTCCTGGAAGGAAACTTACAACAGTGCAGGGGTCCCCTCAGACTGTAGCCCCCAGGAGTTTCTCACTGTTATGGTAGATCACAGTCAGCATCTAGCAATTAATTGAAATACCATTTTGGTGTTCCTACCAGTTTATGGCTCTACTGACTTCAACTCCAGGTAAGTCGATATCTTCTGTAATTCTCTGTATTCACTCGTCTCTCCACATTTTATGGTGATAATTTGTCCTACAACCTTAGTTTTTCATCAGATTAAAAAATGTCAAATTTCTTTTTAGTTTGTTCAGCTTCTTATTGTGAAGAAAGGAGTGGTGACTTCCAAGCTCTTTATGTGTGGAAGCTGAAACTGAAAGTTGCTGGGAGCAGGTTTTTGTATTTTTATTTTTTGAAGCAAGTTTATCTTTTATATTTATTTCTTTATTGTATTCATTTATCCATGCATTCATTGTTTTACTCATTACTGAGATCTTTATTGAACTCCATTCATTTGCTAGGCATTGAGTAGGCACTGGACATGCACTGATTAAAAAGTACTGATTAAAAAATGTATGTGTGTATATATATGTATATATATGTGTGTATATACACTATGCATTTTATATATGTGTGAGAGATCTTCAAAATATTCATGGAAGGATTTGTGTTATGTTTTAATTCAATTTTTCCATGAACTTTACAAAGTATCATCATATATAAAGCAAGACTTACCTTATAAATATCATCTTTATAACAATCGCATCTATATATTTAGGGTGTGAGGGAAGGAATTTTGGAGATGGGGCCACAGGATGTTACAGTTTGGGAACCAGAATTGTTTCAACACAGTTAGGGTATAAAATGCTAGCTTTGCAATATGAGTCTGAAAATAAGATAGAGTCATGTCATGTTAAAAAATTTAGATTTATCAGAAGCATTGAAGTGCCATTAAACATTTTAAACATATTGAGTTAAAAATCAGATTTTAGAAGATTATTTTGGCAGAAGTTTTAAAGGTGGGATCCAAGGCCAAAAAGGAAGTATGGTGTTGGCATGGTGATCAACCTTTATTATTAACGGAAAAAGTTGGTGACATTCAATGAAGAAACAGGAAAAGCTAAAAGTTTAAGGCCACAGTAACCCTGTACATAGACAGGATTATCAACATTTGCATCTTTCAAGAATTAAGTTTTGTTTCACTTTATCAGGTGAAGAGTAACTGAAAGCTGAGGTGGGCTTTGAAGACCAAGGAATGTGGGAATGTGGAGGAGGGAAACTATTCTAGTGATGTCTCATGACCAGCTGCAGAAATATGGACTCGAGCATCTATATCTATTACCTTTAATGATGAATATCTTTAAAAAATTAACTGATTTTTTATTTTATCTTCCCATTTCCATTATTTTGTTAAAAAAGGTATTAGTGAGTGATGTTTACAATTTAACTCATTGATTATAGAATATAGACATGGTGCCACAGTAAACCCAGGGAAGAAGAGGCACCACCGGAGCACCAGTTATAGTCACCAGAGTTGAACGGTGTAACTGATGAGTTTTCAGTTGCACAAGCCATGTTTGTATTACATTAGGGAAAGGTCTTGTTTTTTTAAATGTAAATTGGGGAAAAGGATGCCTGTGCATTTGGGCAAAGAGGTGAATATGACCAATGTTTTCCATTTTTGCTTACCCACCTTTCAAATATTTTTCTCCATTATAGGAGTGTCAAGCTAGTTGGAGTGATGAGGAAGAGGTAGATTTTTCCTCTCCAAATTTCCTCTCAGGTAGCCCTTGGGTTCTTAACTGAAACCAGTCACATGCTCCTACCTACAATGTTGCTGTCTAGAGGAAGTAGTGAAAAGAAGAAAGAACAGTTCAGGATTCTGTCTGTAGTGGTGGCAATAGCACCTTGTGTTTGGGGGTAGGGGTGCCCCCAGCAGCATGCAGTGTACGGTGACAGCAGTGGCACAGGAGCTTTGTGGAGGCATTGGACGTGGTGTGACCCAGTGTCTCACATATACACATCTGGTGGCTGTCTTGCTGTAGTGATGGCATCATCCAGGGTCACTAGTGGCAGTGGTTCCAGTGGCATTTTCTCCAGATTCATCTAATGGCATGATTTCAACTGACATTTCAGTTACTTGATTTCTATTGGTTTTTGTCCATTTTCAAACCCGTTTCTTCAGCCTTTCTGTTGAGTCTGAGATTTTTGACATTCTTTAGTTACCACAGCAACGTAAGCAGGACTCTGACAAGAATAGATGAAAACAATTTCAAAATAAAATCTCACCCAATGAAATTTCCAGGCAAAAACAGGGATAGAAACATTTACAGATATACCCTGGTCAGACTTCTAATTGAATTACCCTATGTTGATTTTTTTAAAGAAGTTAATCACCTTCATACTCGTTGTGAAGTTCAAGCAGCAGAATGTTAAATCTTTCCAACAGCCTCCCAGCCCAGACCAGGAGCTACGATGCTCATTCAGTTTCCACAAGTCTGTGTTTGCAGACTTTGAGACAGACAACATTTAGTAGAATTTCTGCAGAAAAATAAAATACAGGATGCCCAATAAGGTTTCAAGTACAAAAGAAACTTAATAAATGTTGTTTTCTGTCAAATCTGTGGCTAAGGAAAAAAAATAAAAATTTTAGAAGACTTAAGGCATTTAATGATGGTAAATCATTTTAGTATACTTTAAATATCCAAAAGGCATTGTTTTTTAAAAAAATACCTGTTCTGTTCTTAAAAATTGATTTCAAACTTCTCTTCAACTTTCTCTTGTGAGTATATTTGTGTGCCTGTTGTCAACCAGGTCTTAGTCCTTATCAGTACAGGTTCAGCAGCTGCAAAGGTGAAATGTTTTGACAAATACTGAATGTCATGCATTTTATACTTCGGATCAGCATGGATGTTTTTCAGCTTCTTCAGATGGCTTTGTAATGGAGTTATATTTGGAAGCTTCCCAGCATGGTGCAAAAGCCTCATAGAGAGAGGAAGTTTATAAACTGCAATTCTACAAGAAGAAGGAAGTCCAGCTGCTCATCCCGTGTGATTCCTCCTTGAGCCTTTGTATTTTCCCAGCTAGACCTCTCGAGCTTCCCATTTATAAATTTATCTTGAGTATAGCAAGTGGTGACAAAGATTCAAACTGGCCAACATATTTTCTGTCAGTGTCAAGAGAAGCCACTTAAAGACTGAGATAATTATGAAGGAAAAAATAAAACTTGACAATAAGAACAATGGGAGAAAAAGAGCATTCCTTACTGTGGTTCTGACTCTCACAATGTGTTTAATCTACTCCTTTTACTGAAAAGATGTCCTCATGTTCCTGTTTGGCTTATGCAAAAATATATAGGTTAAAAGAACCGTTAAAAAAATTCCATATCTGTAAAATTATCTGGAAAGTTCCACAGAAAATTACAATTTTTCTTCTGCATGAAATTAAAAATAATGGATGAAGACCTTTTAAAAGTATTTGTTCAATTTTATGACCAAGTTATATATTGATAAAATAAACAGGAAAATTATATAATTATTTAAAGTTATGTATTATTTAAATAGAGCAGTCAGCATCTGGAGACTACAGATTTAATGGAAAAAGATATTTCAGATTATTTCTTTAAGTTTATTACAGTTTTCTGTTACACTGACAGTTGTAGTGACACTTTGCAAACCCTAAAGTTAAATTATGCCAGTTCTGCCTACACATTTGGAATGATCCACGAGGTGAAAGCTCACGGGTGGTAAATTCTTTCCAGTACTGTGTGAAGTAACGTCTCTTATTAAACTTTGCTCTGGTTGTCAAAGAGTGAATTCTATTGTCTAACCTTAAATTTAGCTGTTTGTGAAATTGAGATATTTTATTAGTTAGATTATTCATTAGGTTGGCGAATAGCACTTAATTATTTGTCAGGCATTGCTGTAAGCACTTCACATATATTAACTCATTTGCTCTTCATAACAACCCTAGGAAATAAGTTCTGTAATTATTCCCATTTTACAGATGTGGACATTGAGGCAAAGGAGAACTAACATGGCCAAATATGCACAGTAAGTGGCAGAGAAAGGATTTGAACCCAGTCTGTCTCCAGAATCAACCACTGTACTTCATTGTGTCTACTTCCTGAAAACTAGTCTTATGAGATTTTTATTGTCTTCCTGGGTTTTAAGTACAGCACCATGTTTCCCTCCAAGAATATTATCTGCTATGTTTTAATCTCAACCTGCATCTGTAATGGATGCACAGTTTTGTGACACTCCATTTCACATTAGTGGGAAGCACAACATAAAGATAACAAGGACAATGTCCACTCCTAGGAATCTTAATGCAGAGGACCAATGTGTCAGTTAGGATTGTGTGCAACTATGAGTGACAAAAAGCCATAAGGGATGGTGGGTTAAAAAGATGCTTATTTCTCTCTCTTGTGAAAAAGATGACTGGAGGTTGGCAGTCCAGGTCTGGCTGGACAAAAAAATTATAGCTTTACAAAATCATCAGGGATCCAAATTCCTTCTAGGTTGCTGCTCTGCCTTCCGCAGCCCTTCGTTTCGATCTCATAGTCCAGGATGATGCTCCCATTCCAGCGATCACAAGTAAAAGGAGTAAGTTAAAAAAAAAAAAAAAAAGACAGTATGGGTATTTCCAGAAGCTTCTGCTTGTATTCCATTGGCCATAAATTAGCCACATGGACATGTCTAAGTACAAGGGAGGCTGGGATTTGTTGCACTTATTTGCACAGCTGTGTGCTCAGCTGGAATTGGGGGCTCTACTACAGGAGAGAAAGAGCAAGTGGAAAGCAGGTGCTATGGGACACCTAGCTGTTTCCATTTGTAACTTGGGAAATGGTGGATTCTACAAAATTTTTTAATAGTTAAATTTCATTACCTTAGATTCTCTTCTCTTAAATAATCGATTGCTTTGGTTATATCTCCCAACATCATTTTTTAAAACTGCATTATTGAGTCTAATTTACATATCATAAAATTTCATTTTATTCTACATTTTAGGTATATAACCAAGTATTTTCTTTAGTGTAGCTACAGTTTTGACATCATCCCCACAATCCAGTTTTAGGAAACTTTCCATGTTCCCCCAAATATCCATTGTGCTCATTTGTAACTAATTCCTGCTCCTGCCTTCAGCCCCAGACAACCACCAATCTACTTTATTTCTCTATAGATCTGCCTATTCTGAACATTTCATATAAATAAAATTATATGACATGTGGTCTTTATGTCTGGTATTTTTTTACTTAGCATAATATTTTTGAGGCACAGCCATTGTCAGGCTGGATCACAGAACCCTCTGCCCTGTCCTGTGCAGGTTGTGAGTCAGGTAGTTGAAAAAGAATTCTGTCATGCTTTATTCTGAAGTGAGCTTTGTCGGCCAGCGGTTCAGAGCTGCTGTCTTCCATACTGAAAGTACACAGCAGTGGCAATGAGCCAAGGAGTATACGGGTACACATGTACAGTCACACCACTCTTATATAACTTGTTTACAATGGATGTGCTGAATCATACCCAGTGGGATATGAGGTGAGGGGGCCTGCCAATACTGACTCAATTTTCCTCACAGCCATGTAGTAGCATGTATTAGTACTTTATTTCTCTTTATTGATTAATCAGTTTCATTGTATAGACATACCCTATTTGTTTATCCATTCACTGTTGACTGACGTCAGAATTGTTTCCACTTTTTGGCAAATAATGTTCCTTAGACTATTAACATACAAGTTCTATAGATATACCACAGAGTACTACTCAGCCATAAAAAAGAATGAAATTCTGCCATTTGTAACAATATAGATGAGCTTGGAGAAAATTTTGTTAAGTGAAAGAAGCAGGCAGAGGAGGAGAAATACCACATATCCTCACTCATAAGTGGGAGCTAAAAAAGAAGGAAAGACCACAATAAGATGTTGAAAACAGACCTGTAGTTATTAGAGGTGGGAAAGGGGTGGGTGGTAGAGGGTTAGGGAGTAATTGGGTAAGGGACGCAAGGAATAATTATGATTTGTAATGTTGAATATGCTAATAATATTGATTTGTTCATCATGTACTGTAAACAAATACTGATAGCTCTGTGCCCCATAAATATGTATAATCAATTATGTTTCAATTCAAAAAATAAATAAAAAACAATATGGGAGTCCTTACATCAGCATATATTTCCATTTCTTTTGATAAGATACTTAAGAGTGGATTTGTTGGCTCATATGGTAACTCCATGCTTAGCTTTTTAAGAAGCTGCTGGATTGTTTTCCAAAGTGGTTGTTCTCACCTCTCCCAGGGTGACAGAGATGCAAAGGATTACTCAAAGCCCATTTCTCCAGAGCAGAGGGAGGCCCAGAAGGGGTTAATCCCAAGATCAGTTCCTTCAAGAGTGAATAATTCCTAAGAAATAACCCCAAATAAGATCTTCTCTCAGTTTTTATTGTCCAGGCAAGAAAGTTACAGAAAAAGAACACAGGTGGTTACAGAAAGAACAATGAGATAATTGTCATGGCAACACTCAGTTCCCTAAGAAACTCAAAGAAAAAGCTGAAGAGGAGATGTGGAATATCCATCAACCATCACCCCTGAAGTTTTTAGCTCACCTACTTTCCCATCATAAGATTTAGCTGCACCAAGGATGACTGCCCTTAGAGCAAGCATTTTTGCTGTGTTACAGTTTTTTTTATTTACCACAGAGACTTTAGTCATGGGAAAGTTTTCTGTTTTACCCAAGCTTAGTATTTCTGTATGCAATTCTAAAAAGTTAGGCTATTCCTTAAACTACAGGGCTGTGGCCCCATTAAGCTATAAGTTAGGCCCTGTGAAATACATTTGCTTTATTAATGTTGGTATCCTTCACAGTTGTACTATTGTATATTCCCACCAGCTCTGTGTGAAGAGTCTCTCCACATCCCCACTTATTATTGTCTGTCTTTGGACTATCGCTCTTCTTGTGGGTGTCTATTCATATCTCTCACCAATTTTTAATTGGGTTATCTGCTTTTTACTGAGTTATAAATGTTCTTTATGTATTCTGGATATGTCTTTTATAAGACGTATTTTTTGAAATATTTTCTCCCAGTTTGTGGCTTGTCTTTTTCATTTTCCTAACAATATCTTTTGAAACACAAAAGCTTTTAATTATTATGAAGTCCAATTTATCAATTTTTTCTTTTCTAATTTGTGCTTTTTGTGTTATATCTAAAAGCTGTTTGTGTAAATCAAGATCACAAATATTTTTTTCTACGTTTTCTTCTAAAAGTTTTGTAGTTTTACTTTTGTATTTAAGGGTTTTTTTAATGGAAAAACTAGTATTATCTTTTATTTCTATTTTCTGCATAAAAAAACTTTTTCAATGCATTTACTTTTTAATATAAACATACGACTATGCATATCAATGGGGTACAGAGTTATGTTTTAATACATGTATACAATGTATAATGATAAATCAGGTAGTTAGCAAATTCATCATTGTAATAATGTATTGTTCTTTGTTATGAGATCATTTGAGCTCCTCTCTTTTAGCCATTTGAAAACATACAATAAATTATTGTTAGTTATAGATGCCTAGCACTACTGTACACTAGAACCTACTTCTTAAATCCTGTGCATTTGAAAAATAATCCAAGGCACAAACCCTCACTGTGCTTATTATCATTGAGGGAAGACTTCTCTCTCCCAAACACAGCTAGACTCCTATCTTTAACCTGCCAGTCTTTTCCACTGTGCTTTTGACTCAAGGGGAACTTTTACATTCTTTTTCGATACTTTCTGCCTCCTCCTTTTACCTGAACCTAACATTGCCTTGACGCCAAAACATCCCTTGAAGAACTTTCCAATGAAGGGCTGCTCTTTCTCTTCTTATGGAGGAAGAGAAGTCAGCGTACTTCTTCTTACATTTATGCCTTCTGAAATATCAGATAACTATACCTAACAGTTCACACAGCCACATGGTTGACCTCCAACAACTTCCAGGGAGCCTGCCACCTTCCTCAGTGAGTGACATTGTCCTGCAGTGACTTACTCCCTTGTTCTCTACCCTTTTCCTCCATATCATGTCTAAGTACCTCCTTGCTTGTCATGGGATTTCAGAGATTGAGGCCGTGAAAATGGTGTTAATCTAGGAAGGTGCTGGGAAAAGATATGGTTTGGAGAAGAGATGTGACATATAAGTCTTGATAAAAATGCACTGTTTGAATGAGGCTTGAGAATTTGCTTGTTCTACCCTGTAAACGTCCTCTGTAAAAACTGCATTCGTTTATAACAAAAGGACTTAGTTTTGTGAAACTTAAAGCCATAGACTGTCAGGAACTTTGTTGTTTGATGCCATTTCACAAAGAATGGAACAGCCCACTCTTGCTTGGGCTATCTGAGTCTCTGGTGCATAGAAACAGTCTTGAAGAGTTTCAGATAAGGGATTTCCAGAAACAACATTCCATATTTGTCTCAACATTGTATTTTCCAGGTAAGTATGGCCCTGAATGTACTTTGCAGCCCGGAATTGCTATTAACCTCTTTACCTACGGACATGCTTTACTTTGAGTCAAATACTGCTTACTATAATTATCTAAATTCCTCATTCACCTATCTCCTTCTCATCCCCCAATCCTATAAGAACCCTATCTATTTTTTGTTTGGAGAGAGGTATATATTAGGGTACCTCAACTTATTGAAACAAGCCAATAAGCCTTAATTTTAAAAATTACACATTTGCTCCTGGGAGTCCTTATTAGACATGCTTTTTAAAGCCCTGTCATGGTGCTGAAATCCTGAGGCCAATAAGATGTCATAGATCTTGTGAGCTAGTCCTATGTGGTTAGCCTAAGATTTCAAGGGGTCAAAGGTAATAATCTTGCAAGTCCCAGTGTGAGTAAGTGCATCCAACAAGAGTCGTAAATATAGGAAAAGGAGAGTGTTGGGGTAAGCCCTTCAAGTTTGGAGTTAGGCAGATATGGATTTTTATATTGGCTCTAGCCATTAAAATGATGTGCCACTGGAAGTTGCTTAATCTCTAAAGCTTTGTTTTTCTCCCCTATAAAATAGGAAATAATACCTAAAATGCAATGTATTTACCATAGGTTTGGCAAATAATAAACTCTCAATGAAGAATAGGTGTTATTGTTTGGCACAGTACACTTATTTTACAGTCAAAGAGAAATGGGCTCAATCACCACACTTCCATTCATAACTTAAAAAATTCTTAGGCAAGTCACTTTTTCTCACTTTGCCTCATATGCATAACGGGAATAAGAACACAAACCTGACAGTTGTGTTATTGAGTGTGATCACATAAGAGCCATGTCTAGTATAGTATCTGGTAAGCAGCAGGCGTTCCATTAATACCGGTTTTCTTTCCTCCATACCCCTATTTTCTAGTTATGCTTTGAGAAACATGATGATTGAAAACAGTCCAATTTGAAGAGGATAATATATTTTTTTAATATACACATGTCATATCTGAGGAAGTCTGTGGATGACAGGGCTTTCCCTGCCCCTCTCCATGTAGCATGTCTATAGCTATGGTCTGGGGAAGGTATTTTTCCTCCATCTGAGCAGTCGTATGTGTGAAGATATGAATCTCCTTTGCAAAGCAGATTCGGGACCATCAATTATAGCTGTGAAGATGGCACCCATGTAGTCACAAGTAAAAAGAGAGCTAGGATAATAGAGACAGAAATTTCGGGAAGAAACTGAGTATGGTAGATTCCTTTTATAGGATGGTATCTCAACCACTAGTAATGTAGCCTAACGAATACATCTCTGGGGAGATACAAAAACGTGTACTGAGAGACAGGCTCTCCGATATTGTCTTAAGTCCAAAAAAGTTCCTCTGTCTGTGGACTGAGGCTAAAACCTGAGAAAGGACTATCTGCCTCACTTTCCTGCACTGCAAGAATCCGTCCCTTAGCTTTGGAAGGTTACAGTCCCATGAAAGACATGGCATAGCCTGCATACAGCTTCACTGTTCACAATGCAGACATACTGAAAATTCTCGGTCTGTGCTTTGCACCGAGACAGTACAAAAAGTCATGAATGATGCAAGGTTCAGAGCAACGTTGTTCCGTGATTTTGGTGTAGCTTCAAGTTTGCTGGAGTTTAATTTCTGCTGCCATGGAAACCGTCCTTAATAGCGCAGACTCTCAGTGATTTCCTGCGGGCAGAGTGACAACACAGCTAAGAAGAGTGAACCTGTCTCTATTACCATCAATCAATATTTATTGAACTCCAGCAGCCCGTCTTGAGCCACATTAGAAACTCTGTACTGAGATTTGCCCTCAGCTTGTGTGTGGTTGACCTAAGACATGGGAGGTCAGACAGTTGAAGAAAAGTAGCTCCAGAATATGACCAAGAATTAAGGCTATAAATTCTGTAGAGTAAGAGTGTTAGTAACCAAATCACTAGGGTCTTGGTGAAAATTTCAAAGCACTCTAACTATCAAGGTGTGAACCAAAGGAATTTAGGTTCCATCAGATGGTAAATGGGAATTACAAACTTAGAGTATCATGTTTGGCAGATTGATTTTTCTCAATGTTCCTTATAGTCTTTCCCACTGTTTGAGATTTTAGAATCCTGTTCCATGAATACCCTTTTGTATTCCTGGAGCCTTTGTTATTTACCACGTGTTTTACAGAACTGCTCAGCTCAAAGCATCTGTAAGTCAGGGGAAAGTGTCTGGATCAACTCATTCTGTTGGGATTCATGTCTTAATTATTGTGTCTCTGTCATAACTCCTTTCTCCGCCTCTTCATTCTCTATTTCTGTACATGGTCAGTTTTCTGGAACAAAGTGTCCCTAGGCAGCCTCAGATGTGGCCTTTAGTCTTTCTTCAAGTGTTTTCTTTTCCAAATTGATATCTTAGCTCTTGTAGTTCACATTTCTTGGCTCTCTGGCTTTTTCTGTTTCCTTTCCTAGGAAAAAATAAGAAAGTAAAACAGCATCAGAACCCACCATCCTGCTCTTCCCACACACAGCTCCTCTCGTCTAGAATTTTTTTCCAATTACTAACTTTATCTTCTTGGCCCTGACTTTTCTGATTCTATAAAAGTTAGTTAAATTGTCTCCTCCTCAGTGAAGTTTTACCCCATTTCCTAATGTCTAGTTACTTCCTCCCTGTTTTCACTACACTTTAAAACAATAAGTCAGTTATATTGTATTGTATTTACTTGTTTAAAGTCTGCCTGTGTTTTCCTAAGAGTTTCTTCATTGAATTAGCTACATTCTCATTTATCCTGTCATCTGCTTTAAGCTCAGTGATTGTTATCAGTACAGATATGTTTATTGAAGTGAATGAAACCATAAAAGATAAGATTTGGCAAAAAAACCCCCAAACAAACCCACTCTCTCTAACATTACTGTTCTGTTTCTTTGGTGTAATGTACTATTTTACATCTATAATTTATTAGAAGACAGGGCTGGAGTTAAAATATCACTGTGGCTGACCCTACATGTCAGCATATGATACACACCCAACTGATATTAGTTTATAGTATAGTTCATATTGTCAGTTTATAGTGTTGAGTTAAAATTGTTAAACACTCATGAAATAATGCCTGGATCCACCAAATGGTTCAATAACTCCAGTTCTCAGCTGCAAATAGTGACATTTGCAGAAGCTGTTGCATCCAGAAAGCTTGATGACAAATATACTGCTGCGTTTTAGTTGTTGTGGAGATGTGAACTTTTTGGCAGTGGAGTGGGAGAGTTAACGGTCTGCAGCATTCAGCTAGCATCCGAATGACCTTAGTTAACCTTTACAGTAAACTCATAGAAGGGTTTTTTGGTCTCGTTCTCGTTTTTGCTTTTCATATGGAGAAACTGGAAAAACGAGGCTGTACATGTTTTCGTCTGCGGAAGCTGTTTAACATTTTAATGACATCATCACATTCTCTGCTACATTTATTCTATATGCAGCATCACCATTTTGTTCTGACTGGAACAGGAAAATTTTAAAGTTTGAATTTTTTTCTCAGTTTGGAAATTACATTTTTCTTTCTGGGTGGTATTGTTTGAACCAAACTGTCAGACAGCACAGAATAAGGCAGCTTCTTCCATATAGGATGGCACTTGGTAAGTCAGATAGGTGGTGCTGTTTCAGGGATGGGTTGAGCAATGTAGCAGAAAGAAGGACCCAGCTTTTCAAAATACGAATATATGTTACATGTTGTTGCATCATGTATTATGAGGTGTTGTGATACTCTAACAAAGCAGCTATTCAAATGTAAAAATCTAATAAATTTAAAGTCTAATATAACGGGAAGTTATGTGCTATTTTGGCTTACTCTCATTTGCACAGTTTTTACCCTTCACCTGGATAAATTAACATATTAAATAGCTTGCTGATAAGAAACACAGCTAAAACCCAGGAAAAAAAATCGGAATTAGATACTAATGCTCAGTTTCTAATCTGTTGCTTGGTTACTGAGCCACGCTGTTTCCATAGTGTGTTCTTATTTGTATCACAGTCATTAGTTCTGGCGTTCACATCTGTAACTCAACCTTTGTTTTGTTTATTTTTCATAATAGTGCTAAAATATGCAGCCCATTGCGTTACAGTCAAAAGGTATCAAGCTCCTAAATATTTCACCCTTTGCTTTAAAAAAAATTCTAAAGTCATTCCAAAAAATGTTTCAGCAAAATTTACAAGTAGAGGAATAATGTTCTCCATGTTGCATTTTAAAAATCCTAAATGAAAGATAGCATTTAAAATATAGCGGATATTGCTGGCTTTTAGATCATTATATAAATGTGTAGTCTTTCAGATCATTACATCCTCCCGTTAAATATCTTCAGGTACTTTGAAACGTATGTTTTCTGAATGACCATATTTTTGAACATATTGTTAGCACTTGTCACCATATTTTAGCAATAAGTTCCACTGTTTTCTGGCCATAAAAACCCAGCTGCTTCTTCCACTGAAACCTGCCAAAAAATTCATTGTGGAGCCTTTTCCCTTAATGCCTTTGTTCTCTTTCTCCAATTATGTAGTTCTTTAATAGCCATCCTTCTGTTGACCTGAGGTGGTACTAAGAATCTGATGATTTGAACAAAGGACTGTGCTCTCCTCCCCTTGTTTTTGTTTTTCATGATTGCCAAGCAAGAATGTTTTGGGAAAGAAGAATTAATAAAAATTATTATTAATCACACCAGCCAAAGGGGGGTGGAATATGACAGTTGCACACGGGGGATATGCCAAGTCCATCACGGTCAGCAATCCATGTGATTAACAGAAGGGAAAAGAAAACATTATGAGATAAAATGGAAGTTTTTCCATGGTCAGTTTTCAGTTACAAAAAAAAAGAAAAATTAAGAAAATGTTATGTAGAACACCTGTCACTAAAATCTCAATAAATTTTGATGAAATTTAATATTATAATTACAGCCAAAGAAGATTAAATGTATTACTAATCCTGTAATCATTCAATCAACAAATGCTTCAGAATACCTAGTCTGTGCCAGGAATTGTTTTAAATGTTTTGATATCAAGTGCTGTGTGAATGAACAAAGTCATTGACCTCATAAAGCTTAGCATATAGCTATAGGAGGATACTTCAAAACGTTTGTGGAAAATAGAATTAAAAGATAATACAAGTCTTCCATGAACTTTTTGAAGCACCCTTGTATTTGACGTTATATGTTGATTTCCACGCCTTTGTCAGCATTTAGTTTTTCACAGTTGTCGCTATTTCTAAAGATACCTGGAGTCTAAGATTTGGAGGGAACATTGACCTACCTCCAATTTACCTATCTTTGATTTTTTGATAATCTTTTGTAATCCCTTCTTCACACCAAGCAGGGTTTCTCTGTGTCCTCTTCAGCAGAGTATTTCTTCTGAATTTAAGAAATGTGAAAAAAATCTGGGACAAAAAGAAGGAATAAGAAAAGGCAAGTCATATTATTGAATATAATATCAGGTCATGCTAATGATGATTGTGTTTTCCTTGGCTTCTGCTTAAAACTACTGAAAATCAAGGGTACAGTTACTGCCTTTCTGAGTTTGAGGAAAAAAGACCCTATTTCCATCTATTTTTTGGACAATGCTCCTGCTGCTGTGCAAATTAAGAGCTTTATAGCCAAATAAGCTAATAAATAAAGAAAAATAATAATAATTCCACACATAGTTATCTGTTGGTTTTATGATGCATACTTCTTTTATTCAGAAGAAAGTTAAAAGAAATATCTGCCCTCCAGACATTCTCAATCAATCTAAAGAACTGAGACATATATGCTATAAGGACACAGGACCCCAGATGTTCTGTGTCAGCAGAAAAGATAATTAGTGCCAATTACCATGGGTTACTGTGGTCAGGGAATACCTCACCGAAGACATAAAATGTAACCTGAATCTTAAGGTCTGAATAAAAATTAATCTGGTGGATATTTGAGGACAATAAAATTAGGGTAGAAACAGAGGAGTTAAAATCCACAATGTTTGTCTAAGAGCAGTAAAAAGCATGGTCTAGGGGCGGTAGATTGCTCTATATGATGGGATGGTAGGGATTGGAGTGCAAGTGTAGACATCAATTTATAGGTGCTGTTGAACTTAAACCTATAGATAAAAGAGAACTGGTGAAAGTTGTTGAAAAGGGAACGGTGAATGAAAGTGACTTTAGGTCTATAAGATAAATTAGCAAAGAGCTACACAAAAGGGACAAGATAGGGAACTATGGCAATAGTTGTGTTGGGGGTAATAAATCTAGGGGAGTGGTAGCAGTAGAAAAACATATGGGTTTGGGAGAAATAGAAAAGAAACAAAATGACTAGACTTGATGAATTTAGTAAAGAATGGGACTTGAGACTGGTCAACTGAGCAAATTCAAGGATTTACTCCATCAAGTACGGGGAAATAGGAAAACTAAAAGCAACCATTACTTCATTTTAATAGGACATTTTAAAGTGGAATAATAGAAATAGCATCATGGGACAGGAATTCTGTTAACTAACACATCTTTAGCCATTTACTGTTTGTTTGTTTGTTTGTTTGTTTGTTTACATTCTAGTTTCTTTACCACTTGCTTGCTTTTTTAACACAGTAAGTAGGAATTGGTAAGCTCTACCAAGATTAACATCATTCTTCTGACCTTAACTGAATATTGTGTCAGAGGTGTCTGTTCCAGCCACTACAACAAGGCAGCGAGACAAACAAATGAACCTCAATGTTATTGTTCAAATGGCATGCACTCAGGTCTTCAAGAACCATCAATTATTCATTCTCAAGACAGTCCTGACATTTTCCTCAAATAAGCCACTCATATACTAATTAATATGTAGAATAGTTTCTGACATTTAGTAAAAGCTCTGTTTAAGTGGACTTCTGTCTGTTGCAACTCAGGTTAAGAACTGCAAATTCTCATTTGATCACATTTTAAATCAGACATAAGTAATGAAGACTCAAATGGGGCCTTAAATGGCTGTCATTTTATTTCAATACAAAAATTCATTTTAAAACTCATCACATCCTATCAATTATCTTTCTGGGTTATGAGTCGAAGATTCATTTTCTAAAATGCATATCTAAGTCTTACAGACGATCTACGCAAGTGTACTGGAAAACAATCCCTGTGTATAGAATCGTGAAATAGGCAATGTTAATTTTTAAGAAGTTGAACAACATTTTGGTTTGATAGACTTTTTTGTATCATGAAAGTTTTATTTGTTTAGAAAAGAAAATGTTGCTGTTTTACAGATAATTAAACAATGAAACACTTCAATTGCAGGAATATCAGAAAATAATTTTCAATGATCGTTGGTGAAATGAAACTTTGTCACTACTCTTCCTTACTAAACTCTGATGTATTGAAAATATTCATACCTCACCAATAATCAGCATTGCATATTTGGGAAGCTGGTGACATATCTGGATCTCATAGATACATATAGTTAAAATGTAAAGTTTTATAATTTTGTGCACTATTTTTTTTTATCATTGTCATTCTCTTATAAGTAACAATTCTCCAAAACAATGATTTTTCCTGCTTACATAACATTCAATCGTATGGATGTATAATTCTCCTAATTTTGATTATTAGATTTGGTTTTGATTTCACTGTTTCTAGTTATATAAATGATATTCATGTAATATTTTATAACTTAAGAAGTACTTTAAATATACATGTATGTTGATTTATATCTTATTACAATCCTACCAAGTACAGACTCCTAACTTTTTGCTATGATAGAACTATGTGACAAAAACTTTCTAAAGTCTCACAGCTTGGATAGCAGAGGTGGTGCTTGAACCTGTGGGCTCTGACTCAACAGACTGCATATTTTACTAACCGCATGCCCACCTTTTTGTGTGTGAACTAAAAGCACATATTTAAAAATGTAAGAAAGGCATACTGAATGCCTTTAGAGACAGACAGATGATTGGTATAAAGCTGTATTCAATTCACTTGGAGACACACACACACACACACACACACACACACACACACACACACACACACACACACACACACACACACACACACACACACACACACAGAGTCCTGAAATGCAACCTCAGTGTGATAGACTTAACGAATAGGCTTAAAATAAACATGTGTTTCCCCCTTTATTTGGGCTACTAAACTAACATAGCATAATGAAATTAACAGCTCAATTAATTTTTTTCCTTCAACTTCATAATTAGTATAGTTTAGGATTGTAAAATTTTGTAAAGATGTATTTGAAAATGTGTTCACTATGTTTTATAAGTTACTTTTTATGAATTACTATGTGCTAAACATTTTTATGATTAAGTCTCAGAAAATTTGTTCTGCAAATCAACTTGTATATTCTTTATTGTAAAAAACACACAGTTATACATCAAAAATTAGTCTTTCTTTTTGTATTCACTCTCAGGAAAATTAGCCCAGTTCATGATGCAATTATGATAATCGTTTTATCTAAATGTCTATGGTAACTTCTCTCTCCAATTCTTAAATATGATTTTTGTTCTGCTCTTAAATATGATTTTTTGTTCTGCTCTTAAACATGATTTTTGTTCTGCTCTTATACAACTCATACTCAAATATTTATTTTTTAAAAATAAATGAATATAGCACAAATCTTTAAGTAATAAAAATAAAATTTGGTTTATATGACTTTTTTTGTTTTGTCTTTTTCGTGACTGGCACTCAGCCAGTGAGTGCACCGGCCATTCCTATATAGGATCCGAACCCGCGGCGGGAGCATCGCTGCGCTCCCAGCTCTGCACTCTCCCGAGTGCGCCACGGGCTCGGCCCATGACTTACTTTTTTTGATGCATAGCATTTCATTGAGACTTGTTTTAGAGCTTGCTTATGGTTTAACTTGGTGAATATTTTACTTAGAAGGATGTGTACTCTGCAGTTGTTGAGTTTGGCACATGGTACATGACTGTTAGGTGAAGTTAGTTGGTGTGTTGTTACACTCTTTAATAAACTTACTGATTTTGTGTTTACTTGTTCTATCAATTACTGAGAGACGGTTTTGGAAGTTCCCAACTATTTTTGTGTTATTTTGCTTTTCCTTTAGTCCTATCGAATTTTGTTTTGTGTATTTTGAAGCACAAACATTTAGGACTGTTATATTTTCTTCATAATTTGACCCAAATTACCTTATGAAATGTTCCTATTTATTTCAGACAATTTTGTGAATGTCTACTTTGTCTGATACGAATCTAGCTACACCGATTTCTTATGCACAGTGGTAACAAGGCTTATCTTTCTCCACCCTTTTATTTTCAACTTGTTTGTGCATTTTTATTTAAAGTATTTTAACAGTGAATAGCTGAATGTTGCTTTTTTATATACAGTCTGAAAACTCTGCCTTTAAATTGGAATATTTCTCCATTAACATTTGATATAACTATATATCTCAGTTTAAATCTCTGTTTTTCTGTTTCTCATTTCTTATCTTCTTTTATTTACTGAAATTTTAGCTATAATGCTTTGTGTTATTTCTTGGTGGCTGTCAAAGAGATTACTATATGTATCTGTATGGCCTACCTGCAAGTAATATTTGCTGAGTGGTGTAACTAACTTCACACAGTATACAGTTGACCCTGAATAACATGGGTTTGAACTGCACAGGTCCACTGACATGCAAATATTTTTAACCAGCCTTGTGTCAAAACTACAGTATTTGCAGGATGTGGAACCCCATATATGGAGGGCCGAGTTTTCATATAGGCAGTTTCCTCAAAGCAAACTGCAGAACTTGAGTGTCCCTGGGTTTTGGTATTGGGGGGAGGGGGTCCTGGAAAAAATCCCACACAGAAACTAAAGGACGACTGTAATTCTATTTAACGTTTCCCTTCCTATTTGGTCTTGTCATATATTTTACTTTTACTTCTGTCATAAACCCTACAATATACAATTATTATTGATTTGCACTGTTAAGAGTCCTTTAAAGTAATTTAAGTGTGTGTATAGATAATTTTTTTAAATGTCTTTTTTCCAATTTTTTCATCGTGGTAAAATATACATAACATAAAATTTACCATTTTAACTATTTTACCTGTAATAATTCATAATAATATATGCAACCATCATTCATCTCCATAACTCTTTCCTTCTTGCAAAACAGCAACTCTATACTCCTGATTACTGTACAACTCCTGATTTCACCCTCCTCCAGCCCCTGGAACCACCATTCTACTTTCTGCTTCTATAATTTTGACTACTCTGAGTATCATATATAAGTGGAATCATATAGGATTCTGTCTTTTTTATGACTGGCTTATTTCACTTAACATAGTGTCCTCAAGATTCATCCATGTTATAGCATGTGTCAGAATTTCCTGCCTTTTTAAGGCTGCATGACATTATTGTAGGTAAGCAACACATTTTGCTTATCCATTCATTCACTGATAGACATTTGCTTCCATGTTTTAGTTATTGAGAATAATGCCACTATAAATATGACTGCACACATATCTCCTCAAGACTCTGCTTTCAATTCTTTTTTTGAATATACCAGAAGTGAAATTGTTGGAACATATGGTAATTCTATTTTTAAATTTTTTGAGGAGTTTTCATATACCATTTTCCACAGTGGCTGTAATTTTACATTCCCATCAACAGTGCCCCAGGGTTTCGATTTCTCCACACTTTTGCTAGTACTGTTATTTTTCTGTATTTTTGATAGTAACCACCATTCTAATGAATGTAAAATGGTACCTCTAATGATTAGTGATGAGCATCTATTCATGTGTTTATTGATGACTTGCATATCTTCTTTGGAGAAATTTCTATTCAAGTCCTTTGGTCATTTTTGTTGTTGAGTTTTAGAAGTTTTCTAAACAGTTCTAGATACTAATCCCTTATCAGATATATAATTTGAATATTTTCTGTGGATTGATTTCTTACTCTGTTGATATTGTCTTCTGATACACAAAATTTTTAATTTTCTTGAAGTCCAATCTGTCTATTTTTTCTTTTGTTGCTCGTGCCTTGGTGTCATAGCCAAAAAATAAATCACTGCCGAATCTGAGGTAATGAAGATTTTGCTCTGTGTTTTCTTTTAAGAGTTTTACAGTTTTTGGCCTTACATTTAGGCCTTTGATACATTTTAAGCACATATTTGTATATTGTGTTAGGTAAAAGTCCAACTTCATTCTTTGGCGTGTGAATATCCAGTCTTCCCAGAACCATTTGTTGAAAAGACTTAAAAATGTCTTCTACATTTGCCAGATCCGGTCTCTTCTTTTCTTCCTACAGATGTGAGTTTTCATTTGGTTTCAATTTTCTTCGTCCCAAAGAACTTGTTTTAGTAGTTTTTGTAGTGCATATTTTCTCAGATTTTGTTTTTCTAAAAATTTCTTCATTTTGCTTTATTATTTAAAGAATATTTTGTTGAATATATATAATTGAGCATTGATAGCTTGGTTTTCTTTTCTTTTTTTCCCCCCATCCCTTTAAAGATGTTTTTTCTTTGCTTTCTGTCTGATATTGTTTCTGGTAAGAATTCACTCTTATCATTGATCCGTATCTCACGTACTTCCTCCTCCCACTCCTCCGTCTCTGCTTTTATGATTCACTATTTTTTTGTTTTCAGGATTTGATTATTGTATGCTTAAGAGTGGCTTTCTTAGTCTGTATCTCGCTTGAGAATCCTTGAGCTTATTGTATCTGTGGGCAATTCTATCTGTCTTTTATCAGTTTGAGAGATTCTTGAACATTATCTCTTCAAATATTTTTTCTTTCACGTTCTCTTCCTCTTCTCATTCTGGTATTTCAGTTAAGGAAATTAGAACATGTGGTATTGATCCACAGATCTTGGATGTTCCATTTTAATTCTGTTCTTTTTTTCCCTCTTTTTCGTTCATTTGGATAATTTCCATTGACCTTTCTTTATGTTCACTGTTTATTTTCTTGGCTGTGTTACATCTGCTATTACATCATCAAATTAGTTTTTTATTTCTGATATAGTATTTTTCATTTACATCATTCCCAATTGCTTTTTTTTATTATAGCTTTTATTCTTCAGCTGCAATTCTTCATCTGTTCACACATACTGTGCATCTTTTCTACTAGGCAGATTAATATATTTATCATAGGTATCTCAAAGTCCCTGTGTCATAATTGTAAAATCTAGGTCATCTCTGCCTCTCTTATGAGAACTTTTCCTCTCTTGATCATTTTTTAAAATCTGTTCATGTCACATAATGTTTATTGTACTACACATATTGTCTGTAAAAGGAAAGAAAAAGGCAGTAGAGAATCCAGTAACTAATAGTTGTCCTCATTAAACATGTGCTTTTCTTTGTCAATCTGCTACTGTAGTAGGATGAGACACCTTTATAGTTAAACTCTGTCTGGGATTAGCAGATTGGGTTGTGTTAATCTCACCTCTATCTTCATATATCTTGAAGGTGGGATCATTACTTCCCCCATCAGGGATTTGGATCTGAGCATCACTGAGACTCCAGAGATCTGCACTGTTTTCTAAGACATATGCCTGCTTTGTGAGCCACAGAACATTTATCTCTGCTTTGTAGCTGGATGTTACCTTTTCAGATACCTGGCACATTCTTTGTGCTGTGCACTTTTGCCTCTTGTTTCTACACCTTGGGGACATACTATTTATTTTGAAGCCCTCTCCTCAGTACTTAATGTGGCTCTTATAACACAAACTGAAGACCCAGGGGGGAAGGGGGGTTCTCTGAGCCCTCCCACCTGACCTTGAACCTTTAGCAGCCACTATCTCCCTGCATTCTCATGCTGGAGTGCCTTAGGGGAATCTCTCTCAGCTTCCTCTGCTGTGTCAGCCTTGGCGTGCTACCCACATGAAGACCCATAGGCAAGAGGTGGAGGGTGTGTACAGATTCATTTCATGGCCACAGCTACTTAGAATTTAAATCTTTCATGCCAGCTCACACATAGCCATTAAAAGTATTTAAAAAATTTGGCTGGTTTCTCTTTACCCTGTTGCAGGGGAATTACTCCTGCTGCAAGTAGTCATATGCCTCTTTTCCTAGGAGGCTCATCACCATCTGGATTTTAGTTTATTTTGCCTTCTTTGCATCTTTACTTCTAATTATAATTTTAAAAAAATTTTTGATGATGATTTTGTAGCTTATTCAGCTTTATCTAATTGTTATAGTGGGAATGACAATCTCTTGAACTTTCTGCATTGTAACCAATAGGAGAAATCTGTACAGTTATTTTTGATCGGATATCAGTATTATAAAAGAAAATTTGTAGTTTGAGGTTTTACATAATGCATATGACTATATATTATAAATTAATTTGTAAACTCTCCAGCTTCTCTAAGTCATAGTCAGCATAATTGTATTGTTTTTCGATTCAATGATTTTCTTTTATAGCTGAAATCAGTGTTTTCTTCTTTTCCTGCTAAAATCCTATATGCTTACTGCAATACATCATGTAGTTTATAGCAAACCAAACAACTGCTCTGTAACAATAAAATCACTGATAAAAATTGCAGGAGAACGCTACATACAATACCCCCACTTTGTACAGCGCACTTTAGCATAAAAAACTCTGAGATGTCCTATGTAAATTGTTTTATTTTTTCCCTATTTTAATCATCTTATCCATAAGGACATTTTCTCCCCAAATATCTGTTTCATAGTTCCATACATCTTAAAGTACAGACGGTCTCAAGTTTTATAGTAAAATTTTTACCAAAACTTAGCATTGGATTTTTATTTATCTGAAAAGACTTTGAGAATTATTCCACTGGTTGAAAGTTTTTAAATCTATGTAATTCCCATATTTTTATTTGTTTCTATTTTTCTTTTCTATGCTATTTTGTAAAAACCATGAAGCAAGTCAAAGTACTTAGACTTTAGCCTTAGGTAATACTGGATTAACTAATCTTTGTAAAAATAGGCCCACATCTTGTTAAAATTATGCATTTCACTGTGTGTAAAATATTCCTTAATATACTTTATCTTTTCCCTGTTTTAGAGGCATGAAGTAAATGTGAATGGGAAGCCATGAAGGCATGAGTTATGCTTTCCAGAGGTACTACTATATTAATTTCACTCTTCCTTCAAGCTATCACTAATTTTGAAGAAGAAGCAGAAAAACAAATTACTTCTCAATCTTGCAAAACTTCACTTAAATCTCAGACAGGTTTTTAGGATTATCCAAAAGCTAAAGAACCCTGGAAAATTTGGTTAAACTGCTAAAAGCATATAAAATGCTTCTGTTTGTTGAAAATAAAATAAATTTCAATAAAGCTCAGCTACTCTGCCCAGGAGAGCCAAGGATCTTGTAAGACAGTGGTTGTCAACCTTGGTTGTATTTTATACACACCATTATAGGTGGGACCCTGACTCTGGCATTTGTTAAAGCTCCTTTGGTGTTTCTATTGTGTGTCCAGGATTAACAACCATATGGACTTTTGAGGGTACCATCTTTGCCCTCTGAGTTTCCACCAGCCATTGGTAAATTTTTCTCATTAACATTTTTCTAAAGCCTTACCATCTTTTGCAGTAAAACAAATATTTACGGTGGAGGAAATGATTCTGAACAAGTGGCAGCCGCTTACTGTGTGATAACTGAGTAGATTTATTATATCTGCCTGCCTTGCTTCTTCTTCCCTTGTCCTTTACAAATCCTGTGAGCGCTACCTTTGGCCTCTGCGTTCAGGTTGCAGTCAATCCTAATTAGACAAGAAGTATATCAGGAGATTTGGCAATACACTTTGATGAGTAGTGGGAGTAAGAGTTGTTGCAAATAGGTTGGGTATGACAAAGATGTGCTCCAGGTGTTTGGACAGACAATGAGTTTCAGGATTCCCAAATTCAAAATTCTCTCAAGATCAAATACTCAAACGGATA
The DNA here is from genome assembly GCF_027409185.1 of Cynocephalus volans. Classification (NCBI taxonomy): domain Eukaryota; kingdom Metazoa; phylum Chordata; class Mammalia; order Dermoptera; family Cynocephalidae; genus Cynocephalus; species Cynocephalus volans. The sequence continues at coordinate 10,934,993 of NC_084472.1, read as the reverse complement.
GGTTTGCATGAGCTGCATTTCCTCTAACTAGTGTCCTAATTCCCTGCTTAGTGACGGAACCTTGACTTGAATTCCAGCCTTCATGAGAACCCAGTCCTTCTGCCAAGAACTTGACCACCCTTGAGGGAATAAGCCTGATATGTGCTCTTTTTAGACTCCTTCCACGTTAAACCCCTACTCTCAACCCCAACCCTCAGCCCTCAGGATTCAGGAATCATACTGTAATTGGACAATGTGCCTGTAGAATCAGGAGGACTGCTCGACTTCTAGAATTATTGCTGCCTTATGGACCTCTTTCCTTGCTAGAGTCTGCTTGTTGGATCTCATCTCTCCACAAGGCAGCACTTTCTTAAACCATGTCTGAGGTTGCCTTGTTTTTTGAAGACCATGAGTTAGTGCATCTTGAACTTTAGTGTGTATACAAATCACACTGGAATTATGTTTGCTAAAATGCAGACCATAATTTCTCAAGACCTGAGGGGAGGGGCTGAGATTGTGCATGTCTAACACACATGCAGTTAATAACCGCGCTGCTTGTGCACGGTCCAGCCCAGCAGCGATACATTAGATTCCCCTCTGCGGCTTAGTATCTAGCATCTATCTCAGATGCCTCCACCCTCCCAGGCCCTTGGAAATGTGGACCTGAGGACCTGGCATTGTGACAGTGACAGAACATAGGTATTAATGACTGCACTGCTCTGTCTCATTGTTCCAAGATGCGTATCACACCTGGCATGAACTGGTGTTACTATTGTTTTTTTCATTAGGCTGTGGAAAAAATTGCTGCAAGATAGGAATTACAAAAGTCACCTTATTTATCCATTTCTTCCTGCCAGTGGCCACCCCAAACTGCCAGGGTGTCATACGAGCAGGCTGCCAACTGTCATAGGATCGGTGGCAAGAACTGGAAGTTACTCTTCCTGTCTTGCTGCTACTTCTTTGTGGAAATTACAGCAAGACATTTCTGTGTCTGAACACTTGACACTCAATGACAGCAGTTGTCACCTTCACATAAGAGAAGCTCAATACTCTCCTTATGGGTGCAAAAAAGTGTGGCAATTGATAGATCATCTGTTCTGTGAGGTCACAAGTCAAGGAATGTTCGAGCTCTTTTAAACTGTCAGGGTCTCCAAAATCTACAGTTGAGGAACACAGTGCTTGCTTCCCAGACACTGGTTACTTCAAAATCTCAAAAACTGTGGAAAGAAAATTGGATAACTTGTGGGTCACACCCCGTGCTCTCCGCACAACTGGCTTCCCCCCCCTTCTTCTGTTGAAAGGAAAAGCAACAGAAAAGCACATTTCTAGAGAATTAAGAAAACACTGGAGGTCAGCAAGCCACAGAATGGCCTCATTCTTTATGTGTGTACATTTCTCTATTCTTGACAGCAGAGAGAAAGTCACGCCATCTGAAATAAAGGCTTAGCTGAACACGAACGCCATTTGAAGGTAGAGGATGAGCATTAGTGTTTGAGGAAAGCCCCCGAGGTTACTAAGAATTTGCCCAGTTAACAGCTCTGACTTTGCAAGGGACTATGACCATACCAATGGAACCTAAAACTACTTTTTAACTTTAGAAAAAATACTGTAAAGAAAAATTATAATTCTACTTTTTCTTATGTTTGGTTAAAAAAAAAAGTAAATATGCTGTTAACCATTTTTCTCTAACAAACTTTCTGTTCAGATTAGTTTAAATGATACTGGATGGTATAAAAAGCTTCATATTTCAATGCCCTTCTGCAAAAGAATACATTCATGTGTAACTATTCTTCTACATGCTCATTGAAGATGTTCTAGAATTTTAAATACTTCCTAGGTATCTTTGAATTTATTGATATACCACTGACCAATGACATTTCTGTCTACCTGATGCCAATCCTTCATCTCTGGGCATTTATTTGGACTTAAACAGTGCAGGTCTGGCGAGACTATCCTCATTTTAGATTGATAAGTCCAAGTCACTTAGTTCACAGAAACCACTTAATTATTCTTTAAGCATTTACGTCAGTCACCGTGCTAGGGGTAAAGTGACTGGGCTGGAGGACACAAAATAAAAGCAAATTATTTTAATCTTGACTCTCATGAGTTCACAATCTATTCCTGGACTTAACAGGCAAGCGACAGTCTAGTATAAAGTTTAAGTCTTCGGCATTTCTTGACTATTCTTTTTTATTTCTCCAACTCCCCTTTTCTTCATAGTTTATATCAGTGTTTTATTTTACCACCTTTTGAGCTCCATGCATACAGCCATCTTGTGTTAAAACTTTTCTTAAATATCAACTAGATCTTCTTATGCCTCATTATCTGCAGCAATTTCATTTATGACACATACATATGTACATGTCTTTCAATATAAAAAGCTACTATCATTTCAAGTTAGCACATATGAGTATACTTATACTGTATCTTATTTCTACTGGACACTTACCGTTAACGTATCTGGCATAAATTTTCAACTTTTAATTTAATTATGTATAAGAGCAACTGCAGTGAAGCAATTAGAGTGTTGGGCAGGTGAGCGGGTAGCTTGTTTTTAAGAATTCAGGAGTACATACTCATATGTTTAAAAGAAAAGAAAAGTGAATAGTTCATGTAATGCCTTTTAAATTGAAAACAAATTATTTTTAAGGGTAAGAAAACATCAGAGTCCGTGCCTCCAACTTTTTAATCACCAGACAACATTGTTTAGAGGTTTTACAGTGTAGGTAAAGTATCTACCTTAGACTCGTATCAGTCTTGTCTTATACTAAACTAATCTGGAGCCCCAGTTTCTTCTCTCATTAAATGTGGACAGTAGTGTGTAACTTGCAAGGTTATCGTACAGATTAAGATACTGCGCTGTGTAAACATCTGCTAAGGCCTCTTTAGAATGTTGAAAAGTGTTAAGCAATCGGGATCCCATAAAATGCATGGAATGGGCTTGTAATTAGCCTTGTGGTGGCTGCAATGCTCTGGTCCTCAGGGTGCTTGCTGGAGGGTGGATAGAGTTTTATATACAAACTGTGAACTGGACTCTCATTCCTGCCTGTCAAACCCTCACCTGGCATGGGGCTCTGGTGCTGCCCCATCTCTCCGACGGGTGTCTTGCTCCGCCCATTCCCTCTGCACCCTGCACCTTTATGTTTTCATAGATGATTTTTACATCGTATGGCAGATCATTTCTCCCCGGGCCATATTTCAGTCTCCACTTTTGTCCAAGATTTTTACTTAACCTGTAGTTCATTAACTGATACAACTATTTTCTAATTCATAATCATTAAGCCCATTAACCCATACTTCAAAATGATATATCCTCAGCGCTAGTTAAATGAAAAAGTAATCATTGCAAATTGATAGAAAAAAATGCAAATAAATAGAAAAGAAGGGCTTCGTTGAGATGGCAGGTTTCTCCTCAGAGCTGGCCTCCTTTGATGGCTGCTCAACTGTTCGCTGTCTGACAGTCACCCAGACTCCCACATTCTTTGACAGCCTTAGACCTGTGCTAGCCACAAGGGGACCAGGGAAACTGACCCATGGCTACCATCTTTTCATGTCTTTCCTGCTTCTGCTAAATTGCAGAACCTTTCTTCTTTCCCTGATTTGGAATGAGTTTGACCTGGGACAAGAGCAGAAAAGAAGACGTAATAAAATGTCTCCCCAGTTACCAAGCGACCTTTCTCCTCTGCCTCTCTTCCTCATTTTCTTCATTCTCTCCTCCAAAATTCTCATTAAAAAAGCCATAAACAAAGTGACATTAAGTCTTTTCCTATCATAAGAAACTAAAACATATACAAAATGGGAAGCAAGCTGTTTAAACATCTGTACAATCCATAGCTTTACAGTCAAAATTTTAAAATGCTGTTTTGCTCCTGCATAGAAAAATCAATTACACAGATGTAAAAACATGCTTTTTCCTTTCTCTCTCCAATCTTCCCCAAGCTTCCCCCATCCCAGACCTTTAGGAAGAAAATAAGGATAAAGATAGATGAGCCACACGGTTAGCACAATATGACAATTTCTGGAGGTGTTGCAAGCAGGTCTCTGACATCATAGAATTCTCATGAAAAAAACCACCGATGAGATTTCCCTCTGGCAAGGTGTGGGGGTGAAAGCCGGCCTATTCCAGGGCTCCAATGTCCTTATGTGCCCTGATTTGCTTAAAAATGGACAGCATCTTAAAGGTAGGAAGGAGAAACCAGCTGTATTACTGGCATCATAATGTATGACATTTTTCAGTAACTAGATAATATCATTTGAGAAATGTGATTTTCAAAATAAGACTATTAAAATTGAAAAAATATTGTAATTTGAGGTCTGTAAGTACTAAGGATAATTGGTAGCAGCACTTAAATTGTATTTTTGAGGTGTGTATTTAATCTGCACAAGAAACCACGAAGAAAAGCTGATGTCAGAAATTGAATCCACATTCATATTTTAAAAGAGTCAAACACATCATGTGTATCTGAAATTAAGTAAACAAAATTTGAGGCAGAATGAGGTAAATTTTAATACACAGGTAAAATGTTTATCCTCAAATATCCTTACAAAATTTAAATATATATTTTTTAAAAACATAAAACAAACACACCAAAATCAAACCTTAAATATTGTATCACTTTTCATATTGATGTAGAGGTTTATGCTTATTTATGTGTCTAAGAAATAGAAAGAATATATATTTTTTAACCTGGATGAGTTAAATCTCTACGCTCAGAGAGTTTATAACAATGTGATGCATTTGTAATACCTGTTGCTATGGATACACATTGTCCCTGATAGAAACTGTAAAAGTGGTCCAATAACGCAGACAGACGATACACTGCTACTGACCAGTACATATAAACTGTTTGTAAGTTACACTATTTTCACGTACATGATTTGGTTTTATATAAAAATCTCCTAACTTACTTAGGGGTTTCTGCCATTCTTCGATTGAAGTTGGCTTTTGAAGTGTAGAATCAAAAAACTTCACCAAAAACAACCTTCTGAGCACATAATTTTTATAATTTTTGCTGAACTATTCTTCATCATGTTCTAATTTTGCTCATAAGATGGTGGTTTTAACGTATTTGTTTTATAAATGACTTTTTTTTTTTCCAAGTAAGATGACATCATCCTGATGTTTAAAATGCTAAGCATAGATTTAACCTGGCTCTGAAAGTAAATAATATGCCTTCAATATAGTTTTTGGCTATAGAGTCTTAGGCAAGATGTTTAGCCTCTGAACCTCTTTTGGGCAATAAATAAGGTAGAGATAATAATATTACCTAACTCTTAAATCTTTTGTGAGCATTAAATGAGATAATCCATGTAAGTGCTTAACACAGTCCATAGCCCAGGGAAAAATTCAATAACTGTTAGCTATTAGTGTATGGGACAAATCATTGGCCATCAACTTTGTGAAACTTTAAGGCAAGCCAAATTGCAAGCCAAAGAAATCCATCAGTGACTATGCATATGAAATATTGAGTCAGCCCTGAAAATAGAGATGACTGGATTTATTGCCTTAAATATTAGTCATCTGACTTCAATATTTCCCCTACCACAACTCAGTTAATTTTGACTAATTAACCACTCATTCTCACCAAATGTTTGAGGCAACTTTGTCAGCAGCACAATCTAAATACACAGACTTCACTTCCTTTTCCTAATTATTATGTCTGTGGCCCAGACTGTAGTCCCCAGGTCTGAAGGTTAAGGGCCATAAATCTCAGCACGGATTTAGCTGGTGCTATGGAAAACACGGAGTGAAAGGCAAAGAGCAGGAATGGACCTGGGTCTGCACCATGGCTCTGCTTTCCCTCTCTCTGTGGCATGGAGACCTACCCTCTCAATATTCAGTTCACTTATCTGGGCAACAAAAATATTGTCCTTGCTCATTATGACAAGAAGACATAAAGCTCTTCATAAATAGCAGATGCTTTATCAAGAAAGCTGGACTTCTTCATGTTTTCCTTATTTCTCTGTTTCTTCACCTTTCACCTTAATAATATTTGTAAGTCACCTTTAGTGTTATCTAACTGTAATCCTATTAACATAAGAAGACCTGTAAAATCTGTTCTCAATCTTTCTGCAGCTGATGAGTGGTCACATCCAGTTTTGATTCACTTATAATTTTTTTCTTCACCGTATCCTAAAGGATCATTTACTTCGGTCCCAAACCACGTACATATCTGTACTCTGTCTCATATTAAGTTTCTAATAGTTGCTGGGGACCTCTTTTTTCCCAAGAGAAGGGAAAAACAGAGACATGTCAGAATAAGGATTGGATTTGATAAGTAATGGCTACGTTAGAAAATACTGATATATCTTCCCTCAAAGAAGATCATGTCATCTATTCCCTTCATTGTTGGCCATGGAGAATCATTACACACAGGAAACTAGACAAACTTAGATTTATGCTACTGGGAAGCTGGGTGGGAGAAAGTACTGATTGAATCTGCTCCTTTAGCTGCATGGAACCAAGACTCGAAGATCTCCTATATCCGGGTTACTGTGTATTCCACAATCAGGTGGAGAGTGTCTAGGAGAGGGGGTACTACGGAAGAGAAAATTTCTTGGGATAGAGAGAAGTGGGAAATGGTGTGAGACCTCATAGAATAGATTCCTTATAAAGGAACCAGAGCACTACTAGAGAATAGAACGATTTGGTAAAAAAATCTGTGAAATATTAAGAAAGGGTGAAACCATAAAGGGGGAAGGAGAAAACATGTGAGCTTGTACAATGTAAAATACATAATCTAAAAAGAAATTAGAGATGGGAAGTGGACAGAAGATTATTATGTAAACAGGCTACAGTAAACTGTAAGTACGTAGCCAATTCTTAGGGAAAAAGTGCATGACAAGGTTTGCCGTCATCTAGTTATTCGTTATTACTATTATTTATTTTAATCTCAAAGGATGTTAAAGAATAAGACATTTCTTACTCTGTTGAAGCTATATAGTCGAAAAGAAATACACAATTAACATTTAGGCTGTGCTGTATTTTTAAAGTCTAAAGTAGAAAATAACTTCACAAAGAAGACAACATTTTAGTTTGGCTTTGACTTTCATGTTGATTTGATTTGATTTTTTTCAAGTAAAAATGATGAAAAATATTTTTAGGCCGAGAGAAAAACATGGTCAAAGTTATGAGGTATGAAAGTCCATAACACGCTCAGGAAACTATACTATTCCAGTGTTTCTGTGGAACAGAATTCATTGGAAGAGAAGATAAGTGTTGAGTTAGGACATGAAGGTTGGAGCCAGACAGTGATAAGCATTATATGACACCCAAGGAGTTCAGATTTTACCTTGTATAATAAGGGAGACCTCTGAAGTTTTATTTTTATTTTGTTTTGACCCAAATGAAAAATGTTTTTTCTAATGATTATGAGTGTAACTTATATACATTATATCCCAGAAAGATATCCACTGATCATATTAGTTTATATTTCCCAGTGTTTATATTAATTTATATTTAGAGACAGGTGGACAGATAATAGTAGATCTCAAGTTCTCCTCTCCGAGATGAAGTGCAGCCGTGTAAGAACTGCATGGTCCCATTGCTTCCTACGTGTAATTGAGAAGGTCCATGCTAGACCACTCAGATGCCTTCTCTTCAGAATGTGGAAATTGAGCTCAGGGAATTTGATATTCTATTCAGTGAACTGAGAAATAAGGTAATTCCAGGACTGGGGACATCCAAGCCCTGCCATTGATAAACCAAAAACAAAGGAAGCTACCAACATAAAAAATTGGGGAAAAAACCCCCACAAAAAAAGAGAGAACAGAACTATTGAACTGTGGTTATTAGAGGTGGAAGGGGATGGGAGAGGGGGAAAAACTAGTTGAGGGTCACAAAGATTGATTGCTTTTTGTAAACAGGAGTATACTAATTATCCTGATTTGATCAACACATATTGTATATATGTATTGATATTTGATTCTGTACCCCACAAATATATATAACCAATAAAAAAAAGTAAAAAAAAATTGACTCAACAATTCTACTTCTGGGAAATTATCCTACAGAAGTATTTGAGAATATGTAGTTATAAAGGTGTTGGTGCACTGTTTAAAGTAGTAAGAAGCTAAAAACAAACTAAATGTTCATTAGTAGATGACCAATTAAATAAATTATAGCTCATTCAAAATGAACTACTAAAAAAATCTTTAAAAAATGAGTATAGGCATGGAAAGTTGTTTATCTGTTAATATGTGAGACAAATTATAATTTTACAGTAATTTACATTTAAATGTAGATGACTACATAAAATATGCAATATGTATACATTATTTAATGATATGGATTTATTCAAGAAATGAAATAATCACAGTTTTAGGTCCCATGCTACTCATTTTTTGCAAATTATGAAATAATCATATAACATGTAAGAGAGTATACAGTCGTGTGTGTCACCTAACAGTGGGGATAAATTCTGAGAAATCATTGTTAGGTGATTTTGTTGTTCTGCAAACATTGTAGAGTGTACTTACACAAACCTACTATGCACCTAGGCCATATGGTATAGCCTATGGCTTTGACCAGCACATGAATGTATATAAAGTGCAATTGTAATTTTGAAGGAAGGAGATACTGCTTCAAGCTGGAGGAATCAGGGTAAGCATTACAGAAAAGATAACATAAAAATATGGACTGATTAATAAACGCACAAATTATTTGTGTAGGACTCACGCAGATACTTTTTTTAATTGCTCCAGTTTTAGTATATGTGCTGACAAAGAGATACCTTAGTGTACAACAATCAGTCATGTTGGTCCTCTGCAACTGAGGTTCTAAAATTTAAGAAGTTGAGTCTTACACTGTACACTATGGGAAGCTACTTATCACTTACTCTTTGGAATTCACACTTACACACCAACTGGTACAATCACACCATTTATGGATGAGGAGTTATGAGTAACTCAGGTGTTGTAGATTGAATTCTGTCCCCCCAAACTCACTGAAGCTTGAATTGTGTCCCCGCAAACTCTCTGTATTAGAAACTTAGCCCCCACTCTGACTGTAAGAGGATGGAAAATCCTATTATAGTAATTAAAAGGTGGAGCTTTGAAGAGATGATTGGATTGTAGGACAGGGCAGTACTGAATGGATTAATAATAGTGGTCAGGGACGTGGTTCTGAGGGCTTTAAAAAGAGAGTGAATGAGATTACTCTCTGCTCTCTCTGCTCTGCCATTTTCACAATGTGTTACCCTGCCATCACTGTCACCACCACCAAGGCTCTCACCAGATGTGTTCCCTGGACTTTGGACTTCTTAGACTATGAAACTGTAAGCAGCAAATTTTGTTTTCTTTACAAATTACCCAGTTCTGTGTATTTTGTTATAAGCAACAGAAACAAACTACTACATCAGGGTTATGTGACTGGTCAATGGCTGGACTAGGCTTGGAATATGGAATTCATTCAATTGTGCCATTCTATCCACTTAAAGCCCCTTATAAAGGGACTGCAAGACCCATTAAAAAAAGAGAAAGGACAGTGAGTAAAGAAACCAACTATTATTAAAGAATAATTTTTCAAAAGGTTAAAATACATGATTTTCGTACAAACATAATGTGAGCATATGTCAAAGATTGTATTAAACTTATTATATTAATGAGCCAGTACGATGGTAAAGCTAAAGAGCATTTGAAAAGCGAAGTACTTTCATAGGCAGATTAACGATGGAATGTTAATATAGGAAGGCTGAGTTAGATACAAAATTGCCTACAGTAAACTACAATTTTGGGGTTTCTCGACTCCACCATACTGAAATTATTTGCATCTCCCCAGACAAAAATCTACAATTAACCTTTGCTCCAATGGAGTTGTAAAATTCCTATCAATGTAAAGTTAGTCAAAGGTAGAAGCCCAACACTTGGAAAATACACAGTGATCTTTTTCCATTTTCAAGTTTCAGATAATTTTTCTCCCAGTGATTTATAAAGCCCCATAACTTTGACCTCAGTTATCCTTTTGGAAGATTATGTGAGTATGTTGATTTATCTCTAGTACAGAACCTTTCAAATATAAATAGCCATCATTCTGGAAACAAATAATATTGAAAGGCCACAGACTTGAGTTTCATTTTCTTGGATCTTAACACTGTTATAAGAATCACAGCTCCAGCAAAATGTGTTTGAGAGCTGTTAGAATAAATTCCTTATTCTGCATTTATATGTAGTCAGAAGGCTGAAGATAGGGTGTCTAACAAATAACATAAGGAATGAGACAGAAGCAGCTGCGTTTCCTTTAAACAAGACCATTTCCCCCTGGGACAAGGGGATGGGTTGTTTGCACTGGTAAGTGCGCTTTTGAAACTCACGATCCCCTTCACCTTGCCCATTAATCAATAGATTTATCTATCTGACATTTTTAGGAACCTGCTAAGTACAAAGCTACTTGCTGTGGAAGATGTCAACATTTGTAAGAGATTTCATCATTCCTTAGTGAGAATGTTTCAAAACGGTGGCAAATGGCATTCATCGTGTATTTGATGCATCCTGTGGCATACTACTTGGTGGCATTTCCATATTTCAGTCCCCTCAGATTTCCTTGGAAGAAGATGAAGCTGTCTTTTCCTGCCAGATAATGAATCACATCAAAATGACTAATGAAATAGATGGAGATGAGTGTTTGTTTTTGAATGGTAGTGTTGTTCCTCTTTTACTGATGTTCTAAAATTTAAGTAAGAAATCAAGTCTCAAGCTCTACCCATGGAAAGCTACTTACGACTTGCACTTTAGAGTTTTCCCTTACACCTCAATGTGTACAATCTCACTATTTGTAGATGAGGAGTTATGAGTTACTCAGGGTCACATAAGAGATCACTGGACATGCAAGGACATAGATTTCTGTCTTAGTTTCCTGCTCTATCTTTAACTCCTCAACTCTTAAGAATTATTTTCGTGTTTCGCAAATGCCTCGCACATAGAAAACACTCTAAAAATATATGTTTAAATGTATGACATTACATCAAGACCTAGATTTATTCAACATGTGAAATTCAAAGTGAATATGTAGTAGGTTCATGTGCAGCCTTGCAAAATGTATAAATATAGAATGATACGTGTTCGTATGGATTAGATAAGAATGGGATATGGCTTAGACGAGCACAGTTTGGTTGCGGGAGACAACCAAAGGGTGGCTGCCCTAACAGTTCCAGCAGGAGAGCTTGGGTATGGCGGTGGCAAAGTAGAAAAGTGGACAGGTTTAACATGGACTTAGGAGGTCCTGATAAAAAATACTTGGTCATTAACTGAATATTGAAGATGAGAAAGTGGCTAATGTCGAGGATGACTTTTCAATATTAAATTAAGCAACAGGCTTGATTATGTTTCATTTACTGAGACATGCAAGGCAGTAGCAAAGGGGCATATTTTGAGCAGAACATAAAACCTTTACTATATTTTGAGTTTTATTTTTCTGGAAAAATATCCAACTGAAGATAGGGCCAACTACATAGTTTCTGGGGCGAAGTGCAGAATGAAAAGGTGAGAGCCGCATTCAAAAGCCATTGAGAATTTCAAGACAATGAACACAATGCATCAAACCAACCCTGGGCCCTCTGACCACCGCGCCTGCCCAAGTCTCACTCCTTGAGGCCAGCCAGGACTGGAAAAGTCTAAAGAGAGGCCCGAGTGCAAATATAAACTTGGGAGTTACTGGCAGAATATAATTATATGAACTGCTTCAGGAAAGATAGCCTTGGGTTAAGCTCTCAGGAGTCCTAATCCTAAACTTGAAGGATTGTAAGAGAAGAAGAAATAACAAAGTGACTGAGAAGGAAGTCACTGCTAATTAGGTAAAGAAAAATCAGAAGAGTCTGTGGCTATGTATCAAAGGAAGATATGTTTCAGGAAAAAAGAAGTGGTTCAGTCCTGACACTATGCTGAAAGGAATGGACCGAAAGGTGTTTGTTGGATTTAGTGGCAGGGAGATCACTGGTGATTTTACAAAGATGGGTTCAGTGGAGCTATTAGGAGTTGGGATAAAAAGTCAGAAACAAGAATTGAGTTGGAAGAGAGAATAATAGAAAAGAAAACAGATAAGTCTCTGTGATGGGAATGAGGGATAGGATAAAGATTGCAGATAGTGGATGATAATAGTGTCAAGGGGAATTTTTCTTATGATAGGGGAGATAGAGAGATAGAGATAGAGATGAGAGAGAGAGAGAGAGAGAGAGAGAGAGAGAGAGAGAGAGAGACTAAATTTAAATAAAAACCCCCAAATCTCCACCAGACAAATTAATCTCTGCTCCAATGGAGTTATAAAATTCCTGTCATTGTTTGAAGAGAAACAGGTGAAAATGCATGTATTTTTATAGAGGTAATAGGGTGATAGTGAGATGTTGAGAAACCTACCAAGAGCTTTATTTTTGTCAAATTATAATATAGGTGTGGAATTAAGAGGGGGGTGAAGAAAAATGAAATTAAGAGAGAAGTGGTGAAAAATATACAGTTTTGTATGAATGGATGTAAAATAATTCTATAAACATCTGAGTATGGATAATAAATAATAACACATTTTCAATTTTTTATATGTACTTTTAGGGAAAAGAAAGTAATTTTAAAAATAACCTTTTATTTTTAGAAATTTTTACATTTACTGAAAAATTGGAAAGAGAATACAGAGTTCACTTATACCCTACAGCCAGTTTCTGCTGTGTTAACATCTTACATTAGTAAGATGGCACATTTGTCACAGTCACTAAACCAATATTGATTAACTGAAGTCCCTAGTTTAGACTTCCTTGGTCCTTTTTCTATTTCAGAATCCCATCCAGAGTACTACATTATGAATAGTCATCATGTTTCCTGAGGCTCTTCTTGGCGGTGACAGTTTCTCAGACTTTTCTTGTTCCTGATGACTTTGACTGTTCTGAGGAATAGAAGGTAATTTTTTAAGCAAGAGAGAAGAGTGACAAAGATTAGAAAAGAGGTGGATCCATAACAATTTAGGCTAAAACAAAACAAAACAGAACAAAAAAAGCAACAAAAAACCAACCACCTTTCACTTGACTAGTCCTTACTTTTGTACTGAGGAGCAAAATGTGAATAATCTCAAAAACTCCCCACTGTTTCCTTCCGTCATAATGCTGGGAAATGTTTTGCTGTTATTTTTCTTTTCTTTTCTTCATCGTCAGTACTTACAACAAATACAGAGAAATAGACCAGTCTTTGAGCTAATAGCCAAAAGCCATCATATGTCATATGTAAAACATAACTAGTTTCTAAGTAGAAATCTTCCTTCCTCTATTGTCAGCTATTGGTGCCACTAAGAATAAAAATGAAAGTGTCTTAGCCTTTTTTTTTTTCTGTTTGCATATATTTAAAAGAGAACTTCATTTATTGTAAAGTGATATACATCTAACAATCTGTTCATGATAATGAAAATTCATGTTGGCTTATTGAGAAAAAAAAAAATATTCCTAAAGCGAAGTTGCTAAAATTTTACATTTTGGCCAACTGTGTGACATGGCATTATAAAGACACAACCTATAAGAAAGCGTTGCTAGTTTGTAACTTTAAATACGTGTTATGTGATTCATCCCCAGATGTGATGAATAGAACCAGTGGCCAAGATCATTTTATGACCATAAACTTTCTGGGAAGAACAAGATTGTAAGGCTACCAGCAAGCACACATGAGTTTAATTAGTCTTTACATAGGAAAGAGGCAAATAGCACCTCTCTTAGTAAGCGTTATATAAAAGTCATGATGGAAGAAAAGGACATAAGTATATGCTTTATGTCAACTATAATAGAAGTGATACAGAGGAATATAGGTATCTTTTGCTTAAGACCTCAAAGGGTAACAGTGTGCCTCTTGGTATAAGGATCATTTTGAGCTGAAGACAATTGAGTGGCAATACATAAAAAGCTCTCTGTCTTCCCCCATTTACTTAAAAGCATGCTATAAATTTACAAAGGTGTCTCTTTCCCACCCACCCCCGTACCAGGATGGACAAAAATTAATAACTGGGGACAGACTTCAGACCCTTTAGCCACTTAGCCTGGAGACAGCACCAGAGGAATCTACATAACATACTTTGCTAACTAGGCTTTATCTACCCCATTAGTTTCCCATATATTTGCCTTCCCACAATTTGCAGCTGGTAGAGACTCAGGTCCTTATCCTTTGTCTTGTTAACTTCTTTGAAATTTATTGTTCATTGTTGAAGATGCTTACTAAGCCACCTCTTTGAGAGTTACTCTTTTCCTAAGTTTTCTCCCATGTGTATATGAAATATACATATTAATTAACTTCTTTTTGTTTTTATCTTGTTTATCTGGCCTTTGCTACAGGGGGCCCAGTTGAGACCTCAGAAGAGTAAAACCTACAACCTATTGGATAAGAATGATATAAACATCTGTAAGACTTGTTTCATATTAAAAAATCATTTCAGAATTATTTGCCCATTTCCATTCTAGTGTATCAATGTGCCCATTTACTTGCACCCTTATGAGCACCGGTTGGGTATCCCATTACTCAATTAACAAACAAATAAAACTTTGCTCATCTGACAAACGAAAATGCAATGTCAATTTTCAGTTCTAGGTAAATGGAGCGAGCATGTTTACTTACCCTCCCTCTTCCACTGATAACAACTACATGTCCTGGACAAACTGCATCTATCGATCAACTGTTTGAGGAGTCTGGAAATTCAATATCAGCACATAGATCGGGGAAGAATGCCAGAATTTGAAGTACCATCAAACCAATGCTGAGTTTCCCATTTTATTTTCCTGAAGACAGCCTGAAACTCAGAGTAAGCACTGTGGTAGAGACAGAGAGAGCTCCAGGTCAACCCCTCTAAATCTGGCTTGAGGAACTGGAATAGGAACCACTAACAAGTAGAGAGCAGAAATCTTCCATTTTGTTGTTCCTTCTTTTCCCCATTCTGTCATGCCATAGTCACTAAGAAATCCTGGAAACGCGCAGTAGAGTGGGATAACTAAAGCCCAAAGGAGGACAGAAAAGGGTATCCCCCAAAACAAGTAATGGGGAAGTCACAGAGAGGGAGAAACTCAGGAAAGTAACCCTATAAACTTATCTGTGAACTTCAGGCTTCAACCTGGGGCCATGCATACGTGGGTCTGATCCTAATTAGCATAACAAACCTACTGAGAACTGAACTAATGGACAGACCAGCACTGGTGCACCCACTGATCCGCAGGCAATACGAAGGGGGGCAGATGCAAATACTCCAGAAAGGCTTTGAAACCTCAATTGACATTGGAATCAGGGCCCACAGAAGGCATGCTGGAACTTGCAGCCTGAACCTAAATAAAAATTATCAATATTTCCCATAGGATTTAAATCAGACACAGAATTTCTTAACATATTATGAAAACTGCCCAGAATATAATTCAAAATTACTCAGAATGCAAAGAACCATGAAGATTGCAATTTGCTTGGGAGAAGACAATTATCAGACACCATATCCTGCAAAATGGAAATAATAGGAAATGTCCCAAGGTTGTGTGACAATCAAATGAGAAAACATAAGAAAAAATATATTCACAGTTTATCAAATTGTATACCTTAAATATGTGTTATTCATTATAGTCAATTATAGCTCAATAAAGTTGTACAACAATGGAATATCATTGTCAGTTTATACTTACTGATATATTTTAAAATTTTAATAATTTATGTTTTTCTATTAATGACAGAAAACATAATGCTATAAAATCTGCAACTCAATCTACCTAAAAGTTTAAAGAAAGTGAATGAGTAGTTCAACCTATTTCTTTGAAATATGTAAAGTTATTTTTCACTCTTAACTCAAATAAGAGATAATCTATTTCCCTTGCTCATTTAAAAAATCTTAGAAAATATTGATTGAGGTATAATTAACAAATGCATATGCTTGAGGTGTATAATTTGGTAAGTAATGACACGTATACATGTTTGAAATCAACACCACAATCAAGATAATAAACATAGGTATTCCTCCCAAAAGTTTCCTCATGCTGCTTTTTAATCTCTCTCTCCTGTCTCTCTGTTTCCTTCTCTCCCTCCATCCTCAGGCAGCCCACTGCTTTCTGATCTGCTTTCTTTCATTATACTTTGGTTTGCATTTCCTAGAATTTTATATAAATAGATTAATACAATTCGTACTCGTTTTTTGTCTGGCATCTTTCATTCAGCATGACTAAGATTCCTCATATTGCATGTGTCAATAGTTCATTCCTCTTCATTGTCGAGGACTGTTTTATTGAATGAATGTACCAAAATTTATTTATCCATTGACCCACTGATGGGCATTTAGATTGTTTCCAGGTTTTAGCTACCACACGTAAAGCTGTTATGAACATTAGCTTACACATCTCCCATACAGACATGTGCTTTCTCTTCTATGGATGAATACCTAGAATTGGAGTATCAAAGTTGTTAAGAAACTGCCAAAGTGTTTTCCAAAGTCATTTTACCATTTTACATTCCCATCAGCAGTGTGTGATAATTCCACTTCATCTACATTCTCACCATCACCTAGGTATGGTAAATCTTTTTAACTAACTATTCTAATAAGTGTACAGTGGTATCTCATTGTTTTGTTTTGTTTTTATTAAATAAAATTAATTTAAAAAATTATCATACGGTAAAATTGAATTTTAAAATTAAGTTTTATTAGCTCAAACACATATGTAAAATCATGTAACCAGCATCATAATCAGGACACAGAACAGTTCTATTACCCGCAAAACTCCCCCTTGCTAACCATTTATAGTGAAGCCCTCCTCCCACTTAAAACACTAGGTAACCACTAATCATTTTCTGTCACTACAGCTTTGCATTTTTGAGAATATCAAAGAAATACAATTATACGGTATACAACTCTTAGAGACTGCCTTCTGTCACTTAGCATAATGTCTTTGAGATTCATCTAAGTTTTGTGTGCATCAATAGTTTATTACTTTTTATTGTGAGATAGTATTCATTCCATTCATTGTGAATTTAATTTGTATTCCCAAGTGACTAATGATGAGCACATTTTTGTGTTTTACATTTGCATATCTTATTTGTTCAAATGCCTGCTGAAATCTTTTGTCCATGTTTTTATTGGCTTGTTTGTTTCTTACTATTGAGTAGTGAATATTCTTTATATATTCTGCATACAAGTCATTTATCAGATATATGATTGGGAAATATAGCAGTTAGTGGCTTGCTTGTCTCTTCATTCTCCTACATCTTTTGAAGAGAGAAGGTTTTAAATTGTGATGAAGTACAATTTGTCCTTGTTTTCTTTTATGAATCCTGCATTTAATGTTATATGTAAAAAAAATTCTGTCTAATGTAAAGTCACAAAGATTTTCTATGCTGTTGCTTACAGAAATTTTACAGTTTTAGGATTTACATTTAGTTGTATGATGCATTTCATGTTAATTTTTGTTTGTGCTGAAGAGTATAAATTAAAATTCCAATTGTTTTAGAAATTTTGTTGAAGATTTTATATTCTCTCCACTGAATTACCTTTGCACCGTTGTCAAAAATAGGTTCTACGTATGTGGGTCTATTTCTGTACCATTTATCCTGTTACATTAATCTTGTTTAACTTGAATCCCCTATCACATTCTCTTAATTATTGTAGCTTTATAATTAGTCTTGAAATCAGGTAGTGGTGTCCCTACAATGTTGTTTTTTTTCAAAACTGTTCTGCTATTTTAGATCATTTCATTTCTTATGAAATTGAGAAATTGCTTGACAAATTCTACAAAAAGCCTGATGGGATTTTGACAATTATTGCATTTAATCTGTAGATCATGTGGCTGAGAATATGCATTTTCACTGGGTTGAGTCATTCAATTCATGCATCCAGTTATGACTCTTCAACTATTTTGACCTTCTGTGATAGCGTTCATTAATAGTTTGTAATAGTCGTTATACAAATTGAACATATTTTCTTACATTTATAACTATTTCTTTATGTTGATTTCATCATAACTATTAATGATGTTAACAGTATTCAATCTTCTGACCTATGAATAAAGTATATTTCTCCAGTTTTTAGGTCTTCTTAAAATTCTCTTAACAATGCTTTGTAGTGTTCACTACACAGACATTACGCATTTTTTGTCAGTTGTTTTCAGATATCTAAGTATTTCACATCTTATGCTATTGTAAATAAAATTAAAAATTTTTAATTTCCAACTATTTGTTGCTAGTGTATAAAATACAGTTGATTTTTAATGTCTATTTTGTATCCTGTGATCTTGCTATAATCACTTAGTTCTAGCAGCTTTATTTAGAAAATAAATCCCAGTGGATTTTTTGCCAAGATAATCATATTGTTTGTGAATGAAACAATTTGATGTTCCTCTTTTTAATCCTTCCAATTTAATATTCTTTCCTTATTGCACTGGCTGTAATTTTCAGTGTAGTGGTGACTCAAAGGTGTAAAATTGAAATTCTTAAATTGTTTCTGGTTTTATAGGGGAAAGATGAAGTCTTTCATCACTAAGTATGGTTGAGCAGTAGCATCTTCACAGATGCCTTTATCAGGTGGCTATTCTTTCTAAATTTTTTTATTCCTGTTTTGTAAAGAGTTTTTTTTTTTTTTAACATGAAAGGTGTTGGATTTTGTCAAATGCTTTTTCAGTATCTAATAAGTTGATCATATGGTTTTTTCTTTTGATTTTTCTAATATTGTGAATTACATTGATTGATACTAAATGATAAACGAAACTTTTATTCCTGGGATAAATCACACTTGACCACAATATATTTAAACTTTTTTTGTATTGTTGGGTTTGATTTTCTAAAGTTTTGTTTAGGATTTTTGCATCTATGTTTATAAGGGGTATTGGTATGCATTTTTCTTTTCTCTAATATCTTTGACTGTTTTAGTATTGGGGAAATGCTGGTCTCAGAGTAAATTGGCAAGTATTCCTGTCTCAAATTTTGTGGAAGAGATTTTGTAAAATTGGTATTATTTCTTTCTTAAATGTTTGGTAGGATTTGCAAGTAATGCCATCTGGGCCTGGAGTTTTCTTTATGAACAGTTTTTCTTTCTTATTTTTTTAAATTACAATTTCAGTTTCTTTAATAGGTAGAATGTTATTTGGGCTATATATTTTTTCTTATGAGATTTCTAGTAATTTGTGTCTTTCTAAGAATTTATCTATTTCATCTAAATTATTTAATTTATCAACTTAAACTTGTTTGTAATATGTTGTTGTCCTCTTAATATCTATAGAATGTGTAATAATTTAACCTCTATTATTTCTGATGTTGGTAACTTATATATTCAGTTTCATAAATTTTATTGATCGCCTGTCATGACACATATATACTGAATGTGAAGGGATGGAAAACATATTCCATGCAAACAGAAGTCAAAAGCAAGCAGAAGTAGATAAAAATGATAAAATAGACTTTAAGTCAAAAACTTTACAAAGAGATAAAGAATGTCATTATATAATATTAAAGTGGCCAATTCAGCAGGAGGGTATAACAATCGTAAATGTATATTCACCCAACATTGGAGCACCCAGATATATAAAGCAAGTACTATTAAATTTAAAGAGAGAGATAGACCCCAATACAATAATAGTTGCAGACTTCAACATCCCACTCTCAGCACTGGACAGATAACCCAGACAGAAAATCAACAAAGAACCATTGGACTTAAACTGTGCTAAAGACTGAATAGACCTTACAGACATTTACAGAACATTTTATCCAACAGCTGCAGAATACACACTTCTCATCAGCACATAGAACATTCTTTAGGATTGACCATACATTAGGCCATGAAAGAAGTTTCAACTAATTTTTTAAAATTGAAATTATATCAAGTATCTTCTCTGACTCCAATAGAATAAAACTAGAAATCGAGCAAGAGAAACTCTTGAAACTGAATGAATACATGAAGACTAAACAATATGCTCCCAAATGACCAATGGCTCAAAGAAGAAATTAAGAAGAAAATTTAAAATCTTTTGAAACAAATGAAAACAGAAACACAACATACATACCAAAACCTATGGGATATAGCCAAAGCAGTACTAGTAGAGAAGTTTGTAGCAATAAACATTACATCAAAAAAGTAGAAAGATTTCAAATAAACAACCTAACAACGCATCTTAAGAAACTAGAAAAGTAAGAAAAAACCAAACCCCAAATTAGCAGAAGGAAAGTAATGATCACAGCAAAAATAAACAAAACAGAGACTACAAAATATCAACAAAGCAAAATGTTGGTTTTTTGAAAACATAAAAAAAAAAAATTGACAAGCCATTAGCTAGACTAAGAAAAAAAGAAAAAATCTCAAACAAATAAAATCGGAAATGAAAAAGGAGACATCACAACTGATACTACAGAAATAAAAGGATAATTAGAGATTATTATGGACAACCATTTGCCAACCAATTAGAAAACCTAGAGAAAATATATAAACTCCTGAACACATATAACATTCTAAAACTGAACTGAGAATAAATAGAAAACCTAAACAGATCAATTACCAGTAATGAGATTGAATCAATAGTAAAAAATCTCCCATTCCAAAAAAAAAAAAAAAATGCCCAGGAATGAATGGCTTCACTATCAAATTCTGCCAAACATTTAAAAAATAACTAATACTGATTCTTCTCAAACTCTTCCAAAAAATTGAAGAGGGAACTCTTCCAAACTCATCTTATGAAGCCAGCATTATCCTGATACCAAACCAGACAAAGACAGCAAAAAAAAAAAAAAAAGAAAGAAAAATCTATAGGCCAGTATCCCTGATGAACATTGAGGCAAAAATCCTCAACAAAATACTAGTAAACCAAATGCAGCAGCATATAAAAAGATCATTCATCAAGATCAAGTGGAATTTATTTCAGGGATGTAAGTTTGTTCAACATACACAGACCAATAAATGTGATACATCATATCAACAGAATGAAAGACAAAAACCATATCCTCATTGCAAGTGACACAGAAAAGGCATTTGATAAAATTCAACATCACTTCATGATAAAAACTCTTAACAAATTAGGCATAGAAAGAAAGTATCTTAATACGGTAAAGGCTATATATAACAAACCCACAGCTACCATCATAGTGAGTGGGGAAAAGCTGAAAGCTCTTCATCTAAGAACTGGAACAAACAAGGATGCCCACTCTCTCTGCCCTTATTAAACATAATACTGAAAGTCCTAGCTAGAGCAATTAGGAAAGAGAAAGCAAAAGAGGGCCACCAAATTGGAAAAGAGGAAGTCTAATTGTCTCTGTTTGCAGATGACATAATCTTATATAAAGAAAAACCTGAAAGTACCACCAAAAAACTTAGAACTGATAAATGAATTTAGTAAATTTGTTGGATACAGAATCAATATCCAAAAATCAATAGCATTTCTACACACCTATAGCAAACTAGCAAGAAAAGAAATCAAGAAAACAATCTCATTTACAGTAGCTACCAAAAAATAAGATAAGATAAAATAAAATAAAATACCTAGAAATAATTTAACCAAGGAGGTTAAAGATCTCTACAAGGAAAACTATAAAAAACTGATGAAAGATATTGAATCAGACACAAAGACATAGAAAGACATTCCATGTTTGTGGTTTGGAAGAATATTGTGAAAATGACCAAACTACCAAAAGCAATCTACAGATTCAGTGTAATCCCTATCAAAATATTGGACATTCTTCCCAGAAATAGAAAAAAAAATCCTAAAATTCATATGGAACCACAAAAGACCATGAATAGCCAAAGCAATCCTGAGCAAAAAGAACAAAGCTGGGGACATCACATTACCTGACTTCAAAATATACTACAAAGCTATAGTAACCAAAACAGCATGGTACTGGAACAAAAGTAGATACACAGACCAATGGAACAGAATAGAGAATTCAGAAATAAAACCATGCATTTATAGCCAACTAATTTTCAATAATGACACTAAGAATATACACTGGGGAAAGGAGAGTCTCTTCAATAAATGGTGCTGGGAAAACTGGATAGCCATATGCAGAAGAAAGAAACTAGACCCCTATCTCTTGCCATATTAAAAAATCAACTCAAAATGGATTAATGACTTAAATTTAAAGCCTGGAACCATAAAACTATTAGAAGAAAATATGGGGAAATGCTTTAGAACATTGGCCTGGTAAAGACTTTTTAAAGAGGACATCAAAAACACAGGCAACAAAAGCAAAAATAGACAAATGGATTGTATCAAACTAAAAAGCTGTTGCATAGCAAAAGAAGCAATCAACAGCCTGAGGACACAATCTGCAGAGTGGGAGAAAATATTTGCAAACTATGCATCTATCAAGGGATTAATATCCAGAATATACAAGGGACTCAAACAACTCAATAGCAAGAAAACAAATAATCTGATCAAAAAATGGGCAAATGAGCATAACAGACATTTCTTTAAAAAGACATACAAATGGCCAGTCAGTATATGAAAAAAATGTTCAACATCACTAATCATCTGGGAATTGCAAATCAAAACCACAATGAGAGATCATGTCATTCCAGTTAGAATGGCTGTTATCAAAAAGACAGAAAATAACAAATGCTGGCAAGGATGTGGAGAGAAGGGAACTCTTACAAATTGTTGATAGGAATGCAAAGTAGTGCAGCCATTATGGAAAACAGTTTGGAGGTTCCTCAAAACACTACAAATAGAATTACCATATAATTCAGCAATCCTACTACTGGATATATATTCAAGATATGGAATCAACCTGTGTCCATCAACACATGAATGGATAAGGAAAATGTGGTATATATACACAATGGAATGCTATTCAGACATAAAAAGAAATGAAATCCTGTCATTATTAGCAGCATCATGGATGAGCTTGGAGGACATTATGTTAAGTGAAGTAGGCCAGGACAGAAAGAGAAATGGCACGTGTCCTCACTCATAGGTGGATGCTAAGAAAGTCAATTACATAGAAGTAGAGAGTAGAATGGTGGCTCCAGAGGCTGGAAAGGGTAGAGGGAAGGGGATTAGAGAGAATGGTCAATGTGTACAAAAGTACTGCTAGATAGGAGTATAGTTAACAATTTATTGTATAGCTTCAATTAGCTAGAAGAGAAGATTTTGATGGTTTCCAACACAAAGAAATGAGAAATGTTTGAGGTAATAATAAAAAAAAAAATCAGTGGTTGCCAGGATTTCAGGGGATGGTGGAAGGAGGCAGAGAGGGAGGAATGGACATATGTAGCATCAAGGATTTGCAGGGCAGCAAAACTATTCTGTATGCCATTGTAATGGTTAATACATGACATATGCATCAGGCAAAGCCTATAGAACTATACAATACGTGAGGGAACACTAATGTGAAATTAAGTTAACAATAATATATCAATGATGATTCACAACTGTGGGTGGGGAGAGAGTATAAAAACTATCTGTACTTTCCACTCATTTTCTCTGCAAAACTAAAACTACTATAAAAACAAAAAACAACTTAAAAAAATCTAATGAGGCTTGTTTTCTGGCCTATATTTTGGCCTATCTTGGTAAATGTTCATTATTTGGTTATTGTTTCTTCAAATATTGTTGTTCCATTATCTATCACCTCTTCTTTTCAGAATCCATTTAAATGTATATTGTCTACCTTAAGTTGTCCTACAGCTCTCTGATCTAATTTTGTTTCACTATTTTCTCTCTCTGTATTTCATTTTGAATAGTTTCAGTTGCTATCTCTTCAAGTTTACTAATCTTTACTTCTGCAATCCTTAATCTGCTGTTAATTCATTTCAGTGTATTTTTTCATCTTAGAAATTGTAGTTTCAATCTCTAGACATTTGATTTGAGTCCTTCATATATTCTCCACATTTGTATTTAACTTTTTGAACATCTCAAACATGTATAATACCTGTTTTAATGTCCTTGTCTGCTAATTCTTACATTGGTGTCATTACTGGGTCAGTTTTCATTGGGTGATTTTTCTACTCATTATGAATGTCTTTTGGATTTCTGGCAATCTTTAATTGGATGCCTGACATTGTCGATTTTAATTTTTTGGTTGCTTTATATTTTTGTGTTTCTCTAAATATTTTAAAGTTTTCAGATGCAGTTTAGTAACGCAGAAAGCAGTTTATGTCTTAAGCTGAATCAGAGCAGCATTTAGTCTAAGGGCTAATTTTTCCCTTCTGCTGAGACAAAATCTTTATAAATCATCTACCCAATACGTCATGAATTATGAGGTTTTCTATGTGGCTGGAAGTAATAGGTACTATTCTAGGCCGTGTGTGAGTGCTTGGCACTGCATGCTAATCCTCTTAGATGGTTCTCTTCTCAGCTCCATTTGTGTCCATGCGTGCATCAGCCCATCAATACTCTGCTGAATGCCAACAGGGACCCTCTGCAGAGCTGCAGAGTTCTCTTTGGACAGGTCTCTCCTCTTCATTACTCTGGTTGCAAATCACAGCTGCCTTGGTTCACCTGGACTTTCAGTTTCATCTCCTTTACTCCGGGAATCTACTGGGCTCTGCCTGGAGTCTTTCTCATTCTGCCATGGCCTCCAATGTCTCTCAAGCCATTAAGCTGTAGCGATCTTAAGGCTCCCTCTGTTTGCTTCCCATCCCTCAGGGATCTCTGCCCTTTGTTGCCTGATGTTCAGTATCTTGAAAACCGTTGGTCCGTATATTTCTCTCTCTGTCTCTCTCTGTCCCCAACCCTCCTTTCTCTGTCTTTCTCTCTGTCTCTCTGTCTGTCTCTGTCTTTCCCCCACCCACTGTTTTGTTTTTTTGAAGGAGTGTTAATTCAGACTAGTTATTCCATTTGGCCATAAGAAGAATTTTACTTTTAAGAAAGCAGGATTTTTAAATAACATAAAGAAAAGAAGATGGATTAAACACCCTGAGGCAAGATAGACTTTCTGCAGCATTCTGTTGTAAACAATAAATGTGGTCAGGGAATTGCCTCTCAAAGGGTCAGGAGGTTTGCTACTAATGTACTAAATAGAGGGCTGCTGTTTTTGTAGACTACAAGAAAGAGGCATAAATATAGAGTTACTTAGCATCAATGGGTGGATTATTTTATAAATAAAGTGAAGGAATTGCATTGTGAGTCTGTTTTGTCCAATTTTTTTAGTATCACATTATTTCACAAAACGTTTATATTAAAATGTTAGAGGATTTAATGGCTATCTATTTCCTCACTGAAATTTACTGTTGTATACTAAACAACATTGATATTTACAATAATCTCATATCTCTTATGTCTACGTGGTGAACATCTACAATATTTAAAGTTGAAATCAGACCATTTCACATACAGAATTCTACAAATATGAAATTATCCTGAGGCTGGCAGAAAAATAATAAAGGCAAAAAAACCCACTCAGAGCCCAACTGACCTTTTCTGTTACTGATTTAACAAAATATTTCAAAGAAATTCAAAACTGACCTTTCTGCACCACGTCCCATGGCTGTGTTTCTGCCCATGGAGCTAGTCAGTACATCCCTTACTGTGCTGGGAATCTGGGAGAGGACCAGAAGGAAGAACAGTTTTGCATAGCAAAGAAGGAGAGACAGCACAGAATAAGAAAAAAAAAAGTTTCAGGCAGACTGCTACCTGAAAACAGATATTAATAGAACCTTTCTAACATTAATCCTACCCAAACTCTCAAATCCTTTTTCTCCTGTGAAAGTGTGCACACGGTGCTGCAGAGCTTATTTTGATATGCTTTTGAAGTCAGAAGAGAAGGAAGTTATCAAACTTGACAAAGAGAAATTTGCAGAAAAGTGTTTTCTGTTAAAAAGTGAACATTAAGTCATATTTTTTTGCAAGTGGGAAAATTAAATTATTTTAAGTATTCTTATCTAGCTCTCTCCTTTCATTCTCTTCAATAATTCATGATAATAAACAAATAGAATAATTTATTATTTATGATAAATAATGAATATAATTATTCTTTGTTTTCTTTGTACTTGTGGTGTGCCAGAACACATGACCACACTGGATTCATCATATGAGTTAGTTTAAAGAGAATTAGTTACCTAATAATTCTCACAACTCATAATTGCTAAGAGCTTCAACATCCCATTGCCTTCTTACTTAACCTCTCTTTGATTTACCACAGTCACCAGCAACTACTTCCTGCCTTTTTTATTTTGTAGTTAGGTTTACTTCTGTTGGTGTATATGCATGATCTTATCACTCTTTATTTTCTTATTTTAAATATTAAATGCTTGGATACCTGATGAAATAGAAAAATGGCTTACTTATCTCATAAAATTGGACCCCAAACCTAATTTCATCTGAAAAATCCACTAATACTCATGTAACTACAATATTTCCTTTTCTTTAGAACATAGTTATTCTCATTTTAACCTCATTACCTTTGCTTATATAAACAAGAAAGACAAACATATATTAGCAGAAAAAAATGAGCAACAAAGAATGATTTAATTCAGGAAGAGAAATTAAAAAAGAAAGCACTTAAACACATTCTTAGAAAGATTTAAGAACCTATTGCATTCTTAATAACATAATTCTATGAAAAAGGAAAACCAGATATCAAGAGCATTGAAAATTAAAAATTTGTTTGCAAAATAAACAACTCAGTAGCACAGCAGAAAAATTAGAAGGTCCTATACTTCACTAATAAAGAGAGATCAGATAGAATAGAAGGAGGGAAATATGAAAGAGGTAGAGGAGACAAATTCCCCCTGAAAAAAAGTATAAGGAAGAAATGAACAGGCATCTTATGAAGGACCAAGAATCAGAGTGATGTTTGGCTTATCATAGATATCAGGATAACAAAGAGTAATGGAATGATTTTCTGAGTTCCAAGGGGAAAAAAAACTTCAACTAGAGGTTTATATCCAGACAAAATATTATCGAATGTGAGGAGGGAAAATGACACTTCAGACACGGAAAAACTAAAACTGAACTAAAATAAACTAAAATAAATTCATCCCATTAACTCTTTAGTAGTCATTCAGTGGAGAATAAACTCTTGGAAAAAGAAGAAATAAATCAAGAAATAAGACAGTCAGGGGATCCAAAATCATATTTGCTCAACTGAGGAAAGACCTTAAGTCCTGCCCCAGTATGACATGTGTGCAGTAGTGCCAAGAGCTTCCAGGTTAGACCAGTGCTGGAAAGTGAATGCATGGGTGGAGAGTATTCAGTAAAGGAAAGGAACTACCAGAATATACAAAGTGATCAAAAACATGAGGAAGTATTGAAGACATTAGCTGAGTATTAAAAAATGTATGACTACTTTCCAACTTGACATTGGGTGACACTGGACCTGGGGAAGAGGTTAAAATCTTTGTACATGGATGGTTCTGTTGTAAACAATATATCATCCTAAAAATGCAAAAAACTACTTATTGTTTTTATTCTTAGAATCAACTAATAGTTAAATCACAAAATGAAGTTATTGTCAACAATGTCAAATTAATGTATAGATGATGGGTTGGAAGTGCAAGAGATGGTGAGCGACAAGGAAGAAAGATTAGCTAATGGAGCATCAAAATGTTTAATAGATGAAGGGGAAAAATGAAGATTTAAGAATTGTTTGTGAAATTCCAGGATTCATTGGTGATGGGAATGATAACGGTGATAGAATTTTACTACTTGTATGTGGGGTAAAAAGTAAAAACAGAGATACCAAAATCTGTTTACATTGGCATTTACGAGGGGCAAGGCAGAGGACCATTTCTTTTCATTATAAAAGCTGTTAAATTTTAATCAAGTGCATGAACTACTTTAATTTTAAAACTTTAAAATGTATATTTTAATTGAAAACATCTCCAAAGTGGTCAATTTGAAAAATTGTGTTAAATATAACTCATTTGGTAATTCCTTCACTATTTCGTCATTCCACACATGTTTTTTGAATGCGTGCCATGTACAAAATATTTTAGGAGCAGAGAATAGAGCATGAAACAAGTTGGATAAGTTTCTGCTTCTATGGGGCTTATATTCTAAAGACAAGAAGCAAGAAGGTGAGAGAGAGAGAAAGAGAGAATTTCAAATAATTTGCTAGCATACTATCAAGAAAACCAAATAAAACTGGGATGATAAAAGTGTTTTTTTTTTTTTTTTTTTTTGATTTGGTGATCGGGGAAGCGTTCACTAAGGATATGACTTTGGGACTGAGGTCTACATGAGATGAACCAGCTACTCAAATGAAGACCAAGGAGCAGAACTCTCTGTGAGTATGTGTGTACTTTTCTTTTTAACAAGAAGTGAACCTCATCATATCCTCTCTTATCATGTGATCTCTCTTTGCTATATGATCCTAAAGAACATGTGTTATCTATCCCATAGTAAAGACTTTATGTAAATACTATACATAAATGTTATCTCTTTACATTTAAGTAGATGATGTTTTTCTTACATGGTGAAAGGAATCAATAAACAAAATGAATATTGCATTAATGAAAGCCTACCTTTAAAAAAGAAAAGAAAAAACAAGGAAGAACCACTTACACATGACTCAGCCTCGTGTTCATATATAAAACTGGGCAACAAATGAATGATTATTGATATGTTAATGAGATGCAGAATATTAAAGTATGTCTTGTGAAAATTTTCTTATGTTGTAACTATTCTTCCAATGCTTTGAATTTCAGAATATCTTTATCTTAAAATAAAAAAAGCTGCACCACATGACTATCAGCCTGCCAAGAAACTGCAAGATGGTTTGGCAAATTATCTATATTAAAGGCAGATGTCAATATTTTATTTTGATCATTTCAAAAATGATCAAAAGTAAATTCTATCTGAATGTAGAGTGAATGTAAAACATTTTTAGACTGTTCTTTTCTTTTTTTGTATTATTGCATAATTTTGGATTTGGATGATTTACTTGCTAATTTTTACACTCATGTGCAGAGTGTTGTGTTCATCAACCCCTCAGTTCATAGCACACTGTCATCATTAGTCCATGCAGGTCTCTTGCTTTGTGCATTTATACATGTGTATCTGCATATGAGGATGTACATGTATATGCATGCATGCGTGAGTGCATACAAGTAAACATGTGTGTTTGTATTCCCTTTTGTCCCATTCCCCAGGTTCATTCTTTTGCCTTCCGTAAGTAACCTTTGTAATATATTTGAAGTGCATTGTTTCTATGCATTATTATAAAAGTTGCATTGAAATTTTATGTGAATCTATTTTTAATTATTTAATTCATTTACTTACCTCCATTCACTAAGTGATAGTTAACAAGATTGCCTTCAAATTCTCACAACCATACATAATTCTCCCTTTGAACTGGTGTGAGAATGTCTCAAAAATGTATACTTAGGAGAGGAGTGCTGTATCATAGAGTATATACATAATTAATATCGCATTGGACTGTCAATACTTGGCAATAACAAACTTTCTACTTTTTCTCTAATTTGATGTGTGCAATTTAATGTCCCACTATTATTCTAATTTGCATGTAGATAGTAATGAGCATATATATCCAATCATATTCTTGTTAGCCTTTTGGGGGTTCAACATTTACTTATTGATGCCATTTGACTGTTTCTCTGTTGGAAGTTCCTGTCTTGTTGATTTATAGGAATTTCTTCTAATCCTAAATATTCAGCTCTGTTTATTTTACATATGGTCAATATTTTTAATCTGTCATTTAAAAAAATTTACCTGTTCCATTATTCATTTAAATATTCAATTTTTATCATTTTTATCCCTGATCATTTTTGCCTTATGGTTTGTATCTTGGGAGTTTTATTTAGGTCTTCTGTGTCCAAAGATACTCTTCTGTATAAGACAATTGGTTCTTTACTATTTCTGGAATTCATTTTTCTGCATGGTGGTACTTAGAATATAGTTTTATTTTTCACTATAGAGGGAGCCTGTTTTCCCAGCAACTTATACTAAAAATTATTTATTTCTCTACTGATTCAAATGCTGTGCTCTTCATATCTACTTTTGTGAAATCTGTAATGTTCCATTGGAATATTTGTCTGTTGTTTATTTCCCAAAGTATCATGCAGTTTTATAAGACTGTAGCTGTGTAATATAAAATGCTATCTGCCAGGGTCAGTGCCTG
Source organism: Cynocephalus volans (assembly GCF_027409185.1). Classification (NCBI taxonomy): domain Eukaryota; kingdom Metazoa; phylum Chordata; class Mammalia; order Dermoptera; family Cynocephalidae; genus Cynocephalus; species Cynocephalus volans. The sequence goes on along the minus strand of NC_084472.1, from coordinate 10,905,044 downwards.
ACCTTTGCTTTTCTTTTTCAGAGTTTAATTAGAAGTCCATATTAGGCCTCACAGTCAGCTTAACATAAGCACAGCCATGTCCACTACCCACTCACCCTGTCCTCCAACCCCCTGCCTTTCCCTAAAGGCTGGTGCATTACAATAAGAACATCTCATACCCAAAAAAACCAAAAACAAAAACAAAAACAAAAAAACCCAAAACCAAACAAACAAACCACAAAGCCATTACGAATGCCGAGTGCTCAGAATAGTTGCCCAACCCCCTCCCAGACAAACCCTATAAAGCCTCTGCTAGTCTGTATGAGGGCAGAACACTGATCTTTCAGTTTCCCCTCCGGGTTTGCTGGAGTAAACTCTCTTGCTTGATAACGTTTGACTTCGAGTCTTTTATTATGTTTGTCTCACTGACCTAACAGTCCAGGGATTTTTTTTCTTCCATATAAATGTTAGCATGAGTTTAATAAATTGCTACAAAGATTCAGATGTATTTCTTTTGGGGATTATGTTTTAGATTAATTTGGGAGGATCCAACCTTTTATTTTCTCGATTCATTTTCCCAGGAATCACACATACCCTTTCAATATGTAGATATGGATCTCCACTTATTTCTGGAAATGTGTCTTAGCTTATAATTTTGTATATTAGTTCTGTTCCTTTGTTTTGCTTTCTTTCTTCTGGCACAGCAATTACATGAATGTTATTGCTTCTTTGCCTGTTTTCAATTTTAGCACATTTTCCTGATTGTTTTGATTTCTATTTTTATTTTATTATTGTTCTCTTGCTGATTACCCTACTTTTATTTTTTTATTGAAACATAATTAATTGTACATATCTGTGGGATACAGCATTGAATATCAATACCTGTGTGCAATATAAGATACCTTTATTTAATGTCTCATATTAAATTTATATAGGAATATATTCTCCCTTGGACAACTCATAATTTAATCCTCATTACTGGGGTAATTTTGGGTTTTTTCTTCTATATTTTTTTTCTGAGTTCAATCTTATTCTTTATGTTTCTTCACATTCTCAGTTTTTAAATTTCCTATTAAAGGTGCTTTTCAAAACTATGAATGTTTGAGCATATTTAATTCAATCTGTGGTGTGTTTCATTTTTATTCAGTTTTTTTGTGTGTGTGTGTATATTATTGGGAGGGAAGTTCTCATTAGTTGAGGTATGTTGGATCTTATGTTCTATATACCTGAAGTGCAAATTTCACTGTTACATAAAAAAAACTATACATTAAATATCTAATGTTTGATGTGTATTTTCTTCTGAAGGAAAGAAAACTACTTTCTTAATCATGGGGAAATGCGCATAGGGAAAATTCAGTTCTCTATTTCCAATACAAACTTTTTATATTGGCACACAAAGTATATCAGACAAAATTTGATGTTTGTTTTATATCTAAATTTCTTTAGGCTTCTATCATATTATTTATTTGCACTTTAAACCACTATGTGTTCTAACTATCAAAATGTCCTCATTCTGATATCAAAGCGCATATAGTGAGTGACCAGTAAGTGATGAGCATTGGGCTTAAACTTCAAGCTGCATGAAAATATTAAGTGGTGTAAGAATCAGAAGATAAACTAAAACATCATTTTATTTTTATGAATTAAATATATCTGTTCTGTTATACTAAAATTACATGACAAATAGTGTCCCCAAATTTGTAATGAAATTCATATAATGAAGTTTCTGTCTTGCCCATGCAGGTCCAAAGCATTTATTTCTGGCTGGTGAGGAGCTCTCCCCTCTGGAGTAAATTGGAGAAGAGGCAGTGACAACAATGAGCCACTGAGGCAGGGGTGGGGGTGGGGTTGTTGGTGCAGTGTCTGAACCTAAAGCCATGTTCTGACTGAAATCATATTCTTCAAAAAGGGAAAGCAGATTTTGGTGGACAGCTGGCCCTTTCTGCCTCTTTAGATGCTGTGATCTCTCAAAGGTTTTGTATTTTGTTTTTAATTTTGAGAATAGAGACACCTCAGATTCTTCATAAAACCCCTCATAAACAGTTCTCTCTTTCTCTCGATCTCTCTCTCTCTCAGTCATATCACACACACACACACTCACACACACACACACACACACACGCACACACGCACACACAAGCGCACACACACTAGTCACTAACCTCTCAAGCAAAGCAGTAAAATGATGGAACATTTTCCTTTGGAATTGAAAAAGTATAATGTTCCAGTCATCTAATACTGTACAAGAAATTACCCCCCAACCTAGTGACATAGCACTAGGAATTCATAAAAGGCCCGGTGGGGATTTATTACTTGGGGCTCTCTTGATCAGTTGCAGTTAGATGTTAGCTGGATCTGCATCCCTTGAAGGCTTGGCTGCATCTGGAGGAGCCACAGTTGAGGTGTTTCACTCACATGGCTGGTAAACTGGCACTGGCTGTTGTTGGCTGAGAACATCAGCTCTTCCCCTTTTGGCCTCTCTGTGGTCCTGCTTGAGTGTCGTAATGGCCTGGTGGCAGGCTGCCCCCGGTGTGAGATCCAAGAGGCTGAAACAGAAGCTGCAGTGCAATGCATTTTATAGCTTACTTTCAAAAACCACACATCTTCACTTATACCACTGAGACAGAGACAACACTGATTCCACATGGCACTTGCCACAGGGGCTATCTTGGAGACAGACGTGCTACCAGATGCAAGTAAAGGGGATGGATCACCTTTTGGTTATAGCAACACTCACAAGTACTGTGACCCGTGTATTCATTACCTTCCTTCAAGATGAGGATCCAGGTGTTAACAGAAAGCTTGTTTGTAAGAATTACTCTTGGCACATCAGATGTTGAGAAACATTTCTGAGAATCCTGAGAAATCTTATTAAGGCCACCACTGACATGTCTCTGAGACTAAAGGGATTCTTTTTGTGTAGATCGCAAAAGTATGTATTCTTTTGGATGGCTGAGGAGTTATGAATAGCTAGGTCTACTGACTTGTCATGTATCTATCAAGATTTGTGTCAACATATCCTGAAAAAATTAATTACTCCAAATATGATATTGGTAATTATGTTAAAATTAGAATAAGATCACTATTTGTCAGATTTTTTCCTAAGTATTTAAAATTCCAGTCAAGCTCAACTTGCTTTGTTCACAAACCTCAGGTCTATGCCTAATTTCTGTCACTCAAAACATTTATGGGGTTGTTATTTCTTTACTAACTCATAGCTGTCTGACAATGTCATCCTTGCCTCTTGTTGGACAAAAGAAAATGCACAATTTGGTTGCAAAAAGTGAAATATGGCAATCCCTCTGTTTCTTACACATTCGATGGGGCAGAGGGATGACAATACAACCTCATCAAGTTGTTGATGATGACAAGGACGGTGATTTTGTGATGCTGTGATGGAAACGGTGATGGTACTGATCTCAATACAGCTGTGCACTGCTTTTAGAATAAAAAGTGCTTCTCACTGGTGGTGTCTCTTCATCATAGTTCTGTGGAATAGATGCTCATCCATACTTCACATATTAAAAACCTATGAACTAGTCAACTACTAAAAAACTATTAATTACTAGGGCTGGCCCGTGGCTCACTCAGGAGAGTGTGGTGCTGATAACACCAAGTCAAGGGTTCGGATCCCATATAGGGATGGCTGGTTAGCTCACTGGCTGAGCGTGGTGCTGACAACACCAAGTCAAGGGTTAAGATCCCCTTGCTGGTCATCTTTAAAAAAAAAAAAAAAAACTATTAATTACTATAAAACTACAAACTAGTTTTTCTGAACTAGAAAAACCAAATAATTAACTTGACATCAAATATGACTCAAATGTTTCTTTTAACTGAGAAATTAGTTTATAGTTTTACAACACACATAAAGTTTTCCTGCTCTCAACATTATAAAGTATCTGAACTATTACTCCTACTATCACTTTACATTTCTTTGTCAATGTTGACTTTTCAGTCTTTACATTTACAATATCACTTGGCTTGTCCAGTAAGAGAAGAGAGATTTGTATTATCCTTATGCCAGTGTTATGGATGAAGAAATTGAAGCAAAGAGTCAGTTTCTTAAGTTTCTTAACTGAATTAAGTCAGTTGCTTAATGTCACTAAATCTAATAGCATACCAGTGTGATTAGGTGTTCTATGAATTAGTAGCAGTGATAGTAATAATAAACCAGCTTCACATGCTTTTTCTCTGTAATAATTCAGTCACTTTGATATATACCTCAATGGCTCAATTCCCACAGAGTTCTGCTGAAGATTCTTGCCTGTACAAATTTATCACACTGCAATGATTTAGTTTGCCTAACTGAAGAGATTGTTTAATAGAAATTTCCTTACTGATCACTTTCTAATGACAAATTACTTTAATACCATAGATTATAATAATTCACAATCTACCTTAAGCAATGAATAAATTACTATTTGCATACCACTTCTGAGTTTATACTATTACTTTTTGGTTCCAAATACTTATAACTCTCAATAAAATTTTGTGTGCTTTGACTTACTGGAAGCATTGTATTATAAAAAATGTTCCCAAATGATTTTGTTGTTTATCGTTCAACAAATATAGAACTTTTACTGTGTTGAGTTCCTTTTCTGTGTAATTGCCTTTCTAGTTGCTCAGCATTTTAAGTACTCATTGCACAAAGGGATTAGAGAATCAACAACTGTAGGTTGTTAAAATCATAAATCCTAGTGACTAGTGACACATTTTGATTAAGAAGAGTAACAGAGACTTTACTGCATGCTGTGGTACACTGGCCAAATCCCCTGACTTTATAATTAAAACATTTATTTCTTCAGCTGCAAATTTGGTTGCTGACAATTCTCAGATTAGCCCCTATCTGGAAATTGCTCTCTACCAAAGGAACTTCCTTGCCCGAATCTATGCTATTCCAGGGGCACCCCGCATCCAACTGATGCCAGAGGAGAGGGACTGGGGAGGCCCAATAGATGGCCTTAACCCACCTTGTCCTCAGATTCTTGACTCCACCACAGAAAAGATTTCAATAGCAGAGTCCTAGTAGAAAGTGAGAACAGCTTAATATAATGAAGAAGAGATACAGATTTCACAGAGAGAGTGCGGCCTAGCTCCTGAGACTGAGCAGGCCTACACCAAGTTTAATATAGAAGTAAGAAATACACAGCTAAATTTTAGTACACTGTGCAGGCTGGCTCAAAAGAGTCAGCAGCTACTTGCTTAAAGTAGGTTTATACAAAAAGAAAGCATACACACCTCAGCCAGTGAAGTGCCAGTTGATCCACAACCCTGTCTTCTACCTGAATCCCACTTTCACAGTTTCGCTCTCTACTACATATTCATGCTATCTAATGAATGGGGGTGGCTCCCAGTTATCTGACATAGTCTTGAACATGCTCAATAGGTCTCTTTTTAGGGCATGTTCATTGGTCAAATTCCATCACATGTACTGGACATATTCAAGAATATTCTGTACTCTTTAATGACTCCAGTGATAGGTCATTCAAAGGATAAACTCCAGTTTACTGAGCATGTTCAGCTACTAGAATTATATAACCCCTTTCTACTGAGCATGTCCAGCCAATGGATTTGCAGAAGTCAGTCCCCTGAGGTCTCAATTTCTCCATGTTGGTGCCAAAAATAGGCCCAACAAGCAATGTTAACTCTCCTTTAGGGGAGGGCGAGGAGGAGGATCCTGAGACCTTGGAAAGTGGCTTGAAACCTAGAGATGTGTCCTGAAACACAAACCCAGGGAAACTGAGGACATCCTATCTTACAATGACTGATCACTTTGAGAGTTCAAAGCCCAGACCCAGTCTCAAGTTGAGATTTTCTGAAGGGCCCATTCCAGCTTAGGAGCTCGCCATGAAGTTCTGAGGGCCCTGTTGCAATAGCATCACAATTTGACTTCTCCCTCTGATCTTAAGACCACATCTTAATAAATCTGCACATGGAAGTGAGGCGCAGATATTTCTTTCTTAGCATGGGATGTCATGGGAGCTCAGATTTTCCATGTTCCCCCCCACCCCACCCCAGGCAGGGAGATCTATGACAGTCTATAACCTCCAAGGTTTCTAGGTGTCTCAAAGTCCTCAGCTACAGTGTGGTTGACTTTCCAAGAAAACTGCATAAAGTATTGGCAACCCAAATCCAGACTTTGAGCACCAAACGCCCTGTGTATTTCTCCACTGATGAGGCTACTTCTTCATAGTTTTACAAGGAAGACATTCAGTGGTGGTGGTGAGGACTGATCAAATTAGACCCTTCAGCAGACCTCCTGGTTGTGACATGAAGTAATGGGAAGGTTGGGGAACCATATGATCTCTGCCTGGTGACCTTTAGTTATGTGAAGTAAACTTTCCCTCACAAAGCTTATTCCCTAACATGTGACATGTGGATGGAATTTAAAACCTGGCCCATTGCATGGAGAGGGCCTACCTGGCATGACCATCACCTTGTTGGGTTATTTTAAGAATTATATAATAAATACATGAAAATATTTTTAGCATACATTAAGTAGTCCATAAACAATTGCTATTATAATTATCATTAGTATTGAATATGTAACCATTTCTTTCAGATTGTGTCAATTAATTCAATTATTTAATAAACTTAAGCACTTATTAGTTGGACAGTCTTATAGGCTATAGCAGTAAAAAAAACAGGCAAAAGTCCTTGTCCTTATGGAGCTTCTATTGGGTGAGAGAGATAATAAGCAATATACAGAATAAAAATGCATACAATAATAAATGAAGAGAAATTCCAATAAAAAAATTATAGCTTGAAAGGGAGCACAGAGCGCTTGGGCTTGGGGCTGTGGAGTGAGTTGTAGTTTTACAAGGAGTTGCCGTGGAAAGACTCACCAACACTGTGCTATCAGAGCAAACAGCCGATAGAGAAGAGAGAGGAAGCACTCAGGACATGGATAAAGGGCAGAAGAGTGCCAGGCAGAAGGAACAGATTTTCCACGGTCGGTCTTCTATCACTTGCATAACTTCTGATGAGAAGGTTGTTGTTCTTATTTTTGTCCCTCTGTAGTTTGTTTGTTTGTTTTGTGGGTCTCTCTTTTGTTTGTCCCTCTGTAGTTTGTTTGTTTCGTGGTCTTTTAAGCTTCTTTGAAGATTTCATTTTTGCCTTTGGTTTTCAGCAGTTTGAATATGATATGCCTAGGTATATTTCTTTTACTTTCTCTCTCTCTCTCTCTCTCTCTCTCTCGTGTGTGTGTGTGTGTGTGTGGTAGTTGGGTGTTCATCCTGCTTGGTGTTCTCTGACTTTTCTGGATCTATGATTTAGTTGTCTGCATTAATTTTGCAAAGTTCACAGCTGTTGTACTTCCAAAATTCCTCTGCTGTATTCACTCTTGCATTCCTTCTGGTATTCCAATTATGCATGTGTTATACCTTTTGAAATTGTCTCACATTTCTTGGACTTTTGTTTGTTTGTTTGTTTTTCTTGCTGCATTTCAATTTGGGAAGTTTCTATTGACTTACCTTTGAGCTCATTGATTTTCCCCTTAGGCATGTTTAGTTTACTGATGAGCTCTTTGAAGGCATTCTTTATTTCTTTTCTTTTCTTTTTTTTTTTTAAAAGATGACCAGTAAGGGGATCTCAACCCTTGGCTTGGTGTTGTCAGCACCACGCCCAGCCAGTGAGTGAACCGGCCATCCCTATATAGGATCCGAACCCATGGCCTTGGAGTTATTAGCCCCGCACTCTCACGAGTGAGCCACGGGCCAGCCCGGCATTCTTTATTTCTGTTGGTATATTTTTGATTCCTATTATTTCCTTTTGATACTTTCTTAGAGTTTCCATATCTCTCCGTATGTTAATTATCTGTTCTTGCATGGTATCTACTTTTCCATTAAAGCCCTTAACATATTAATCATAGTAATTGTAAGTTCCCTGTCTAATAATTCCAATACCTATGTCATATCTGAGTCTGGTTCTGATGTTTGATTTGTCTCTTCAATCCATGTTTTTTCTTATCTTTTGGCATGCCTTATAATTTTTATCAAAAGCTGAGTATGATGTATCAGCTAATAGGAACTGTAGTAAATAGGCTTTTAGTGTGAGGATTTATACTAATCAGACTCAGAATTGTGTTGCGTTTAAATGTTTGCTGTAACCATAAGTACCAGAGGCTTTAGTCTTCTAGTGCCTAGATGTTTTTGTCTCCCCTCTTGAATTCGTTATCACTAAGTGCTGTCAGAGAGATTGTATGTCTTGTTCTTTCAGCTGTAGATCACTATTATTGTATCAGGTCCCTTTTGGTAATGCTTGTAAAGGGAGTGGAAACCTTCTACTGTCTTATAATTAAATCACTGCTTTTTTAGTGGGCTTATGTCTACAGGCTCTGACTTCACAAGAGTTTCTCTTGTGGTATAGTGGTATAGCATGCTAGTTACACCTTCTTTTCTTATTCTGTTAGTGGTTATTCTATATTAGTCGAATTTAAAAATACTTGACTTATTCCATTCTAATGGTTGGCTTTTGGTTGACTACAATATTTAAATTAAATGTAAGGATATGTGAGTACTTTAACTCCGTTTACAACTCTGTCCTTTTGTGTAATGTTGTAATCCATTTTACTTCCGGTGATAATTGGTTTCATGTGTCAGCTTGGCTTGGCACCCAGTTATTCGATCAAACACTGATCTAGGTGTTGCTGTGAAGGTATTTAATAGAAATAACTAAATTTACAATCGGTTGTCTTTAAGTAAAGGAGATTATCCTCAGTAATCTGGATAGGCCCTATCTAATCAGTTAAAGACCTTAAAAGGAAAACTGAGATTTCCCTGGAGAAGAAGAAATTTCACCTGTGAGTGGAAGATTCAGATCCTGCCCCAGAGTTTCCAGCCTGCTGACCTGCCCTACAGGTTTCAGGGCCCATAAACTTGTAAGCCAATTCTTTGTGATGAATAACTACCCCCAGACCCACCTATGTATGTATGTATGTATGTATGTATGTATGTATGTATGTATATATGTATGTATGTATGTATATAAATACCTTCCTTCTGGTTCTGTTTCTCTGATAGAACTGTAGCTGACACAGACTTTGGGAGTTGTCTGAATTGGTTCTGTGTTTTCTAGAGCTGATTCACTAATCTGATGAGATTTAAAGGCACTAATGATTCTATTTACAGTGGTAAAAAGGCACTGGTAGTCCATGGTATGAAATGGCAATAAATATACACAAAATATTTCCATTGGATACTACTAATCAAATACTTATAAAAGGCAAGTTTCTGGGTGACCATGTATTTGATACCTTATAACTTTTTTTTGTCTAATTAACTCATGAAAATAGCTAGTTGCTCTTAACTGTGCTGAAAAAAGTGGTGAAAAAAAGGATAAGCTCAAGACTTCAAATTCCCCACTCAAGCTCTGCGTAAAATGACCTGAAATTTCTGTGTCTTCTCTGAGCGAACCCCTTATCTCCTGCAGCTGCAGACCTGAGGTTTCTGAAACCAGATCTGCAGTCTCATCCTGTGAGTGGCTGAATTACAGTGCAAGCTGTATTCTCAGCCTTGCAGTGGTGTTCTCTCTTAAAAGGAAGCCATTGATTAGTAAGAAATGGGATCCAGAGATTTGGAATGGGAAGAAATTGGGGATATAAAATCCCTGAATTTTGCTTTTTTTCCTTTTTTCCACCAGTTGCTTCAGCTCTTCCACCCCGTCAGAGGAGACTAACCCTGCTCTGCTCAAAGAACCTGTAATGGCCTCTCCTGAGGCAGTTGCCTTACAAGACACCGAGACGCTGAATCTCCTCAGGCTCTTTCCCCACCACCTTTCTTGCTTTAGACCTGTAACTAGACTCAAGTCCCACAGGCCCGAGAGTGTGAGATACAAATTATGACCTGGGAGGAGGTGCACTACACATCAGAAATCTGTATGTTTTTTCTAATGTACACAAACAGAAATCTGGGGAACACGTATGGGACATAAAATTGGATCGAACAGAATTTACCAATAATGGCTCACTAAGTGGAGATTCTGGACATGCTGTTTTAGTGGTGGACTAAGTTAAACAAAGATATAATGCCAGTACTGCCTTGGCATACTTTAGAGAAAAGTATCCAAAGGCTTAGAAAGATTGGAGATTGGATTTATCATGTAAGAAAAATCTGCTTATCCACCGCAAGAGAGACCAGAGGACACACCTTTCACCATGACTCTGAAAATAAATTTGTGATGGGAGATCCTGCATCCTTGTAGAGCTTTGTGTTCCCTCTTCTCTGTAGATCAGAAATTACAGTGGTAACCACTGCCATTAAATTAGGATCTCTAAATGCAGTGGGGTAACTGCCTCCTGGGATGGCAGGAGCCAGGCGGAAGCACTTAATTACCATAACATGGTGGGCATGGTTACTATGATGAACAGCAGAATCAAAGCAGTTATCAAAATAATCTGACTCACAGAGACCTATAGTATAGGCCAGTTGATAATTGTATTCATAGAAAATAAGTAGATGATCGGTCTACTAAATTCTTACTTGACCTGTATAAACAGGAGGTTTCTAGGTACAGTGAATAGAAGTTTCATGTGAATCACCAAAATAATGACTTTTGGGGAATTACTAGACACTGGGTCTGAACTGATATTAATTCCAGGAGACTGAAAATGTCACTGTGGTCCACCTGGCAGAGTAAAGGCACATGAAGATCAGGTGATTCAAGAAGTTTTAGCTCAGGTTTATCTTATGGTGGGTCCAGTGGTTCTTTGAACCCATTCTGAGGTTATTTCCAAGTCTAAAATGCATAATTAGAATAGACATACTTAGAAACTAAGAGAATCCCCACATTGCTTCCCTGACGTGTGGGAGTGAGGGCTATTATGGTAGAAAAGGCCAAATGAAAGCCACTGACTTCTTCTATCTAGAAATATTGTAAACCAACAGCAATGACACATTTCTGGGAGATTGCAGAAGTCAGTGTTACCATCTAGGAATTGAAAATCACAGGGGTGGCGATTATCACAAATTTCCATTCAACTCACTTACTTGGCCTGTTCAGAAAACAGATGAATCCTGGAAAATGACAATGTGTGTTTGTAAACTTAACCAGTTGTGACTCCAAGTGCTGCTGTTATTCCAGACGTGGTTTCATTTTTAAAAAATAAATTAACATATCCCATGTACCAGCTATTGATCTGGCGAAAGCATCTTTCTTGATACTTGTTAGTAAAGACCACCAGAGCAGTTTGCTTCCAGCTGGCAAGGGCAGCAATACACCTTCATTGTTCTACCTCACAGGTTTGTTAGCTTGCTCATTCTAAGTCATAATTTAGTCCTCACAGACCTTGACCATCCTTCTCTTATACAAGCCATCACGTTGGTCCATTAAATCGAGGATACTATGGGGATTGGACCTAGAACAAGAATTAGCAACTGGTCTGGACTTATTAGTAAGACATTTGTGTGCCAGAGGCTGGAAATAAATACAACAATGAATCAGGTAACATAAACCTCAGTAAGATTTCTAGGGGTCCGTTGGTATAGGATACAACAAGATATCCCTTCTGAGGTGAAGGATAAGTTGTTGCATCTGGCCTCGCCTACAACCAAAAAACAGAGAATTTTGAAGGCAACTTATGCCTCATTAGGTGCTCTACTTGGCTCGTTATCAAGTGACCCAGAAAGCTACTAATTTTCAGTGGGACCCAGAGCAAGAGAAGGCTCTGCCACTTGCACCATGTGATCCAGCAGATCTGATGGTGCTTGAAGTTTCAGTGGCAGATAGAGATACTGTTTGAAGACTTTATCAGGACCCTGTAGGTGGATCATGGTGCAGACACTTAAGATTTTGGAGCAAATATTTGCCATTCTCTAAGGATAACTACTCTCATTTTGCAAAAAACACTTCTGGGTTAATTCTGAGCCTTAGCATGGACTGGATGCTTAACAATAAGCCTCCAGATTACCATGCAACCTGATCTGGGGTAATTTCACTAGTTTATAATCCAGCCTCTTACATCTATACTCTGCTAAAACTTGATTTCCCAGTATCCAAGCCTGGCTGGTACAATTTCTACAAAGATTTTGCTTCCTTTATCTGGGGATGGGAGAGTCACAATTGCCTGGTTTCCTGGAATGCAGGTGTGAATCTGAATGTCTCAGCTTTTAATATATGAATTTTCAACCAGTTCTACTTTTTTTTTTAAACCAATTCTCTGTCTTCTGAAAATTATTTGAAGTCCATCTATACCCTTACTTCATATCTCATTCTGTTTTTCCTAGGCCACTGATTTTTTTTTTTTCATTCCTTTATGCCATTTTAATGGGTTTGAGAAAGAACAGAAGTTAAATTCATGTAGTTAGTTTACATTATTTAACCACGTCCTTTCATTGGCTTTTAAAATGAGATTCCAGTGCCATTTCTAAAGTTTCAAAAATGTTTAATGATGAGATAATAGAAAAAGATATAAATTAAAAATCTGCCAGATTTTTGTGATTAGTATAGTCACTACTAATATCAGTTAAGTAGGAAAATAAATAGAAAGAATTTTTTATGTTTTCCATGACTTGGAATGTGCAATACAACAAGGAAACAATCTGGGTCTTTTTCTTTAAGCTTTATAACATTTGGACACTATTTTGTTTCGGAGTGAGGTCTGTTTTTCTTCTCTTCCAGAATGAAAGCCTGATGTTTGCCTTCACAATTAATTACTATTTCTTTCAATTTGGAGCAGATAAATCTTTACTGCAAATGGCAAATGAAGTCAAAAGGCATCCCAGGAGACATGTCTTCAGTCTTCACCAGATGCTCTTTGACACTCTGAAACCTGGTGAGAATAGTCAGGAGAGAAACAATGAGGAAAGGGTAATCACTAGCTGAAAGTTGTTTGGCTGTTTGGCTTAAGATATAGGTGGTTTATCAGGCCCTTGTCAGTTATAAATCTCCAGGAGTATGAAAGAATAAACAGCAATCTAGATAAAAGCCTAAATTCAGAGTCTACTTGTAGTTTGGAGGAGAGATTCTATTCTACCAAAAATTTCTAAGTTCTGTCCAGCTCTATATTTTTATAAGTAACTGAGGCAAACATATAAGAGGCATATTCAGGTAACGTGGAACGAGAAGCAAAGATAAATATGTTTCAGGAGAGAATCAAAATTCACATCTCAATAACCTGAGTTATGGGAAGAATCTAAAAATAACAACAGACATATGAGGGGTTTTCAAAATGTTCACGGAAAATGCATACTATGAAAAAACTATGCATGGATTTCAAAACTTTTTTGCACCCAAATAAACTCATACTAACTTGTTATAGTATGTGTGAATAGAATCTAGTTGGAGAAGCTAAGAATGATAAGACATCAGTTTGAAAAGAGCCCCTATCCGAGCAACATGAATTCCGCTAAAATGTAAGCAAGAATAAACATCGAATTGATGGTGAAGCTTGGGTGGAAGAATGGTGACATCACTGATGCTTTAGGAAAAGTTCAGGGGAACAATGCCCCAAAGAAATCAGCAGTTTACAAATGAATGATTCATTTCAAGAATCAATGTGATGACCTTGAAGGTGAAGCCTGCAGAGGCAGACCATCCACAACAATGTGTGAGGAAAAAATTAATCTTGTTCGTGCCCTAATTGAAGAGAACTGATGACTAACAGTGGAAACAACAGTCAGCACCAGAGACATCTCTATTGATTCATCTCACGCAATTCTGACTAAAAAAATTAAAGTTGAGCAAACTTTCTGCTCATTGGGTACCAAGATTGCTGCAGACGACAGCAGAATTTAATGGAAATTTTAAACAAGTGGTATCAAGATCCTGTAGCATTTCTTCAAAGAATTGTAACAGGGATGAAACATGTCTTTATTGGTGTCATCCTGGACACAAAGCACAATCGAAGCCATGACTACCAAGAGCTGGAAGTGGTTCAGTCAAAACCAAAGTAGACCAGCCAAGAGCAAAGGTCATGGCAACAGTTTTTGGGGGGATGCTGGAGGCATTTCTGGAAAATCAAAGAAGAATAATATCTGCTTATTTTGGAAGTTTCTTGAGAAAAGTTAGCCCAAGCTTTAGCAGAAAAATACCTGCGACAGCTTCACCAGAGAGTCCTTCTCTACCATGTCAATGCTCCTGCTCATTCCTCTCATCAAACCCAGGCAATTTTGTGGGAGTTTCAGTGGGAAGACATTAGGCAACCACCTTACAGTCCTGATCTTAAGAAATCTTTAAAGGGCACCCATTTTCTTTCAGTTAATAATTTAAAAAAAGAGGTTGCCTTGGCATAGTTAAAATTTTCAGTACCCTCAGTTCTTTAGGGCTGGACCAAATGGCTGACAGCATTTACAAAAGTGTCTTGAACTTGATGGAGGTTATGTTGAGAAACGCAGTTTATATTTTTGTTTTTGTCTTTTAATTTCATTTTTCCACAAACTTTCTGAAGTCCCTTGTATGAGTTGTTCTTTACATTTTCAAAGTTCAAGTTAATAATAGTGTCTAACATTTACTGACAGTAAAATATTTCTGAGGTATTGTGCTAAGCACACACATGAAAGGTCTCTTTTAGTCATGGCAATTCATCCAACAATTATTGTTTCAGCACTTGCTATGGGCTAAGTGCTATACCAGGTGCTTGAGATACGTCAGTGAGTGATACAGATAACTATCTTGGTCCTCATACAGGCCAACAGGTGGTATCAATACTATTATTCTCAGTTTTTGGATGAAGAGACAAAGTTAAAGATAGTTTGTAAATCAAAGTTCTCAGAGCAAGTGTATCATCACTAAATGATTCGATCCACTTTCTTAGTATCATGCAGATTAAATTTAACAATGACAACAAAAAAAACCCAACTGCACTGATAAATAAAAGAGGTGATGTGGAATGCATGTGAAATAAACATATATAATTGACAGTCAACTCAACACGTATTAATGCTTTTATGAGGTCATAAGGATCTACAAAAATAATCATAAAATAATGGTTAAAAGTGTGAACTTTGAGGTTAGCCAAACTTGGTTTTAAATCTTGGTGTCCCTATTAACTGAGTGATCTTTGGCACATGTTTTGCTTCTCTGACTTCAGTTTCTCAAATGTAAAATAAATATATATGTCTTCCATCTCACAAACTCAGGGTGAGAATTAAATGAGGTAATATGTAATGTACATAGCACAGTTCCAAGCACCTTATAAGTGCACAATAAATGGTAGCTATTAATCCTATGCCACACTTATATGTGTATATTATTGAGAAAGGGAAGGTTTTAAAACTTCCTAGACTGATTACATGTATCAAGGGTTTTTCATTTAGTTCTAAATTCCACAATTTAAAAGGTCTTAAGATAAATTTGAGATGGCTAAGGGAGAACCTATGATATTGAATGAACTGAAATCCAATTATCAATTAATTACACAATAATAATAGGATGTACTTCAGGCACTGTACTCAAGACTATCACCTGAGAAATATTGTTGAAGAAGTAAAGAGTGACAAGCCTTAAAGCCCCCGTGAGTGGATATAATCAATACCTTCAAACTACTATGGGAGGGGTCATGTAAAAGATTATTCCTTATGATCCTAGATGCAATAATTAGGTACAATGCATCAAAACCACAGGTAAGCAGACAATAGAAGATGGAATATTATATCAATTAAATTACCTAAGGATGAAAAATGGTATCACAGGAGCACATCCCATGTGACTTTTTGGAAGAACAAGGGAATTCAACCATCAGACATATGGTAAGTCTAGACAGATCATAGAGCCTCTTCTAAGTTTGAGGTGCTATGATTCTATGAAATAATAGAAATCTACACATTGACCAAGTCTGACACTTCCAAGAATGATCGGATTCTTCTGGACCACTGCTTCGCACTCTCGTAGCCCGCTGTAAATACTCATAACCCCAGTGCTGTTCAACTGAGAAGCAGATGCTGAAATGAAATCCGGGATACAAGACTTTCATCAGCGAGTAGAGCCTGTGAAAGATCAAGGGGGATGAAGCAGAATTGAGTAGATGAAACTATTAGTCAGCAGTGCAAATCTGAAAATTGTGGAAATAGGAGAGGAGAGAGAAATGGGAAGAGAGAGTCAATGACAGTAAAGATCAGACAAAGCCTCAACCAACCCAAAGGAGTGTTCTAGAGCAAACGTTAGAGGCATCCCATGTTGAGGAGAAACAGGCACGCCTGCTACCCACCACCACCCCTCCTTGGCACCATGCTCAGTCATTGGCTGCTGATTGCCTGGAAAAGGTGTCCTGGCTTCAGATTGAACAGAAGCAGTCCCCAAATGCTTCATAGCTGGAGGCCGTGAGCTAAATGCATTCCTCAGTGATGAACAGCAAGCTCCTTCTTGAAGGAGGATTCAGGTGGCTTAAGTCTACGTTATCTACATCCATATTACACCAAATTGAAAACCTTGTTTACTGTCCTGTTTTCCTAGATGGGTTACAGGATAGTTAAATGTGCAGACTGTGTTTTAATCTCATTATCTCCAGCACTTATAATGATGTCTGTAGATCTGCAATAGTGGTTGAATTAATGCATGCATATAGGCTGAGATATTTAGAGAGCTACGAAAGGATTGAAAAACTTGTCATATCCCAAAATAACAGCCAATAAACCTATAACCTTCCCTAAGAATCTTCTGGTAATATATGCTTTTGACCAAATGGGTAACATTTTAATAGCTGATATTTGCTTATATGTTTTTCTAAGTAATATCTTTTTTACACTCATCACATCACTCCTAGTAGAATGCAGGGCCTTAAAGGAAAAGAAAAAGGGGAGTAAGTGACAATGGAGACAGGGAATTGAGAGAAGATTGATAATGTGGCTGCCAGAGGAGATGGGAGGAGCAGACTGGGAGCACTGGCAGAGGGTGTAGGATGCTAGAACACCAGACAAGACTGTACCAGACGTCTCCTTTTTTAACTCCTTTCAGATTACTCCTCCACTCTGTTCTCTGCCCTAGAAGGATGAGCTGCATGAATTATAGCCATGAGCTCCTATGTCTTATGACTTTGAGTAGAGGAATGTGATGGTTATTTTTATGTGTCAACTTGATTGGGCTAAAAGATGCTCATGAAGTGTAAAACATTATAAGCGTAAAAATGGTAAAACATTATTTCTGGATGTGTCTGCAAGGGTGTTCAAGGAAGAAATTAGCATTTGTATCAGGAAAGAAGATCCATCTTCATCAATGTGGGTAAGCATCTATTTAGTGCATTGAAGGCCTGAATTGAACAAAAAATGGAGAAGGGTGAATTTGGTCTTTCTTCTTGTGCTGAGACAGCTCTCTTCTCCTGTCTTCCAACATCAGCACTTCTGGTTCTCAGGTTTTCAGACTCAGACTGGGAGTTACATCATTGGCTCCCAATTCTCAGGCCTTTGGACTCCTACTGAATTACACCACTGAATTACACTGAATTTCTAGCTTTCCTGGTTCTCCAGCTTACAGAGGGCACATTGTGAAACTTCTCAGCCTTCATAAACATGTTAGCTAATTCTTATAATAAATCTCTTATAATACACACAGACACACACAGACACACACACACACACAGACACACACACACACACAGACACACACACACACACACACACACACACACACATCTGCTATCAGTTCTGCTTCTATGGAGAACCCCGACTAATACAGGAAACCTGGTCGAAAACTAGATGGAGGGAAGAGAGTTAGGTCAGGAAACGTAGTGCCTGGTTCTATCCTTATGAAACTACCTTTCTCTCAAGGTGGCCAGTTCCATTCTCTCTCCTTCTGGATTTTGATCACTAGTCCTTTCCCTTGTCCATTCAGGCCTACAGTGAGAACAACTCTGTTGCTGGTAACCCTGTGTTCCTATATACTTCTCGTGCTTCTATGTCCCACCCACACCTTTGTACTTATTATGATACTAGGCCCCTCACTGATACACAAGTTATGTATCAGCCCTCTTGCCCACAGAATAGACCTTCATGCATTTCATTGGAGACTAAAACAACTTTAGGGCCTATTTCACCTCTTTTGTTACTGACCCAGGAAATCTGACAGGTCTGTCCCTGGGTCACATTGATTTCTCCCAAATGAAGGAATGCAGTGATCTGTAAGTCAAGAGCAGATTGATATTAGAGTACAATTGCAGTCTCTGTAAAAGGTTAGGTAGATCAGATGGCTGCAGCCAAGGCTGCAACTCATCTAAATGCTACTGAAGTTCCCATAGTTCGCAATATAATTATCTCTCCATGACCAAACTCTCCAGAGTTCAGCATTCATTTTTTTGCAGCAATTCCCTTAATAACATTTAATTATATCATCTTTTCACAAAAAAATTACACATCCTTTCCACTTTCTTGCATAAAAACAGATCTGTTAATTTAGGGGTTAATCTGGAGTTCCATACTCTTTGATATGTGGTCTCTAAACCCGGTATGATATTTTCTTTCCTTACACTAAAAAAAAGAGTCCTTTAGTTTCCCTAAAAATCATTAAATTTTCAGTATGGCTCAAACTCTTTAAAATCATGTGCTATCTTTTGTTAATTCAGATAACAGCTCAGTCTACACTGTTACACAAATAAACAAACAAACAAAACGCACATACACAGAATGCCGTTGGATGTACATTTGTTTTCCTGCTTCTAGTTTTCAGTTATTTCAGACCATATGCATTGCTGTGGGGGTCAACACCTTCTGACCTTATCTTTACACTTAAGTGTATCTTTGCTACATTCCTAGACTAATTTATAGAGGCCATCTGTTAAGTTCTGACTGATACTGAAAAGTTAATGATTGAAAAATAATTTCATGTCTCATGGTGATGTGAAATTTCCATTGCTCTCATAGACTGAATATCAATAGGCATAAGTGACAGATATGACATTAGTGACCACCTGGTGTCTTTCTGCCCTGCTTGATAACTGGGGCATGTACAATCAAACGAAGAGCAATAGAATTCAATAGATGGGCCAACCCAAAACTGAGGCTTATTTGGTCTGTCTGACTGTTATGTATCTACTACATTAGAAAACTTCTTAAGAACCCCTTTACTATTGGTCAAATGTCATTGAGAGAATTTCTATAAATTATTCACCAGGAAGGAGAGAACATTTTATTTCTTTCTGTAAAGCATATTTGAAGAGAAATCCTGTGATAAATTTCAGGGAACGAAATGAAAATAAAGAGGAAAATGTTCATCCTGCATAGATACAACCTCAGCTATATATTTCTGAACAAAAGGTGGTTTAACAGAAAGCAATAAAAAATCTACTTCATTACTACTAATCTAGGTGTATCACAGTATTTCCGAAACTACTTTTCCAGACCATAGTGGTACCAATGTTAATGTTGTGTTCCATCAACTATCTTCAAAGTTTAAACATCCTACAGGAAATAGTATATTAGCCTACTACAATGCTGTTGTGTGGAATCAGGTAACAGGAACAGAAATTTATGCTTAAAAGTGGGTTGCAGTTCTAACACATACCTAAAACATGTCCTTGTCTCAGAACTTAGCAGTGAACAGAAGCTGGAAGGTATTAGTATAAGATGGAAAAAAGGGAAGCTATAATTTATGGAGGTTGGCAAAAAGGCAACACTTGTTATGTTGTGGCAAAAAGTTTAGCCAGACTGTCACCTGTAGTACCATGAGAATTGGAAGGGATCACAGATCTGGCTAAACAGATTTCCAGGCAGAATGTTTAAAGTGCCAGATGCTTCCTCTAGCTGTCTGCAGTTAAACGTGGAGAGAAAGATATCCTAAAAAAGCAACTGTCTGGATTTTAAGCGGGATTTACAGGATATACAAGTGAACTGGGTTTAAAATAAAATTGTTTCTTATTTCTAGTGCCTTCTGGGAAAGAATCTAAAATTTAGAACACTATCGGTAAAGCATGGTTTCAGGATAAAGATCTCAAGGCAGTGGATGAAAGATGATTTATTGAAAGCTCTGAAAGATTTAAATCATGTCTATTTGGATTTCTAAGAACATTAAGTGTGATTCTCTTAGAACCTCCATGATAGAGAACAAGAGGTTTTCTAAAAATATTAAGAGTATGAATTACAGGCACTTTAGATGAGACCAAGAGGTTTGTAAGAATCCTATGGATGTTGTCACACAAAACTCTAAAGATCAGCATAATCCAGAGAGGGACTTGTCTTGAAGATGCTTGTGGGTGTGACCTTTATCTAACAGAATGTAACCCAATAAGATTCATAGTAAATCCTACAATATTTTATGAGAATTATATTGGGAGATGTACCATCAATTAAAACTAATATAAATTAGGAACATTTTTAAATGAAAAGAGCCCTTAGAATCCCCTGGCTCTTAAGGAAGGAACGATTTGAGACTATTGTTCAAGTTCAAATATAGTTGTAGTTTCTGTGAGAAAGGAAAGATGACTCAAAGTGCAGAGGACAAGACTAGAGAGTGCAGCCAAAAGCAATGGAAATGGAGAAGCCCTTTCAGGGAGCAAGATTTTGTCCTAATCAAGGAACTGGCAACATGTGCTCAGCTGGATTTCAAAACTGCGTAGACCAGTGACTGCTGTGTTTCTTTCACGTGATCCCTTTTTAACTAGAGTGCTTATTTTTGCTATCTTAGCCATGTATCATCTTTGTATGTTGGGTTGTTTTGGATGTGTGTTGGGGGGAGATAATTTATCTCTTTAGTTCACAGATTCTTCGTAGCTGAACTCATACTTGAGAAGCTGCATCTGAAAACCTTTCCTGAGGAGCTCCTCTCTGACTAGACCTTATACAGATGAGACAGTTCTGGACTTTGGGCTGATGTCATAATTGGATGAGATTTTGGGGGTAGGTGTGTTTCATATATGAGAGAAATAGAAATTACTTTCGACTGGAGTGTGACATGGTAGATTAAAGACGGTTGCAAATTCCTCACTACCTCTCCCATGGAGAGGTGGAGTCTGATTCCTTTTCCCACACTTCTATGATGGCCCCAGTGACTTTTCTAAGTAATAGAATATTGAAGAAACAATATTCTGGAACTTTTGGGGCTAGATCGTAAGGCCTCTCACAAATTCACCTTGGCCTGTTGGAATGAGAAATACTTTTTCTCATAATGTAGCCACCATGAGAGAAGCCTCAGCCAAATAAAGAGGCCACAACATATAGGTACTCTGGTCAACAGGCCTAGCTGAGCTGCCAGTCGATAACCAGTATTGACTGCCATCCATCTGAGAGAGCCATCTAGATGGAAGGCTGTCAGGTAACTCAATCCATGGCTGCCATTAGACAGCAACCACATAAAAAATATCTCAAGTGAATACTACTCAGTTGAGCCTGGTTAACTCACAGGTCTATAAGAGATAATAAACTGTTCTTTTAAATCACTAAATTTGGAGATTGTTACGTGCCAGTAGATAGAATACAGAAACATACTGAGGCATCTGTCAACAGATGAATGGATAAATGTGCTATGTATGGATGTATGTATATGTGTGTGTGTGTGTGTGTGTGTGTGTGTGTGTGTGTGTGTGTGTACACAGACACATACATGCACATACAATGGAATACTACTCATTTGTAAAAAATAATAATAATAATAAAATCTTGTCATTTTCAGCAACATGGATGAGCCTGGAAGATATTATGTTAAGTGAAATAAGTCAGACATGGCAAGATATAGTAGGTTCTCACTCCTATATGGGAGCAAAACATAAATAAATAAATAAATAACAATAACTTGAATATTCAGAAATAGACAGTGGAATTGTGGTTACTAGTGGTTAGGAAGGGGAAGAGGCATATGAAAGGTTGGTTTATGGACACAAAATTACAGCTAGATAAGGAAAATAAGTTCTAATGGTATGCAGTCGTGCTAGGCAGCTATAATTAACAAAGATTCACTGTACATTATCAAATGCTTAGAAGAGAGGAGAACAAAGGATCTCATCACAAATAAATGATTAAATTTTGATAATTCTATACCCCATAAATATGTACAATTAGTACTTTTCAATAAAATAAAAAAATATAGAAACATACAATTAAGTCACATAATATATTGAATTTCTTTTTTAAGGAAAATCTATCATGACATATGGCAGTGAGAAGACTAACAAAAGGTTGGCAATCTGTGTATCTCTGTGTCCTTCTACAAATGAAGAAAACATATACTGCAGTTCACAGATTCTAAGCCAACACTCATTGTAAAATGCTCCATTCTTTTATACACCATAAAGAAAGAAAATCATGTCTCAAACCATGACACTATTCTAATTTTTTATGAATTAAAATTTCATTTTATAGTATAAAAAGTTTTTTATACTGATTTGGGCATAAAATGTTTAATCATTTATCACATCTATACATATAGGAAAATGTAAATCTAAACAAAATAAATTAACTATTTTCTAAAATTTATGTATATTGAGTCTTACACTTCTGAATCACTTCCCAATTCAAAGTTATTAGTGTTGGTATTTTTCCACAGTATTTTCCTAAGTTTCATCAAGATCATCTATGAGACAACATTTTTAAAAACCTTCTCTGCTGGTGTTTCCAAGGATTTCTTGTAAGTCACTGAGTGGGAAAACACACACATACATAAACTCTGTTTTCTTCTGTTCTCATACAGCACCATCATCAACACAGAAGACAGCCTTCCGTGAACAAATGTGTAGAGATTTCTCCCCACTAGCAAGCAAACAAGCAATTTCTCCAGCAAGCAAGTAAGCAATTAGAAGACACCAGCTGGTGTCAATTCCCACACTATCTACCTGGAGATGGTGTCAGATCCCACAGTGGTGCTCAGTCCCAACAGACAGCTGCCCCTTTCCCACCTCAGATGCCAATCGCAAGCTCCAGGTTGTTTTACAGATGAAGAGATGCATAGGCTGTGAGGTATGGGGGAAAGGGCACGGAGCTTCCATGAGCTCTCTGGGTGAGCCACCTTCCAGGAGGCTCCACATGTTCAGCTATCCAGAAGGTCCCTGAACCCTGTCTCTTGGGTTTTTATGGAAGCTTCATCACATAGGGATGATTGAAGCATGGACAACCGTGTAGAAACATGATTGCACAAAAAGGGAAACCCAGCAAGGCCTGTTGTTCAGGTTCTTCTTGACCTGTCTGTGCAGCATTGCTTCCTTCAGGGCATGGGACAGGACCTCTTCTCAAATAGGAGTCTATGACCTACAATCAGCTGAGGTAAGTCAGAGAATTTCCTGCCTCAGGGAGAGAAAGGAATGGGAAAGAAAGGAGGGCAGAAGGTCAGAGAGTGCTACGAGCCAGGCACTGTGGACAAAAACAAATATATAAACATCATAATATCACAGTCACTTATCCTCACTTGGCATATATTAACATAGAAACTTTTAAATTTTTTTATTTTTACCACTAATTATTGGTAGAAAGTTTTACACATAATAACCAGAACTCATATTCCTTCTTCAAATGAATCTAAAATAGCTTAATTGACTGTATCCAGGGGTTGCAATTGTTCATCAGGATTAACAGCCATGCCACTGTATTATTCAGCAGGTTTTTCTTCATTTCAAATAAATGTTTGCAAAATACAACACGAACAACATTCTTGGGAATTACATCAAGTTCCTGGCTGTCTCAGGTAATTTAGCCATTTCTTCTTCTTTTATTCCCTTAAGTACTGGGGGGAGCTGTCTTGTTTGAGGGAAATCATCCTTCATTCATGTTTATTAGAAAGGGTCTTTCATAACTATGAATTCCCTTCTCCTTAAGACTGAAGCTTTTCTTGTGAAAACGACGTCTACTCGTATTATTAATTGAATCGCTAGGTATGTGAACTACTGTGACCAAGTTTGCAGATGGGCGAGCAACTACATTTATAGCATGACTTCCTCCTACTAGTGATTTTAAGTTGCTATTATTGCACATTTAAATTTTAGAAAAAATGTGGTAAAATGTGCATCTTAAAAATGATGAGGTGTAGTATATGACTATATTTTTATATATATTTGCACATGTGTATTTATTTAAATATACATGTAATATATCTATACATATACATATATACAATATGCAAATACTGTATATATACATATGTACTACCTATACACATAGACATATAACACACATACACAATATTAAAAGCTATTATTGGTGATATTTCTCTCAGAGGACATATAGCATTGAGAAGAAGTCCTCATAACAACAATTCAAAAAATGTTAAGAAAGCAGACTAATCAGAGATTAGAATCTTCTAATCTTTCTAGAATCTTTGATTTGGACAGAATCTTAGGGAATTATCAATCCAGTTGCTTTTGAGTTACAGATGAAGGAATCAAGTCCTAGTGAAGGAAGTGGTTAGTTGAATATCGTATTTGTCCATATTTCTAGGTCAGTGTTCTTTTTACCACATCAGTGATTTTTGGTGATAAATAGAAATAGTCTAGGTAGGATTTTTATAGCAATTACTAGGTATTATCCAAGTGCTCCAATGTCCCTTTAAGTAAAAGAAGGCTTTTACTGGGTGACGATCCTTTAATAAATTATTTGATGGGCCTTTAGATATATGGTTGTCAATGCATGCCACTAAACCTTGCATTCTTTGATGTTAATATGTTTCTTCAGCCATTTTTAAAACCTGGTTCTAAATTACAAATTGAGCCAGTGCACTATTATATTTAGAAAAAGGAAAATATCTTTGCTAAATTACTGCAGATATAAATCAAGACTCTAAAGTAATGCGATTGCAATGTGTAGACAACCATTCCCACATTCATGTATTCAAATCTGTGACAACCCCTTTTTTAAGCAGTAAGGGAGACTATGCCTTTTTTCTATTTATGTTGCTATGGTCAACATCAGGTTTGCAATTCTTCTTGACATTTTGGAGACTGTGGTATATATTACTGAATATTCCTGGCTGTGATACTTCATCCTCTAAGGGTGGATGAATCAATGCACTTTTCTTCTATAACAGGTCATCCTAAAATTTAGTGGTTTAAAACAGTAGTCATTTATTTAATTATGTGGGTCAGATATTTGGGCTGGGCTTATCTAACCAGTTATCCTGATCTTGGTTTGGCCTACTTATTTGTCTACAGTAAATGCCAGAGTCGACTGGCATTTTTGTGTGTGTTTGTGTGTCTGTGTGTCTCCGTGTGTGTGTTTTAATGCTGTCTTGACCCAGTTTTGAGGATCTTGCTATAGGCTCATCAGTTCCCTTCCTCAGGCAGCTAATTAAGTCTACACCTTAATAATTTCCCTTATTGGGACTCTCACACGCCAGGCCACTGCATACCTGCCCTAATTGCCCAAGGCCAGGCATCAGAAAGCTGGGGACAGTCTCCATGCCCATGAATTTATTCAAATCAGCCACTCCACAGGAAGCCTGCAAAATTTAGCCAATCTTGCCCCACTTGCTATACCTAACCTGCCCCCTTCAGTTTACCATTACCCTGTCCCTGAGTGCAGCTCTCTGTGTGGCCCTGGCTGCAGCCTTCTTTCTTTTGGAGCTGTAAGTAACAAAACTATTCTGGCTTTTATTTATCTGAGTGTCATTGTGCTGTGTCCTGCCATCAGTATCACCTTTAAATCTTATAAAACAGAGGTCTGGCTGGCCTGGGATGACCAAAGCTGAGAAGACTTGTCTCTATTTCATATGGTAATACATTCTGCAGCAAGCCAGCCAAGCTTGTTCTCACTACAGTGGCAGGATTCTCAGAGAGACAGCAACGCTCTTGAAAGCTAGACTTGAAATTGGCACGCTGCTACTTCCATGACTTTCTGTTGGCTAAAAATGTCATAAAGCCATCCAGATCTCAAGGGCTGGGGAACTAGATTCTACCTTTTCATGGAAAAAGCTGCAAATTCACATTTCAAAGGCCATGAACACCAAAAGTGTTGAAGCATTGGGGCATTTCTGTAATCAATGTATGGTAGAAGATTTGATTTTGGGAATTATCAATATGTCATTTAAAGGCATGTGTGATAAATACATTTACCAATTTGGATAGTACCTTTCCAAATTAAAAACAAACAAACCAGCTGCCTGAGATCATGGCTCACATACTCACCCTCCTTGCCACAGTTGAGACAATTCCAAAATCCGAGTTTCAAATGTGTTTTGAAACCTAGCTATCTTGGTTTAATGAATAGTTTTTCAATAATCTGTTCTGCTTGCTACTCACATTTTCATGAATTTTTTTGCAGAAATAAACTGTCATAAGGTTATACGTCATTTAAAATTTAAAATTATAACAGAAAATAAAATAATATATCGATCTCCTATACTCTGGGCTGTATTACAAGGGATACCTCAACAATATATCAACAAATTTTACTAAAAGCTTACTCTTTTAGTTTATTTATTTATTTATTTATTTGGTCTCATAACATTTCCACATAGTGTTTAACTAATAGTTTATTTACTTATTTATTGTATGTGGAGATGCAGCTAAGGTACTTAAAATTGGGTGAATCATTGTCTGTTTGGTCACACTGATGTCAGACTCTTTTGGGTATTATTTTATTATTTTTCCATCCTTTGTTCCCTGTTCCTTTTTGCAATATAAAATTGTGTGTGTGTGTGTGTGTATGTGTGTGTGTGTGTGTGTGTGTGTGTGTGTGTGTGTAGATAGGTGATGGATAGACCAATAATTATATTCCTACTGATTTTCTGACTGTATGCTTTTAAATTTTTATAAATAATATTGTACTGTGAATCCTATTATGTTTCCTTCTTTTTTACCTCATCATCTTGTTTTTAAGATTTATTCATATTTCTAAAGGAATTTTAATTCAGAATTTCTGATAGCTTGCTGGAAACAATGCTGAGATGAACAATCAGTCACATGTCTCTTAATGGACTAGAGCAAAAATTTAACAGAAATGTATCCCTGGGCCATGACTGCTGGGTAGTGCCATATGTGGGATGACTATACATCCTGATTTGTGTGGGATGGTCATGTTCACTCTTTTTTTCCTCCATTGTCTCAGTCTGCTCAGGTTGCCATAACAAAATACCATAGACTGGGTGGCTTAAACAACAGAAATTTATTTTCTCAGGTCTGGAGGCTGGGCAGTCCAAGATCAAGATGTCAGAAGTGTTGGTGCCTGGTGAGGACCCTCCCCTTGGGTTGCAGAGGGCCACCTTCTCATTGTGCACTCCCATGACCTCCTTTTGTGTGTGTATGGCAAAAGCAGGCGAGCTCTCTTGTGTCTCTTCTTACAAGAACATTAATCCTATTGGATCAGGGCCCCACCTGTATGACCTCATTTATCCATAATTACTTCCTTAGAGGCCTCACTTCAAATAAAACCACACTGGGGGTTAGAACTTCAACATATGAAGTTTGGAAGACACAAACCCTCAGTTCACAACAACTATTATTATTTTTTATTATATTTACTTTTTCCTCTAAAAAAGTATTTCAGTTTTGACAAAAAGTTTTATGGTCACTTTAGGTATATGCCTACTTAATTCTCTAAGTCTTGTAAGACTGTTCTCTAAATAGAGTACTGGACCAAGGTTCCTCCACATTCTATGAGGACTTTTTATTATCTGATTTTCCATTTTTACCATTCTTATGGGTTACACTAGGCACAGGTGGAACTAAATCTTATGTCCATTAATATATAGTTACAGTATAGTCCTTTGTGACAATTTACATTTAGGGCTGAGGAGTAAAGGTTGTAGTAGTAATATGCATTTATCTTCTCAGATGTTAACACAAACCCTACATGTATAAAGTTGTTAACATACTGAACCAAGTTAACATTTGATAAAAGGGATCAATTATCATTGTGTACAGCAGAAAAAAGCTGCATTTTAGTGGGACCAATATCTTGCAACTACATGATTTTGAGCAAGGTACTCAATGTCACTAAGCCTGTAATGTTGCACTCATAGTGAGGGATATTCATGTGGGCCTGGTAGAGAGCACTAAATGAAGTTATATAGTGGAGTGCCAGTGGGCTGCATAGTAGGCTGTTCATAAATGTGGATTCTCTCCCCTCTGTCTGGAAGTCTTTTATTGACTTCAGGAGAATAAATGACTTGACCTTTCACATTTTGCTTCTGGTTGTTAATTCTCTGATCTTCATTTCCAGGTTGCTTTTTCTTCCTTACTAAGAAATTTTATTTTAGTTTTCTGCCATTGAAAGATGTAGCTTTTATTCATGTTTGTTTTCTTCAACCCCAAGGCAACTTAAAGGGTTCAAATCTCTTACAGTTGGGAACCAGGAACATGAAAAGAAAACAGCTGTACTGGCTTCTCTTGACCTTCTCCTGGGGCTAAACCCTCTCCTCAGACTCAGACTTAAATATTCCCATTGCCGTCCAGAAAAGCAGCTGGATCAAGACTTCTTTCAGATTTATTGTCAAAAAGACAGCTTTCTGGGGAATCAGATAGGCTTAGTAGCGCAATGATCTGTGTCCCCGGAGGAATGGACAGCAGGAAAGTACAAGTGGGAGCTGGAAACGAAGGAGGGTGTGAGGGGTGGCTGACGGAAGGGTTTGCTTGGCCCGTACTACCTGCCACATTCCTGTGAGGCTGTGCGTGGGCCTCTGCAAAATGCCCTTTGCCCCCATGATCTCTAGGGTCTGGCAAGACTATCAGTTTTATCGTCTCTGCTAATTGTCTTTCAGGGGTCCTTGGCATAGTGTATTTTCTCCTGCCAATTTTTATCCAAGTAAAAGACCTTTGAGATAACAAAACACAGATGAAACTTAACAAATGTTAATTTAGATAAACGATCAATTTTAGAAAAAATTTGATAGTTTCCGTATAGATTTGTACAGGTAACCAAATCTAATAACATGGGCTTTAATGGAGACTGGTTTCAACACAAATAACTGCTGTGCATGCCTCAGTTTACCCACTTTATGTTCAGGAACTGCCACATTGGTCACACCAGATATCAAACTTTCTGACATAAATCCTTTGCCAAATTCTGAAAACCCCCAAATATAGAAGAATGATAGTTATTTGCAACAACATGCACATTGGAAGGTTTTGCTATAAATCTGCCAGAATGGAAACAGATGTAACCTGTGGAGTTTAGGTAATGGTTTAGTGTATACCTAAAACATGTCTGACCATGTTAGATATTTTCCAACAGTGAATTCATAAAGATCACTTAAGTAGTCAAGCTGGTGTAACAAGGTGAATTGACACTACTTATTTTGGTAACTGATTATGAGGTTCCAGTAAAAGAAAAAATATATATGTATAACCTACATAGATGTCCTTCTGTATAGTTACAATTAGTGATTTCTCTATTTAATTCTTTTCCTTCACACATTTGTTATAGCTGCTAGCAAAAGACAGTAATCTGCTTTTAATAATTATAGAAGCAGAGCTAGGCATTCTTATCTCAAAAGAAACACTTACTTCAATTGCCTTCTCTTTTTTCTCCATATACATTCCTGGGTTTTGCATGCCTGAATGAATCAGCAGAAAAGAGATTTAAAAAATTGCTATGGTTTTAATTGCTTTCTTATTTTTCTTTATTTAACCAGATTCAGTCTGTTTATTGGAACCAATTGATAAGTTGTACTGATTTTTGTCATGTCCTATTTAATTCAATCAGATTGTCTTGTACCAAGTTGTGCAAATGAGTTTTATTTTCTAACTCAATTAGGAGGAACCTATAGGATGTTGCTCACATAAGAACTGGGGAATGACTAATTTGTTTGCTACAAGCTGACGCCGGCAGTATATAGAATCCTCATAGTACAATACTACATGGTACAAATACCTGTGTCTATAAGTCTCAGAATTAATGCTATCTTTAGGGGATGGTAATTCATAGAAAATGACCAACCAAAGTGACATGCATTAAGGGATTTACTCTGTTGTAGGGCCAGACATCTGGGTAGTGACTTGAAATTTGAGTCAGCAGGTCTGAGACTCATAGCCATAAAATTAGTCCTAACACACTCAGTGCTTCCAAGAGCATAACTGGAGGGAGAGCCCTTCCCACTTTCTCCTACTCTGTACACTGTACAAATCCCATAACGTTTACTTTACAGGCCCACAGAAAAGTGACAGGTATTACAGTGCTAGCGGGAAACTCCATTATGATAAAATCTATTTCAGCAACCAATGTATGTGTTTTATGTGGAGATAACAAAAGGGCCTGTCGTTGGTTGACATCAAATGTTTTAGAAGGTATCTTTTCAGATATTTTGACACAACTTTGCTGCTGGATAAAATAGTGACTTCACTGTCAAACTTGTCTTGATTCATATGCAATTTTTGGTTAAACTCATGCATAAATATGTTTGATAAAGACAATTTTACAAGTTTCTGTGTGAATGTACACTCACATAGTAGGTCAGGAAATTTACGTGGAAACACAGAGTGTAAATATTTTTTCTTCATTTAAAGAAACAGATTTTTTATTATTGTGTAACACTTTTCTCTTCTATTTAATTCTTGAAATTATAGTACTTAAACAGAATTTTACATACCTAATATTGTTATAGATGTTAAATATATATCTATATCACAATGGCTAAAGTATGCCTTAAAAACTTTTTGAACAACTTTAATCCATTGGAAAATGCCAAGTGATTAAATGGTATATTTTATTAGTAACTGCGGTGATTTCTCATTAGGTCCTGAAATTCTTAAAATTATAGTCAACATAAATTTCAGATAGAAGGGAAAATTACATGCAAGAATAGTACATTCTTAAGAAATTTTTATGAGTCATTTGAAATAAAGTGTGTGAGATTGTATTACGCTATGATGTAACTGCCTTACATTGCATTAAACTAAAAATTGAATCAAATTATATTGCAGTTAAAATATCTAAATCAAATTTCCAGACTGTCATACAGCTCTACACTACTAAATTGGAAAATATATGTAGAAATATTTCCCTTTTCCTTTACCTAAATATTAATGTATCAATGAATGTCTTTGAAATTATTTTCTCAATTAGCTTAAGGTTTATTCACTGAATCAGAAATATTATTTACATGTTTTGGTGTATACAAATTGCATCATACACAGCTCTGCTCATTGTCTTGCTTTATGATTGGCACCATTATTTTCCTTTCAGTATATTTTCTCTCAACCAGCTTCTAACTTTTTATTTATTTCTGAGATAAACTGGTCATTTTCTTTGTTCTACTTTCTGAATTCAATAAATGGGATACACCACATCAACAAAATCAAGGGCGATAACCAGATGATTATTTCAATAGACACAGAAAAAGCATTTGACAAAATTCAACATCCCTTCATGATGAATTGGGCTGGGGAGTGATTTGTCAGATAAGGAGCATAAAGAATAACTACGATTTGTAATAATGAATATGTTAATTTAAAAAGTTGTCAGCATATTAGGTATAGAAGGAAAGTATCTCAACACAATAAAAGCCACATATGACAAACCCACTGCCAATATCATCCTGAATGGGGAAAAGATTTCAGTTTTTTTCCCCTTAAGAACAGAAAGAAGACAAGGATACCCACTCTCGCCACTCTTATTTAACATAGTATTGGAAGTACTAGCCAGAGGAATCAGGCAAGAGGAAAAAAATGGTGGGGGGCATCAAGATTGGAAAAGACAAAGTCAAATTGTTCTTGCTTGCAGATGATATCATCCTGTATATATAGAAAAACCTAAAGATGCTACAAAAGAACATCTCTTAGAGTTGATAAACAATTTCAATAAAGTTGCAGGATACAAAATCAACATGCAGAAATCAGTATTATTTCTACACTCCAAAAACAATCTAGCAGAAAAAGAAATCAAGAAAGCTAGCCCATTTACAATAGTCACCAAAAACAAAACAAAACAAAACAAAACAAAACAAAACCCCTAGGAATAAATTTTACCAAGGAAAAAAAAAGATTTCTACAATGAGAACTACAAATCACTGCTGAAAGAAATTAAACAGGACACCAAAAGATGGTAAGACATTCCATGCTCTCGGATCGGAAGAAATAACATTGTGAAAATGTCCATACTACCCAAAGTGATCTACAGATTCAATGCAATCCCCATCAAAATACTAATGAATTTCTTTACAGAAACAGAAAAACAATCCTAACATTCATGTGGAACAACAAAAGACCTTGAATTGCCAAAGCAATCCTGAACAAAATATTAAATAAATAAATCTAGAGGCATAACACTACCTAACTTCAAATTATACTACAAAGCTATAGTGAGCAAAACAGCATGGTCCTGGCATAAAAACAGACATTCAGACAAGTGGAACAGAATAAAGAACCCAGAAACCAACCCACATACTTACAGCCAACTGATCTTCTACAAAGACACAAAGAACATACTCTGGGGAAAGATACTTACATAATTATAAAAGACAATACAAATGTATATTTTTCTCCTTTCTTCTATGAATTGATTAAAAAATCGATTGTTTCATAATTTATATATACAGTTGACCCTTGAATAACCCAGGTTGTCTACATGGGTCCACTGAAATGTGGATTTTTTTAGATAAACATATTAAAAATTTTTTTTGGAGATTTGTTACAATTTGAAAAAACTCACAGACAAATCATGTAGCCTAGAAATATCAAAAAATATTTAAAAGGTTACATGTCATCAATGCATAAAATAGATGTAGGTAATAGTATATTTTGTCATTTACTACCTATTTTGTCATTTTAGCTTCTTATAATGGCTTGTGTAAAATATACACAATCCATTATAAGAAGCTAAAATTTATAAAAATGTATGCACACAACACTAAGAAACTATACATTGTGCCATTAATAGTTGAGAAAAATGCAAACAATATAAAGATTCAGTATTAAATTATAGCTGCATAAAATTTACAGTGCATACTGTGCTACTGGAATAATTTTGTAGCCACCTTCTCTTGCTATTGCTGTGAGATCGAGTGTTGCAAGTATCCACTTAAAACTCTGTGATACTAATCATCACCAAGTGAGTGGCTCATCTTTCTGTTAAATTGCATATCACAGTAAAAAAGTGGTCTCTCATGGTTTTCTCTTCCTTTTTAATAACACTTTTTCCCTGTAGCTTGCTTTATTGTAAGAATACCGTATGTGATATGTATAACATATAATGTATGTGTTAATTGACTATTTATGTTATCACTGAGGCTTCCAGTTAACAGCAGGCTATTAGTAGTTAAGTTTTGGGGCAATCAAATTTATACCCAAATTTTCAATTGCACAGGGGTTAGTGACACTTACTCCAGTGTCGTTCAAGCAACAATTGTGTGTGTGTGTGTAATTCATTATTTTGGGGGGCCTATAACACATAGAAATGTACAAGTGGCCTTCAAAAATTTCATGGAAAGATTTGTATTAACTATTAATTCCATTTTTCCACAAACTTTTCGAAGCACCCTCATATAATGTATATGAGGATACATATATGAGCCTTAAACGTATATTGATAATTGAAAACAGCCAGTTTAAAAAGGGTATACATTGTATAATTCCAGTTATGTAACATTTTGGAACAGGCAAAATTATAGTGACAGCAAAAAACAAAACAGTGATGCTTAGGAGTTCAGGGAAGCAGAGGAATATTGTCCATGCATAGATGAAGCATGGACAATATTTTAGGGCAATGAGAACATTCTGTACAATAACATTATAGTGGATACATGGCACTATGCATTTGTCATAACTCATAGAACTTTATAGCACCAAAAGTAAACCTTAATGTATATAAATTAAAAAAATAATTTAGGAGATTGGAGGATTCCAGGATGGATTGCAGACTGTCACAAAACAGGGTAACTGTATTACAAACGTATGAAACAATCTCACTGAAGGAAATAGAGTTCAAAATGCTGACTTAAGTAACTTCAGAAATGAATAAAGTCTGAAGAACTAAAGGCAAAAAAACTCCACATAAGCACTATACTACAGTTGATAAAGTTTTTCCCATGGAGATACAGGTTAACAATTGTGATACTGCTATTGAACAATTAAGGAAATGGATGGCATATGGTGAAAGACAGATTTCTCACTGTTGCAATGGTAATTGGCATACAAGCAGGATGAGGCAGATAGAATGATTCACATCATAGTGTATTAGAGTTAGAAACATCAGTGTGAACTCATGTTTAGTTTAATGTAGATATAGATGATTACAGATAGAAATATTTACATGTATGTGTACACGCACTGGTTAGTGTGCATATATTCCTTGGTCTGTCAGCTGAGAGGGCCTAGAAACAATGATACCCCAATAGCAATGAGTACACCTAGAATACAGATCTTGGTTTCTAATACCATTCTCTAATAAAAGGAACCTTAGCTCCTGGGAGAAATGGCTGACTCTCGGACTGGAGCAGGAAACATACAAAGAAGCCTGGGGCATAGTGTTGGAAAGTGAGAAAGGGCTAAAGACACCACTGTATTAGTCCGTTTGTGTTGCTATAACAGAAATACCTGAGACTGGGTAATTTATAAAGAACAGAGGTTAATTGGCTTACTATTCTGGGACAGCTGCATCCAGCACGGGCCTCAGGCTGCTTCTACTCATGGTGAAAAGTGGCAGGCAGCCAGCGGGTACAAGCAGATTACATGGCAAGAGGAAGCAAGAGAGAGGGAGAGGAGATGCCAGGGTCTTTTAAACAACCAGCTCTTGTGGGATCTAATAGAATGAGAACTCACTCATTAATCCATTCATGAGGGAGGGATCTGCCCCCATGACTCAATCAGTTTCCAACACTGCCACATTGAGGATCAAATTTCCACATGAGTTCTGGGAGGACAAAACATCCAAACCCCATCAACTACATTGATGGGGATGTGTCAAAGGGACATGTGAGCCAAATTAAAGATCACCCAAGGGCTAAAGGTGGAATAATTTAAGCAACAAAATGAATAAATGTGTATTAGAGTACAGCACAAAGTATAAAATAAATATGTATGAGTATGTAGTAATATAAGTAAATGATAAATAAATATAAATAAATGGGAGGAAAGAGACAAATCTCCCATGCCAAAGGATTTCAAGCAATTTATATAGTAACTGTATATGAAAACATACACTCTTGATTTAATGAAATGAAAAAGCCACTTTACCTTTGTGATCTTCCTTTCAAAAATACATAACACACTTTAATCATGAGGAAAACATCAAATTTTAATAGCAGGACATTCTACAAAATATCTAACCAATACTCCTCAAAATTTGTCAAGGTCATCAAAACAACCACCACCACCACAACAACAAAAATTAAGAAGCTGTCACAGTGAAGAGGAGCCGAAGGAGATATGACAATTGTATGTGATATGGTATCTTGAGCAGTATCATCAAATACAAAAAAAAAAAAAAAAGGTGAAAACTATGAAAATCTAAATGAAGTTTTGACTCCAGTTAATATTAATGTATCCACATCGGTCAGTTATTTGTACCAAATGTACCATACTAATGTGAACAATAGGTGAACCGATTATAAGGTTTATGAGAGCTCTGTACTACTTTTTTAAGTTTTCTGTAAATCTAAACTTTTAGAAATAAGCTATTTTTTTTAAAAAAAGTATTAAAGATTTAAATGTGAAAAGTAGAATAATAACTCTTCATGGAACAAACACAGAAAACCTTCATGACCTTTGAGTTGGAAAATATCTTAAAGAGAATTTAAAAACTCTACATGCTAAAGAAAAATTTGATAATTTGAACCCAATTAAAAAGAAGAAATTCTCTTTATTAAAAGTCACTATTTAAAAAATTGCTAAGAGAGTTAAAAGGCAAATCATCAGCTGGGATGTTATATTTCAATACATATATTTGACAAAGGACTCATATGCAGAATAAACATGGAGGTACTTCAAATCAGAAAAAGAAAGCAAAGTAAAATAGGCAAATGATTTAAATATACACTTCATAAAATGATTATGCCTCATAATCGATTTATATGAAAAGTTGCTCAACAGCACTAGTAATTAAAGAAATGTGAATTACTACCATAATAAATTACTACCACACACTTATTAATATGTCTAAAAGTAAAAGGAGCAGCAATACAAGTGTCGATGAGAACTGGAGTAACTGAAACACACATGCATTGCAGGTGAGCGTGTATATTGGAATATTTATGACAGTTTTTTCACAGTAGCCAAATATTAGATCAATACAAATGTGCATCATTAACAACAACAGACTCCTCTTAATAAATTACAATAGAAGGCAACTTCCTGAATCCAATAAATCGAAACCTATAGGAATCCTTATATTTAAGTTTGAAGCATTATACTGATTATCTAGTCATGTTAATTACTTTTAATTTATTTACTAAATTTAGAGAAAAAGGAGAAGAATGATTTTTAACCTTGCTTGTATGATAGTTTAATGAAAATTCCACTGAACCCAGTAAGAGTAGAAAAAGAAGCAATGTTATGAAGTTTGAGAAAGAAGAATTTACATTGTCATTATTTGTACCCTATATGATTCTCCACTTTAAAAAAAGTGAACAAAAGTTAGAAAAGTTCATGAGTTGCTCACTCTGATTTCAATAAAATATATCAATTTTATTATCATATGTTACCAACAAATTATTATTAAAATGTGATTTCACAAAAATACATTATTTACAGTAGCAACTAAAGGTATGAGATTTCTAGAAAATATTTTTACAAGAGTTATTTAGAATATTTAAGGAGAACATTATAAAATTTTATTCAATGAATTTAAAGCAGATCTATGTACATAGATACATACAAGTTCAGAAATAATAAGAAAAATTATAAATTAGGGTTAAAATTGTAGCTGTTATTTTTTAAAAAATTTTGCTGAATGTTCAAGCTTATTCTAAAATTTTTATGGAAGGAAAAGGGCCATGAATATTCAGGAAAAATTTCAAGAAGAATATTGTGTGAGTGTATGAGTGTGTGTGTGTGTGTGTGTGTGTGTATGTGTGTGTGTTGCGAGACAATGGGCTGTTCTTTCAGATAAATATCTAGTCTCATTTAAATTTAAAATAATTAAGATTGTGTGGTATTAGTGTAGGTGTGAGGAAACAGAATAGCGAAATCAAATTTTAAAAAGTGGATAATGTATAGTGGAAACGAATAAACTATTCAAAAAATGGTACTGAAGTAAATGGTTATCACATGGAGAACAATTAATTGGAAAGATAGAAATACCATAAATAAATAACTAAAGTGTGATATGAGCTAATTGTGAAGAAAGTGAAGTTGATAGAAGGAAAATACAGGAGAATATCCCTATGAACTCAGTCTGAGATAAGTTTTCTCAAGGATACTGGAAAATATAAACCAAATGGAATAGGGAATGAACTTTTTACATTAAAATTTTAACTTTCTGTACACTAAAAGAGGCACCATGAATGAAAAAATAATATGCACTTTGAGAGAAGCTATTTGTACTAGAAAATTCCATACACAGATATGCTCTTGTGTGTCTGTCATGACTGGACTTCTGAGGATACAGCAGTTCATATGTCAAAAATTCTTACCCACCTAGGGCTTACATCCTGGTCATCCAGGATGGTGTGTGGTAAAATCAGTATTTGAACTTATTTCTGCTGAAGCTCATGCCTTATGAAGTAATAAAGGTATTGACATCTTATATTTATACATCACTTTCCAAAATGTGAGCTTGGTTAGTATGGGCTCATCCTTGGCAATTGGATCCACTCTGTCTTGATAGCATCTGAACCTACAAAGATTAAGTTCGTGCTATGGTGAATTCTCTAGAGTAAAAGTAATCTTGAGAAGGCTCAGACTTGGCAGAAGACATTGAATCTCATAACACATAAAGATAGAAATGTACTCGGAGCTCCCATAAATCAATAAGAAAAAAAGTTAAGAGAAAACAAAAGCTAATAGAAAAATGTGCCAAGTACAGAAACAGGCGATTGATTTATAAAAGAGAAAATACAATTATTAAAAATATAAAACATACTTCATCTCACTAGGAGTTAGGAAACTTGATAGTCAAAGCAAAATCAGGTACTATTTGATTCTCATCCAGTTGTTCACATTTAGGCCAACACTCGTACCAGCCAATACAAGTGTTGGAGTAGATGTAGACAACTATATACTCTTATAAACTGCTGGCAAGAGTATAAATTATACATCAATCTTGGGAGGGAGCAGATTTTTAATATTTAATAAAGCTAAAACTACCCCTACCTTATGACCTCCCAAATCTAATTCTATGTGTATAGCCTAGAGACTTGTACAAAAATGTTTACTGCAACATTATTTCTAAAAGGAAAAATTGAAAAAAACAAATAAGTATTCATTGACAGAAAGAGGAATATACACATTATAATCTATCCAACTAATAAATAGTAAATAGCAATGATAATGAGGACCTAGAACTCTTTCTTTCAACCGAGATGAATCTCACAAACATAACTTGGAACAAAAATATAAATAGCAAAAAGGTGTATACTTGATCCCTTTTAGGTAAAGTTTAAAAATATAAAAAACAGTATATATTGATTATAGATTCATGTATATGTAGTAAATACATTTAAAAAATATGAGAAAGAGAAATTTCAAATTATAACACTATTTACCTCTTTTTTTTTTTTTTTCCGATTGGTAAGGGGATTGCAACCCTCGGCATGGTGTGGTCTGCACCATGTTCAGCCAGCGAGCACACCGGCCATCCCTATATAGGATCCAAACCCGCCACCTTGGGTGCTCCCAGCGCCACACTCCCCTGAGTGAGCCCCGGGGCTGGCCCATACTGTTTACCTCTTTGAAGGCGGAAAACAAATTCAATTGAAGAGGTGGATTAAAGAAGTTTCATACGAAACAAGCCATTTGTCAGATCCCTGCAATAATCATATACTTGAGCATAACAGACATGAAGGTCAATGAGTCAATTAAGCAAAAAAATACTTGCCAATTTTTCTGTTTGAAGATACTAATATTACATTTTTGTAATATTTTGGGATTTTTAACTCTAATTACAAGAGAAGTTTTAGAGGAAGGTACTGCTGACTTATAAAGCCATGCATATAGAAACACTCGCAAGTTACTTATTCTTACAGTGAGTCTAATACAGATGGGTTTTAATAATGCCCTTGAAGAACAAAAGAACAGATCAAGGTTATGCAATCCAATATTTATACTGCCCTGATGTGGACTGGTAGAACTATGTCCCCAAAGTTCATATATTAGAAGCTTATTTCCCACTGTTTAACTACTGAGGGTAAGGAAATCCTATCACAGTAATTGAAAGGTGGGGCATTGCAAAGGTGATTAGATTGCAGGATTATGCCATAATGAATTGATTAATAATGGTGATCAGGGGCATGGTTTGGATGGCTTTAAAAGGAAAGTGCACAAGTAACTCTCTCTCTGTCTTTGCTCCATCATTTTCTGCCATATATAAAGCCACCATTTTGCAATGTGATACCCTGCATCACTGAAGTCACTACCAAAGGAAGTTCTCACCAGATGTGCACTCTGGACTTTGGACTTCCCAGCCTCAGAGACTGTAAGCAATAAATTTCATTTTCTTACAAATTATCCAGTTCCAGGTATTTTGTTATAAGCAACAGAAACAAACTAATATGGAAAATTGGTACCAGAGAAGTGGATGGTTTTTATAACAAATATTTGAAAATGTGAGTGTGGCTTTGGAACTTGGTGTTGAGAAGCAGATTGAAGAACTTGGAGGTACAGGCTAGGAGCATCCTAGATACTGGTGAGGAAAGTTTGGAACTTCTTAGACACTGGTTAAATAGTAGTGAGAAGAATGCTGATAGAAATATGGAGAGTAAAAAAGCCATTCTGAGATCTCAGATGTAAATGAGAAGGGACTTATTGGAAACTGGAGCAAAGATCACCCTTGCTATAAGCTTGCAAAGAAATTGGGTGCGCTCTGATCATGCCCCAAAGTTTTATGTAACATGGAACTTAAAGATGTTGAACCAGGGTATTTAGCAGAAGAAATTTCTAAGCAGCAAAGCATTCAGGAAACCACATGGCCACTTGCAACAGCCTATGCTGAGTTGTGGCAGCAAAGGCATGATGTAAAGCTGGTATTTACAATTAAGGAAAGCAGAGTGTAAAGATTTGGAAATTTTGCAGCCTGGCCATGTGGTAGAGAAGCAGAGAGCATTTTCCAGAGAACAATTCAACGGTGTAACCAAGCAACTGTTTGCTAAGGAGATTAGTACAGAAGAAAGGGATTATGAAGAGAAGGGGAAAAAGGCCTTGAATTGAAGACATTTCAGCAATCTTGGAGGCTGCATCTTTCATTACAAGCCTACAGGCCTAGGGAGACAGAATGGTCTCAGGGAACAGGCATGAAGCTCCCTCCTCGGTCTTGCTGCCCATGGCCACCTCAGGATGCTGCTCCCCATACCAGCACCTGGCTGCTTTGGCTACTCTAGCTGTGGCTAAATAGGTCCCAGGTGTGGCTGGACCTGCAACTTTGGAAAATACAAGCCAGAAGCCTTGGTGGCATCTACATGGTGTTAAGAGTGAAGGCTCATGCTGAGTGCCAGAGCTATGAGGGCTTGGGAGCCTCCACCCCAATTTCAAAGAATATATAGAAAAGCCTGGGGACCCAGGAATTGATCTGTCACAGAGAAGATTCACCACATACAACCTTTGCTAGAGCAATGCCAAGTGGAAACGTGGGGTCAGAGTTACATCAGAAAAACCCTACCAGTGCCATGCCTAGTGGACCCATGAGAGTGGGACCACCATGGAGACCCCAGACCTGTAGAGCTACCAGAGTGCAATTCTAGCCTGGAAGAGTTAAAGCACAGCTGGATACCAGGAAAGCCATAGTAATGAAGCTACTTTCAGGACTTGGGGACACAACCCCCACACCACCATGGGCAGGACATTAAACATGGATGCCCTGGTTTACCAGCTGTAATCAAGGTACCTGATTTACCAGCCATAAGATTTAATGCCTCCCCTACTGGGTTTTGGACTTGTTTAAGACCTGTTATCCCTTTCTTTTGGTTTATTTCTCTCTTTTTGAATTGGAATATGTATCCTATATTTGTCTCCACCATTGCATCTTGAAATTAGATAACTTGTTTTCATTTCGCAGGTGGGACTTTGGCCTTTTTGAGTTGTAACAAGTTAAGACTTTGGGGATGGAATGAATGTATTTACCTGTGAGAAAGACATGAAATTTGGGGGCCGGGAGCAGAATGCTATGGGTTAGTTGAATTGTGTCCCTCAAAGCCCATGTATTAGAAGCTTAATTCTTACTGCTGCAGGTGGGAAATCCTATTATGGTAATTGAAAGGTGGGGCCTTGAAGAAGAGATTAGATTGTAGGACCTTGCTGTAATGAGTGGATTAATGATGGTGGTCAGGGGCATGGTTCAGAGGGCTTTAAAAGGAGAGTGCACAAGGAACTCACTCTCTGTTCCGACATTTTCTGCCATGTGAGACCTTTGCATTGCTGTAAAACCACCACCAAAGAGGACTCTCGCCACATGTGTTCCCTAGACATTGAACTTCCAAGACTCTGAAACTGTGAGCGATAATTTATGTTTTCTTACAAAGTACCAAGTTCCAGGTATTTTGTTAGAAGCAACAGAAACAGACTAATACAGCCCCTTTTCAAAACATGCCATTTTATCAGAAGGTAAATAGTTGTAATAAATGTTCTGAAAGAATAATTTTATACACGTTTTTAGTCATTGGTTCAAAATCAAACACAAGGGAAGAGCTTTTTCAAAATACCCTTGGCCCACACCCCACGGGAGGTTTATTGAGTCAAAAACTCAGATATGAATTCTCACAGTAAATATATTTCCAATATGACCTCTCAATTGTGAATGACTGATTAATGCTATCAACATTTATTTGGGCAAAATTAGGTCACCTTTATTTAAAATTGTCTCTACATGTACTTCAGGAGAGATCGGTTTTTTTGTTTGTTTGTTTTTTGCTAGACTCAACACCATGACTATGTAAATGGACATGTCTAGAAATATAAGGAGCCTAGAGAAATTACTCATATGCTATTTGTACTTTTGTTTTCCCTGCATTCTAACTTTCTTTGCTTTTACATTGTGAATATGATTTTTATTTTTTGAATATGATTTTTGTACCTGATTCAGCTACACATGCAGTTCTCTGAAAAATATTTATTGCCTGGAATGGGGGCCTAATGACTTCAGTGAGACATCCTTTTCTTAAGCAAAGAATTCTCTTAAGTTCTTAAAATTGTTGATTTACCTATTAATGCATAGCCTGCTAACTCTGAGTAAGCTGCCAAGTAATAAACATTTCCTGGGTTGATCCTCATATTTGGTTCTCAATAAACTTTCATGAAATTATTTCTGCCTCAGCAGCCTTTGTTTTGATCCACAATATACTT
This sequence comes from Cynocephalus volans, assembly GCF_027409185.1. Taxonomy (NCBI): domain Eukaryota; kingdom Metazoa; phylum Chordata; class Mammalia; order Dermoptera; family Cynocephalidae; genus Cynocephalus; species Cynocephalus volans. The sequence goes on along the minus strand of NC_084472.1, from coordinate 10,862,869 downwards.
CTGAGACTATTTCACCCTAAAAACAGGTAGATTTTGGAATTAATAAACAAGGTTTTGGCAGTTAATATCTCATTGTGATAATACACCTACTGATTTATTGTCCTTTCATTTGTCATTTTTAGTAGAGATTGAAGATCCTGTTTTTTAATTTTACTCATTTTAATCTCAGTATCAGTAATGAAGCGCTGACACATAATTTAAGGGGAAAAAGAAAAAGAAATTAGTAACCTCTCCACAACGTGAACACATTTGAGCCTTAAAATATTTAGTTCATATTCCCAAGTGAGAAAAAATAAAGGAATAGAAAATAAGTTTTAGCTTTAACTTCGTATTAATCACTTAGGATCATGGGGGGTGGGAAGCATTGTCCTTTCATAATTGTCTAAATTCATAGAGTTTCAAAAGATCTTACAGCTACTTATTTGAATTCAATCTGGTTTTTATCATGAAAGTGAAGATCTAAGGTTATGGAATTTTATACTTGTTACATTTCAGGTGAAAAAAAATAGCCTTCTTCTCCCTTTTACCCGATTAGATGTTCTGTGTAACAGATGACAAAAAAGCTGCTTTACTGAAAGTCTGTGCTTAGTCAATTCTTATTACTGAATGCCTATCGATTAAATAGTTTCTATGGGCAGCATCATGAAAATAAGACCTTAGGGTGTCAGTTGCAAAAAGGTGCCAATAATCAAAATCAACACATACTAGGAGTTATGTGTCATTTACCCCTAATAACCTTGCACTCCAGCTTTGAATGTATTATCGTTTTTTTCCCCAATTTTATTTATATTTATTTTTGTGGGGTACAGTGTGTTGTTTCAATACATGTACATACTGAACAATGACTCATTGGGGGTAGAAAGCATAGTTTTGTACCCATTGTTCCACACTTTCTCCTCCCCTTCCTCCTCCCCAGGCCTCTGGTAACCATTATTTTACTCTCTACTTCTATGAGAACCATTTATTTATTTACTTTTAAGATTCCACTTATGAGTGAGACTTTGTGCTATTTGTCTTTCTGTGCCTGACTGACTTGACTTAAGATGATGCTTTCCTGTTTCATCCTCTCGTTTGCAGCAACATGAATGTGTTATCTTTCTGAGGGAGAGATAAGAAAAAAAGCATGCCAAAGACAGTACTGTCCTTGAAAGATGGGTATAATTTAGGGGAAAGAAGCTTTTGCAAAAACAAAACAAAAATAAAAACAGATAAGTTGTCAGAGAAAAAGAACTAGGAAAAATTAATAACCTAGAGGAGGAAGACCAGCAAACATGCTTTGTGACTGGAGATATAACAGTACCGACCACAAGATTATTGAGTGCCAGGTGCTTTGTGTGTATTCTATCAATTAATCATTATATCATTTAACTGCCCTGTGTGGTAGGTAATTTTCTTCTCAATTTACAGATGATAAAATTTTAATTTAGACAAGACTCTTAAAATCTATTTGAATAATAAATATAATGGGCCTATCCATTTATTCTCTCCATGAGTGTGAGGAAAAAAACCAAGAACCAATGATTAACTTTTGGCTTATCAAAGAAAATTATTTATACTTTGAAAAAGCTGAATATTTATATACGTGAGAAAACAGAGATGTCCATTTAAATATTATTTCAGGACACTATGTTATTAAGTAAAGCAATCTATTGGAATTACACACTTCAGTGTTTAAGGGTTGATTTAATAAGGCACAACATATCAGAAGTCTGGGGTTTCTTACAAGGTCTCACTATTAGATTTAATGATTTTTAAGAATAATTATTTGATGCAGAATAATTTTGTGCATTTTTTAAAAGGTAATATTTTTAATTACATTCTGTGACTTTAAAAAAAACCCAGCAATTAGAAAGGCTTGGACTCTCAAGGCTTTTCATTTTCCCTAGGAAATTTCATTTTCCCTAGGAAAAAATGAAGGAATGTCTGGGAAACTCAACTCTTATGACATGGACAGGAAAATGTCAGAACTTAACAATTAAGAAATGGCGTGCAGAGTGTAATGGTTTAGACTTGCATTGCTTTGCATCTATATAAGTAATCCAGAGTCAAACATCTGTAAATGGTAGAGCTGTTCGTGGACTTATTTCTGCCTGAAGCCAAAGCTTACAATGGCTCAATTATTCCTTAGCCTCTCACCTCCAAGGAGTATTTATACCCAGAGACTTTAAAATGAATAAAAAAAAAAAAAATTAGAAAGTGTCAAAAATTTGACACAGAGGAAACAAATATGGAGAAAGAATTTAGATTCATAGTTAAGGGTAAATAGAAAATGAGAAGAAACTGTAACTTTACCAAAATGGCAGAATATAATAATCTGAAAAGCCATGCACAACCTAAGAAATGCTGGATATTGTATAAAAATTAACAGAGCCAAACTTGCAAGAAAGAAAGGAAAATACACCAGATGACAGAAATTAAGAACAAATGAAAACAAGAGTGGAAAGCAAAATGAAATGACACTGTAACAGCCATGAACTTTATCCAAGTTGGGAAACAAGGGGCATGCATAATATTCTTCAGGAATAGTTCTTTCTTTCTTTCTTTCTTTCTTTCCTTTCTTTCTTTCTTTCTTTCTTTCTTTCTTTCTTTCTTTCTTTCTTTCTTTCTTTCTTTCTTTCTTCCTTCCTTCCTTCCTTCCTTCCTTCCTTCCTTCCATCCTTCCTTTTCTTTCTTTCTTTCTTTCTTTCTTTCTTTCTTTCTTTCTTTCTTTCTTTCTTTCTTTCTTTCTTTCTTTCTTTCTTTCTTTCTTTCTTTCTTTCTTTCTTTCTTTCTTTCTTTCTTTCTTTCTTTCTTTCTCTTTCTTTCTTTCTTTCATTTTAACTTCTCCCCTCCCCCTACTACATCATATCTGTTCACTGGTCTTAACAAGTTGAAGGAATTGTTGAGATTGTTGTATCTTCTTTCCCCACCACCCTTTGTTTGCATATATTTATTTATTTATTTTTAGCTCTCACAAATAAGTGAGAATATGTGGTATTTCTCTTTCTGTGCCTGACTTGTTTCACTTCATATAATTTTCTCTAAGTCTATCCATGTTGTTGTAAATGGTAGTATTTCATTCTTTTTTATAGCAGAGTAGTATTCCATTGTGTAGATATACCTCAGTTTCTTTACCCACTCATCAGATGATAGACATTTGGGCTGGTTCCAACTCTTGACTATTGTAAATAGTGCTGTAATAAATATGGGAGTACAGGTATCCCTTTGGCATCATGATTTCTATTCCTCTGGGTATATTCCCAGCAGTAGAATAGCTGGGTATGTGGTAGATCTATTTATAATTGTTTGAGGAACTTCCATACCATTTTCTATAAAGGCTGCACCATTTTGCAGTCCCACTCTGCGACCTAACCCAGCATTTATCATTCTCAGTCTTTTAGATATAAGCCATCCTAACTGGAGTGAGATGGTATTTCAAAATGGTTTTGATTTGCATTTCCTGAATGCTGAGTGATGGTGAACATTTTTTCATCTGTCTGTTGGCCATTCATATATCTTCCTTTGAGAAATGCCTATGCAGCTCCTTTGCCCACTTTTTAATTAGGCTATTTGTTTTTTTGCTGTGAAGTTGTTTGAGTTCCTTGTATATTCTGGATATTAATCCCTTGTCAGATGTATATTTTGCAAATATTTTCTCCCACTCTGTTAGTTGTCTTTTAACTCTGTTAATTGTTTCTTTTGCTGTGCAGAAGCTTTTTAGTTTGATATAATCCCATTTGTTTATTGTTCCTTTGGTTGCCCGTGCTTTTGGGGTCATATTCATGAAGTCTGTACCCACTCCTATTTCCTGGAGTGTTTCCCCTATGTTTTCTTTAAGGAGTTTTATTGTTTCAGGATGTATATTTAATTCTTTAACCCATTTTGATTTGATTTTGGTATATGGTGAGAGGTATGGGTCTAGTTTCATCCTCCTACATATGAATATCCAGTTTTCCCAGCACCATTTGCTGAAAAGGCAGTCTGTTCCCCAGTGTGCAGACTCGGTGCCTTTGTCAAAGATCAGATGGCTGTAGGTGTATGGGTTGATTTCTTGGTTCTCTATTCTATTCCATTGATCCATGTGTCTGTTTTTATGCCATACCATGCTGTTTTGGTTACTATAGCTTTGAAGTATAGTTTAATGTCAGATAGTATTATACCTCCAGCTTTATTTTTTTTGCTCAGGATTGCTTTGTCTATATGTGGTCTTTTGTTGTTTAATGTGAATTTTAGGATTTTTTTTTTGTTTGTTTTGAATAATGTCTATTTTTGTGAATAATGGCATTTTGATCGAGATTTCATTTAATCTGTAGATTGCTTTGAGTAGTATGGACATTTTCACAATGTTAATTCTCCTAACCCATGAACAGGAAAAGAAATGTCTTTTCATCTTTTGGAGTCCTCTTTGATTTCTTTCAGCAGAATTTTATACTTCATATGGTAGAGATATTTTACCTCTTTGGTTAAACTTGTTCCTAGGTACTATATCTTTTGGTAGCTTTTGTAAATGGGCTTGCTTTCTTGATTTCTTTTTCTGCTTGTTTGTTGTTTGTATATAAGAAGTTTCTTGATATTTTTGTACTGATTTTGTATCCTGCACCTTTTCTGAATTTGTTTATCAGCTCTAGGAATTTTTTGGTAGAGGTTATGGGTTTTTTCTATACATAGGATCATGTCATCTGTGAACAGTGAAAATTTAAAAATACCACCTAGGGAATGGGAGAAAATATTTTCAAACTATACATCAGACAAGGGATTAATATTGAGAATACACAAAGAACTCAAACAACTTCACAGTAAAAAAACCAAACAATCCAATTTAAAAATAAACAAAAGAGCTGAATAGACATTTTTCAAAGGAAGATATATAAATGGCAAACAGATACATGAAAAAGTGCTCAACATGACTAATCAGCAGGGAAATGCAAATAAAAACCAAATTGAGATATCACCTCACCCCACAAATGCTGGCAAGGATGTGGAGAAAAAGGAACTCTTTTACACTGTCAGTGGAACTGCAAATTAGTGCAGCCATTATGGAAAAAAGCATGGAGATTTCTCAAACAATTACAGATAGAACTACCATATTATCCAAGAACCCCACTTCTGGGTATATACCCAAAGGAATGTAAATCATCATGTCAAAGGGATACTTGCATTCCCATGTTTATCACAGCTCTATTTACAATAGCTAAGATATGGAACCAATGTAAGTGTCCATTGACAGATGACTGGTATATTAGTCTATTTATTTTGGTTATAACAAAATATCTGAAACTGGGTGATTTACAAAAAACAGAGGTTCTACTTCTGCTTCTACTCATGGTGGAAAGATCAGGCAGCCAGCAGGTACAAGCAGATCACATGGTGAGAGGAGCAAGAGAGAGAGAGAGGAAGTGCCAGGGTCTTTTAAATAACCAGGTCTCGTGGGAACTAATAGAGCCAGAACTCACTCATTACTCCCCCCACCTAGGGGGAGCACTAATCCATTCATGAGGGATCTGCCCCATGACTCAAACAGCTCCCAACACTGCCATATTGGGGATTAGATTTCCACATGAGTTTTGGCAGGGACAATACGTCCAAACTCTATCAACTGTGTAAGGAAAATGTGATATATATGTATGATGTAATACTACTCAGCCATAAAAAAGAATTAAATTCTACCTTTCACAGCAACATGAGCTTGGGGAAAATTATGTTAAGTGAACTAAGCCAGGCACAGAAAGAGAAATACCAGAAGTTGTTACTCATAAGTCAGAGCTAAGAAACAAAGAAAGAAGGGCCATAACAAAACACTGAACTTTTAGAAGGAGAGAACATAAATATAGTTACTAGAGGTGTGAAAGGGGGAGATGGAAGGGAGATAGGGAATAATTGGGTAAAGTACACAAAAACTGTGATTTGAAATGATGAACATGCTAATAATATTGATTTGATCATCACATAAGGTACACAAATACTGTATCCCATAGATACACAAAAATAAAAATAATAAAAAATAAAAATTTTAAGTATAAAATTACGTAGAAATTCAATATGAGAAAGTAAAAAAGGGGAATAAGTTGAATTTGAGCAAATAAATAGATTCCTGGCAATGGAGAAGAAGCAAAGGAAAAGAGGTTAATTCAAAGCACCACACAAGATGGTAGAAAGAAATTCAAATATATTAGTAAGCATAATACATGTAAATGAACCAAATTCAGCAGTTAAAATACAGAAAGAGCCAGAATGGACAAAACAATCTATCTATATGCTATTTTTCTGAAATATAAGTACATGTAAAGTTTGAAAGTGAAAAAAAGGAAAAATGTAGTCAGGCAAATGCTTGCCAAAATAAAGGTAGGAAACTATTTTTATATTAGGCAAAATAAACTTTAAAGACTGAAACTACAATGGTGGATAAAGAGGAAGATTCAGTAGAATATACATTCTGAAACTGCAGACATTAAACATAATTACAAATCATTTAAAGGAAATGCTGAGAGAATGGCCAGGAGAAAAAGGCAAATCTACAATGATTAGGGGAGATTTTAACATCCGTTTCCCACAATGTTTACATAAACTGGACAATATATTAGTAAAGGCATTAAAGATTTAATTAAAATAATCATTACATGTGATGGATGCAGTAACAGTTATGTAAAGCTTACTTATGGCAATTAAAGCGTATATATTCTTCTCATGTACACATGGAACATTCAGAAAATTGATCACGTATTAGGCCAAAAAGCTATTCTCAATATATTTCAAAAATTGGTGTTATACAGACTGCACATTTTCATCATGATGTAATTATGATAAAAACTCATTACAAAAAGATAGACTTATGCCTGAGAAATTTAAAACATAATTCGAAATAATTTATGGTTCAAAGAATAAGTCATAATAGACATTTTAAAATATTCAAAACTGAACAATCCATGGGAAGCAGGCTTTATTAATTTCCTATTGCTGCTATAACAAATTGCCAAAAACTTAATGGCTTAGGAGTGACTAGTAAGAACGGAGAGTTCACAAAGACTGGGGAATGGAAGCACCTGGGGAAGCAGGTAACGGAGCATTAGTGTTAAGTGTTTCCTGGGAAATCAAGGTGATTAAAGAGTGGCAGAGAGCATTACCATGAGAATAAAAGTGAGCAATAGAGCTAAGACTCGTATTCCTGCTATACTCTGGGGATCAGTTCTAGGTTTCTGAGGGTCTGAAACATTACAAAAAGAATGGGACTGTCTAGGCATCAAAGTTAGTTTCAAAGGTAATGTACCCATGAATGGAAGATTCTGAGCAGAACATAGTGTTGATAATTTGGGTTGTCCCCTGTCTAAACCTCTTGGATTCCTGTAGGACTCATGTGGAACTCACATCGTAAGGTACAGCAGTGTCAGTAAAGGAGTTAATATATAAAATAAAAGAAATTATTTCTTTACACAAGGCATTATTACCAGCTAGCAGCTTCTAAATGGGCACGATGTGCTATCTCTAACATTGATACCTATAACATTAGGGAAGACCTCGGTGCTCCAAGCTAGAGCACAGGCCATATTGGTGGAGATTTCTGTGGGCACCAGCACCAGCTGCTCTTGACTAGACAACACCACAGTGATCTGGAGAGGAGAAGGACGAACATGACAGTTGCCTAATTTTTGGCAAACCAGTTCCCAAGTAACAGTGAGTTTCTTGGGGAATACCAAAACTATTTGGAAAGAATTAATAAAGTTCTGGAGTACCCAGAAAGTAATTGAAGTGATGCAGAAAGATACTTTTTAGTAGACCCTCATTTTAGCCCAAACTTGATGTGGCCTAAGAAGCATGTTTTGCAAAACTGTGAATAAGATATTGAGTTGCACTATCATTTTTATATATACAGACAGAAACACACACACACACAGAGGAATAGTGTAGATCACTGGAAACCTGCTTCTTTTTCTCTGTTCTGTGGTTGTGGGTAGGAAGCAGTAAGGGGATAGATGTGGAATGTGGACTAAAAGAAAACATCATAGCTGATCTCCGATTAGAAGACCCAATGAAGAACTACAATAAATACTAACACTTGCACCATTATATTAAATAGTATTTGATGACAATTAAACAGTCCAACACAACTTTCATCTTTCAATCTGTGTTCTTGTCGAGATTAACAACAACTTTGCAATGAGGTAGGGGGAGAGAAGTATTTTTCAAATGCAGAATTAACTATTGTGTCTCCTGTTCATCTATTAGAAGCCATTTGCTACCTTAAAACATGATAAAAGAAATAGCTACTCAAAAAGCTAAACATAGAATTGCCATATGACCCAGCACTTCCACTCGTAGGTATATATGCAAAATAATTGAAAACAGGGACTCAAATAGGTACTTGTATGCCAATATTCACTGCAGCATTATTCATGATACTCATAAACTGTAAAAAAAAAAAACCAAAAACAAAACAAGTATCCACCAACAGATGAATAAATAAGGGTGTTATTCACCCTTAAAAAGAAATACATGGAAGAACCTTGAAAGTATTATGCTAAGTGAAATAACCCAGATACAAAAGGACATATATTGTAGAGGAGAAAGTAGTTTGGAAGTTACCAGGGGCTGGGGAAAGTAGGGAATGGAGAATTATTGCTTTATGGTGAAAGAGTTTCTCTTCAGAGTAATGACAAATTTTGGAAATAGTGAAGGTGCTTACACAACATTGTAAACGTAGAGTAATGCCACTGAACTGTGTACTTAAAAATGGTTAAAATGGCAAATTTTATCACAATAAAAAAATGAAAACAAAAAGAAGTCAACAGAGCTACAATTACTAGAGGTGGGAAAGAGGGGCAGGGAGGGAGTATAAGAAGTAATTAGGTAAAGGACACAAAAAGTAATTATGATTTGCAATGATGAACATGCTAATAATATTGACTTGATTTTCACATACTATACGCAATTACATAGTCAACCCTGTACCCCATCAATATTTATAAATAAAAATAATTTTAAAAAATTTAAAACAAAATAAAAAAACAGAATAAATAAAAAAAGAAATAGCTACAGCTGTGATGAAATACTAATTACAGTTTCTCTTACCTCTTAGAATATTAGAATTTAATTACTATAGAATATTGAGAGAACATGATATAACATAAATATTTTACTGAAATGTGTTGCATTTCTTTATTTTTCTTCTGTCATTCTACTATCCACGATTCTAGGTTTCTTCACAGAGGTAAACTTTTTATATTATGAGTTGCCCAAAGCATGAATTCGATTTCTTAATAAAGTCAGTGTTCCTGAGCACATTTATTTTAAGCTTCCAGTCTTTTATTTATAATATTTTACTTGAAGTCACCATAAAACCATGTAATAAGCCATGTTATTAAGAAATGCTGCCTCCGGGATTCTAAAGAAGTCACTCAATAAGATTAGCATCTCATGTACTTAATCTCATGGTGCAACCAAAGAGGCTTCTCTTGTGTATTCAGTGTTGTCTGTGTGTAAAAAATCCACTTTAACATCATTTCTTAGTGGGAAACATTCAGAGATATGAATTTCTTGTGGAAATTATTCTCTTTATATTTCCTTGAATAGCAACAGGAAAATCAACTACTATCCTTTCTTGAGCTGAAGACGGAATACACTTGCAGGTGAAAGAAATTGTCTTCCTTCTGTTGAAATGAAACTGCAATCTATGTGCTCAGCAGCATATGTAAACAGCAGATTGAAACTTAGTCACTGAGAATTTTCTGTTCCCAACAACATCTGTTATACTTGACAGATGCTCCAGTGCCAAAATTGCATCAAGTCAAGTGAGACTACATAGAAAGTAGAAACTCCCAGTGTTTTAGCTTCCTCTCTGAACAAAAACACCATTAACTCAAAAACTAAGTTCTTAACTGAGTAAACTACATATAATGTTTGCACCCTGTGGATATAAAGGCAACCGTGATTTCATTGAGTAAAATATCACACTTCTCACTCCCTGCTTCCTGACAGACAGAAGGTCTGGATTACTTAATCTTACATTCAAGTTTATAACATTTCAAAACATTTTTTTTTTCTATGACTACCAGAAGGAACAAACAGCATATCTAAAAAGCATGAAATGTTTAATTCCAGTAAGGACAACATCAAGATGCTAATAAATGCACATGCAAAAAGCACAAACAGCCAAATGACTCAAAAGGAAATGTAAATAACAAAAACATATTAGACATTGTTTAATTTTGTTAGTATTGAAATGAATGCAAATTAAAACAAAACTGAAGTGTAATTTACAAGGCATGCAATCTAAAATGTGATATGCTACCAAAAGCTAACAATAGTGTATAAACTCCATAGTGGAAAGTGATTTGACATATCAAAGGCTATTAAAATGTTTATAAAACTCACTTGAGGAAGTTGCTCATTAATTCTGTGATTATAAACACTCATAAGCTACTGACTTCTTTCACAAAATCTAATCCTGGAGAAACTGGACAAGCAAAAGGGAAATATGGGTACCAGAAAGAAATAAAAAACCTGAGTAATCTCTTCAGAGCCTGCAGTGCATTTTGAGAAGTTTATGTCTGGAGGGTGAGTGGCAGGAGGCGACAAAGGAGGCGGGTAGATTGAAGCAGCAGTGACAGGGCAGGTTGAAGGTAAGCTTTTTTTCTTAACTTTTTATTGCATCCTTGAATATAGATTGTAAAACATACAAATCTAAGTGTGCAGCTCAGTAAAGGTAAGTACTTTCCAGATCAAGATAGAGAACATTAGCAGCATCAAGGTCCAGACAGCAAACATTGCCAACAACCAGAAGCCTCCCTTGTGCCCCTCCCCAGGCTACTTTCCCCAGAGAGGACAACAGTCAACTTTGGCTGTTTTTGAAGTTCAGATAAGTAGAGTCATACTCTTTTGTATCTGCTATGTTTAGCTCGAAATTACACTGGAAAGATTCAGATATTTTTTGCATGTATTAGGCAATACTTTTAAAATTATTATTAATTTATATTATGTATTTGATATTTTATTATTTATATTATTACTATGAAATATTTTAATGCTTATATATTGCTATAGTTTAAATGGTTGTTTTCCTCCAAAATTCATGTTGAAATTAATCCCCAATGCAATAGTATTAAGAGGTAATGCCTTTAGAAGGTGATTAAGTCATGAGGGTTTTGCCCTCATGAAAGGGATTAATGCCCTTATAAGAGGCCTTAAAAGAGTCTGTTAGTCCCTTTATTGTCCTTAGCCTCTTCTGCCATGTGTGGATGCAGCAAGTGGCACCATCCTGAAAGGAGAGAGCGAGCCCTCATCAGAGACCAAATCTGCTGGCACCTTAGTCTTGGACTTCCCTGCTCTAGAAATTTCTGTTGTTTAGAAATTACCCAGTCTAAGGTGTTCTGTTATAGCAGCCTGGATAGACTATAACATATTATTTATTATGTATTATTTATTTTTTACTGCACATATCGGTAGTTTATGAAATACCACATTGCATAACATAGAAAATCTTTTCATTTATAATGTACTCTTTAACAGTCATTTGGGCTGTTTTCAGTTTTTGCTACTCTGAAAAAAGAAGGTGCTAAAATGTTTTTGTGCATATATTTTTTTGGTGCATGCATGCTTATTGTATTGGATCTATATCCAAGAGTGTTCAAATTCTTGTCTTTATAGGTAGAAAACAGATATAGTGGCATTTAAGAAATCACCAAAAAATAAATAAAATAAATTATATAATTTAAATATTTTTTCTATTTTATGTATATATGTCTAACAGAAAACTTGATCAATGATAATGGAGGAAAAAGAGCAGCAAGAAAATACAAGAAATGAAAAGTGTGAACTAAAATGCAAAGAATAATTTCTAAAATAACAATAATGTAAAAAATTATGAATGAATTAAACATTAACTCAAAGACAGTGATTCTTAGATTTGATTTTAAAAACTACACAATATCCAATAATATTGATAGTTAAGATACATTTAAATTAAGGAGGCAGTGGTGCCAGCACATGACCAAGCAGGTAGGCTTTGCCACTGCTGGATGCCATCCCCAGCCCAGCCGAGTGCATGCCAACCAGAGAGGTGCCTCACTGGAGAGGCCCAAGACCTGAGGGGACCATGCACCCAAGGCACCAGTGGGTGATTGAGCAGACACTGAGGCAGCTGGGCCAAATTGGCAGCCCCAGCAACACCCCAGCCAGGCAATAGTGTCACACAGGAGGACCATGAAATCCCTTGCCACAATGACTAAACATCAAAGGAAAGATACCAGAAATATGAAAAATTAAGAAAGTACACCACCAAAGGGTAATAACTCTCAAGCTCTAGATCCTATAGAACAAGAAGCCCTTGAAATGTCTGACAAGGAATTTTGAGTGATAATTCCAAGGAAACTAAATGAGATACAAGAAAACACAGCTAGACAACACAATGAAACAAGGAAAGGTATACAGGACCAGAAAGAAGAAATGTACAAGGAAATCAATGCCCTGAAAAAGAATGTAGCAGAGCTTTCCAAGCTGAAGAATTCATTCAACAAAATAAAAAGCACAACAGAGAGTTTAACAAGAAGGCTTAGAGAAGCAGAAGAGAGAACTTCTGACCTTGAAGATGGGCTGTTTGAAATAACATAGGCAGACCAAAAACAAAAAAAAGAAAGAAAGAAAGAAAAATGAATTAAAAACATTGAAGAAAATCTAAGAGAGATATCAGACAACCTAAAGTGCTCAAATATCCAAGTTGTGGGTATTCCAGAAGGGGAGGAAAAAGGAGATTGCATTGAAAACATATTCAACAAAATAGTGGCAGAAAACTTCTCAGGTATAAGAAAAGACACAGATCTTCAGATTCAGGAAGCCCAAAGATCCCCAACTGTATTCTACCCAAAAAGGTCTTCTCCAAGGCATATTATAGTCAAATTGGCAAAACTCAAAGACAAAGAGAGAATCTTAAAAGCTGCAAGAGAGAAGCATCAAATCACCTATAAGGGAGCCCCAATCCGACTAATATCAGACTTTTCATTACAAACCCCAAAAGCCAGAAAGGAATGGGATGATATACTCAAAAAACTAAAAGACAGAGATTGCCAGCCAAGAATACTCTACCCCGCAAGGCTATCCTTCTGAAATGAAGGGGAAATAGTATATTTCTCAGACAAAACTTGTGGGAGTTCACTACCACATGACCACCCATAAAAGAAATTCTCAAGGGAGTACTGGGTTTGGTACCTGAAAAATAACACCACTGCTATAAAAATTCAAGAAAAATCAAAACTCACTAGTAAAGTAAAAATGCCAACAATGAAGAGAGAGAGAAATAAAGTTTATCCACAACCTAAGGAACCAACAAATATAGAAGACAAACAGTGAATCAGAAAGAAAGGAACAAAAGACACTTAAGACAGCCAAACAAAAATTGATAAAATCAACACTTTTCAAAAACAACTCTTAATGTAAAAGACTTAAATTCCCCAATCAAAAGACACAGACTGGCTGACTGGATTAAAAAGGAGGACCCAACTATATGCTGCCTTCAAGAGACCCAGCACACCTATAAAGACTCACATAGACTAAGAGTGAAAGGATGGAAAAAGATTTACCATGCAAAAAGAAATGAAAAATGAGCTGGAGTAGCTATTCTTATATCTGATAAAATAGACTTTAAACTAAAAACCATAAATAGATATATGCAGGCCACTACATAATAATAAAAGGATTGATCCATGAAGAAGACATAACAATCATATATATATATATATATGCACCCAATGTCAGAGCAGCCAGATTAATAAAGCAAACTCATTAGACCTAAAGAAGGAAATGGACACTAATACCATAACAGCAGGGGACCTGAACACCCCACTATCAAAATTGGACAGATCATCTAGGCAAAGAATCAGCAGAGAAACACAAGATCTAAACAACACTCTAGACCACTTAGACTTGGCAGATATCTACAGAACATTCCATCCAACAACCTCAGAACATTCATTCTTCTCATCCACACATGGATCATTCTCCCGATAGATCACATGTTAGGTAACAAATCAAGTCTCAACAAACTCAAAAAAAATTGGAATTATCCCATGTATGTTCTCCGACCACAATGGATTAAAATTAGAAATCAATAACAAATGAAATTCTGGAAACTATACAAACACATGGAAATTAAACTGCATTCTATGTAATAACTTATGGGTCCAAGAAGAAATCAAACAGGAAATCAAAAAATTTCTTGAAACTAATGAAAATAATGATACATCATACCAAAACCTGTGGGATATTGCAAAAACAGTATTATGGGGGAAATTTATCACATTAAATGCTTACTTCAGAAGAATGGAAAAATGGCAAGTGAACAATCTAATACTTCACCTTAAAGAACTAGAAAAACAAGAACAATCCAATGTTAGCAGACAGAAAGAAATCATTAAGATCAAAGCAGAACTTAATGAAATTGAAACCCCAAAAATGATACAAAAGATCAATGAATCAAAAAGTTGGTTTTTTGAAAAGATAAATAAAATTGACAAATCATTAGCATAGCTAACTAAAAAAAGAATAGGGAAGATCCAAATAATAAAAATTAGAAGTGAAAAAGATGATATTACAACTGATACATGTGAAATACAAGGAATCATTAGAGACTACTATAAACAACTATATGCCAACAAATTTGAAAATCTGGAGAAACTGGATAAATTTCTGGAAAATACAAACTACCAAAACTGAGCCAAGAAGATGTATAAAATCTGAACATACCAATGACAGTAAAAGAGATTGAAGCTGTTATCAGTAGGCTCCCAAAAAAGAAAAGCACAGGACCAGCTGGATTCACAGCAGAATTTTACCAAACATTCAAAGAGGAATTGACACCAATTCTGTACAAATTATTCCAAAAGATTGAAACAGAGGCAATTTTCCCAAACTCATTCTATGATGCAAACATCACCCTGATACCAAAACCAGGTAAAGATACAACTAAAAAAGAATACTATAGGCTGATATCACTGATTAATATAGATGAAAAAATCCTCAATAAAATGGTAACTAACAGAATACAGCAACACATATGCAAAATTAAACACCGTGATCAAGTGGGATTCATCTCAGGGATGCAAGGTTGGCTCAACATATGCAAATCAACAAATGTGATACACCATATCAATAAAATCAAACACAAGGACCATATGATCATGTCGACAGATGCTGAGAAAGCATTTAATAAAATTCAACACTCATTCATGATAAAGACTCTCTACAAGTTAGGTATAGATGGAAAGTATCTTAACATAATTAAAGATGTATATGATAAACCCACTGCCAATATCACCCTGAATGGGGAAAAGCTGAAAGCTTTTCCTTTAAGAACAGGAACTAGACAAGGATGCCCACTCGCACCACTCCACTAAACATAGTGTTGAAAGTATTAGCCAGAGCAATCAGAGAAGAGAAGGAAATAAAGAGCATCCAGATTGGAAAAGATGACATCAAAATGTCCCTGTTTGCAGATGACATGATCCTATATATCAAACAGCCTAAAGCCTCTACAAAAAAACTCTTGGAGTTGATAAATGATTTCAGCAAAGTAGCAGGATACAAAATCAACACACAAAAATCAGCAGCAATTCTATACTCCAATAGTGACCATGCAAAAAGAGAAATCAGGAAAGCTTGCCCATTTACAATAGCCACCAAACAAACAAAATTCTTAGGAATAGAGTTAACAAAGGATGTGAAAAATCTCTGTATTGAGAACTACAAACCACTGCTGAGAGAAATTAAAGAGGACACAGAAGATGGAAAGATATCCCATGCTCTTGGATTGGAAGAATCAACATTATGAAAATGCCCACACTACCCAAAGAGATATACAAATTCAATGCAATCCTTATCAAAATTCCAATGACATTTTTCTCAGAAATGGAAAAAACTATCCAGACATTTATATGGAATAACAAAAGACCATGCACAGCCAAAGCAATTCTGAGCAAAATAAATAAATAAATAAAATAAAGCTGGAGGTATAACACTACCTGACTTTAAATTATACTACAAAGCTATAATAACCAAAACAACATGGTACTGGCATAATAACAGACACATTGATCAATGGAATAGAATGGAGAATCCAGAAAACAACCCACACAGCTACAGCCATCTGATCTTTGACAAAGGCACCAAGCCTATACACTGGGGAAGAGACTGCCTCTTCAGCAAATGTTCCTGGGATAATTGGATATCAATATGCAGGAGTATGAAACTAGACCCATATCTCTCACCATATACTAAAATCAACTCAAAGTGGATTAAAGAATTAAATATACATCCTGAAACAATAAAGCTTCTTAAAGAAAACATAGGAGAAACACTTCAGGATGTAGGACTAGGCACAGACTTCATGAATACGACCCCCAAAACATGGGCGGCCAAAGAAAAAATAAATAAATGGGATTATATCAAACTAAAAAACTTCTGCACAGCAAAAGAAACAATTAACAGAGTTAAGAGACAACCAACAGAGGGGAAGAAAATACTTGCAAAATATACATCTGACAAGTGATTAACATCCAGAATATACAAGGAACTGAAACAACTTTACAACAAAAAAGCTAGTAACCCAATTTAAAAATAGGCAAAATAGCTAAATAGGCATTTCTCAAAGGAAGATATGTGAATGGCCAACAGACACATGAAAAGTACTCAACGTCACTCAGCATTCGGGAAATGCAAATCAAAACCACTCTGAGATACCATTGCACCCCAGTTAGGATGGCTAATATCCAAAAGACAGTGAATGATAAATGCTGGTGAGGTTGTGGAGGTAAAGGAAATCTCATACACTGTTGGTGGGACTGCAAAATGGTGCAGCCTCTATGGAAAATGGTATGGAGGTTCCTTAAGCAATTGCAGATAGATCTACCATATGACCCAGCTATCCCACTGCTGGGAGTATACCCAGAGGAATGGAAATCATCAAGTCAAAGGTATACCTGTTCCCCAATGTTCATTGCCGCACTACTTACAATAGCTAAGAGTTGGAACCAGCCCAAATGTCCGTCATCAGATGAGTGGATATGGAAAATGTGGTATATCTACACAATGGAATACTACTCTGCTATAAAAAAGAATGAAATACTGCCATTTGCAACAACATGGATGGACCTAGAGAGAAGTATGTTAAGTGAAACGAGTCAGGCACAGAAGGAGAAATATCACATGTTCTCACTTATTTGTGGGAGCTAAATTAAATAAATAAATAAATAAATATACAAATAAACTGGGGGCGGAGGGAAGAAGGCAGAACAATTAAGGTCCTTGAAGCTGATATGACAAGTGAACAGATATAAGGTTGTTGGGAGGGAGGGGGAGAGGGAGGTGGGAGGGAGTTTTCGGTGATGGGCCACTGTAATCAACCACATTGTATATTGACAAAATAAAATAAAATTAAATTAAAAAATAAATAAATAAATAAAATAAAACAAATTGAGGAGGCATAATAATGGTTGAAAATAAAGTATTGGAAAATTATACCAGGTAAATATGAACAAAAAGACAGCCGGGGTAGCAATATTACATGACAAAGTAAAATTTAAAGCAATTTATAACACAAGGTTGAAAGTGTATTTTATAAATATATATATAATGCGAGAACAATTAGAAATAAGTATCATAAACAGATATACACAAAACCATGCATCCTTAAAACACATCAAGCACCAACTGATATAATTTTAAGGAGAAATATATGTCATGTCAGTAATTGCATTGAAAATTTTAATGTACTCCTCTCATAGATTGAAAATACAAGCAGCAAAACCTAAGCGGCAATACCAAACTTCTAAGCAGCATAATTAATATGATCAATCTATTAGATATATGTAAAATTCTGCAAGTAACAAACATTTTTAGCAGGATTGGTATATTAACAAAAATAGACTCTGTGTTAAGCCACACAAGAAATCACAATTAGCACCACAGGATCAATAACAGAGCATATGCTTTCCTGGAAAATACAAGATACTTACCTACCAAAATAAAAGAATAAGTAAAATATTTTATATGTTTTTAAGCTATAAAATGTATTATTAAATAACTCGTGCTAAAAACAGTTCCTAACGGAAATTTTTAAAAACGTATTTAGAAGTGATTGATAATAAAAACAGATCAGTGTTTTGAGACAGCTAAAATGGTAAGAAATCAGTACACAACTCCAGTTCAGATTTTAGCTGGATATTATGAGAAACTTGATAAACTTTCTCTAAATTAAAAATAAATATGTTGCAAAAGGAAACTCAGTAAGGGAAGATTACATAGATGCAACCGATAAGAATTTGTTTAAAATAAACAACGATTTTTGGTAAAAATAAACTTTTCATAAAATGTGTATTCTTTATGATGTTAGAGACCCCAATTCTATGTAAACCAGGTGATACATGTATGAACAAAAGTAAGATAAAATCAGAAATAATATAAAGCATGTTAGAGTGAGGTTAACATAATAACCTGATAAATATTTAGTTTCTCTAAATATTGCATGACACAAGTAAAGGCCTTTGAAAACATAATTTAGAGAAAAAAAAAATTGGTAATTGGTTTCAGTTTACAGTCTTAAGGATTTGCTCTAATATGTTTATGAAAGAAAAGATGAGTTGTACAGTGTTCAATGAATGTTATTCAGTTGTCAAATAACCATGCTAATGGCGGAACACCCAAATTTGACCATGGTATATGCAGCAACTTCATTTTTATCTCCATTATGCCTGTGTTTATTTGTTGATACCAGCTTCAAGAACTTTGGTTTACTCTGTCTGTATACTATTGACTTCAACTTAGGAGGAAGTTATGGAGGGTCTAGTGAAAAAAAGGTTTGGATTAATCAAGGAGATTAGATTGCTTTCCTAATAAAACCAGCAATCTATCACTTATTGAGCACTTAGTATGTATCAGGTCCTATAAAAATATTGTACACAATATGTTACATTTAAATCATGAAAAAACACACAAGAGCATTAAATGAACAGTGATGAATAATGATAATTTATGCATGCCTTTTGTATGGCATATATGGTATTGTGTGTTGTGTTAATAACCGAAGGAACTTGAGCACTGTATTGGCTGGTGCTGTATCACTGGCTTATGGCAGCGGTTCTCAACTGGTGTTCCATGGAACACTGGTTTACCAAGAATCTTCAGTTTTGCTTGCATGTTGTTATTAATGTATGAGGTTTATTTTGCTGCAACTGATTACACATATTGCCATGGAAACCAATCACATGAATGTTTATCTGAGCAGGTTGTGTCATGTACTTACAAGAGAATGTGTGAGAGAACTTTGCTTCTTGAAAAAATGAAATAGCATCTGTTCAGTGGACGGTTCTAGCAAAACAGCAAAAACAGGGCTAAAGAGCAGTGAAGAAAATTGTTTTTCGAGACACTAGGAGACATTGGTATGCTGTAATAATTATAATGTGGTAATTGTTGTTGACCTGCTTAGGGGTCTTTTCCCCTGTTGATCCTTCAAAAGTGCCACCAAAGTACTAATTTTAAAAGAGTTTGAAAGAGTACTGTGAGTCTAAGAAGTATAACCACTGCGTTAATGAATATCCTAAATTTATTTTCTATAATATTGATACTTGCTGGCCAGAAAAAGAGCAAACAAACCTAAAGAAAATTCAACAAAAACCACACCAACAAATAAGATGTCTCTAGGAGCTGCATAGTCTCCTTCCTCTTATAATTTACTTTGTTCTATCCCTATTTTCCCAATTACTAGAAAAGCCATTTGTGTCTGCTACTCAAGACTTCACGGTAGCTTTTCATGTCTCTAGAAATACACACATGAACACACGCACACACACACATGCAGAACTAGACTGATGAGACAGGCATCAAAAAGTCCTAGCAGACAACAGTACAGTTCCAAGCATCTGCAAACCCAGAAGCATCTCTAAATTGTCGCGGAGTCAGAGCTTGAGGTCAGCAGCTGGATTGAAAAGTTTGGGTAGGTGGACTGTTTGTAGCTGATTTGAGAGTTAAGCACATTTTAAATTGTTTATTTCAGGTGGCTTGGGAGGGGATGTCTAACAGAGACTGTATCAAAGGCTAAATCCGTGCACTTATAAGTAACCCACTGGCATTACTACTGGTTAAAAATATCTTCTATTCTATCAGTTGGATATCAGATGACCCCTTCAAGACTTGAGCTTCTAGAAATCATTGTGATTTTATAGTTGCCTTTATATCTATTAATTAAAGGTAGTAGTTGTAAAGTATATTTTCTTAAAGTACATTTTAGTGTTTTGGGCAGTAGATTTTGGAAGAGATGTTGAAATCTGGCTAATGGTACATCTTTGAGAAATAATAAATACAAGAAAGTCTCATCTCTGCCAGAAAGAGGACTAGAGCTCAAAGTCCCCAAAAGACTACAAAAATTTTATTACCAAAGCCACAAGAAACATGTATGCACAGAAATACACTGAGAAATATATAGATCATTCTATTGCCAGGAAATGTTCAGAGCATCCAGAGGAGAGGTCCCAGTGATAAACTAATTACTAGCTTAAAGTCATTAAATAATGAATATCACACCTTTTCAGTTGTGTGATAATTATAATTACTGTTCTAAAAATGAAGCATGTAAACCACAATTTGACCTTGAGAAATAAATGAATATCTCCAGAGAGTTTTCACATCTGCTGTACAAAGTAGCTGGATTATTTTCAGGTTCAACAATAAGTTACTAAGAACCTAGGATATGCAGGTGCTTTTGACATAATATTTTTAAATGTCTGTTTTAACAATGTTTATTAATAATCTTCTTTCTGCTTGGCACTGTGCGAGGGATGAGGGCTTCAACAGTGAACAAGACATAGTCTTTAGGAGATATATACATATGTATATGGTTTTAAATAATATATGCATAGACAGATGGCTAGAATGGTGTTCTCCAAATCTTTATAGTGATTCTTTGTCTCAGTAGTGTAATTTTAAAATGAATTTTAGTTTTATCTATTTACCTTTCTGCATTTTAAAATTTTAAACATGTGTTTTCAAGTGAAGCTATTCTAAAACAATGTCTTACATATATATACATAATATATACATGCATACTAAATATGTAATATATGAATGCTATATGTCATAAATATGTATAAAGACAAAATAATATATGATCATGATATATTTGTGTACATATATATTATATACCTTTGCTGCATTTTTATTGAGGTATAATTTACATACACATATCTTACATGTACATTTAAATGAGTTATGACCAATGTATACACCAAAGTAATTCAACTCCAATCAAGGATGAATGTTTTCATCACCCTAGAAAATTCCCTCACGATCCTTTGAAGACAGCAGCCCACACTCTCTGCCCAAGTACTATTTTGAGTTCCATCACTACAGATTAGTTTGGCCTATTCTTCAACCTCATAGAAAAAATGTTTTCAATAACATAGCTTTTTGTTTGCATGTATCAATAATTTATTTTTATAGCTAAATATTATTTCATTGTATGAGTATACCACAATTTATTTATTTTCCTGGTAATTGATATTTAATCTCCAATTGTTTGGGGATTTTCCAGCTATCATTCTGTTACTGATTTCTAGTTTAATTCCATTATGGTCTGGGATGTACTCTGTATGGTTTCCATTCTTCTGAATTTGTTAAGGTGTAATTTTAGGGTCCAGAGTGTGGACTATCTTGGTGAGTGTTCCATTTGAGTTTGAGAAGAATGTATACTCTGCTGTTATTAGATGGAATATTATATAAATGTCAAATAGATTAAGTAGATTAATAGTGCTGTTTAAGTCATCTATATCCTTACTGGTATTCCACCAGCTTGATCTATCAATTGCTGAAAGAGAGGAGTTAAAATCTTCAATTTTACTAGTGGAATTTTTTGCATTCTACCAGTTTTTGTCTCTTGTAGTTTGATGTTCTGTCCTTAGGCACATACAAATGTAGGAGAATTGAAGCCTTTATTATTATGTAATACTCTTCTTTCACTCTAATAATTGTTCTGAAGTCTGATTTGTGTGAAGTTAATACAGCTACTCCAGACTTCTTCTGAATAGTGTTAGTATGGTACATCTTTCTGCATCCCTTTCCTTTTAACCTAGCTCTGTTGGTATACTTAAAGCAGATTATTTAGACAATCCATATAGATGGGTCTTGTTTTTTCATCCACTCTGACAATCTCTGTCTTTTAACTGGTGTATTTAGACCATTTACATTTCAAGTCATCACTGATATACTCGGTTTAATATTTATCATGTTTTTAGATGTTTTCTATTTGTTGCAGTTGTTCTTTGTTTATTTTCCCCTTCTTTTTTAACTTTATATGGTTGTAATTGAGCACTTATATGATAACACAGTACCATTTCATGGGTGGTGAAGGTAACTTAGATCATTCCCAATTCCTTCCTCCTACTTCTTAAAACATTGATGTCCTTCATTTCACTTATCCATGTACTGTAATCACTCATGTACTATTTGCTATAAACATTGTTTTTATTGTCACTTTGAACAGTTATCTATTACATGAATTAAGAATAAAAAACAAAAACATTTTCTTTGATATTCAGTATCCCTTCTCTGATATTCTTCTTTTACTTATGTAGATCCAAGTTACTGGCCTATATAATTTTCCTTCTCCCTTAAGAACTTCTAAAAGTTCTTGCAGTGCAGGTATGCTGGTGATGAATTACCCTTCCCCCCTTTTTTTTCTTGGCTGAGAAAGTATTTCTCCTGCAGTTTTGAAAGATAATTTCACTGGTATAAAATTCTGAGATTTTGGTACTTTTTTCTTTCAATGTTTTAAAGATTGCACTCACTCTCTTATTGCTTGCATGGTTTCTGATGAGAAATCTGCCATAACTCTCATTTTTATCTCTTTGTAAATAAGAGGCCCCCTCACCCCACACCTGGCTTCTTTCAAGATTTTCTCTTTGTCTATGGTTTTCTTTGGTTTTAATATGATATATATGCATCTTTGTAGATTTGTTTGATATTGATCCTGCTGGTGTCCTCTGAGCTGTCTGGATCTGTGGTTTGGTGTCTGTCATTAGTTTTGGAAAAAAATTTGGCAATCATTGCTTCAAACCTGGTAGAGTTTCTATAGCTAAAATCCACAAAAGTGAGGGTGTCCTCCAAGACTGCAACCCTTAGTAGTTTTGTACTATGACTTTAGTCCACATTCAGCCTCTAGAAATTCATCAAAATTACCTTTTAAATGTTACTCCTGGTTTATATCTATAGAAGCTTTTCCCCCAGTAAAGCTGGTGTTGTCTGAGATTTTCTCTATTTGTTTGTAACCCTCCAGATTTTGGGATGGCAGTTTTGACCTGTGACCTCAGTTCTCTTATGGGCCCAAGAAAACTATTTATTTTCAGTTTATTTAGCTTACTTTTCTTCTGGTATGGGCAGGAGTAATATTTTCCAAGCTTTTTACATGTTGGAACTGAAACTGTAAGTTGGTGATTGATATTAGAATAAAGCTACTTGCAAACATTCTGTACTCTTTTTTTCAGACATATGTTTTTCTTTATCTATAATGAATACCTAAGGTTAGAAATCCTGTATAATTAATTATGTGTATATTTTAACTTTATAAGAAATTATAAGGCAAACATTTTTCCAAAGTTTTCAAAGTAATTGTGCATTCTGTACTACCATCAACGTGTAAGACTTCTGATCTGTTTTATATGTCCACCAACAACTGGTACTCTCAGTCATTTCAATTTAAGAAAGTCTAGTTGCACTGTTTCTTCCTATCCATATCTGTTAAAAATTAATCTTCTAGCAGAGCTCACTCACATTTCATTATCCAGAACTGGGTTAATATTAGCCCTAAATTGAAACTGATAAAGAGAATAGCATATACAAAGAGGAAGGTTACTTGATCAAACAAAATCATGGCTCCATCAGAAAAGAAGAAATTTTGGCTTCTGGGTAGGCCACTGACTGCATTTGCTGCCAAAGGTAAATCTAAGACAAATAACTATGGAAGAGCATAGACTTAGAAGAAAATAATTCAATGCATTTTTTAAGGTAGCCTAACTCTGCCACCAAAAGCCAACAGAGGGGATACCCCTCCCCCACATCACTTATAGCACAAACTTGTTAGGGATATAGAGGCAAAATTTTAAATAAAATATTATAATTAAATACTATGTGTTGCAGTAGTTCTTATACCAGTTACAACTATATAAGGAGCTTAAACATGTTTTATTAAAATATGCAAGAAAATCATCCAATATAAAACAAAATTTATTACTGACAATGATAATATTAAAAACAATGATGTGTTCATCAAAGAATAGCATTGTAGGATACTTATATAATATGGTAAGCAACACATATCTGAACAAATATTTCCAGTACTTGATTATGAAAATGAGACCTTCCTATAAAAATCAGAATTACAGACCTATTTTTGCTTTTAATTTTGTTGGGCATGTAATGTCAAGTGCATAAGTAAAGAGATAAAGTAAAATATTATTATTTTTAGGCAAAATGATTGTATACCTAAGTGGTAGGCTGATATTCTAAAGTATTTGTCTTCTTGTGTGTATCTGTGTATGTGAGTCTGTGTCTGGGTGTGTTTTTCTCAAATTACCTTTAAATTCTTTGAGCTAAAAGATAAAACATATGAAATTATCCAATCATAGGAGCAAAAAAGAAAAAAGAGTAAGTGAAAATGAAACAAATGCAACAAATATGGGGCTCCCTCAAGTGGAAAACCTATGCATAATTGGAATACCCAAAGGAGGAAAAGGAAGAGATGTAGAAAGCAGATTTAAGGAAAAATAGCTGAAAATCCCCCAAGTATGGAGAAAAATGACAGCATCCAGGTACAGGAAGTTCAGAGGCCACCAGTCACATTCAACCCAAGGAGGAACACCCCAAGGCACATCATATCAGATTATTAAAAACCAAACACAAAGAGAGAATACTGTAAGCAAGAGAAAAGAAACACATAACATTCAATGAAACCCCAGTACAGCTCTCAGCAGATTTCTCAGTAGAAACAATACAGGCCAGAAAAGAATGGGGTGATATACTCAGAGTGCTTAAGGAAAAAGACTGTCAACCAAGAATTCTGTATCTGACAAAACTAACCTTCAAATACGAAGGAAAAATAAAGCCTTTTTCAGACCAAAAATAGCTAAGGGAATTCATCAGCACTAGACTTGCCTTACAAGAAATGCTAAAGGGAGTTTTTCAGTCTGAAAGAAGACACTAAAGAGTAGCAAGAAAACATTTGAAGGTACAGAACTTATTAGTATAGGACGTACACAGACAACCTTATAATACTCCAGTGTCATAAGGATGGTGAATAAATTGCTTGCATCCTTAGTATGAAGACTAAAGGACAAACCTAACAAGACACTAACATTTATGACAACCGTATAAGAGAAAGGTAATATTAAAAGATGTATCTTGAAATAACAAATTGTCAAAAAGTGGGGTGGGGGAGAATGATGCCAAAGCATGGAGTTGGCTTTGTTTTTTTTCTTTTTTCTTAGATATCAAAGTTAAGCTGTTATTATTCTAAAATAATTTGTTATAACTATAACATGTGTTTTCTAAGCCTCATGGCAACCATAACACAAAAACTTAGAAAAGACATACTAAAAATAGTGAGAAAGCAAAATGTAAAGCAACAGAATACTCGACCACAAAGGAAGACAATAAGATGAGAAAAAAGGAAAAAATGATTCATAAAAGAACCAGAAAAAAGCCCCCCCCCAATGACACTAATAAGTCCTTATATATCAATAATAACCCTAAATGTGAATGTATTAAATGCACCAATTAAAAGACATAGAGTGTCTGAATGGATTGTAAAACAAGAACCAACAATATTCTGCCCACAGGAAACTCACTTCATGTATACAGATACACACTGACCAAAAGTGAAGAGGTAGAAAAATATATTTCATGCAAATGGAAACCAAAAAAGAGGAGGAGCAGTTATATTTATATCAGATAAAATAGACTTCAAGCCAAGGAAAGTTAAAAAAAAAAAAATAAGGAAGATCATTATACAATGATAAAGGGATCAATTCAACAAGAGGATGTAACAATTCTAAATATATATGTACCAAACTCCAGAGAATCCAGTTATATAAAGCAATTACTATTGGACCCAGTGAGAGAGATTGATTCCAAGACAGTAATAGCTGAAGACTTTAATACCCCACTTTCAGCAGAACAGATCATCCAGACAGAAAATTAACCAGGGTTCTTCAGAGTTAATTTCTATACACCAACTTGACCTTGTGACATTTATACAACATTTCATTCAATAGCTGCAAGATACACATTCTTCTCAGCAGCACATGGAACATTCTCTAGAATAGACCATCTGTTAGGACACAAAACAAGTCTCAACAGATTTTTAAAAAACTGAAATTATATCAACTACCTTATCTGACCACAGTGGAATAAAACTAGAAATCAGCAACAAAAGGTACACTAGAAACTGTATGAATACACGGAAATTAAACAATATGCTCCTAAACAATGAATGAGTCAGAGAAGAAATCAAGAAGGAAGTTTAAAAATTAATGGAGAGAAATGAAAATGAAAACCCAACATTCCAGAACCTACAGGATGCAGTGAAAGCAGTTTAAAGAAGTTTATAGCAATAAATGACTACATCAAAAAAGAAGAAAGACTCTAAATAAACAATCATTACACCTCAAAGAATGGAAAAAACAAGAACAAACAAACACCAAATCAGTAGAAGGCAGGAGGTAACAAAAATCAAAGCAGAAATAAATAAACTAGAAATAAAAAAAAATTTTCATAAGATTGATGAAACAAAGTTGTTTTTTTGCAAAGATAAAAAAATTGATAAACTTTAGCTAGACTAACAAAGAATAAAATAGAAGACTTGAATAAATCAGAAATGAAAAAGGGTACATTACAACCGATATCACAGAAATACAGTGGATAATAAGAGCTTACTACAAACAACTGTATGTGAACAAACTGGAAAACCTAGAAGAAATGGATAAATTCCTGGACACATACAACTTACCTAAGTTGAATCATGAAGAGCTAGAAAACCTAAACAGACTGATAGTTGAAGCAGTGACAAAAAGTCTTCAACAAAGAAAACTCTAGGACCAGATAGCTTCACTGCCAAATTTTACCAAACATTCAAAGAATGAATACCAATTCTTCTTAAACTCTTCCAGTTGAATAGGAGAAAATACTTCCTAACTCATTCTATGAGGCCAGCATTACCTTCATACACAAACAGGAAAAAGACAACAAAAAAAGAACACTACAGACCAATATCCCTAATGAACACAGATGTGAAGATCCTCAACAAAATACAAACAAACAGAATCCAGCAACACTTTTAAAAGATCATACACCATGATCAAGTGGGATTCATCCCAGGAATGTAAGAATGGTTCAACATATGCAAATCATAAACATGATGCATCACATCAAGAGAATGAAGAAAATAAAAAACATGATTATTTCAATAGATGCAGAAAAAGCATTTGATAAAAACCAACACTTCATGATAAAAACACTCAATAAATTTTGTATATAAGGAATGTACCTCAATGCAATAAAGGCCATATACAGCAAACCTACAGCTAATATCATATAGAATAGAAAAAAATGGAGGCTTTTCCTCTAAGATTTGGAACAAGACAAGGATTCCCACTTTCCCCACCCTTATTCAACATAGTATTAGAAGTTCTAGCCTGTGCAATAAGTCAAGAGAAAGCAATAAAGAATAGGGCATCCAAATTGGAAAGGAGAAAGTCAGACTATCCCTATTTTCAGATGACATGATCCTAAACATAGAAAATACTAAATTCTATACCAAAAAATTACTAGAACTAATAAATAAATTTAGTAAAGTAACAGGATACAAAATCAATATACAAAAATTAGTAGCTTCCATATGCCAACAAATAAATAGCTGAAGAAGAAATCAAGAAAGTAATCCTTTTCGCAATAGCTACTAAAAAAATAAAATACCTAGGAGTAAATTTAACCAAGGACATGAAAGCTCTACAAAGAAAACTATAAAATGTTGGTGAAAAAAATTGAAGAGGATACAAATAAATGGCAAGATATACCATGTTCATTGGTTTGTGTTATGCTTCATGCTGTGTAATGGAGACACAGAAGAAATTACTCAAAGCAATATCAATGCAATCAGAAACCTGAAGGGACTGCTCCTCAGCAACTCCTCTGTTCGAAGGAGAAAGTGGGTCAAAGTTAGCTTCTGTTTTTATTGTAAAGACAAGGAAGTTTCACAAGAAAAATCAGTTGACAGACATCAGCTAAGTGACAACAGTTATTCATGGCTAATTATATCTTAAACAATGGAAAATAGTAACATCATTAAAACTAACAGTGTGACATACCAAAGTATAATTAATGAAATGTTAAGCTAGTTGAACTGTGATCATTATCTTTAACTTAAGATATAACTATTTTTATAACAGCTAAAACAATCATTACATTGCTATGATTCTATCTATCTGTGATTGTACCTTAAGTTTCCATTAACAAGAAGTTTTCCCTTCAGCAAACATTTATCACATATTTTCCTACATCAATTCTTTAAAATCTCTATTTAATAAGATCAGTATGTTAACCACCTGTTAACTCTAAACCATCAAAATATACAATCTCATACGTAAACAGTAATTAGAGTTGATTAGATGAGCTTTTGCCCCCTAGTTGTAGGCCATTGCCTCCTAGCTAAGGACTTTTGTCCCATAAGTTTTTTAGCTAAAGAGCTCTGTCTAATAATCAAACTGGAATCAAGATTTCTAACCCTCTACAGGTTGGAAGAATTAACATCATCAAAATACCCATATTACCCAAAGCAATCTACACATTCAATGAAATCCTTATCAAAATACCAATAACATTCTTCACAGATATAGAAAAAATGATCTTAAAACTTTTATGGAACCTCAGAATACCCCATATAGCTAAAGCAATTTTAAACAAAAAGAACACAGTTGAAAGCATCACATTTCCTGATTTCAAAATATACTATAAAACTGTAGAAACCAAACAGCATGATACTGGCATAAAAATAGACACATTGACAAATGGAATAGAATGAAGATCCTGAAATAATCCTGCATGCTTACATACAACCAATTTTTGACAAGTATCAAAAATATACAATGGGGAAAGGACAGCCTCTTCAAAAAGTCATGCTGGGAAAACTGGATAGCCACATGTAGAAGATTGTAAGTAGGCCCTTATTTCTTACCAGACACAAAAATCAATTCAGAATGGATCAAAGACCTAAATTTAAGACCCAATACTAGGCAACTGCTAGAAGAAACATAAGGGAAATTCTACATGAAATGGGAGAGGGCAGTGCTCTTTTGAGCAAGACTACAAAGGCATAGGCAACTGAAACAAAAATACATAAATGGGACTACATCAAATTAAAAAGCTTCTGCATAGCAAGGTATACATATCTGCAGGATAATGTGAACAGACATCCTGCAGAATGGGAGACAGTGTTTGCAAACTACACATGAGACAAGAGGTTAATATCCAGAATATAAAGGAACTCAAACAAGTCGACAGCAAAAATAAATAAATTAAATTAAATTAAAATAAAATAAATTAAATTTTAAAAACCCAATTAAAAAATGGGCAAAGGATCTGAATAGACATTTCTCAAAAGAAGACATACAAATGGTCAAGAGGCAATGAAAAAATGCTCAATATCACTAATCATCAGGGAAATACAAATTAAAACCATAAAGAGATATTATCTCATTCCAGTTAGAATGGCCATTATTGACAAGACAAAGAATAACAAATGTTAGTGAGAATTCATAAAGAAAGGAACTCTTCTACATTGCTGATGGGAGTGTAAATCGGTAGTCATTGTTGAAAACAGTATGGTGGCTCCTTAGAGAACTAGAAAGAGATCTACTCTATGACCCAGCTATCTCACTACTGGGTATATACCCAAGGTAATGAAATCAATATATCAAAGAGACACCTGCACTCCCATGTTCATTGCAGCACTGTTCGCAATAGCCAAAAGATGGAATCAACCTAAATGTCCATCATCAGATGAATGGATAAAAAAACTGTGGTATATGTACATGATGAAATACTACTCAGCTATTTTTAAAAAATGATATTGTACCATTTTTAGCAACATAGATGAAACTGAAAACCATCACATTAAGTGAAGCAAGTCTAGCACAAAAAGAAAAGTACAGCATGATCTCATATATAGAATCGAAAAAAAAGAAAAGAAAAGCGGTTCTCACAGAAGTGGAGAATAGAATAATGGTTACCAGAGGTCAGGATAGGAGGGGGGAGACTGGGGGGAGGAGAAGTGGTGGATGAATGGGTACAAAACTATGCTATCTACTCTGAGTGGATCATTGTGCAGTATATACCCATATTGAAACAATACCCTGTACCTCACAAACGTGTACAAATAAATGTTAAAATATCTTGAGTTTAAGAAATTTATTTATTCTGATTAAATATTTGCAACAAATATTTACAATGAAATATAAAACAATATAAACAGAGAAATACAGGATGGACTAAAAAGACTTTAAACATGATGTAATATCATTTGTTCATTACATATTTATTCATTCTTTAATAAATATTTGGTTGCATATCCATTGTGTGCTAAGCATGATTCTAGGCCCTGGATATAATAAACTGGGGCTTAAAACTAATAGAAAAGATTCCATGCATGAAGCTAACTGTGTAATATACTATAAAACAAATTTACTTCATAGAGCCTGGTTTTCCAAAGCCTTGCAGTTTCAAATATTGACATTGTGGAGGACTGGAAATTTTCCTCAGGCTATAAGTCTCTGGTGTAAGATAAAGAATTGTGGCACAACAAGGTTGCTGGCTCAAGGACAGACTAGTTACTGATTGTTATGTAAAGATACTGAGAAATTGCTTTAAGAAGGAATGTTTGCTAAGATCAAGTTTTTGTTAATCGCCTTACTGGAATGTCATCTGGCTTGTTTCACTGAAAGTTAACAGCCTATATTGTTAAACTATAACCCTACCTATGTCTCTTCCTGTAACTTCCTGGTCTGGAAAATAAATGCGGGAAGAGAACCCCAATTCGGTGTTAATTTCCTGAGGAAGGGATGCCTCTTGCTGGAGGGTCCCAGGGAAGTTAACCACTTCAGGGATTCTCACTGCTCAGTAGAGATGGGCTTTGAGTAATCCTTTGCATCGCCATCACCCAGGGGAAGTGGGGTGACAAATCCGTGGGGGGCAAAGCAACACAAAACAACAGCTAACATTCTAGAGGAAGAGACAGGTAATAAAAAAAAAATAAGTATGCAAAGTAAATACACTGGATAATGATAAAAGCCAGAGATAGAAAAAAGGAATTTGGCCTTGAGAAAGTGAAATTTGATAAAAATTGTAACTAAATGAAGGAGCAAAGCATAGAAATAGAGGGAGAGTGTTACAGGCAGAAGGAATTGCAAGGGAATGGCTTGCACGCCTGACACATTTGAAAACAGCAAACAGAAAAAGCTTGTAATAATTAAGCAAAATTAGAAACCAGTTATAAAAATTTAGAAAAAAGAGCAGCACATGTATTTGTGCATGGTATACTCTCAATCATGTATAAATATGTATAGAAAAAGCCTAGTTGGAAAAACAGAAAATGATTACAAGTAGAATTAAAAATGATTTGTGTTCAACTTTCACTTTTATGTAATTTCAATTTTCTTTAATAACCATAATTTTCTTTTACACTATAATTTATATTTTTAAAAACTCATTGGACAGGGGTAGATTGAGCAGCTGGAAGAACTGCACAACTATAAAATAAGGAATAAAACCGCATACTTGAGTTTAAATAAATTTTCCATGTAAAAGCATGCCGAGTTCTTAGTCTTGTACAAAAACTGAAGAAGAGAGAGCCCCATCAATAAAATAAATATTTTTTATCCTTTTCCCAGAAGAATTTCTCATCCAACAAATACCCAGACAAGCAACTTACTGTCTTATGGTGAAACATCAGCCTTGTGCTTAATTTAATTTATGACTTCATAGCAACTCACCAAATTTGAGATAATGTCTTCACATTCACTTTATTAGTTTAGTGAAACAGGCTAAAAAGGCACGGTTGAACCCTTTGCAGATGGCAAGCCTTAGTCCCTGAAATGGGATTACAGTTCCTTCTTTGCCAGAGTTGACAGATGGATATCATTCACATAACTCCAGGGCAGAGATTGCATGCACAGCAATTACATAGGGACAAATGTGTTTATAGAGCACATTCTGGTCTGCCAGCTAAATCAATAAGTGACAACTGAGAGTTGGAATTATCAAGTCATGGTGGGTCTGGAAATTGTTCTTAACCTTGGCCTTCATCTGTGACTGCCAGCTCCTTAGATGAACATTCAAAATATGAGTAATCAAATGGCACAATGGCACAATGGCATTCTAGCTAGGGTATTATGTACACAGATGCGTTATTTTGTATATAGGTAGGTTACTTCTCTCCTCAGCATGTTCTGAGAACATAGTAAGTGAAAAATGTGTGGCCGGAATTGTTCTTTCTCATGCTGGATGCCTTCAACTGGCCACAGACATGTCCATAGAGTGTACAGTGTATGCTGAGCATTCTAAATGGTCAGCAAAATGTTTTGCTTTCAGTTTGCTTTTGATTTGTACTGAGCTAGAGTTAGGCTCAGCTGGTGCCTTTGCTCCCAACTAAACTCAACCTGAAATCACATCATCCTCACAGGTTCCTGTGATTCCCTAAGTGTTCATTTGCATATATATAGCTGATATTTCCTTCTTCCAGTTCTGTTTATACCTTATTATCATAAGTGATGGGTCAATTATTTTTGTTGGTTTTTCTCTTTATGCTTAAGAATATAATTTAAAAACTCTTCTAATACGTGATTGCTTCATAAAATGAGATCATACAATAAATAAATAAATAAATTTGCATTGACTTTAAAATAAGTCTCTCCAAGTTAAATACTGTAGATCTGTCCCATCAATTTTAAATATTGCATAGTTTAGGGCAATATTTGCTGCTATAACCATCAGTGATTAATACTAAAAACTTTCATATTTAGTTCAAGTTGACAGTGCAATATGGCTGCACCTAGTTCAGTAGATAGATTTGCTCCACATAGTGATGTAAGGATTCAGGCTTCTGCTAACACCTTGTGGATCTGCCATCTAGAGCCCCCAAAGTCCTCTGTATCCAACCTGTGAGAGAAAAACAGCAGAAGGAAAATGCTTCAACAGTTCTTATAAACTCTAAGTTGAAATCTATTCCTTCCCATCCCATTTCATAGGCAAACACTAGTCAGATGCCAATATGGCATATAGCTCCAAGTGGGACCGGGAGAGTAGCTGTTTAATGACTGGTTTTTCAGTTAGCACCTTCTGAAAGGTGGATCATGATTTTTTTTTGGTGGATAGCTAGTCATCTCTGCCAGTGTGACTCAGATTGTGTTCGTGTTAGTATTTGGCAATATTTAGAAGATGGTGTGTCAGAGTTTCAATTCCTTCCCTTTTAGGGTCAAAACATTGTTAAGGTAAAGAGACTGAAGGAAGAAAAATGACTGATGACTCTCTCCTAACATCTCAAGTCCCAGAGCATAAGGGTGGAAGACTGGTCACTCATCTACCCACACAGTTGGGGAAGGATCTATTGCTGGTTCCCTTGGGAAACATCTAGATAAAGACAATAAGCTCCTGACTGTTGGTAGCTCCACCCCCCCCCTTTCCTTTATAGATATGTCTTACTAGCAGTGTTCTGAGGATCTTTAACTAAGGAAGCCTCATGTACTAGAAAGAGCATGGGCTTTGAGATTAAGCAAGGACAATCATATCACCCTGGTTTTGAATCCTTGTTCCATTGTTTTCCAGTAGAGAACCTTGGATGATTAAACGAAACTGAGCCTTCAGTTCTCCATCTTCAAACTGGGAGTGCAGGGGATCTGTCATTGAACCTGACACATATTTGACACTCAGTTAACAATGTATGTTTTCTTACCTAGATAACAATAACAAAAAATTATTTAGAAGCAGAGCATTAGAAAGGTAAGTTTTGAAGATATTCTTTTGGTAATGAACATACCTAAAGTCAATAAGCTATAGGGCTCATTATAATCTCAGGGGGAAATGTTAATACTTTGGGCCTTTTTTAAAAAGAGAAAAATACTTTTAAGGTCCATCTTAGCCTTCTTTAAAGTTTTTCTGGTAAACTCATATGAAGGCTAAAAAAGATGGAAGAATCAAAAGTAAGGATGAAAGTGAATATTCCCCAACTATCCTATGTAAAAATAAGTGATTCTGAAGTCGTTTTTCTTTCTTTTTTCTTTTTTTCCATGACTGGCAAGATCTCCTCCATCAGCAGGGCAGCTGCTGCCAGTTGCCCTTTTCCATGGGGCAATGTCCAGTTGTTCTGGTTGCTATTTCTGTCTTCCCAGTCTAGAGGCATGGAAGGAGTTGTTTCTAGGTGGTCAATTTCCATTCCTTCTCCTCAAGTTTAAGAAGGAAGTATTGAGGCAATTGCCATTTCATTCCATTCTTAAGTATTGTGTGCTATTTCATGCTGGGCATTGTGCTTGGTTCTAGGAATAACAACTGTAAATAAGACATATCTGTCTTTTTGAACTGCTTATTGCACAACTCTATTTGGATGTCTCTTGCATTCAATAAAGCTAACTAATAAAGCTCAAGCATTAGCTTCGTAAGGACAGATTTCTTCCAATACCATGTATTACATGGATGTAGCAATATGTTCACATAGTTATATGGTTGAAAAGAGGCCTGCAAGTTATATAAACTTCAAGCTCCACAAAACCTGGCTTCATTCTTGCTCCTACCAAGACTGGCCCTCTCTCAGTATCATCTGTCTCCAAGAAATGACTATGCATTCAGTTGCTTTAGCCGGACATCTCGGAATTTTTTACACTGCTCTTTCTTGCTCACTGTCATCAGACAAATCAACAATTGCGACTCTTAAGTGCTAAATTCAAGCCAGTCTACTTCTCTCTGTTCTCAACAAAACCGTCCTATTCAGACCTATATTTTCTCTTGCCTGCATTAACACAAGTGACCCTTCAGTCGTCCTCTGAAGGGTCTTTACTCCTTTATTGACAGTGTATCATCCACAGTGAACGTTCTCAAATAAAATTTGATAGAATTCTTTACAAGCTCCCCATGTCTTTCAGGATGAAACGTAGGGTACTTAAAACAGCCTCGGAAGCTCTTCATGATTCAAGTCTTTCTTCGTTCTCTGGATTTACTTTTACCCTTTGTTACCTTTGTGCCATGCTGAATTGTGCTGGATTGTGCTGAATCAGGCTGGATTGTGTTCAGTCGTCTCATAATAATTGCACTCACTCTTTAGATTTCAACCCGTATGTCACCTGAACCAAGTACTACACCACCGCCACCAAAGACCACATTTGATGTTTTTCCTATGTTTCCAAATATATAATTCCATGTGTGGAATTCTATAATTCCACTGATCCCACTCTATTGTAGTTGCCTATTTTAACCATACTTAGTACCCCTGCCATTATACGCTTCAGAATGTGGTTAGTGGCCCACATTCATCAGAATTACTAGGGTTCTTATCAAAACTTCAGGTTACTGATATGAATTTGAAACTAGGGTTGGAAGTTAAAGAACATTTATCTTTCTAACAAGTAACCTAGGTGGTTTTAATATATACTCAAATGAAAAACTACTGGCTAAAGAGTGCCTGGCATCTAACAAGCAAAGAGCAACCTATCAAATTAATGAACAAATAGATAATATGCTTCATCAATTATAGTTTTTATAAGATTCCTATACCTCTGTAGCTGGCTTCTGTCTCCTAGAACCACACCATCAAACCTTCCTAGAAAAAGCAGAGGCATAGAGACATTGAGCATATGGAGGTTAAACTCCTCCCTGCAATATTTTAAATAAGGATTATAGCACTTTGGTCTGTACTTCTGCACATTACATCAAATGAGGTCATTGAAAAACAGAACTAATATATGTAAAAGAAAATGATAATATTATTAATATCCTTAATGTATAATGGCCTTTTATAAATAAGAAAAAAGTTATCATTTCAATAGAAACATAGGCAAAGACATGAATTGGAGTACGTAAAAATAAATGAACATGTATGTTTCAAGAAATGCAGAAAGCTCAATTTCACTACTATTTCAGGAAATACAAAGTAGAATAATAACTAGACATCATTTTCAAGTCTCTAAATGGTGAAAGTTTGGAAATAATCCTTTTTTTGTCCATAGTGCACAGAAATAGGCACTTTTATGCACTGTTTCTGGGGGGGTAATTGATCCAAGTTTTTTGGAAGTTACTTGAAAGCATTAAAATTGTAATAATTCACAATATATTTGATCCAATAATTTTATTTTTAGGAATTAATGGAGTAATCAGAGAAATGCTCCAAATCTCAGATACAAAGATGCTCATAACCAAGTTACTTGTAAGAAAGAAGTTTTAAAATAGTCAAAAAGTCCCCAAATGGGAGGTTGTTCAAATAAATTGTGCTTCATCCAGGCACCATACAGAGCATTATAGTACCCAGAGCCAGTTCTGGAAAAAGACAAATCCTAGTGCAAATACTGGATGCTTCCTACATAGCCTTGCACTAAATTTTAGTGATAGTAATAAACTTACCTGGTGGACTGAGATGTGGGAAGTGCTATTATAAAGCATTAGTACACTGCCAAGCAGATTTGAAAAACTGATAAATATTAGCTAATTATGAACATGCTGCAACAATTGAAAACTTATTTGATAGCATGAGCAAATGTTTAGAACACAGTAGATGAAAACTCAAGTTTCCAATGTATGTATGTGGGATTGCCCTCATTTCCTACTTAAAAAATCACCTCTCCCTGCCTCTCTCTCTCTGTCTCTCTCTCTCTCTCTCTTTCAATTTAATGATAGTAATATCTGCTACTCACCAAAATTTAAGCAGTGTTTCAATTTGGATTATAGACTTATGGGTGATAATTTTTTTCCATGTGACTTTCTATTTTCTGCATGAGCATGTATTGCTTTTGTAAGTAGGGAAAAAAAGAAGAAGAAGCAAGTAAATAGTTCAGAGTATCTACAGTGAAGTCTGTTTTATCCCTTTCAGGTTTAGGAAAGAATATATTACCACTTGATAAAAGTGAAAAAGGCTGTGGGCCATGCAGAGACTGGAGGTTCACAGATATGGAGGAGTGAGCAGTGAGAATGTTGACACCAAGAACACAATTTTGAAAGAAGACTTACATTTGTAAGATGCATCACAGCACTTCGCTGTGAGAGAGAGACAGACTCGTAGAACTCCTTGTGGTCCTCACAGAGATTGACAGGGCCACCGCATTACAGACTTCTTTCTCCACCTTCAAATTCTTTTGTCATTCATGTCTGGTGGACCTGGTTTCAATCTGGCCAGTGACACTCATAACTAATTTTAACTTCTCTGCAACCTCTACAACTCATCTGTGAAATGGAGATGATAAAAGTAGCTATCATACAAGTTGTTTTGAGTATAGCACCTGATATATAGTAAGCATGCCACAAATATTATGTTATTAATATGTTTCTTCCTCCTATTCTGAGGAGGAAAAATTTATTTGCTCTTCTTACCTTTCAGAATTGGCGAAAGGAAATTAAATGAAATTAAATGGAACATTTGGAAAAGGACAAAGTCTGGAATAATTAAGTATTGGAGTAGGAGGTTATCAGAAAATAGAATTAGAAATGCTGGTAGGGCCAGATCATTTTAGGTCTTAAATTTTATTTTATTTAAGTTTTAAAATTTACCACAATAGTGAAGTGCAGTTATTGATAAAAGTTTCTTAGTATGGGACATGGTCACATTCACATTTTAGCTAAATAATTTGTCAAATATGGAGGATGAGTTTGAGATTCACTTTGAGTAAATTTATTATTTAGATTATGCATATATAAGTGGCTGGCATTACTGCTTACTCAGTGTGTGACCTTGGGCAATTTAAGTAACCTGTTTGTGCTCTGGTTTCTTTGGCTGTAAAATGAACATAACAAGTCCTGTCTCAGAAAGTAATAGTAAAATTTAGGTGGGTTAAAATGTGTAAAGTGCCTAGACCAGTGACTGGCATAGATAGCAAGGTCTCAATAAATAAAAGCTAATTTGAAAATTAAGTCTAATTAGTTTATTTCCACAATTTGAAGGAAATAAGTAAAATGTGAATAAAGAAAAAAACCGAAGTTACTAGGGAACCATCTTCCCGATGAGGATTATAAATATATTCATATGAAAATACTAGAGTGAATAGTATTATGCATTTTATGGCTTTATTTCCTAGCCAACTGTATAAACTTTGTGTTTGGCAGGAAAATATAAAAAAGTTCTGCAAACTCTTCAGTGGAAAACAGACAATTTTTAATCAGAATATGACATTCACATTCATTCATTTGCATGCCAGAATTCAGCTTCACCTTTACAGAAACACCAGATTACTGTTTACCCAACAGCTTGGAAGTTACCAGGTAGAAGATCAAAGAGCACATTTCAGGCTCAGAGAAACAATAAAAAGGGTAAATAAACTTTTTGTGAATCTTCCTACTCTCATGGCACTTTCTCTGGCCTCCTTCCCAGGATGCCTTATTCAAAAAAGAAAAAAACAACTCTCATACCTCATCTATATTGGAATCGATATGCTGAAAAGAAAGACAATTTATTTTAAATAGGGTGAGTAATGCATCTATAAAATAATGTTTTCAAAATTCAAAGTTACACAATTTTATAAAAGCCTTCTTAGTTAAACTAATTTTTATGGACTTTCAAAAAGTAATACTATGTGAATTTACCATATTATATGTAATGTTTACATAGAAACAAATATTGGTAATAAATACATTCAATATAAATATGAACATGATTAACTTTCACCATGTTAAAATTAATTATGGTGTTTTAGATAATTTTACTTTAAAGAATACGTAATTTAGAGAAGGATATAATCAAGATGGTAGAATACACAATTCCCAGAGTCACCCTCACCCAATTGATCAATTTATAACTATTAAAAAACAAAAACTGCCATCCTGGAACCACTGGAGCTCAGGAGAAGAGGAGAGACCCATGGAGTTCATGAAGGCATGAGAGGCTGTGTCAAGAGGGAGAAGTGGTCACTCTGACCATTCCAAGCTCCAACCACTTCCAGGCCAGTGTGGCATGAGGCAAGAACAGCTGCAGCACATGAGGTGGCCAACAAGAGCCAGCAAAGCTGCAGTGGCACCCTTTGTGTGAAGCTACTTGGAGTCTGTAGGGGAGAAGAGAGCTTCAAAGCATACCATACCAGCTCTCAGGCCAGTAAAGCCACTGGCAAATTTCCCCTGGGTCCACATATGAGTGAGGGATTGCTGCTGACTGAAGGGAGATGTCATCCAGAGGTTGGCGAGTCATGGCGAGAGTCTTGTGCATGGCTGGACCCAACAGAAATGTTTGGAGAACATTTCCAGGGTGGAGAATAACACAACAGGGGAACACTGGGGTTCAGGGTGGGCAGCTAATCTGCCTTCGCATAGACACAGGTGCCAATCAGTGAAGACTGGTCAGGGTGATAGAACTGTAGGAGACAGAGTTTACTGGAAAGACTCAGTCCTGGACCAGAATTTCCACACAGCCCAGTTGTATCTGTGGTGATACAGGCCAATAATTAAAATATGATCTGCATAAAGAGCCTTCTCAAGAGAATCGGCAGCAAGGTGACAATTTAGCAGAAGGAGAGAGCTTAAATTCTGCTCCCTACAGGAAGTTCCTCCAATTTGGGAATTAACCACAATACAGCAAATTAGTTCCAGTTCAGAAATTAAGTGGTGGTGGAAGCTAATAATCTACTACAAAATGGAACAAAATTACAGACCATAGGCAGAGCTCTGATATCAACCAATAAAGGTCTAATGCCATCAAGAACACCTATAAAACCTGGAAAAAGTAACCATCTCTGCAAATGCCCAGACATCAACATAAAAACCCAAAGATTGAGAAAGAACAGAGAAATAGGACACCACCAAAGGACACAAACAAAACACAAGCAATAGACCCAGAAGAAAAGTGGATTTATGAAATGTCTGAAGGAGAATTCAGAATAACCCTCTTAAGAATGAACATCCCAAGAATATATAGACAGAAAATTAAAGGATATCTGGAAAACAATTCAGGAGCAAAGAAAAGAAACTTGACAAAGGAATAGAATCTGTTCTTTTAAAAAAACAAACAGAAATCTGAGAAATAAAGAATACATTTTCTGAACTGAAAAACTCAATAGAAACCTCCAACAGCAGACTTAATCAAACAGAAGAAAGAATGGGTGAGCTCAAAGACAGAACATACAATATTATTCAATCAATCAGAGGAGAAAAAAGAATAAGAAAAAATGAAACAAATGCAGAAATGATGAAACTCCCTCAAGCAAAATAACCTCCAGATAATTGGATCACCCAAAGAAAACAAATAAAAAAAAGAGAACTAGAAAGTATACTCAAGATAATAATGACTGAAAATTGCCCAAATATGGAGAAAGATGACAGCATCCAAGTACAGGAAGCTCAGAGGTCACCAGTCAGATTCAATCCAAGGAGGAACAACCCAAGGCACATCATAATTAAATTATTAAAAACTAAAGACATAGAATGAATAATGAAAGCAGCAAGAAAAAAGAAACATGTAAGATTCAACAGAGCCTCAGTTCATCTGTCAGAGAATTTCTCAGTAGAAACTCTACAGGCCAGAAGAAAATGACATGATATATTCAAAGTGCTGAAGGAAAAATACTGTCATCCAAGAATTCTGTATCCAGCAAAACTAACTTTCAAATATGAAGGAGAAATAAAGTCTTTCTCAGACAAACAAGAGCTAAGGGAATTCATTGATACTAGATCTACCTTACAAGAAATGCTAAAAGGAGTTCTTCAGTCTGAAAGAAGAAAATGCTGAAGAGCAGCAAGAAAACATATGAAGGTACAGAACTTACTAGTAAAGTAGGTATGCAGACAACCTCAGAATACTCCAATGTTGTACAGATGGTGAATAAACCACTTATACCTTTAGTATGAAGACTAAAGGACAAACCTAAAACAATAATAACAAATACATCAGCTATATAAGAAATAGGCAATATTAAAAGATATAACATGAAACAAAAAAAAGTCAAAAAGTGTGGGAAAATTATGTCATATGTCAAAGATAGAATTGGCTTTGGTTTTTCTTTTTTCTTAGCTCTCAAAATTAAGTTGTTATTTGTTTAAAATAATCTGTTATAACTATAACATGTTTTTTTTTTATCAATCTCATGGAAACCATAACACAAAATCTTAGAAGAGATATACTAAAAATAAATAACAGGAAAACAAAATGTAAAGCTAGAGAAAAACACTCAAGTACAAATGATTTGACTCAAGTACAAATTAAGATTAAAGATGGGGAAAAAGGATTAAAAAAAAAACCAAGAAAAAAGAAACAGAATGGCAGTAACAAGTCCCTATATATCAATAATAACTTTAAATGTAAATGGATTAAATGCCCCAATTAAAAGACAGAGTGTCTCAATGGATTATAAAACAAGAACCAACAATATGCTACCTACAAAAAACTCACTTCACATACAAAGATACACATAGAATGAAAAAGAAGGAATGAACAAAGATATGCAAATAAAAATTAAAAACAAACAGAGGTAGCTATACTTATATCAGATAAAATAGACTTTGAGCCAAGGAAAGTAAACAAAGATAAGGTAGGTCATTATATAATGATAAAAGGATCAATTCAACAAAAGGATACAACAATTTTAAATATATACAGTCTCAACACTGAAGCACTTGCTAATATAAAGGAATTACTATTAGACCTAATGGTAGAGAGAGATTTCAACACAATAATAGTTAGGGATGTTAATACCCCACTTTCAGTAAAGACAGATCATTCAGGCAGAAAATTAACCAGAAGACATAAGAATTAATCTCTACTTTAAGCTGCTTGGATCTAACAGATACTTATAGAACATTTCATCCAACAAGATTTTTCACAAAAATAGAAAAAAATTTTAAAAATTTTGTATAGAACCACAAATGACCCCGTAAAGCTAAAGCACTCTTGAACAAAAAGAACAAAATTGGAGGCATCACAATTCCTGACTTCAAAATATACTATAAAGCTATAGTGGGGGCTTTTCAAGATGGCGGCGGCTGCGGCGGCTGGCGCGGAGTAGCTGAGGTGGAAAAGGTGGCCACTGGGCCTCAGGCAGCCAGGAAACTTGTGGACCTTCCTCTCGCCATCTCTTAAGGGAGGACTGCTGCTGCTGACTGGTCGTAGGGGGTGACCGCCACTTTGCCCCCGGCAGGAGAGGCTGCCTCATTTACAGGCAACAGCTTTGAAGTGTGGAGCAGGAAAAGAACTGTTTCTTAGCTGCAAAAGCGAGTCTCGAAACAGGGAAAACGGCGCCAGGGCTGCTGTGGATGCAGCCAGGATCCCGGAGGCCGGGGCCGCGCTGAAGGCGGCCAGCTGCCCTATTCAGGATTCGAGGTTTCAGGCCGGCATTAAAGAAGATTCCTGGGAGCGCCCGAGCCGCACTGCGACTGAACAGCCCGAGGCGGCAGCAGCCAAGAACTGGGAAAGGTGGCAAACCAGAGACAGAGAGCGAGCACCCGACCTGGCACAGCACTGTGAGTGACCCCTGGCACAGCTCTGTTCGGGGGGTGGATGCCCACACGGCCCCCGCCTGCACCACCAGGCCACTCACCAGCCGGGTGCTGCCTCCATTTTCCCAGGTGCGGGCAGCTCCGCCCTGCTCGGCCATCACTGAGCCCTCCCACTTGCTTGGCCTGGCGCCGGGCTTTCTGGAGCCTGCGGACCAGCCTCCGCTCCCACTCCCTCCGCGGTTCTCTGGCGGGGCTGGTGGCGGGGGGCGTCCCTGGCCAGTGTCGGGAGGGCAAGGAAATACGGGCGGGCCGACTGTCACTCCACCATACCCTGGACTCCGGCCCCAGGTAAACTCCCTGTTACTGGGAGGCAGATACCATCTCTGCGGCCACCAGTTTGGAAAAAAGCCTAACGAATTTCTGGTTGGGAATAGTGTGGTAGGAGAGTTCCCAGGTCCGCTTGAACCTGCCGGAGACCAGGCTGCAGGTGGGCGCTAGACTCGGTTTATACTGGGGGGATACAAAGGTGAACAAGACCCGAGAAAGATCTACATAGTGCTACAAAGGCACCCAGAGAGACCGGTCGTCTGTGCCCAGCAGAAACCTGGTAGACTTCCTGGGCGAGGCGGTGCCGAGCAGGGTCTTGAAGGCCCAGCTGATAGACGACGGGTGCAGTAGACACGCCCCAGCCAAGCACAGTGCGCACAGAGTGGGGAGACGTGCAGCCAGGGAGGCGGAGACTCGACAGAAACCATACACCCGGTGGGGTCACCACTGCACGATCTAACAGCCTGGGCCAGAGCACACGGAACAGGGAGAAGTCCTGCACAGGAAGTGAAAGCTCAACAGAGATCACACACCCTGTGGTACGTGATCCACCAACCCAGCAGAGTCTAAGCTGACCAGAAAGGTGGCTCCTCGGAGAAGCCCAAGACCCGAGGCAACCACACACACAAGGCACTAGAGGCCAACTGAGCAGTCACGGAGGTAGCCATACCAAATTGGCAACCACAGCAACATCCTAGTTAGTCATTAGTCTCAAACCAGTGGACTGTGAAACCCCCAGCCAAAATGAATAAACACCAAAAAAAAGATACCAGAAATACAAAAAATCAAGAAAGTACACCACCAAAAGTTAATAAATCTCAAACTCTAGATCCTATAGAACAAGAAGCCCTTGAAATGACTGACAAGGAATTTCGAGTGATAATTCTAAGGAAACTGAATGAGATACAAGAAAACTCAGCTAGACATCATGATGAAAGGAGGAAAAGTATACAGGATCTGAAAGAGGAAATGTACAAGGAAATCAATGTCCTGAAAAAAAATGTAGCAGAACTTGCTGAACTGAAGAAGTTATTCAACGAACTAAAAAACACAACGGAGAGTTTAACCAGCAGGCTTGTCG
The DNA here is from genome assembly GCF_027409185.1 of Cynocephalus volans. Lineage (NCBI taxonomy): Eukaryota > Metazoa > Chordata > Mammalia > Dermoptera > Cynocephalidae > Cynocephalus > Cynocephalus volans. Next base: position 10,818,804 of record NC_084472.1, on the reverse strand, counting down.
AAGTTGAAGAGAGAACCTCTGAACTTGAAGATGGGCTGTTTGAAATAACACAAGCAGACAAAAAGAAAGAAAAAAGAATCAAGGACATGGAAGAAAATCTGAGAGAGATATCAGACAACCATAAGCGATCAAATATCCGAGTCATGGGTATTCCAGAAGGGGAGGAAAATGGAGATTCCATTGAAAACATATTCAACAAAATAGTGGCAGAAAACTTCCCAAGTATAGGAAAAATCACAGATCTTCAGATCCAGGAAGCTCAACGATCTCCAAATGTATTCAACCCAAAAAGACCTTCTCCAAGACATGTCATAGTCAAATTGGCAAAACTCAGACATAAAGAGAGAATCTTAAAAGCTGCAAGAGAGAAGCGTCAAATCACCTATAAGGGAGCCCCAATCAGGTTAACATCAGACTTTTCATCACAAACCCTAAAAGCTAGAAAGGAATGGGATGATATTTTCAAAATACTAAAAGACAAAGATTGCCAGCCAAGAATACTCTACCCTGCAAGGCTATCCTTCCGAAATGAGGGGCAAATAGTATATTTCTCAGACAAACAAAAACTGCGGGAGTTCACTACCACAAGACCACCCTTACAAGAAATCCTCAAGGGAGTACTGGGTTTGGTTCCTGAAAAATAACTACCACTGCCATAAAAACCCAAGAAAAATCTAAACCCGCTAGTATAATAAAAATGGCATTCATGAAGAGAAAACAAGCTAACAAAAACACTATCTACAACCTAAGGAACCAACATACACAGAAACCAAACAGTAAATCAGAAAGTAAGGAACAAAAGACACCTAAGACAACCAAACAACCAATAAAATGCTAGGAATAAATCAACACCTTTCAATAACAACTCTTAATGTAAAAGGCTTAAATTCCCCAATTAAAAGACACAGACTGGCTGACTGGATCAAAAAGCAGGACCCAACTATATGCTGCCTACAAGAGACCCACCTCACCCATAAAGATTCACACAGACTAAGAGTGAAAGGATGGAAAAAGATTTACCATGCAAACAGAAAAGAAAAACGAGCTGGAGTAGCTATTCTTATATCTGACAAAATAGACTTTAAACTAAAAACCATAAAAAGAGACAATGAGGGACACTACTTAATGATAAAAGGACTGATCCATCAAGAAGACATAACAATCATAAATATGTATGCACCCAATGCTAGAGCAGCCAGATTTATAAAACAAACTCTATTAGACCTAAAGAAGGAAATAGACACTAATACCATAATAGCAGGGGACCTGAACACCCCACTGTCAATATTAGACAGATCATCTAGGCAAAGAATCAGTAGAGAAACACAAGATCTAAACAAGACTCTAGACCAATTGGAATTGGCAGATATCTACAGAACATTCCACCCAACAACCTCAGAATATTCATTTTTCTCATCAGCACATGGATCATTCTCCAGGATAGATCACATATTAGGTCACAAATCAAGTCTCAATAAATTCAAAAAAATTGGAATTATCCCATGTATCTTCTCAGACCACAATGGATTAAAACTAGAAATTAATAACAAACGAAACTCTGGAAACTATACAAACACATGGAAATTAACCAGCATTCTACTTAATGACATAAGGGTCCAAGAAGAAATCAAGCAGGAAATCAAAAAATTTATTGAAACTAATGAAAACAATGATACATCATACCAAAACCTGTGGGATACTGCAAAAGCAGTATTGAGGGGAAAATTTATTGCATTAAACGCTCACTTCAGAAGAATAAAAAGATGGCAAGTGAGCAACCTAACACTTCACCTTAAAGAACTAGAAAAACAAGAACAATCCAAACCTAAAGTTAGCAGACGGAAAGAAATCATTAAGATCAGAGCAGAACTGAATGAAATTGAAAACCAAAAAACAATTCAAAAGATCAACGAATCAAAAAGTTGGTTTTTTGAAAAGATAAATAAAATTGACAAACCATTAGCATGGCTAACAAAAAAAAGAAGAGAGAAGACTCAAATAACAAAAATTAGAAATGAAAAAGGCGATATTACAACTGATTCATCTGAAATACAAGGAATCATTCGAGACTACTATAAACAACTATACGCCAACAAATTTGAAAATCTGGAGGAAATGGATAAATTTCTGGACACACACAAGCTCCCAAAACTGAACCGTGAAGACGTAGGAAATTTGAACAGACCAATAACAATAAAGAAGATTGAAGCTGTTATCAGAAGGCTCCCAACAAAGAAAAGCCCAGGACCAGATGGATTCACAGCAGAATTTTACCAAACATTCAAACAGGAATTGACACCGATTCTTTACAAACTATTCCAAAAGATTGAAACGGACCCAACTCTCCCAAACTCATTCTATGAAGCAAACATCATCCTGATACCAAAACCAGGTAAAGATATAACCAAAAAGAAAACTATAGGCCAATATCCTTGATGAATATAGATGCAAAAATCCTCACTAAATTACTAGCAAACAGAATACAGCAACACATACGTAAAATTGTTCATCATGATCAAGTGGGATTCATCCCAGGGATGCAAGGTTGGTTCAACATACGCAAATCAATAAATGTGATACATCATATTAATAAACTCAAACACAAGGACCATATGATCATCTCTATAGATGCTGAAAAAGCATTTGATAAAGTTCAGCACTCATTCATGACAAAGACCCTCTATAAGTTAGGTATAGAGGGAAAGTATCTCAACATAATTAAAGCCATATATGCCAAACCCACAGCCAATATCATCCTGAATGGGGAAAAGCTGAAAGCTTTTCTTTTAAGAACAGGAACTAGACAAGGATGCCCACTCTCACCACTCCTGTTCAACATAGTGTTGGAAGTACTAGCCAGAGCAATCAGAGAAGAGAAGGAAATAAAGGGCATTCAGATTGGAAAAGATGAAGTCAAACTGTCCCTGTTTGCAGATGACATGATCCTATATATCGAACAGCCTAAAACCTCTACAAAAAAACTCTTGGAATTGATAAATGATTTCAGCACAGTAGCAGGATACAAAATCAACACACAAAAATCAGTAGCATTTCTTTTCTCCAATAGTAAACATGCAGAAAGAGAAATCAAGAAAGCCTGCCATTTACAATAGCCACCAAAAAAATAAAATACTTAGGAATTGAGTTAACCAAGGAGGAGAAAAATCTCTATAATGAGAACTACAAACCACTGCTGAGAGAAATTAGAGAGGATACAAGAAGATGGAAAGATATCCCATGCTCTTGGATTGGAAGAATCAACATAGTGAAAATGTCCATACTACCCAAAGTGATATACAAATTCAATGCAATCCCCATCAAAATTCCAAAGACATTTTTCTCAGAAATGGAAAAAACTATCCAGACATTTATATGGAACAATAAAAGACCAAGCATAGCCAAAGCAATGCTGAGCAAAAAAAATAAAGCTGGAGGCATAACACTACCTGACTTTAAGCTATACTACAAAGCTATAATAACCAAAACAGTATGGTACTGGCATAAAAACAGACACACTGACCAATGGAATAGAATAGAGAATCCAGAAATCAACCCACACACTTACTGCCAGCTGATCTTTGACAAAGGCACCAAGCCTATTCAGTGGCCAAGGGACTGCCTCTTCAGCAAATGGTGCTGGGATAACTGGATATCCATATGCAGGAGAATGAAACTAGATCTATACCTCTCGCCGTATACTAAAATCAACTCAAAATGGATTAAGGATTTAAATATACACCCTGAAACAATAAAACTTCTTAAAGAAAACATAGGAGAAACACTTCAGGAAATAGGACTGGGCACAGACTTCATGAATATGACCCCAAAAGCACGGGCAACCAAAGGAAAAATAAACAAATGGGATTATATCAAACTAAAAAGCTTCTGCACAGCAAAAGAAACAATTAAAAGAGTTAAAAGACAACCAACAGAGTGGGAGAAAATATTTGCAAAATATATATCTGACAAAGGATTAATATCCAGAATATATAAGGAACTCAAACAACTGTACAAGAAGAAAACAAGCAACCCATTTAAAAAATGGGCAAAAGAGCTAAATAGGCATTTCTCTAAGGAAGATATACAAATGGCCAACAGACATATGAAAAAATGCTCAACATCACTCAGCATCTGGGAAATGCAAATCAAAACCACATTGAGATACCATCTAACCCCAGTTAGGATGGCTAAAATCCAAAAGACTATGAACGATAAATGCTGGCGAGGCTGCGGAGAAAAAGGAACTCTCATACATTGTTGGTGGGACTGCAAAATGGTGCAGCCTCTATGGAAAATGGTATGGAGGTTCCTCAAACAATTGCAGATAGATCTACCATACGACCCAGCTATCCCACTGTTGGGAATATACCCAGAGGAATGGAAATCATCAAGTCGAAGGTGTACCTGTTTCCCAATGTTTATCGCAGCACTCTTTACAATAGCCAAGAGTTGGAACCAGCCCAAATGCCCATCATCAGATGAGTGGATACGGAAAATGTGGTACATCTACACAATGGAGTACTACTCAGCTATAAAAACGAATGAAATACTGCCATTTGCAACAACATGGATGGACCTTGAGAGAATTATATTAAGTTGAACAAGTCAGGCACAGAAAGAGAAATACCACATGTTCTCACTTATTGGTGGGAGCTAAAAATTAATATATAAATTCACACACACACACACACACACACACACACACACACACACCCACACACACACACAAACGGGGGGGGGGGAAGAAGATATAACAACCACAATTATTTGAAGTTGATACGACAAGCAAACAGAAAGGACATTGTTGGGGGGGGGAGGGAGAAGGGAGGGAGGTTTTGGTGATGGGGAGCAATAATCAGCCACAATGTATATCGACAAAATAAAATTTTTTTAAAAAAATAAATAAATAAATAAAATTTAAAAAAAAAAAAAAAAAAGCTATAGTGGCCAAAACAGCATGGTACTGGCATAAAAATAGACAAATAGTCCTATGGAAGAGAATAGAGAGCCTGGAAATAAACCCACACATTTACAGCTAACTTATTTTCAACAAACTTTATAAGAATATATAAGGGGAACAGGATAGCCTTTTCAGTAAATGGTGCTGGGAAAATTGGATATCCACACGCAGAAGACTGAAACTAAAAGAAAAATACACAAATTGACTGCATCAAACATCAAGCTAAAAAGCTTCTGCAAAGCAAGAGACAATATCAGCAAAGTGAAGAGACAACCTACAGAATGGGAGAAAGTGTTTGCTAACTACACATCGGACAAGGGACTAACCTCCAGAATATATAAGGAATTCAAACAACTCAGCAGCAAAAATACAAATAAACCAATTTAAAAATGGACAAAGGACCTGAACAGGTGTTTTTCAAAAGAAGACATGTAACTGGCCAACTGACACGTGAATAAATGCTCAAAATCATTAATCATCAGGGAAGTGCAGATTAAAAGGGCAGATTAAAACCACAATGAGATAGCACCTCACTGCAGTAGAATGGCTATTATCAGCAAGACAGAATATAAGAAATGCTGGCAAGGATGCGGAGAAAAAGAAGTTTACATTGTTGGTAGGAATGTAAATTGGTACAGCCATTGTAGAAAACAACATGGAGGTTCTTCAGTGAACTAAAAATAGTTCTGTCTTACAACCCAGTTATCCCACTACAGGTTGTATACCCAAAGGAAATGAAATCGATGTATCAAAAAGACACCTACACTCCCATGTTCATCACAACACTGTTCACTATAGCCAAGAGATAGAATCAACCTAAATGCCTATCAATGGGTGAGTGGATTAAAAAAAAAAACTATCTTTTATATACACAATGGAAACTATTCAGCAATAAAATAAGTGATATCCTATCATTTGCAGCAACATGGATGGAACTGGAAACCATTATGGAACTAAGCTTGCAAAGAAAGACAAATACTGAATGATATCACTCATGTGGAATCTAAAAAAGAAGTTGTTCTCATATAAGTAGGGAGTAGAATAATGGTTACTGGAATCTACCCTAAATGAATCATTCTGCAGTATATGCATATATTGAAACAACACACCATACCCCACAAATGTGTATAAGTAAATGCCAAAATAAAAAATAAAAATAAATTTTAAAAAGAATATTTAACATAACGTTTGGAAAATATATAGAAAAATCAGTATTTTAAAATAGTTGCCAATATCTGAAAGAAAATTTTTACTCTTTTACTAAATCAGGACGTGTAAAATGTTAGTAGTTTTTATATAATGCAATATTTCTATGTTTCTTTATTTCACACAAAAAATTATGATTTGCATTTTAAGAGACAGAATTACACTTTTAAAAATGGAAATGTAATGCAAAAAATTATGTCGGGAGAATCTATTTTAAAATATGAACTTTTAAGTCTTCCAATTATTACAGGAATTGATTTAAATTCCAGCAAACAAAAGAGATGTCTAAAATTATAAAAGTTATTTCTCTCCCATTTCAATGAATAAAACATCTCCAATAATTGTCTTTTACAATAATGAAAATTTTGGAATGAGAAACATCATGCTGAGAAACTGTGTGAGGTATATCAAATTCTGTTTTCTGAACATGTCAAAAATTCCTAATTCTATCTAGTTACAAAAATTTGAGCAAGCAGCAACTTTTATTTGCTTGTACTCTGTTCTATTCTCTATTTCTGTGTAACAAATCACCCCCAAATTTAACAACTTAAAAACAGTCATTTTATTATGCTAATGGATTTGAGGGGAGGGTTAGGAATTTAGTAAACCTTAACAAGGACAAGTTTTCCTTTGTTCTATATAAACTGCAGCCTCAGCTGGGAAAACTGAGAGGCTAGAGGTAACTGGATGACCTGGATTTCTCTGCCGTATAATCTCTAACATGCTGTGTGCATCTGGGCAAAACAGGCCACATGAACATAATTCTCCAATCTGTAAAACTAAGACAATAATACATAGTATTTTTTCATCATTGTGCATAACTTGTATATGTATAGAATGTGGCTATATATACACATAGATATATGTGTACATTTGTGATATCTCTATCTCTATTTTTGCCTCAACTCACATTTTCTAAAATAATCTGAATGGGTCACATCAATTTATTTATTTGCGTATGATCACGAATTCATCTACCTACAAAAACATTTCAAGTGTATTGTGGTGTTTTCAATGTAATCACTATTGAGAAGCAGTAAGATATGATACATAAGTATGTATGTATAGATTTTAATATAACACCATTTAATTATTTCTGGCATTTTGAATAATTGTCATGTGCCAGGGACTGCAGGATTCAATAAGTCAGTGGATGTCAAATTAGCCCAGTCTTTCTTTGGTTGGGATTCTGTTGGCAATTGGCAATCTTAGAACTTCTCTGTATCACCAAATAAGTCAGTTGAAGTAAGAATAGTAATATTAGCAAAAGGATCATTTCATTTTTAACACTATGTGAGGCAGTATAAGATAATGATTGAAAAAGTACTGGCTCAGTGGCAGGAAGCTTAGGTTCAAAAGTCAACTCCACAGATTAATAGCTGAAAGACTTGGGATAAGTTACTTAACCTGTCTGCAATTTAGTCGCCACATCTGTATAGTGGGATAATGATAGTGTGAGAAATAAATGGCTTAGTACATGCAAAGTCTTAGACCAGTAAAAGGCATATGGTCAGAACTCAGTAAATATTGATATTATTATTATTACTACAATATAATTTAAGGCCATCGAAGAAAATAGTAGAGTTGAAATTTTATTTCATAGCTGTAGTACACTGTTTAAAATAAAACACATATGATTGTAATCCTTTCCTGCACTCAATTCTCTGCACTTTTGAGAAATCCCATCCTTACAATGGTTTTCAAGGGTTTCTTGACAGTTTTCCTGACATAAGCAAATTCATACACATTCATATGTATACTTATATAGAAACTGGAATTGGAATATAACATTCCTTAAATTTTCTAGTCATGTAATTTGTATGCAAATTTCAAGCTTGATAGACTTTCTTGTGTGAATAGAGTAAACTTCAGCACAGTCTCCGTCACTTTCTTATTCTGATAAGTTTTATCTGACAAACCATCTATAGAACGTCTTAAGTACTTCAATGCACATCCCCTGATATGAATATCTCATAATACGAGAAACTGAAATGTCTTATGAATGTCTTAAGAATACTTATGTAGAGTGTCTGTTGTGATAGCTGTGATAAAATACACAGTCACATTTTGGAATGATGAAAAAGTTCTGAAGATGGATGGTTGTGATGGTTGCACTGCAATGGGAATGTATTTAATAGTACTTAACTGTACATTTAAAAATGGTTAAAATGGTCGGTTTTATGTTAAATATATTTTACACAATAAGAAAGTAAAAAAATGTATGTTTTAGCCATTAATAACACTTAAAAAATAAAAAACTGTAGCACAAATATATATATTTCTATATATTTGTATATGTCTATTTATCAGTTTTTTTACCTAAAGGCATACATTCTTTAATTCTACCTTGAATGATCATTAGGGTACCAATAAAACAGTTTCTACCTATTGCTACTGTAAGGAAATAAGCAGGAAAATACTAAAATAAAGAACAGAATAAAGTAATTTATGTATAGAAAAATAATTTGGGGAGTCAGTGGAAGAAAGGACTAATTCTGATTTCTGGAGATTGGGATTAGACTTGGGATTAGGGCCTAGATTCAAGTAGTTAATAGGATTTATAGTCTAACAGGTTTAGAGTGGTATTTTAGGAAGAAACAGAATTAGAAAAGTAAAAGCTTGGATGTGCAAGATGAGGAGAGCTCATGCTCTATGGAGGGATGCATTGAGATGTTATAGCAGAGAGCCAGACCACTGACAGGACTAGGTAACTTTCTGGCTTTTTCTGCAAGTGATAATGTTGAGTTGTTGTGCTTGGAAGGATGGGTTGAGCCATTATGCGAGAGAGTTGGTCTGACCCCTTTTACTGAATTGATTTTTGTGTTATTGATATATGAACATGATAAAGAGAAAACTAGAACTTAAAACATTTAGCCTGTTATTTCCAAGGAGACAAGAAGATCAAATTGAATATCTACTATGTTCCAGGCACTGCATCAGGCACTTTCAATATCATGTCATACATCTTAAGATGGTTCTAGATTTAAGTTCAGTTAGGCTATTTGTTTAGCAGTTTGGTCTCCATACCCTAGTGAAGACACATTATAGAAAAATAGACTTTTAGGTGGAATTTATAAAGGCGCTAGTTATGGATACCCACTCTTTATTTCAAAAATAAAAACTCTTCAGGTTAACCCATAGACCTGTAGAAAATATTTAATCTTCTACCCAAAGTTATCCAATCATAACAATACAAAACTATAAATCTTATTTTAGAAAACCATATTCTTGTCATTATAGCTGCTGTACGCTTTGAATATGTATTATGTACAAAGATATATATGTACATAGATAGTTATAACTCACTTTTCTTCACTCACTACTATTACATTTTCCAGAATTAAAATCTTCTGATAAAATGTCTGGATGTTATGTTTATTAACACCAAAATCATTTCCACATTGGACTTATATTATAAATTGAAGATATGTTTCTCTTAAAAAATTTAGAAGTAAACTTATAAGAGGTCAAAATAATTACTTCTTATAAAGTGTTCAGTGAATTCAGAATAAGAGTATCTTCTTTTTTTCTGCCTTAATTATGTTTAGATACTTAGAGGTTTTCAATAAACGTTGAACTGATGCAGAGAGAAGCTATGAAATTTGAGGGTTGATGAGAGGTAAGGTAGTCGTCTTGCCCCTTGTGTCAGGAAAGGTTACCAATATTAAAATACACTTATTTCTGGTTAAAATGCAGTTTTTTTAGTAGAGCTTTCATAAAACCAAATGACATTTATATAATCTCTCTAACTAAAATGTGAATTTGTTGCTCAATCAAAATTGTTTTCATGCTAAAAGTACATCTATTTTCAAACCTGCAATTCTCCACATTGAACACCTCATATGTGTGACTTTGGCCAGCACAATGGCTGCAAATACTGAGAGAGAAAGAAAAAAAAATTACCTTCCGCTTTAGAACAAAATAGAAAACTTCCTGCCACGAGGCCTAGCAAAGTGTAGTAAACAACACTGGAAATAATGCAAATGAAACAGCATACTGTTTCCTGGAATGTCTTTTTCCACATGATGCTAAGCCAGAGACATGGGGCCACAGCAATTATACTTGAGGAGTTGGCAGGGCGGACCAGAAATAGCTCACTTTTGTGCACAGGTGTGAAGGTGCTCTTAGTCTGTGTAAGAATTTCAACCGTAGCTTTACCAGACTCTGAATTTGATCCACTTTCTCATCATATCCAAGACAGGAAGAGAGAAACCATCTGTTGGATTACCAAGGTAGAAATCACACTATAATGCAAGAAATTAACCATAAACTTTGAGTCAGTTGGATCATCACTGCAGATCTGTCACACAGCAGAAAATAAACTAACAAATGTGCACCATCCTCAGGATAGTAGTCAATCTATCTCGGCTCAAATAGGCTCACTTCAAGCATATGGCCTTAGTAAAATTGCTAAGTTCCTTCTATTGTGATGTATGCAATTGTCCAGTGTTGGAGCAGGAGCTGCTGTTCATTGTAACTTAAGTACTTGATGTCACCATGAAAATAGAGCTATTGATCACCTCCGTTGTGCTTTGGGGAATAATATGTGCAATAGTTATGCTCCCTAGTACACTTAGATCTAAAAGTAATGTCTAAATTAAGTAAAATATGAGTATAGCAAGCAAAAAAAAAAATAACAAAAGCTAAACGTAAGTATGGATTCCAATGAGTTTGGAAATAATCCTATTGAATACAGAAATGAAAGACTCATGAAGACCTTTATCTTCCTTCTCTCTCCAACACACACCTCTGCCCCAGCTTTTGGTATTCGTTGAATCTTGCTGAAACATCTACTTCTCTTTTCTATGCTATTTGAGTCCTAACTATTTTTCAAGGCTCATCTCACCAGCTACTACTAAAGCCTTTGCTGACTGGCCTTGCTATAATCATTTCTAACATTCCAAAATTTAAACAGTGTGTACTTTTACATTTCTGCATCTGGTTATATTCTATAATATATTTTGATCAGCTCAAATACTACCAGCTTTTTAAAACATTCTCTGGTCTGCCTCCCCCAGGGATAAAGGCTTCTCCTGTGTACTCTCAGAGTATATTGTGACTATTTTTTTTTTCTGATAGCAGTTATCACACTGTGTTTTACTGCATGTTCCTTGAAGAAGTAGCTATGCCTTTCTCTTCACTGGATTCCCAGAATCTAGCAGAGTGTCTGGCACAGAATTGCTGCTCCATAAATGTTTGCTGAATGAATGACCACAATCAGCTCTAAATATGAGCAAGGACAAAAGTTCTGTTAAATAAAAAACAAATCCAGACTTTAAATAAACAATTTTGAATAAAGAGAGACTTTATTCCAAAGCTTTATTTTGATCAGGGGAGGGGCACTGTCACAATAAAGGAGCAGGTTTGCAAGAGGGAAAAAGGGTAGGGAGAGGGCTTTTATGCTCCAACCATAAGGACCATTGCATCTGTGTCTCCAAAACCAGGCAGAAAAAGGTCTTTCTTTAATAGAAAGGTGTAAATAAGGCAAAAAAGACTCGGAGTGAGGAAATGAGATGAGCAGTGATATGATCTGACAGTTGATGCTATTTCCTGAGTTTGGGGGATTCAGGAAAGGCTGTGTTGGGCTGAATCACAGACCCCTCTGCCCCATCCTGGGCAGGTCCTGAGTCAAGTAAGTGAAAGAAAAACCGAGTAGCTACTGACAAAGTGGGCATGCTTTATTCTTCAGACATGAGCTCCGCTGACCAGCAGTTCAGAGCCGCTGCCTTCCATATCTAAGTACACAGTAGTAGCAACAAGCCAAGTGGTACACGGGCACCCATGCACACTAACTCTACTTTTACGTAATTTGTTTACAAGGGATGTGCTGAATCATACCCAGCTGGATATGAGGCGAGAGGGCCTGACCAAACCAACTTCACTTTCCTCACAGTCTGTAAGGAGTGGTTGTTCTGAATTCCAATGACTGCTCAGGGATGGTCAAAGTTCAGGGGCCCAAGGGAAGGAGAAAAGCTTAACTAAAGCTTGGTCAAGTCAAGTTAGTAGGGTCTTCTGCACAGGTTGATCAGTAGATACAAGCAATTCAGCTAATAATTTATAAAGCAAAGAGTAGGAACTTGGAAGGTGTGTAAGATCTCACCAAGTTTAAGAAAGTGGCACATCTATGTATCCTATCTAAGTCATATGGGGAGGGGTAGTCCTTTCCAGTAAGCATCTCCTGGAACACAAATGAGTGGGGAGATTTCTCAATTGTCGCTGCATTCAGACAAAGTTTAGCATTGTGAGTGTAAGTGAATGTTTGGCCCCAAGACCCCAATAGCTTTTACCAAGAGCCAGGCACTGTGCTCATTTCTAAAGATAAGACCTCTGACTTTTCAGAGATCTAAAGGATGACTTTGATTTGGTTAAATTTAAATTGGGAGACAACTGTCCAAATAGAAGGAAAAGCAAGTGTGAAGGTCTTGAGGAAAGAAAGAGCAATGAATCATGTGGGAACTGAAAGAAATAACATCAAATGGAAACTATAAAGAAATTAAAGTGTAGAAAAAATATATTTGATCTCTGGGTGAAGGAGGTATTTAAAAGATGAAATTGGAAACTTTTTTTTTTAAATGTTAGTTTTGACTGCAGAAAAATAGAAACTTCTGTAAATCAAAGAACATTTGTGGATTCGGTCTTTGCTCTTCTCTGTCTTGCTTTGTGTTGCAGGAGACTGACCTCTATTAATGACAACACTGGGCTTCCACTGCTTTGCCTAAGCAGAGGCACCAGCAGGAGGTCAGAAGGATCCTTTTCCATGGTTCCAGTTTTTGCTAGACTCTGGTAACACCTTTCTTTCTTGTTGCTTCTCCAGGTTTAGAGATGGTAACAGCTCCCTGCTGCTGATAATCCTTGGGTGTTTCATTATCCATTGTTTGGTCCCTTAACCCTAACCACAGCTTTGTAAACTCATTAGACTCTTTTAAAGGGAACCTTTGGGGTGTGCCATCTGTTTTCTGCAACATTCCATACTGAAACATCACAACCAAAACAGCAAGTAACAAACTTGGAAAGAAATGCAGCCTGTGTTACACAAGAGCAATTTTACACGTTCCATATTATAGAGTTCTTTAAAAGTGTTATGAAAATAAAAGATGAATATCCCAATAAAAATGAGTAAATGGTCAGAATATTCTAAAAAATTCACTTCATCAGATAACTAAGAAATAGTTTGGATGCTGGAAGTACTGTAGAATTTTATTTCATGTGAATTTCTATATTTACTGAATTTGCTAACAAAAATAGCTTTACTTATATAATAAGGAAAATCATTACATGTGATGTAAAATCTCATACAAACACACTTCCACATTTTCAATAAGATTGAATTCAGCACCAATGAGGTCACTGATCTGCCCACCTTGGGAAGAGAGCGGTACCACTAAAATGGTGAAAGAGGAAGACTTCTTACAGGGGCTTGAGGAGTGAGCAAAAGGCAGAGAGACATCCAGTGAAGACTGTCCTTTTAACCTTTTATAAAGGCTGCCTTGAAAAACACAGTCCTTGGATGTTACCTAGATCCCAAAGACCCATTTGCTCACTGCTCAATAGTCAACAGTTGAGAGACAAGAGTTGGTGTAGAGAAAGGTAGCCTTTACTCAGGAAGCTGGCAGCCTGAGGAAATGGTGGACTTAGATCTCAAAGACCATCTCCACTTCTCCCAGGTTTGCCAAAGGACTTTATAGGGGGTTGTGGTGGAAAGTTGATTTATGGTGACCCAGCGGGGATGAACAGACATGCTTGAGTGTTTCAGATAATCGTCAAGGAACTTCCTGGGTGGGAGCCGACCAGCATCATACTTCATTCTCCATGGGTTCAGTTCCTGTTCTCACATAAGATCAGGTTAGTAAGCTAGTAAAGAATGGCCATCTGGGTAAATAATTTTCCTTCTAATTATTTGTGTACAATGTGAGAGCAAGAGTTATTGTCTGTTCTGGCAATTAGCTGCAGGCTATGTGGTTTGGGTTACAGCAGAGAACAAGTTTTTAAATTCAAAGGTTTAACAAAATGGAGTCACTTCTGTTTAAGCTATTTCATATAGAGCCAGTCATTTCCTTCTTAGTGAATACTTAGCACCTTGCACATGCTTCTTTATGTACTTATTTTTTATCATATGAGTACCTCTTTACTGTGAAGCCCTTGAGGGCATTTTTGAATAATGTCTGGGAAAAATATGTGTGTAGTAAATGGTTCTTGAATAAATAAGCAAATGAATAGGAACAATAAAACAGAAGAGAAAAAAATTAGAGACTATCCTCTGTGGGGTTCCAGTGGCACTTTAAGAAGTAATTGATTCCAGACGAATCTAAAGCAGTGTTGCATGCAAGTTAGAAATTCAGAATTATAGTTACAGAGTAACCAAAGAAATAGGCTTGTGAGCAACACTTAACGTAGTAAATTATCATTATCTGAGTCATTTCTTAAAGTCATTCACTTCACTGACCTTCGCATACGTTTTTATATGTTTTTCTTAAATCCTGCTCTCCGCCCCCCTAAAAACCCAGAAAAAACAAAAACAAGAAAACTTATGTGTATGTATACATTCTTGAAAATCATGCCCCTAACTGTGAGCGAGGGTTGTGAGTGTGTGTATGTGTTTGTGTAAGAAGGAACAGGAGAGACAGAGAGCACGAGTGAGAGCGCACCACGGTTTAGTGAGGGTAGCAGGAGTACTATAGGATAATGGATTTGTGATAGGAATTAGACTTACACAATTGTCAAAGGAGCCAGGAAAGTGAACGGTCAGAATGAGTAACTGGAGGATTAGAGAAAAATCACAGCTTGCAGAGAAAACTGAAGAGCCTAGTCCAGCTGCCTAAGTGGAACTGTGAAGGGGAAGCTCACAGAGAGACCTCGGGAAGCTGTTGCCTCGATGGAGCTAGTGCTTCTGTGGGTCCATCGTCAAGTGCATGGGTGTAGAACTGACCATTGGTCAGCAGGGAGATGAGTTGTATGGTAAGCAGAGGAAAGAAAAGACAAGCTGGAAGCCTCCATGATCCTCTGTGTCTGCGGGTCATCATCTCTGACCATGAAGACCTCCAGAGAGTGATGGCTCCTGCTTCACTTCTCTCTTTTCTTTGTCCAACTCACTTCGGAACCCACACAAGGATGGGCATTCATCGAAGTGCAGTTTCCATCTTATCCAAGCTGCCAATAGAACAATCTGGCATAATGTGCATACACAGTGCCCTACATCTAGCACAATCAGTGAAAGTCATTATTATTGTAATTTCGAAGGAGGGCACTGTCCAGCTGAAAGAGGATTTAAAAAACTACATTAGAATGTGTTGCATGGTGAAGTAGGTGCACACTTTTTAGCTATTCTTGACCTCTGGTCCCAGGCAACCAATTATTTGTTTTCCACAAGATAAATTACTTTTGCATATTCTAGAATTTCGTATCAGGAGAATTACATTTGATGTACCATTTTGTGTTTGGTTTTTCTTGGTCAGCATAATGATTTTAAGATTCATCCAAGTTGCATTTTGTAGCTTATCCTTTTTATTGTGAGTAGAAGTCTATGTATAAATATAATTCAATTTATTATGAGCAATAAACTATTCAACTATTTTGAATAAAGCTCCTATGGATATTCCTGTAAAATTCTTTGTATGGACATTATTTTCATTTTTTTGTTGTTGTTGTTAAACACTTAGGAGTGGGATTGCTGGGTTATATGGCAATTATATGTTTAATGTTTAAACACTGAATATCAGTTTTCAAAGGTGGTTATATCATTTTGCACTAAAAAAATTAAGATATCCAGTTGCTCCATATCCTCACTGACACTTGGTATTGTCAGGATTTTTTCACTTTCATTTTATTTGTAAATTAAATTTATTTATTATTTTATTGGAACACAGTTCATTGTACATATCTGTGGGGTACAGCATTGATTATCAATACCTGTGTGCAATATGTGATGCTCAAATCAAGATAATTAAAATATTCATCATTATACAATGTTCATTTTAATTTTAGCTTTTCTGGTGTGTGTCAGGTGTTATTTCACTGTACTTGTATTTTGCATTTCCTTGATGACTAACGATTCTCAACATCTTTTTATCTGTTTATTGGCCATTCATTGTTTTCTCTATGAAGAATTTTTTGCCCATTTAATATTTTTGTTTGTTTTCTTATTATTGAGTTGTAAAATTACCTTATATAGTCTGGATGCAATTTTCTTGTCAAATGTATGGAGTTGGAGTATTTTCTCCAGTCTATGGCTTGCCTTTTCATTTACTTAGCAGAGTAATCTAACGAACAAAAAATTTTGATTGTGATAAAGTACAATTTAGCAATTTGTTATGGTTTGTACTTTCTCTTCTTATAACAACAACAAAACCAGTTTGCTACCCCAAAGTGTTTTTCTAGTGTATTCTTCTAGAAGTTTTATGGTTTTCACTTTTATATTTGGGTCAATGACTTACCCATTCCAAGTTAATTTGTGTACATGCTATGAGCTAAGTGTTGAAGTTCATTTTATTTGAAGTGGAGATCCACCATTTCCTGAATAGACTACGCTTTCTCCATTGAATTTCTTTGCACATTTGTCAAATATCAATTGATGAAATATTTATTGGCATATTTGTAGATTGTCCGTTCTCTGCACTGGACCAATCTTGCCATATATCCTATTCATACAGCATTACCATACTATTTTGATTATTGTAGCTATATAGCAATTCTTGGAATTAGGTAGTGTAAGTCCTCCAAGTTTGTTGTTTTTTCAAAATTGTTCCAGTTATTCTAGGTCCTTTTCATTTTTCATATAAATTTCGTGAATGTCAGTTTTTCCATACTAAAGTTATTATTTTCCCCTTCCCATATTCTTGTCTTTGAAGTCAAATTACTAAGTGTGGCAAATTCTCAAAGGGGTTTGATATTAAGTTTTGTCTTTCGGAGGGGGGATTTCCTTATATATTATTTGTTATTCCATAGAGAAGGTTTGCCTCCCTCCCCCATTTAGTTTTTATTCAATCATCTATTTATTTAGATTAATACAAACTCATGTGTATTTTTTTTATACTTTAGCCATTCACAATGCAATCTTTAATATAGTTGGGTTTAAGTCTACAGTCTACCTTTTTGCTATTTGTTTTTTCTGTCTCATATGTTCTTTGTTTTCTTCTTCCTCCTTTTTTTAGCCTTCTTTTGAGTTGCATGTTTTTTATGATCCCATTTTACCTCCAATATTTGCTATTAGGAAAACATGTTTGTCTTATTTTTAGTGGTTGCTTTAGGGAAAGAAAGATAAATATAGATGTATTCACATAAACATATATTTCTAGTACAATGCATCTTTAACTTATTGCAACGTATATTGAAATTATGTTATACCTTTTTACATAAATTTGAGAATCTTACTACAGTATATGTTCATTTCCCTCATCCTATCTATTGTACTAATGTCATACAGTGTACTACTGCATAGATTATAAAATTCAAAACACATTATTATTTATTTGTATAAAACTATTATTTTTGATCAAGCTGAGAATTCAGCACTTCTTTTGGTGGGGAAATCATCCATCATTAGAAAGTATAGAGCATAGGGTAAGTGCTTAGCCCCTGTCACATTAGCAATTCTCCAAACTTGACATTATATGAGTGTAATATGGTATTAAGAGATTTTTTGGAGTAGAAATATAACTCAAGGAATTAAAATATTTAGATCAATGGCGTTGTCACTAATTGTTGACAAGATGTGAAAATGGATTTTACTATAATCACCACCAGATTTGACTTTGGTCAGAATCACAAGTTTAGGCCATAAGTGAGTTTGAGAATTTCACCACATCCAACTCTTCCCCACTCTGTAACTCAGTCTGTTGCATGATAGTATCTGGGAAATTTTCTAAAGAGCAGATATTACTAAGACTCAGAAATCCAATTCAATACGATTTTACTACAGGAAAAATTTAGTCAATAATGCACAACAGAAATATTTGTAATTTTAAGAGAAATACACAAAAGGGAATATACAATCTCAAACTTAGAGATGAGAAAACTAAGTCCACAAGTGATTATTAATTTTCTTTTCTTCAGCTTAAGGCTAAAACAGAAAGAAGAAAGAAAGGAAGGAAGGAGTAAAGAAAGAGGCAGAAGAGGGAGGGAGGGAAAGAAGGGATGGAATAAAATTTTTAAAAAGCTCTTATTTTTGGTCATAAATTAAGCAAGACCTCTTTGTATTGCTTGTTTCCTTCCTTCCCTCACTACTGATGAAACATGCTTCTAAGAAGAAACTTTGGACACTTGTAGGACACACCTAGTTAGTCTTCTCTTAGGGATCACAATGCTATGTCACTTGTCCACTGCAAACTAAAAACAGCCTAAATAAACAAGAAAAGACAGTACAACTACAAACCAGTTGAGGAAAAAAATATAAAAACAATCTATAAAAAGTAAGGAACTGAGAAAATTTTAAAGTGATATAAACAGAAAAAAGGCAAAGTGGTGTGTTAAAACAGAACCATGTCAATAAGTACTATAAGTTCCAGTTGAAATGTAGAAGCAAGCATGTGAATGATAAACCAAAATCCAACCATGTTTTGTTTATAAAATAGTAACATGAGGGTACAAAGTATTTAACATAAAAATAGACTTGAAATCAACAAAAAAAATATTTAAGATTAAGAGAGAAACTTTTCAATGAGAATAGGTGATTTGTTAGAAAGATACAATGATTCTGAATGTCTATGCACTTAATAAAATGTCCTTAAAATATATGAAACAAAATTTGGCCCACAAGTAGAGATAAATCAATAGTAGATTTTTTGATACACTACTCTCTGCAATGATAGCAAGTTGACAAAAAAAATCAGTACGCACGTGGAAGGTTTGAACAACGCAATTAACAAATATCACCTAAGGGAGAGATATAGAATGTCACATCTAACAAATTAACAGGATATAAACTACTTTTATATTTTTAGCCATAAAAAAATCACCACGTATTTCAAAAGATTGAAATACTTTGTGGTTTCTGACTACAATGTAACAACACCAAAAATCGTTAACAAAGATATGTATGTTTGGAAATTTAAACACTGTATTTCCAAATAACCCATTGGTCAAAGAAGAAATGTAAATGAAAATATTTGAAACTGAACACTTAGGAAAATACTACATATCATAACTTTTGAGATGCAGCTAAATCAGTAGGTTTTTGTTAGAAATCTTTTAAGCATTTTTTTTTTTTCTGACTTTCAAACTTGCTGTTGAGAGGTCCCATGCAAGTATGACAGTCATTCCAATATAAGTCTGTGAAGTAAGTCTGTTTATGCTTGGAGATCAAAAATTCAGAATATGCATCAAGATATGTATAAATTTATATCTCTTTCTATAAATTCTGTTTGACATTGGTGAGCCTTTTTGTTTTAAGTTAGGTCAGCCTTCAAGTTAATGAAGTCTTCGTTTTTTTCCCTTTTATTAGTTTTTTTCTCTATTGTTTTTAATTCTCTTAAATGCCTTTGATTTCATCTATGTATCTACAACCTCTTCTCTCTGACTCATATTTTGACGCTCTTTAGTGTTTTTTGCTCTCTGTTATGCGACAACACTCTATTGGATTTTACAGATTACTGCAATTAGCTAACAGTAGGTAATTTATTTTTACTACCTCTCCTAAATTTTTAAAATGAAAAATCTAATGTTTAGTGTCATAATATTTTTATTTCTCAAATTGTATTACCTTGAGAATTGTGATTACACATCTATTGAGGTTTGTCTTTATTTTCTTCTGCCTCAGTAGGGGCTATCCATAGTCCTGCTCGTTCTATTAATTCTTTTGAGGGCTCTATGGCTGGCTATCTACAGTAGTGGACAGTCAAATATAAATAATCTGGTAGGAATGTAAATTTTAGTAGTATCTGGATAATGGGGTTTTATGCTAGAGTGAAGTTATTAAAGCAAAGGGCTAGCAGGCCTCTCTGATCTCCAGCTAATGAAGGTATAATTGGGGTAGGGTAATTCCTCTCTCTAGATACAAGAAATGATTTAATATAAGTACTGTTTTACTTGTTTTTATTCTACATTTTAAATTTTATTTTTTTATTCCAGTTTTATTGAGGTACAACCGGCAAATAAAAAATGTATATATTTAAAGTATACAATGTGATGATTCAATACTCATACAATGTGAAATGATTGCAGCAATCAAGTTAACACATCTACCACCTCATGTAGTTAATTTTTGTGTGTGTGTAGTTGGAACAGTCAAGATTTAGTATTAGCAAATTTAAAGTACCCTTCCATCAAACGCTCCTCATTTCTTCTAGTCCTTAATCCCTGAAAACCACTGTTGTACTCTCTGCTTCTATGGGTGAGATTATACTACATTTGTCTTTCTAGGTGCGGCTTATTTCACTTAGTATGATATGCTTCAGATTTATCCATATTGTCACAAATGGCAGGATTCCCTTCTTTTTTATGATTGAATATTTCAGGGTGTGTATGTATTTTTATATATATGTATAAATATATATATACACATATATTTATATACACACTTTAAAAACAATATCCATTTCTCTGTCAACACATGCTTGGGTAGTTTCCATATCTTGGCTATCGTGAATAGTACTGAAATGAATGTGAGAGTTCAGATATCTCTTCAAGAAACTGATTTCATTTCTTTTGGATGTATACCCAGAAGTGGGAGTGCTAGGATGTATGGTAGTATTATTTTTAATTTTTTTGAGGAACCTCCATACTATTTTCCATAATCCCATACCAATTTTCTTTCTCATCAGCAACAAACAAGTATTCCTTTTTCTCTACACACTTACCAACACTTATTTTCTCTTTCTTGTTTTTTTTTTTTTTATAATAGCCATCCTAACAGGTGTGAGATGATACTTCATTGTGGTTTTCATATGCATTTCTTATATGATTAGTGATGTTAATCAAGCTGTTTTTCATATACTGTTGGCCATTTGCATGTCTTCTTTTGAAAAATGTCTATTCGGGTCCTTTGCCCATTTTTTAATTGGGTTATTTGGGGTTTTTTGTTTGTTTGTTTTTTATTTTTCTGGTTACTCATGTGTATTTCCTTTCACTCTCCAGGTAGCTTTTTTCCTTTTTTCTTTTTTCCCTGCTGTGCAGAAGCTTTTTCAGTTTGATGGCATCCCACTTGTTTATTTTTGCTTTTGCTGCCTGTGCTTTTGGTGCCATATCCAAGAAATCATTGCCAAGACCAATGTCCAAAAGCTTTTCCATTATGTTTTCTTCTAGGACTTTTATGGTTTCAGGTCAAGTCTTTAATCCATTTTGAGTGGATTTTTGTGTATGATGTAAGATAGGGGCTCAATTTTATTCTTTGGAATGGATATATCCAATTTTACCAATGCCACTTATTGAAGAGACTACCTTTTCCCTCTTGTGTGTTCTTGGCACACTTGTGAAAGATTGGTTGACCGTAACTGTGGGTTTATTTCTGGGTTCTCTATTCTGCTCCATTGGTCTATGTATTTCTCTTCTTAAGTTAGATGACATGTATCTTTATGTAGAAAACCCTAAAGACTCCATCCAAAACTGTTAGAACTAACAGCCAAATTCAGTAAAGTTGCAGGATACATACAAAAGCAACATACCAAGATCGGTTGTGTTTCTATACACTAACGACAAACTATCCAAAAACGAAACTTAGAAACAATCTCATTTACAATAGCATCAAAAAAGAATAAAGTAGGTAGGAAAAAATTTAACCAAGGCAGTGGAGGATATGTACACTGAAAACCTGAAGACATTGATAAAAGAAATTGAAGAGAGCACAAATAAATGAAAATATATCCCATGTTTTATACTGGAAGAAGTAATATCATTAAAATGTTCAGACTATCCAAAGCAATCTACAGATTCAATTACATATCTATCAAAATTCCAATGGTATTTTTCATAAAAATAGTAAAAAAACAGATCTGAAATTTGTATGAAACCACAAAAAAACCATGAAAAGCCAAGTCAATCTTACAAAAGAAAATCAAAGGTGGATGTAACACACATTCTGATTTTAAATTATATTACAAGGCAGTAGTAATCAAAACAGTATGGTAGTGGCATAAGTACTATCTTACTCTTCAGTCCCTGATTGTATTAGCTGTATTTGCTGAGTTAGGCTTGGTTAACCCTTTTAAATTCTTGTAAAAATGTTTTTCCTTGAGTTTTAAATTTTTTTTTTTCTTTTTCATGACTGGTAAGGGGATCACAACCCTTGGTGTGGTGTCACCCACACCATGCTCAGCCAGTGAGCACACCGGCCAGTCCTATATAGGATCCAAACCGACAGTGGGAGCGGCGCTGCGCTCCCAGCGCTGCACTCTCCCAAGTGCGCCACGGGGCCAGCCCAAAATTTTTTTTATTTTTAAATGAGAACTTCATTGAGATATGACTCATGTAACATAAAATCCACCAGTTTAAAGTGCATAATTCCATGTTTAGTACAGTCACAGAGTTTGCAACCATCACCACTATTTAAGTTTGGAATATATTTGTCACCTAAAAAGAAATTCCATACCCATTAGCAGTCACTCCTCAGCCTTTTCTCCCCATGCCTCCTGTCAAACACAAATATACTTTGTCTTTGTAAATTTCCATTTCCAGACATTTCATATAAATGAAATCATGCAGTACACTGTCTTTTGAGGCTGCCTTCTTTTACTTAGCATAGTATTTTTAAGGTTAGTCCATCACTAACTAACAATGTGTAATCCATTTTCTTTTGATGGGGTTACTGATAAGGTAAGAATTGCATCTGCCATTTTGTATTTTTTAATGTCTTTTGTTTATTTGTTTTTCTATTCCTACCTCACTGCTTTCTTTTGTGCAAAACAGATATTTCCTAGTGTGTCATTTTAATTCCTTTTTTTATTCCTTTACCACACATTTTTAAAAATTATTTGCTTTGTAGCAACCCTTGGAATTACAAATAGCATTCTAATTTTAGTTTGGATTAATACCAAGTTAGTTTCAATAGTATACAAAAGAAAATCTTTGCTCCAATATAATTTCATTCCCTTCCCCATCCTTTGTCAATAAAATTGCTTCTTTATACATTATAAATGCAGCAACACAATATTATTATTGTTTTATGCTACTAAAAAATATCTGCAAGAAAAAAGTGACAAAGTCCTGTTTTAAATTGTATTGATTTCTGCTCTAATTTTTATTATTTCTTTTCTGCGGCATACTTTAGGCTTACATTTCTCTTATTTCTCTAGTTTCCTAAAGTACAACTTCAAATAATGATTATCGATCTTTTTCCTTAGCTTCATCCCACAAATTTTAACAAGTTGTACTTTTAGTTTATTCAAAATATTTAAAAATTTTTCTGGGGATGACTTTGACCCATGTGTTATTGAGTAGTATGTTCCTTACTTTCCAAATATTCGGGGATTTTATGGGCCGGCCCGTGGCTCACTCGGTAGAGTGCGGTGCTGATAACACCAAGGCCACGGGTTCGGATCCCATATACGGATGGCCAGTTCACTCACTGGCTGAGTGTGGTGATGACAAATATTCGGGGATTTTGCAGCTATCTTTCCGTTGTTGATTTCTAGTTTATTTCTACTGTAAACATGCTTGGTATGATTTCTATTCTTTTAAATTTGTCCAGGTGTGTTTTACGGCCCTTATTGCCGTCTCTAGCATGACAAATGTTCCAGAAGAGCTTAAAGAGTATATGTGCTCTGCTGTTTTGGGATGGAGAATAACTCTAGAGTAGTAGATTTTTTTATTTCTAGTGGCAGTTCTATCAGTTTTTGCCCCAAATATTTTGTCAATTTGTTGCTAGATGCATACATGTAGTATGTATAAATATCTTATAGTATTTCTTGCATGGCATTTCTACTGGTCATGATTCCCATCAGTTTTTATCTGAGAAAATCTTTATTTCTCCTTTCCTTTTTATTGTTTGTTTTATTTTGTTTATAATAGACTTTTTAAGAGCCATTTTAGGTTCACAACACAATTGAGTGGAAGGTACAGAGCTCCCATACATGCCCTGATCCTATACACACAATCTCTCTCACTACCAATATCCCACACCAGGATGGTGCATTGGTTACAAGTGATGAACCTACATTGACACATCATTATCACCCAATGTCTTTGGTTTATATTAGAGTTCACTCTTGGTGTTGTACATTCTATGAGTTTTGGCAAATGTATAAGGACATGTAACTACCATTATGGTATCATGCAGAATAGTTTCACTGCTCTAAAACTTTCTGTGCTCCAACTATTCATCTCTCCCTCCTCCCACCTCCTGGCAATCACTGTTCTATTATTTTATCCATGGTTTTGCCTTTTATAGAATGTCATATAGTTGGAATCATACAGGCTTTTCAGACTGGCTTTTTTCACTTGGTAATAGGCACTTAAGTTTACTCTGTGTTTTTCATAGCTTGATGGCTCATTTCTTTTTAGTGCTGAATAATATTCCATTGTCTGGATGTAACACAATTTATTTAACCATTGATTTTTTGAAGGACATCTTGATAGCTTCCAAGGATTGGCAATTATTAACAAAACTTCTGTAAAAATCTGTGTCTAGGCTTTGTGTGGACATAAGTTTTCAAGCCATTTGGGTAAATAACAAGGAGCATGATTCTAGACCATATGATAAAAGTAGTTTAGTTTTGTAAGAACCCCCCAAACTGTGTTCCAAAGTGTCTGTACCATTTTTCATTTCCATCAGCAGTAAATTAGAGTTCCAGTTACTCCACACCTTCACTAGCATTTGGTCTTGGCCGCGTCTGGGATTTGGGCCATAGTAATAGGTAAGTAGTGGTATATCTTTGTCATTTTAGCTAGCAATTCCCTAATGATATATGGTGTTGAGCCTCTCCTCCTATGCTTATTTGCCATATGTGTATATGAGAATATAAATTCTTTAGTAATTTCTGTTCATATATTTTCCTAATTTTTTGATGTGATTATTTTAAAAAGATTTTGACATTTAAGAGTTCTTTGTATATTTTGGATAACCGTCTTTTATCATATATTTCTTTTATTTTATTTTATCCCAGTTTTATTACTTGTCTTTTCATTCTTTTCCTCTTCTTCACTTTTGAAGGATAAGTTTGCTGGATAAAAGATTTGAGATTGGTAGGCTTTTTCTTTGAGCATTTGAAGTGTTTCAGTCTCACTCAATTCTGGCTTGCGTGGTCTTTGACAAGAAGTATGATGTAATTCTTCTTCTGTAGGTAAGGAGTGGTTGTTGGTGTTGTCTTATTTGTCTTCTTTTAAGATTTTATTTTTGTTTTTGATTTTCTGCATTTTAGATATGTCTAGATGTAGATTGCTTTTGGTGTTCATTTTGCTTGGAGTTCTCCAAGTTTCCTGGAGTTGTGGTTTGGTGTTTATTACTAGTTCTGGAAAATCCCCAGCCGTTATTACTTTAAATATTTCTTTTCCTCCAGTCTCTGTTTCTTCTCCTTCTGGTATTCCAATTACATGTATGTTATACATATGTTATACCTTTTGATATTGCCCTACAGTTCTTGAAAATGTTGGTTTCTTTTTCTGATTATTTTTTGTTTGGGGGAAGTTTCTATTGACTTATCTTCAATCTCACTAGTTCTTTCCTTAGCCTTGTCCAGTCTACTGATGTGCCTGTAAAAGGCATTCTTTGTTGCTGTTAGTTTTTTGATTTTTAGCATTTTGATTTTATTCTCTCTTAGAGTTTTCATCTCTCTGCTTATATTACCTATCTGTTCTTAAATGGTATCTACTTTTTCCATTAGAGTTTGTAACATAATTAATCATAGTTAATTTAAATTCACACACACACTTTATGATATTTCCAAAATCTATTCCATATTTGAGTCTGGCTCTCATGCTCACTTTATCTCTTCAATATGTGTTTTATTACTGCCTTTAGTGTGCATTGTTAATTTTGTTGAAAGCTTGTCACAATGTACCAGGTAATAAGAACTGAGGCAATAGGCCTAAAGTGTGAGATTTTATGTTTATGTGGCTAGCTAGGATTTTGTCTGTATTCAATGTTTGCTATAGTATAGGTGGCAGAGGTTTCAATTTCCTATGGCATTCTTGTTTTTGTCTCTCCTATTGTCTTTCAATTCCCATAAGAAATCTGTCTTAGAGTCTGTGCCTTGTAGCTCTTTCATTTGTATCCCACTATTATTTTATTGCAGCATTATTGACATGGTAGTAAGGTGTGGGAGAGATGAAATTGTCTAATACCATATGAATCTCAGTCTGTTAGTGAGCCTGCATAGCAAGGCTATAGCCATTACAAGTTCTTCTTAACTCTTTTCCACCTCTTTTGGAGAGACACAAAGCCTACATAGGCTGGATTCGTGTAGTTGCCCTATCTCCAGATTGGATAAGGCTTTGCAATGTCTTTTCCCCTGCAGAATAAGCCCGTGTAAAGGAGGATTCTCTGGGCACACTTCAAAGTGTTTGCTTTTTCCTCTCCATCAGCCAGTATAACATGACAGTTTTCTCTTGGATCTGCACCAGGAAGACCTGGTAGGGTCCCTGGAAGTAAAACCCATAAGTATGGTGTCCCTCAGACTGTTAGGCCCTCAGTAGTTTCTCATTCTTACGAGACTCCACACTTTCTCTCCAGCAATTTGTCAAAATTTGCATTCAAGTGTTTCTATAGTTTGACTCCAGAACTTCTGCTCCAGTTAAGCTGACCTTTGCTGTAATTCTCTGTATTCTCTTGTATCTCCAGATTTCTATGTGTCAGTTTACACTGTAACCTCAATTCTCTGAAAGAATTTTGGACACATATCTAAATGCCACCGTCCTCTTGTATGTTTAAAGAATCCAATTCTAACTGATATTAAGAAAAATCTGATGGTACCTTTGCCTTTAATAAAATTCATTATTCTTAAAATTTAGGAATCTATGTACCCTAAATACTTGAAGATTCTTTAGAAACAGCTACATATAATTTTTAAACTAGTGCTACATTTTCCTACAGTAAGTAAATATGCATTTTCAGACATTGCAATTACTTTTTATTATGCATTAGAAAAGTCGATCTGAATTACTGGTACAATCGATCATTTTTAACATGTACAAGCCCATGACAAAAATTATTGCTATAAATGTCTCAATATGTAAATGAAAATTCTATTGATTCAAGCCTTGTCTGGTAACTACTAATCTGCTTTTAAAGTGAGAATTATTGATCAGCAATTTGTAAATATGGAAAGATCTTAGCTTGTTTGGCTCTGTAGGATATTCCATTGGTTTGGAGTTTAGAAACATGCTTTCTGTTTTTGTAGGTGTCTCAGCTGTGCAGTGCAACGTGTCCTTGCATTTTTCTCTGGAAGTTGCATACATAATATTGCAGATTCCTGAGTTTTTCAATAGTCACTTAGATGTCGTATTTACTTTCTGAAATTAAGCAATCATACTAAATACCAAAAGATGGCATAAAGTGAAAAGTTATTGATATAGCTATATCTTAGGATTTTTAGTAATTATAATTCTGCTGCTTTGCTGCTTTCTCTCTTTTAACAAAAATGTTTACAATGTGTGGGCATGTAGAATTGGGGAGCATGTTAGGAGGAATAGAGAAAGCAAGATATTTCTTAACATCCAAAAAAGAAAAGGAATAAAGAAAAGAAAAGCACAACAAATTACATCATAGAAATTTGTTGAGGAGATTACAAATATAGTTTCACAGGTCAGCCATACAGAGACAATGGGGAATAAATTTATTTTCATAACCAGTATTATTTAATTGAGGGAAGGTAGCTAATCTCAGCTATATAAAAGAGTCAGTATTTTCTAATGCTCCAAATAAACTCTCTCAAACAATAAACTATGAGCTCCTAAATTCTCCCTGCAAAAAAAATTATCTTACAGGTTTTCAGTACATGTAATGGAATCCTAAAAATTCAAATGAAAAGAATATATGATATTAATATAAAAATGTGATCTTTATTCCAGGTTCTCATCTTAATGGTATTTGACTATATGAGCTTAAGTCCAAAAAATGAGAGGAATGGCTGAAGAAATTAGGCATGTAATGCAGAATATTTTTCTTGACCTTAATTTCTTGAAGAAATTAGAATAGACTCCATGAAATATCTTCTAATCAGGAAAGTATGATAGAGACTTTTTTCACCTTTGTAGTGATATGTAAATAATAACTAATTGAAGGTATGATTAATAATGATAGCGGAAAGCCAGTAGTACTTAATGCAACCTCTTTTATCTTTCCTCCTTTTCTTTTTAAATGCTTCTGAAAATAGAACTACTTGTCAATAAGTTATCAAGCAGCTGGAGAATTTTCAGTCAACAAATCTAGATGAAGCCACAGGGGTATTAACTACTCTCATAAAATGGAAACTTACCCTATTGCATATCTTACAGTACAGATATAAACTTTTTATCATCCAGAGGGTAAAGACTCACACACACACACACACACACACACTCACACACTTATGGCAAGTGTTTTCTATGACAGACAAAGTTATCTCTTGATCCAATTTCCTCCACTAATTCATTTTTTATTAGTGTGGCTCAGAGGTTATCAGATTATACAAGCAACAAAAAAAGAATGAGAGGGAAGTGAAATACAGGTGGCACCTTATTTTGGATAACAGAGTTTGAAGGTAATTAACTTGGAATTGTTCAAGGGTTGTAGAACTCTAAAAGTTGCAAACATTCCTCTGCAATTTTTTGGAAGAAAAGAAAAAAATTATATGACTCCTTCAAATCATGCATGGGAGAAAAAACCTCAAAGTGAGAAATTCATGAAGTAGAATCAAGGAGTTCTTTTTCAGGCTAGAAAATCCACTCCAAGTAACGTTGTAACACATGAGAAAGATATTAAGAACACAACACATATCTAGCTGAAGATTAAGGCGAATAATGGACGTTGAGATGATGGAATAGAAGGCTTTGTACTCTCCTCCCCTCCCCCCATGACCTCATTAAGTAAACAGATACACATGG
Source organism: Cynocephalus volans (assembly GCF_027409185.1). Classification (NCBI taxonomy): domain Eukaryota; kingdom Metazoa; phylum Chordata; class Mammalia; order Dermoptera; family Cynocephalidae; genus Cynocephalus; species Cynocephalus volans. The sequence goes on along the minus strand of NC_084472.1, from coordinate 10,789,694 downwards.
ATTAATTACCTTTATGAGAAATCCAGAAGCTGATTAAAAGACTGAAGCAAATCAGTTAAGTGAGAAAAAAAATGCACATCAAAAATTGGTAGGAAAAGCCAAAATACACTCCGGCCATAAACCTTGTCTCCAGCACAGCACCATACAATCAAGAAGAAACCTCTAACTCCCAGTTTCCAGCTTCTCCCTGAGGAGCAAAGGGTTTGGACCACAATCTAGCAGTACAACTATTCTGGCTGTTATCTGAGGGTCTGATTTCTGACTCTCCTATCTCTTGGAGCTAGTGGGCCCAGAATTCACTGGCCTCCAGAAACTATAGAGAACAAAGCAGTGGTTTTGAATGGGGGTGTAAGCCCTTCCCATGGCTTATCCCCTCTGGCTTTGAACAGAGTGAACAGGTAATAAAGCCCAGCTCCCACCTTCTCCCTGAAAGGAGTTAGACTAAACATCTAGAACATTGACTTTTCCAGCTGCTGGCTGAGGGTCTGGTTTCTAACTCACCTGTCTCAGAGCTAATGGAGTAGGCAATCACTAGTCCCTTGGGAGCTCGAATGGACACAAGGGCACCGTTTTGGCTCCCCTTAACCCCAGCTCAGTTGAGAAATAAAATCAGTCCTCTTGTTTATCTCTGGAAGGAGTCGGACTACACATTTAGCTCCCAAACTTTTCCAGCTGCAACCCAAAGGCTAGCTTCTAACTTGTCTGTCTCTGAGAGCTAACAGGGCCCAGCCTTTGTTAAGCCACTGGCGACTACAGGGAGCAAAGCAACAAACTGAAAGAGAATGCAGTTTGAACAAGTGTGTTGGCATTTGCCAATCCTTTTCTCCCTGGCTCATTGCAGAACTAGAGGATGATAAACTCCAGAACCAAGCTTCTCCTTGAGAAAAAAAAGAATTGGAACACACTTCTAGCACCCCAAGTTTTTGGCACGTACTTGAAAGACTGGCTCAGGCACTGATGGAACTTGGTATACTCTAGACTCACATTTGAATGAGCATAAAGGTTTGATGGGCACCCATAATCTCTAATCAGGCCAATTGGTGGGAATCTTCTTTTGTACGAAGACAGTATATAAAGACTGGAAGAGGTGGCTACCTATTTAACTTAGAGACACAAACACAGAGAATCAAGAAAAATGAATAAACAGAGAAACAAGTTGCAAGTAAAAACAAAACAAAACTAATGTCTGGAAAACTTACCTTAATGAAATGGAGATATGGTTTTACCCAACAGAGAATTTGAAATAGCAGTCATTAAGATAGATGTTCACTGAGATCATGGTAGCAATGCATAACAAAATGAGAATTTTAACAGAGATAAGAATATTTTTAAAGTACCAAACTCAGATCATAGAGCTAAAGAATACAACAACTGAACTGGAAAAGTTAAAGAGGGATTCAACAGCAGACTTGATTAAGAATAAGAAAGGATCATCAAACTCAAAGAAAGCCTTTGGAAATCATTGAATCAGAAGAGCAACAAGAAGAAAAAATTTTAAAAAGTGAAGATAGCTTAAAGGACTTACAGGACGCTATCAAACAGAATGATATATACATCCTGGGAGTTATGTAAAAAGGAGAAAGAGAAAAGGGGCAGAAAATTTTTTCAAAGAAATAATAGCTGAAAATGTCCAAGATCTGGGACTAATAATTCTCTGATGATTGTAACCTCACCAATCTTATTGCAATCAAACAAACATATATACGTGTACACATACATGTGGTTTCTGTTGTCCAGTTAAGAAAAATTATGTGGAAAATTGGGAAACATGTTTCCAGAAAGCCAAAGCACATTTTTCCTATCCTCCACACAACTATTTCTATTTGCCAAGGGGCAGGGTTGGGGTGGGGATTGGGTGAAGAGAAACCGTGCAACTTCATTAATTTTGTGAGTTTATATCTAATTTTTACTTAGCTGCAACAGCTATTGTGGTTTTATATTTTAATTTTAATTTTCAAGGTCGATTCAGACTTTAAGTCTTGAATATCTGAGTTAGCCCTTTCAACACATACAAGCCTCTCCCAAAAACATAGTGTCCCTGTGAACCACTTAGAGCATCATTTATAGCTCTTTCTTGGGAAACCTGAATTTAATCTAAGCATTATCAGATGGAAGATTGAGTTAGTTTTATTGGTTCCTACTAGAAAACATGATAATTGTGCCTAATTGGGGTAGAAATTAAGTAACAGTATGCACAATTGATATAACAGATTAAATCCAATGTATGTGGAAAATACATATTTTGACTACCATAGTTTGATACCAGGACATGATTTTTGTAGTTTTGTATACTTTTAAATACTCACAAATGATCTGAAATGCTCTCTTTAAATACCCATACACATTCATCCCTGTATTGTTTATTCTTCATTCTTACTTTCTTTAGATTTTATTCTCCTCTCTCTCTCCTTCTGTTATGTAAAAAATTAAGTTTTTCTTGAGAAAATGTAGCTTTTGGACTATTTAGTATAGTAGGTTTTAGTCAGTCTTAAATAATTATAAATTCTAAACTGAATATTGTACTTTTGTTATTTAAAAACACAGTTCCCTAAGAAATATTAGAACATTGATTTATCTTATTAAAATGCTTCCGGTGACTTTTACTTGAAATATTCCTGTTCAAAAAGGATAAGAGAATGATGAATATTCTGCACTTTTATCACATTCTAAGGAAAATGGCCACTGGTGGAAGCAGGCAGTCCTGTTTGATATTTAGCTCAGCCTCCCGCATGCCTTTTCACGTAGCCTTGAGGCTATCAGTTCACCACAGCTCTTCCTGCTTTGCTTCTGGAATGGAAGGGTCCAAGTTACAACCATTGTTCTGCTATTGATGGTTAAGTTACATCACCTTTGATGACTCTCTTTACTCAGCTTTTTCCTTCTGGAAAAAAAGAAAATATAAATCTCAAGTTTGGGAATCAAATGAAATAACACATGGAGACAGTTCATAAGGTATAATGGTCACATAGCATAAGGAATTAATATTAGGCCACTGTTACTGGATATCAATATTGTTTTGTGTGACTGGTGAGAGAAATTATTAGTCAGACCCTCCAAAAGATGCAAAACCACTCTTTCAGAAAACGTTTACTTTAATAAAAAATGCATAGTTAATTTTCCATGATTAAACTGTGTGAGTCTTTGATACCATGAACTAGAATAGTCTTAGAAAATAATTCTTTAAAAATGAAATATTTAGATTTTAAAATGTGTGATATAAGCTATTTAAGAAAACAATTACTTAAATTATCTTAAACATTTATACCACAAACTAGTAATTAAAATACCAATTACGTTATCCAAACTTCGGAGTCTGCCTGACTGCTTGCGTTGGAACATTAGTCTTTTGCCCTAAGACTGGGACTTACTCTTTCTGGTTCTCAGGCCTTCAGATTCAGACTGGAACTACCCCACCCCACCAGCTTTCCTGGGTCTCCAGCTTGGAGATGGCAGAACATTGGACTTATCCTCCCAAACTGTGTGGGCCAATTTCTCATAATAAATTTCTTTATTTATTATCTCTAAATAGAACCAATATGCAAAGAAAAAGAAATAGAGAAATTTAGTACGGATTAACTCTAACTAATACAACTAATTCAGGGGACAGAAAATTGACAACTTTGCTACTACTAAAATCTTGTTACCAAGATTGTAATATTTCATATAATAAATATTTTACTTCCAGGTGTTTCATGCTTGAAATGATAAAGGAGGTTAATAGCTATATTATTTCTGTTCAAATAGGATTAATGAAGAAGAATCAAATTAAGTCCTGTATGTCTTCTTTTCTTCTACGGGCATTATAATCTCTAGATTCTGTTCTCCTTTTGTAAGAAAAGAGTAAATAAAATAAGAACACTCTATCATACTCTTTTCCTGGACTGTCATATTTGATGATAAAGGTTTTCAATGAATTTAGGCACTAAAAACCTGTCAAAGTCAATTCTACGTGTGCTACATATACTTTTGATAATAATGAAGTGAGATCATTGTGTCAATTAATATAAAATTTACATATTACAAAATTTCCATCTTACTATTCAACATTAATATTTTAATTATTGTATTTTATAGAAGAAAAACAACTTGGGTTGTCTAGTTATAAAATTGATAGTCCTTTAGTAAAAGTTTGAAGTTTTAAAAAAGCTTTATATGTGACATGAAGGATTGAGTAATTTATTTAAAGTATCATGCCTAAAATGTTAATAACCAAAGTGAGCAACCATTTTCTTTATAGAATTCTAAAATTTGATTACTTTTATTCTTTAAGCATCTGTAGGATTAAAAATAAAAATAAATATCAATAAAGCTAATATATGTGCTATTAATTACAAAGACAATTATTATTTTTAATTTATTTAAGTGATTCTTTGATTAACGTTCTCTTCTGCCTTTTGCATCTAAGCTTTGAGTCTATGCAATCAGTGTTTTTCTTGCTCACTTTGGACAGCTGTGTCTACCAGAATGTTTGTCACACAATAGACACTAGATAAATACTTGCTTAATAAATAAGAAAACTAATAAGCTCTTTATTTATAACTGTGATGGTCTAGGCACTATGCTTAATGTGATTTTCTGTAATCCTCACAGCAACCCTGCAAGGTAGATGTACTTGTCTTATTTAGCAGATGAGAAAATTAATGCTCAGAGAAATTGTGACTTTCGCAAAAGCCATGCAAGTAGAAAGAACTTCCCCAGTCAGCCGTTTCCATTTTTACTCATTCATAGCTTTTCCCACACATAAATCAGGGATGCTCCTTGAAAAATCTTGTGATCCAAATTCTCTGCATAGTTCTTGCTTTGTGCTTCTCCCCACTTTTGGTATCATTTCATGAACATCGATGACTTTACCTCCATTATCACCACTGTCTGGAAGTCCATATATTCTCTGGTAGTCTTTCACTTATTCAATAATATTTATCAAGCTCCTACTATGAGCCATGCACTATCCTGAGTATTATGATATTGTGCAAAATGAGCCAGATTTTGGCCTTGCCTTCATAGAAAATGTGTGCTAAAGGAGCTGATCATAAGCAATATATTAAAATACTCTTGGATGATTTGCAAGTCATGTTCATTCCACAAGCTCTTTATCAGCAGTTTCATTAACTTTTGCAGGGCAAGATACAGTTTTCAGCAAAATGTATCTGAAAGGTAACAGAGGTAATAAATGGCTTTTATCTAATGTACAATAAATTTATGATAATTAGTAGTTGCTTAATTCAGTTCCCATCCAGATAGGTATTTAAGTATAGGGATATAAAATGACAGTGGAGCCTAGATAGAGATGAGTAATAAATGGTTAAATAGTAGCTATAGGCAAGGGAAATGTGTGTGTGTGTGTGTGTGTGTGTGTGTGTGTGTGTGTGTGTGTGTGTGTGTGTGAGAGAGAGAGAGAGAGAGAGAGAGAGAGAGAGAGGAAGAGAGAAGGGGCTGACATCCTCTGCTTAGTAGAGCATAATTTTTCATAAAGTTGATTGCTTTAAAACTATTTTCCCATGCCCAAACTGGGTGTCCTTTTCATTGCCATTGCATTCAGAGAGCAAGCCCAGAGAATGCAGAAAGGCCAAAGAAAAGAAAGCCATTCTTGGTATGATGTTAATGCCATCACTAATTTGATGAAAGAAAACAAATCAAACTAATTTGATGAAAGAAAATAAAAAATATTTTTTATATTTGATAGTAGCAAAGACATGTGGAGATATATCTAAATCAAAGGCTATGCTCCTTGCTGTCAATGGTAAGGAGTCACAACGAGACCATTAGTTCTCTGTTATTAGTGAAAAGTATCAATATTGATTCAATTGAGCTTACATGTAAAACAGCCAGAGACTCAAAAGAGGGTCAGTGAATAAAAAAATTGCCAAAACAATGAAAAGAAGGGCTAAAGGATGAAGGCAAAGTTCTGTGCCTACAATTATTACCTATGGTGAAGGGATTCAACGAGTTATTAGAAAAGAGAAGGAAACAATAAAAGCTAATATATCAGAATACATTAACAACAACAAATATGTATTAAATGCTAGTCATTGTCATAGACCTTATAGCAAGAGCTTAAATCAAGAATTCTATCTTCATGGAGCTTATAGCCTGGTCATAATAACTTTACACAGATCATTTCATAGAAGAGATTGAGTGATTCTCAATTAAATCTCTTTCATGTTTTTAAATAAAATTTCCCTTTAGAAATTAATGAAGAAGTCTATGTTATATGGTAGAATGCCACGTTCTCAATTCCAATCTTGAATAGATATTAGTTCTTAGCTCAAAAAGCCATTATCAACTTACTGTCTAGCCTCGTATTTATAATTCCTGATAACAAAATTAAATTGTTTCCATCTGTATCCACAGTTATAGCTGGCATCACATACCATTTGTCCAAGTATAAGTGGCTTTGGGATCAATGATCCACAAGAGACTGTGATGAAATGGAATATTTTCTCTGAAATTTATCAATTTAAAATTTTGAAATTTTAATTTCCACCATTTTATGATATAATTATTACTTTACCTAGTGCTTTAGTAAAAATTAGTAGAATTCCTTTTCTTAGCTTGCCTGCTATCTTTTATTCTCGTTAAAGCATTGTAACTGGATTTTAATTTGTTACATCCTACTCTCTCATATCAAAAATTTTTGGGTTTTGATCCTCTAGCTAGTGACATTTTCCACTAGATGGATAACAGAAATGTTTCAGCTAGAGTCTTAATAGACTGCAAAACAAAACAATAAATCAGATGCAAGAGGCAGCAGATATGGAAATATTCAAGAATAAGAGAGATTAGAAAGAAAAAAAAAGATGTAAAGAACAGTCTCTTGAAAATGCATAATGTTAAGTTAAGAGTTCTTTTTGGCCTTTTGCCATTAAGTACATCTGAACTGTAAATTTCATAACTTTGCTTTTCAGCAGGAACTTAAAGTTGAAAGGAGGGCATGAGTGATTTCATGGACACAAAGCAGCTTTAAAAAATGGGCATCGGAAAATATCTTATTCTGTTTTAAACTTAGCAAACAATATCAATTTATCCATTTATTCTATTTCTTTTCTTTTCTTTTTTTTTTTTTTAAAGATGACCAGTAAGGCGATCTTGGTGTTTTCAGCACCACACTCTCCCAAGTGAGCCACGGGCCAGCCTCATTTATTCTATTTCTTGTCTCTGACACTAAGTGTTGCAAACTCACTGGATTGCAAAATCTTAAGATATCTAAGGAAAGGAAAAGAGTTAATCACAAGTCTAATATATGATCAAAATATCATATATTTGATTACAAATATCCAATATTTGATTACATATCAAATCCTTTCTCTGCTAAATTCAAGTAACTGTTGACAATATGGCATTTAATATTTGCTACTAAAAAACTTTAACTTTTGAATAGCTCTTCATGAGTAAACACATATCAAACAAAGTCTGTGGATAAACAATGACCTTTAGTAGTGAAGGAAATAAAAGAATGGCCCAAAAAATAGTTTAAAAGACATTGTAATTATGATGAAGACATACAACTTGTAGAGTAATACAGTGATTAATGTTCAAGTTCACATTTGCAAAGAGCACTCTTTGATGAAATAAGGATTGCTTCATCAAATCAAGGCTGTACAAAATACTTCAGCTATTTTCTCACCTAAATCAAATGTCATCATAAATGATATTTTCATTTATTTTCCCTGTTATTATTATTATTTTGAAAGCCTTTTCAGTTTCTAGGCAACCATTCTAATACTTCTCTTTTTAAAAAGTTCTCTGCATAGGAATAGTATTCTAAAAAAAATATTGTTGGCCTTCCTAGGAAAATATTAAGTTAGCAAAATATTAAGTTAATCATAAAATAAAATTTTAAAAATCCAGTAATAATAATTAGTTTTGAATGCTATGGGGCAGTGTTAAAAAATATGTAGTCTGCAAATCATCATGAATTCAACAATGGCACACGAAAGAGGAAGAAGGTACAAGATAAATTTCTGAGAAGTATACACAAAGGAATTCCATATGTCAAATTCTAGCCAGATCTCATGATATTCATATTTGTTAATGACCTGTTACAGGAATGGGGGGACTGTGGAGAACAACCGTGAATAGAAAATCATTTGAGATGGGGAATGGTAAGAGTGAATTGCTTAGCTTGGACAAGAAAAGATAAATAGGGTAAAATGATCTGTTTGCAAATCTGTATAGGTTATGATGAAAGAGGGATTAAGTTTACTTACATTTCTCTTTCAGAGAGAATAATGATCATTAGTTATAAAGTAGGATAACTTTGACTTAATTTATCAAAATTTGCTAACACTTGGGGCTGGCATGTGATTAGATTGCCTCAAAAAGTAGTGAAATCTGTGACTATAAGTTTTTTAGTTTGATGACCATTCTAGTGTACAATCACTGTGTGCCCGCATCACTTCTAGGATGTCTAATAGGCACTTCAAATTTAACATGCCTCAAGCAAGTTGTGAATTTTCCAAATATGATCTTCTTCCCCTAGTTTTTCTTTCTTTCTTTCTTTCTTTTTCTTTTTTAAAGATGACCGGTAAGGGGATCTTGACCCTTGGTGTTGTCAGCACCACGCTCACCCAGTGAGCTAACGGGCCATCCCTATATGGGATCCGAATCCGTGGCCTTGGTGTTATCAACACCACACTCTCCCGAGTGAACGGACTGGCCCCTTCCCCTAGTTTTTCAATTTTAGTGGTAATTGTTCGGGCTAAGGATTAAATATCCATAACTCTTCTCTTTTTCTCATATTTCACATCTAATAAAACAGCAAATACTGTGACTTAACATGCATAGTAAATATGTAATATCTCCCCACTATTCTCCATTTCATATCATTTATACCAATAACACCCCATATCTACTTATTATTATCTCTTGTTTGGGTTGTTGTGATGGCCTCTGAACGATGCCCCTACATTCACATGTGACCTCTGAAGTCTATTCTCTACAGAGCAGCCAAGGCAATCTTTAAAACATTTATCCAATCATGTCAGTCCTTTGTTTAAATTTCTCTAATAATATACCATATCACCTAAAATAAAAAACAAAGTTTTCATTATGTCTTAGAGCAAAGCCACTTACTGTTGCATGCTGAGTTACTCTCTGGCATCACTTTCTACCCCTCTCCCCCTCTTTCATTCTCTTCCATCCTCTGTCATTGCTGTCCTTAGAAATCTCCAGTCACATTCTCTTTTTCTTGGTGGCTGGCCAGTATGGGGATCTGAACCCATGACCTTGGTGCTGTAAGTCTGCGCTCTAACCAACTGAGATAACTGGCCAGGCTTCCAATCACATTCCTGATACAGGGTCTTTGTCTTTATTGTTTCTTCTGCCTGGAACGTCTCCTCTCAATTGTCTGCATGGCTTGCTCTCTCATTTCAATTAAACCTCTGCTCAATATCAGTTTATCAAAAACACCTTTCCTGAACCCCCTTTATAACATAGTATACCCACTATCCATCACCTTCTATTTCCTTTTTTCTCCACAGTATCACTTGTTATACTTGGTTTATTTGATTAGCATCTAAATCTCATGACTACACTACAGATTCCACTATCTCTTTTGTTAACTTCTCTATCCCCAGACCTAAAAGGATGCTGTCCTAGAGAAGACACCTAAAGGATATCTTTTGGATAAATGTTATGGGAAATATTTCAGCATGAGTAAGAGATAGAAATACAAGACTTGATAAAGTTCTTCCTAAGTCTACAATTCTTTTATCACCACCAAGAGGTATATTTTATTCATTCTTTGAGTTGGCTATTATTTGAAAATTAATTTGGGCATCTTGTTATCTTTAATTCTTTATGTACTTACTCTTCCTATTTCAACACTCCAAAATTTCTGATGAGTTCATGAATTTTATGGAAAATGTTTATAATGGTCGTTGTGTTACAAAATGTTAGATTCTTTCCACTTCCCCTGTCATTACCATTTTAACCATCTGGCTCTCTTTCTAAGGAGTTTTTCAAGCACAATTATAAGAAAGTTATAATGACTCCTTAGCAAATAACTTTCCTAGTAGGATTGCCACTCAGGGCTATTTGTCACAGTAATTTTAACTTAACAGAAATACGAATGCTATTAGCCCTTCAACTTCTTATTATAGTGTTATATAAGACGGGGTTTTGTTTTTTAAATTAACAACTCCCAGAGATACACGAAGCCAAAATCCCTTGTTTTAGATGGATCTATAAAAACTAGTGAAACATATTTTTTCATATAGATCAGCAAGTTGCTTTCCAGATAGCTAAAAATAAGTGTTATATTGTTCAGATTGTATTTTTAAAGCCCAACATGATCTAAAGATACTGGATTGGCAGAGAATAAACAGTCTGAGCATTGCTAAGTGGTACCAATGATTTATTCACCCATTTTTTATTTATTCATACTCTATGAATGAACACCTACTATGGACCACACAAATTCGTGATGACACAGTGATCTTTTTTAGAGTGTTCACAATCTCACTGGGAGACCCACAAATGAATCCAAAACATTGTGTTTTATGCCATGGCAGCAGTGAATACAGATTGTGCGAAATAAATAAGGTCATTAGTCTCTATTGACTTATAATTAATATTGACTGTTCAGCTCCATTAGAGACATAAAACCATACTTGTTTAAAAAGCAGGAAACAAAAACAATAATTACTTGGAAAAACAGTAGCTACAGTAAATATAGCTCTTATTTGAGTCTGCAAATGTTGTGCTTTTTTCCTATTGCACTGGAATTAGCCTCTAGAAACATAATTTGACCAGTAACCAATGATTTCACACGGAGGTATGGACAGCTTAGTCACTTGCTCTTATGTTTCTCTGCTGTTAATAAACTACCAAGAGTGAAATAATATCAAATGAGGCAGGATGGAACAGTGGAATGAGAGATAAGGACCACGTCAGGAGACTTGAGTATCAATTTCAGCTTCATCTCGAATTTACCAACCAATAGCTTGTTTTCGCCACAACATAATAACCTTCCTTGGGACATCCTGTCATTGTGTGATTAATAAAAGCGCTGGCAAGAATGATATCCAAGTGAACTCATAGCCCATGTTTTGTTCTAAAATATGTTTAAAGGGAAACTGGTGCACGTCACTCAGAAGCACCTTCATGAGTTTCATTCAGACCTTTCAAAGAAAAGGAAAAATTATCCTAATCTGTCAAAAATGCTAGTGAGTGCTGTCCAAAAAGACTTCTTTGGTGATGGAAATGTTCTGTATGTGCACTGTTTATTATGATAACCCCTAGCCACATTAGGCTATTGAGCACCTGAAATGAGGCTAGTGCAACAGAAAAAGTAATTTTTTAACTGTATTTCCTTTTAATTAATTTCAATGTAAATAGTCACATGAGGCTAGTGAGTAGCTAATTGGGCAGTACAGCTAAAGTCACTGTGTACAATTAGTGCAAAATGGATCTTATAACATGGTGAATTTAAAAAGAAAGGACAATGTTCATTGGATCTGCTTTTAAATATTCTATTACGTATTTACACCTTAAATCTATCATGTATAGAAATGAACTACTAATGAAAACTGGAATGCTTGTGAAGAAAAGCATCACGAGCACATTGTAAATAATGCAAATTATCATCCATCAGTGCTATGCTTTTGGCATATACTTTCAATGGCATTTATATAAATTGGAAAGGGTCATTTCTTTCATTAACCTTTTAAAGTGAGGGTTTCTGCTCATTTTTTTCTTGAACATGCAGGAATATCATTATAGTTTAAAGTAGGAAGGTACTTTAAAGGGCATGAGATTAGTGTATAGGTAGTGTACCTTTTCTGTTCCTTTGTAGGAAATCATATATCCTATTTTTCAGTTTTGACTGGCATAAATGTGTATTAAGTAAAATAAACTTTGAATAAATAAGGTAAAGATAACTCCATGTCTCAAAAATATAAATTATTATGGAGATTTTTCAATAGCTTTAAAGAAATAGAAATAAAGTGTTCTGGAGAGACAATTACAACTTACTAACTCAGTAATAAAATATGAATAAAAATACTTAATATTACTGCATTTGTGATTAAACTGGCTGTTGACATAGTCTTTTTGAAAAGGTATTGTATATGCTTTAATGCTGAGATATGTTCCTGGGATTTAATTCAACAGAAGAGAATAAAACCATGTAAATGAACATGCAAATTGAATTACCTATAATGGCCATAAAATTAAAATAATTAACTGATCTAGTTGATTAGCTAGTCTAATATGGCCATTAAAGCATCATGATTTAAAACATGTAAAAATGAGAGATTCTTATGACATAACGGTGATATATTTTTCATTCACTAGCAGGAATGCTTACCTTGTGCGTAGTGTTCTGAAAATATAGAGAAAAAATATAGTTTCTGCCTTCAAAAAATTTACAGCTTAGGGAAGAGACAAAAAGAAATTATTTAATAACAATCTATTGTGATATCTGTTATGGTGAATTTTATACACAAAGGGACATGAATGGCCAGTGTGACAATCAGGAAATTTGAGGGGACTCAAACAAAGCTGGTTCCCCCATGGGAAATTCGCTAACTTCTGGTGCTACTAAGGAGTTGGGCAACCAGAGCAACCATTTCTAAAAGACTGAGTGAGAACTCCGGCAGTGATCTTAAAATGATTAGGGAAAATACCATTGGCTGGCAACCCAAGGCATTTCCCAGATTTTGAAGATTAGGAAATCAGAGCTCTCATAGTTCAGGCTGTATCTTCCATGTTCTTTCAGGAAGGAGATAGAGAGCTTCTAGGGTCCCCATCAGACACTCAGGAGGGCCACACCTAAGAATTAAGCAGAGTGGAGTGTTACTGATATTAAAACCTATCTCTGACCCATCTCAATTCCTATTAGATTGAGAGGTTGATTGAGGTGATCAGCCTGTCGCCCTGTCTGTCAAACATAAAAAAAAGGAGAACCCTCTCTGATAGAACATATCATTTAGAGCCTCTGCTTCATTTACACATAATGTTCAGCATTCGATAAAAATTTACTAGGTATGTGAAGATGAAGGCAAATATAACCAATAATTGAGATGGAAGGCAAATAACAGATGCAGACCCTCAACTGGTCCAGATATTGGCAGTAGTAGACAAGGACTTTTAAGTGATCATAATTAACATGTTAAAGAAAATTGAGAAAAAGAGGACTGAAATGCAAGAAAGGGAGATGGATTTTAATAGAAATTTGGAACTTTTAA